>NW_028258296.1:38997500-39622500 GCF_053883595.1 Heterocephalus glaber
TTTATTATGTTCTCATATTTTATTTTGTATTCACTGACTTTTGAGCACAATTGAAAACTCTTGTAGTCTGCAGATAAAGGAAACAGAAAGGTGAGAAAAGTATGGAAGAAAAATGATGATGACTCTTACTTTTTTCCAGTGTTTTACAATGGTTTTCTTTTTCAAGTAGAGGTATTTTGTTGGCTGTTGTGTCATCATGTGTATCTCTAGGGAGTCTCAGGACTGGAATGTCATTTTGTCCCAGCTCTACACCCCAGCTATTACTCTACGTGCTCTTCTTGTTTACATTCCTCACTTGTCTGTCTCTCTGGAACAATGCTTCTTCCACATATCTTAATGTCAATGATTTTTTCAGGAGAATTTTGAGGTTTGGTTCTAAAGTTGTGCATTGTTGTGCTTTCCTTTAAGATAATTATGTTCTTTCTCCTATTTTAATAGTTTCCTCATATATAACAATAAATCCAAAGCACTCTTTGCAAGTAGTTTATATATCTTCTTCCAAAGCCAACTTCAACACATTTAGCCCCTTTCAGCCTAAATTAGAATTTATTAGCAACCAAAGGAATAAATAAGTCAAGTGCATCTCTCTCTTTCTTTATTTTTGGGACAAAATATGCCACGGTTAGTTCTTTACCTTTTCTCTTCTCCAAGGGAGAACAAAAATATATTTAAACAAGACAGCCTTTTATTCCAAAGTATGTACTTTTTGATAGAAGTGTCACATTGATGGTATTTCTTGCTCAAATTCTTTTTAGACTTTTGAAATAAAAAGTAGATATTTTTGAAGAAATGATCTGATTTAAAGCCATAAAGGTAATCAGTGTTTTGCTCAGTGCAGAAGAGGACAAATTTAATATATTCATGGTTGCTATACTTAATATTTTTATCAAAGGGAGACAATTTCCATGTACATCACTTGTATCCTTCAACCTCCCTTCACTGATATTCTTAAATTTCCCTTCATATTCAACTCCACATAGACCAAGGAATTGGTAGGTCTTGCCTAAGATCACATTTCTTCTTGAGAAAGGTATTCCCATGTACTGGAAAGCCGCGTTTTCTTTTTTGTCAGGCCTTGACAACTAGTGTTCTATTTCACAAAGTTGTTTAGTCTTATGTTTCCCAGAGTGGAATTTAATTTAAATGATACATTGTACTTTTCAGGTCACTGTCTACAACTTTGCAAACTGGTCTACCTGCTGGCACATATTGTGATGTCATTTCTGGAGATAAAGTTAATGGCAACTGCACAGGAATTAAAATCCAGGTTGGTGGTGATGGCAAGGCTTCTTTTTCTATTAGCAACTCGGCTGAAGACCCATTTATTGCCATTCATGCTGAATCAAAGTTGTAAAATTCAAATAAAATGCCTGTAGAGAGAATCATAGCCATGTGTGTTTCTTTCCTCTTATGTACATTAATTTTATAAATCACTAACCTGTTGGAATCCTGTGAATAATCAAATTGGTTTTGTGTAGTAAGAAAAAAAGACAAGAATACTGAAAAGTCAGGTATAATTGTAGAACTAGAATATAACTTAGTCTAGATGTTATTATGTTTTAAATGTCTCACTTGAATATATTTGTCGGAAATTTCTAAGAACTCAAAAAGGCATCTTGACAAATATATTTGTTGTAATTAAAACTATTTGCCCAATATGTATCTCTAACTGCTGTCTGTGCATAAATTTTTCATAGGTGATTCTATCATTTAGGCATTCATTGCTGGTAAAGATTCTCCTACAATGATCATTCTCATGAATCATTTTCACAATATAAAATTGTTTTTGAAGCTAATCAAAAAGAACACCTTACATAATCTATACATTTTTAGTTATACTGAGCTCACCAGAATTTTTTTCTTTGTCTATTATGTTTCCACGTGTTGGATTTCACTTGCTGTTTTATGACTTCTTGTTTCTTCTCTCTAACTCTGCTATAGCTTTATTCAGGACTCTCATGACACTATCTTCTCCAGGATTTTTCCTAATCCTTTCAACACTTATTTTCCATCATCGTGATTTTAAAAGTAAAATTTCTCATCTTTCTGGACCTCCCCGATGTTTTCTGATAATTTTCAGTTCTTTTATCTTTTAAAGAATAGAGAAGGTATAAATTGAAAAGTCTCCTTTAGTTTTATGTATACATTTTTCTTTGTTTGCTGTGAAGCAGATTCACTGGATTTTGGTTACAAATCTGCAATCGGGGCTCCAATTTTTACTCTTCATTAATCTCATCAATAGAACATAAACACAAACAATAATTTGTCTAAAATGGTTATCTACGGATTAGCAGCAGAGTAAAACGAGGTTAGCATTCACGATGAGCCAGTTTTCCTAACCTCAAGGAAGCTGCCCAGAGTAGATGGAGACTCATCTGCATGCACCCATACTCTCCAGGACAGAAGGACCTAGATGGAATCTATCTTAGATTTTATATCCCAGGGTTCACAGGATTCAACTGAGTAAAACTCTAAAGGACACACTCTTATTAGAGGGAAAGAAAGTAAGCCTGCTCCTGACATTTCCTCATCTCAGTATGCTGTATTCCTAGCACATTCTACATTGATTGATTGATTAATTGATTGGTACTGAGGATAGAACTCAGGTCCTTGGCTTGCAAGGCAGGTGGCCGCACCACTTTGGGTGTTATTGTTTTATTTATTCTTTGTTTCCTTCTGTCTCATTGATAACTCTTCAGATTCTTTTTTTAATCATCTTTCTCCTTTTTACCTAAGGACTTATTTGTATACAAATTTCTTCTTCTGCATTCTCCTATCTTTAGATAATTGCCATCAATCACCTAAGGTAAAACTGTCCTATGCATGGATACCTGCGTTTCATTGCAGAACACTTCTTAGGCCCGAAAGGCTCACCTCCTCGGTGCTGGGGAGCACTGATCCTTGGTGCTAGGGGTGGTGGTATGGTGGCCCAAAAGCAACATTTAACTTTTAAAGACCCACGTTTACCTTCTGGTTACAGCAGCAGTCAATTCATTTCAGAGCTATGTCCTCAGCAAATAATAATAATAAATAATAATAATAATAATATGTTCTTAGAATTAGGAAAATGATGGTCTAGATATAAATTTAAAGTCTATTCCTACTATACTTTTTAGAGATATCTAATATTCTCTCAATTGTTAATAGTTTCTTCCTTCTGTTTGCTTCATTTCATCTACTGAACTGAGACAGGAGGCAGTTGTGGAAACAGCTGAATAATGAAGGGAAGTCCAGCCTTGTAATGTGTTTTATAGGCTTGATCTGAGGTTTTTGATAATCAAGAGAATGCCTGGGGAAAGCAAAAAGCCCAACTGAGTTTATTTCCTAGGACTGTTACCAAGTTTTGGGGTGTTGGAATTTCCTTGTAGAGGTAATTTTTAGGTTCTTTCTATCTTCAGTAAACAATATGTTGAGACAAGTGCAAACAGTAGCAAAATTTTACATTTATGAAATGCAGGAAAGGAAACAGGCTCCATAGAGTAAGTTTGGGCCAAGTAAAAGTAGGAAAATAAGTATCTTCTACAGGAAAAAAGTAGGCTACGGTGAGAAAACACATTATCTGACATCTCAAATGTTACTCTCTCTTTTTATATTTTCTACTCCTCAGACTGATCAGGTCCAGGCCATTCTATCAAAAACCTGATCAAATTCTCATAAGAAGCCCATGAATAGGGCTTTGGGAACTGTTCTGTGATTTTTGTCCTGGGATTTTGTAATCATGCCTACTTCCCCAACTGGTCTGCCATGCCCTATTCTCCTGCCTCAGTTACTTTTTCAAATTGGCAGAGTGAACTCGTTCTACTTATCAGAGATGTGGCCGAGGGGTAAGGTTGGCATCTGCTGTGTGCTGTTCATGGTGTTTCCTATGCCGTTCTTGGGGCCTATATATATATATATATAGAGAGAGAGAGAGAACCAGGTCTTGGATCCTACAGATGGTGTCCTATGCAAAAGGAGGAGAACCACTGAATCCAGAGAGCATCTCTTTTGACACTTAAAATACTTTTTAAGTAGATGTCTCTGATCAAAGCTAAGGTGACATTAGTGTATTTTCTAGAAGACTAAAACCCCCCAATATAGGGAAAGGGTAATGGGAGTTGCCAGAGTCCCCTGCAGCAGTCCTGGCCTCATGCAAGCCAGTATTGCTTCCATGAAATAGGAAAGTGGAATTAAAAGAAACACAGAGACAGAGACTTGAGAGTAACTGAATCTAGGGCTGATCTAAGCTGCTGTGGTCAGCAAAGACAAAGGTCTCCCAGGACGTCCCATATTTATTCATTACAAATGTGGAAAGGGGGGAACTGGGAAGGCCTTGGGACACCTGCTGATAACAAGTATCAATTAGGCAGGACTGTAGAATGAGGGCACAAGCATATTTTTGCTGAAGAGAACAAACCATTAATCCTGAAGGGAAGGATTTAGTTGGAGTCAGTTGAACTTGACTGGGAATGAACTCAGCTCATTGGACTACTTCCAATGTAACCTAGCCGAATTATGGAGGGGCAGGAAGCTTGTGCCATGTTAGCTTGCTAGTACTGGGCAGAGGTGTCTGCTACACCCCAAATGTTCTTTTAGCCTTAGAACTTGTCCACACTGTGCCCCACTAACTTTTTAGGGAGAAGGATGGAGCCCTTCAAGGGATCTCTTGGAAATTTTCATGAAATCAGGGTAAAGCCTTGCTCCAGGTGACTCCCTTAACCACTTGAGAAAAGGCATACTCCTAAGAGATCCTGGTGGAACCATTTGATGGTTCTGCTTTGCATACAACAATGCATTATTAAGAGACCAGGGTAGAGCCACTTGAGAAACAACAGTATTTTATATCCACCCCGATAACAAAAACTTTGCTACCTTGCTTAAGGTGGAAGAAATAGAAAACTCTTTTGCTGAAGAAAAGAACCAACTTCTAAGAACATGGATGGCTCTACCTGTGCATACAGCCACTTTGATTGACCTTACTGGCTGCTCTTTCGTTGTGCTCGGCCATCAGACATATGTTTCTGAATTACCTGAATTTCTATTTGAAGAAACAAGAATGGCATCTAATCCCGCTCAAAAGAGAAGAGAGAGGAAGTCCATATGTTCCCTAAAATCAGAGGCTTCGTGTTATGGCTTATATCCAGATGTCCTCCCAAAGCCTCATGTGCTCATAGGGGGCTTTTGGGAGGTGTCTGGATGGTGGGTGTGTGATACTGGCATTAAGGGTGTGTGGTACTCGATAAGTCCACTTATTGATTTAGCATAGTAGACATTTCTCAAAAGCTTACACACAAGTGGCCAATAGTGTGATGAAGAAATGAAATCTCTACTTGTGAGGAAAATGGAAATCAAAATGACTATGAAATATCACCTTGCTATAGTAAACAAAGGCTAGTCAATAAGAAAAAGACAAAGAGTGCTGGTAAGAAAGGAGAAATAGGAATTTTCTCACACTGATATATGGGAATATAAATTAGTACAGCATTTTGACAAACAGTACATAGATTTCTTATAAGTTTGAAGATATATATGAATATTTTCAGGCATAATACAAAATATTTGAGGAAACAGACATGTTTAACCTGATTTACATATTACATAAAGCATATCTGTATCAGTGTATCATATAGTACCCCAAAGTCTGCACAATTTGTATGTATCAGTTACAAAATAATTTTACTTTAAAATAAAAAAGAATCTATGGAGCCCTATATAACTAATATTAAAGATTTTGCATTTACATGGTAGGATTCTCAATATAATCAGAAGCTATATTGCTGATAAAATTTAATCAGTGAAGACAGACAAAAAGATATAAGACCTCTTCTCTGTGTGTCTTGAGATAGCAGAAAAACTTGACAGAATGTGTAAAAAAGAAAAAGAAAATTTGATCAAAGGATTAAGAGTAAAGGAGTAATTCTGCTCAGGGACCATGCTAATGTTCTCTGTATCATTCCAGTTTTAGTATATGTGCTGCCAAAGTGAGCACTAGGAATAATTCTGAATACTCTAATATTGTTTTACTGCTCAGGTACTTTCTCAACAACTTCTTATCGATAGAAGACTAAAGACTGAAAACGAAATTATGCATATGAACTGAACATTTCTGTGACAGTTTGGATTAAAACAGCACCGCTTTGAAATTTCATACAGTAAATCAATATTGGCGAAATAGATTCTTCTTAGGAACAAAAGGCTTTGGCATATGAAGAGTTCACACATCAATAACTTCAGAAGTATGCTTTTCAAAGTAGTCTGGTTCCAAGATCAAAGCAGGAACCACAGTCTGTACATGCTCAAATCCTTTGTATAAAATAGCAAATTATTTACAGATCAACTATACATATTTTCCTATGCAATTAAGTCATTTAATAATAATTGTATCACTTTGGATTACCTTTAAAAATAAATGTAAATGCTCTATAGACTGTTGTTTTACTGTAGAGTTAAGGGGAAAATCTGATCAATACAGGACAAAATTTTTTAGGGTTTTAAAAATGTTTCCAATGTACAATGGTTCTAATCACAGATGCAGAACTAATGGATAGTGAAGACCAGGTGTACATAAACTGTACTAGTAGCTTTGTTTTGGAACTGTTGATGCAACAACATGGTCCTTTTCACTAAAAAATTCACATCAGCAGGGAAGGGACTAGTGGCCTATACTGATTAATACACACTTTCATGTAGTGCTTTAACAGGCACTTAAAAATCATAAAATAAAAGAGGAAAATGGTCAGTGCCACCTACTTCAAATGAATATGTTCACACATGAAATTTGCCATCAAGTATTCCACAGAGGGAATTTGGGCGATTTGGAAGGCAAGCTGACAGTGCTGTAGTATTTTTTTTTTTGGTACCAGGGATCAAACTCAGATCCTTGCATTTGTGCAGCAGGCTGCGAAACCACTGAGCTAAATCCCTGGCCCAAGTGCTGTAGTAATAGATGTAGTTAGAATAGGAGATATAAAAGACAGTATGTAGAATGTTTTCAAACCTCTAGGAGTTAGGAAACCAAAGTGTTGATTAAAAAACACTTTCAAGTTAGCAATGCTACACTTTTAGGAAGTACAGTAAATCAGCTACTCACAGGACCAGTACATGGTAGAAATTTTGATCACAGGAAAGTGATGACCTCTGAAACGTGAAGAAATATGTGTGCCAGATAAGGTGTTATGACAAGTGACTCAAGAGAAAAAGTTTTGGAAAAAGGGATAACAAAAGTCTGAGTAAATGACAGGGCAAATGCTTGGGATTTCAAATGACAAACACAATCAAATTGATTCAGCATAAAAAATTATTAATTTCTATGAATCAGAAATGCAGGATATAGATAGTTTCAGACTAGAAAAAGGAGCCCAATAAAATCTCAAGACACTTTCTCCTTCCATCTCTTGACTTTGTTTTCCATAACTCAGCTTCATTCTCAAGTCTTTTTTCTATGCCATGGTAACACTGCTCACATGAAGTGTCATACTGGCTGGCCACCAGAGAAAAACAATAAGCCATTTTTTTCAATAATTTCATAGTTCTAGCAACTCTTTTCCAAGAATGGGAGTCAAAGTCTTAAGGTTGACATTAATTCATCTGTCTTGGGGATAAGTCCATCCATGAAGCAAGCATGTGACAGGAGAATTGAATGTCTTTTCTTTTTTTAATTAATTTTTTGGTACAGTTTAGGTATACAATTCATTTACATTTATCATTGGGTGTTTGTACCTGTACATGATATAACTTGGTTCTTATTTTTTTCCCCATTACCTGTGTGCCCTTCACCCCCTCCACCCTGCCCTATTTACATAGATTTCATTTCCATTTTTTTTTCTTTTCTCATACTTTTTCCTTTCCCCTTCCCCTCCCTTCACTCCTTCATCTTTGGACCTTTTTTCTTATTTCAAATTATCAATTGTTCATTTTAATCATTTTAACCCTTGTTTACACTATCAGTTTCTCACACTAGAGAAACTATTCGGTATTTACATATGTGTGTCCTATTTATTTAACTTAAGAGTATGGCCTCGATATGCATCCATTTAGCTATAAATGACTCTAGTTTTCCATTCTTTATGGCTGAGTAGTACTCCATTTTATAAAAAAATCACATTTTCTTTATCCAGTTTCCAGTTGATGGGGACTTGGGCTGCTTCCATGCTTTAGCTATTACAAACTGTGCCACTATGAACATGGGTGCACATATATCACTGTGGTATGATTCTTTTAATTCTTTTGGGAAGATACGCAGCAGGGGAATATCTGGGTCAAATGGGACCTCTAGTCCTAGTTCTTTGAGGTATCTCCATACTGACTTCCACAGTGGTTGCACCAGTATGCACTCCCACCAACAATGGAGAAGGGTTCCTTTCTCCCCACAACCCCTCCAGCATTTGTTATTTGTTGATTTCTTGATAGCAGCCATTCTTTCTGGGGTGAGGTGGAATCTCAGGGTTGTTTTCATCTGCATCTCTCGAATGACGAGTGATGTTGAACATTTTTTCATATATTTGTTTGCTACTTTTACTTCTTTGTCTGAGAAATGTCTGTTCATTTCAGCTGCCCATTTTTGAATTGGGCCTTTGAATTTGGGGGTTCTGATTTTTTTCAATTCTATATATATTCTAGATAGTAGTCCTTTGTCTGAGGTACAGCTGCTAAAATTATTTTCCCATATTATAGGTTGTCTGTTAGCTCTGTTGGTGGGTTTTTTTGCAGTGAAGAAGCTTTTTAATAAGATGGGATCCCAGTTGCTGATTCTTTCTTCTAGTTCTCGTGCTGGTGAGGTTTTGTTCATGAAGTCTTTTCCTATGCCAATGTCTTCAAGAGTTCTACCTAACTTATCTTCCAGCAAATTTAGTGTTTCTGCCTTAATATTTATATCTTTCATCCACTTTGATCTTAGTTTAGTGCATGGTGATAGGTATGAGTCTAGTTTTAATCTTTGGCAGGTTGAGATCCAGTTTTTCCAACACCATTTATTAAAATAGGCTATCTTTCCTCCAATGATGGTGGTTGGCTCTTTTGTCAAAGATGAGGTGGCTGAGCATGTCTGGAGTTGGTTCTGGATCTTCTAATCTATTCCACTGATCCTCAGGTCTGTTCCTTTGCCAGTACCATGCCTGATTTTATCACAATAGCTTTGTAGTATAGATTTAAGTTGGGGATTGTGATACCCCCAGCCATGTCTCTGTTGCTTAGAATTGCTTTAGCTATTCTAGGTCTCTTATGGTTCCAAATGAATTTTTGGACTGTTTTCTCTAGTTCTGTGAAGTATATTGTTGGAATTTCAATTGGCATTGCATTGAATCTATATAGTAGTTTTGGAAGTATGGCCATTTTCACTATATTGGTTCTTCCTACCCAGGAACAAGGGATGTTTTTCCGTTTTCTTGTATCCTCTTTGATCTCCTTCTGCAGAGTGCTGTAGTTTTCAGAGGTCTTTTGCTTCCTTTGTTAGACTGATTCCTAGATATTTCATTTTTTCTGGATGCTATTGTAAAAGGAATTGTTTCCCTAATTTCTCTCACAGTGAGTCTGTTATTTGTGTACAAGAAGGCTATTGTTTTTTGAGTGTTGACCTTGCATCCAGCTACTCTACTGAATCTGTCAATTAAGTCTAGAAGTCTTTTGACAGAGTTTTTTGGGTCTTCTATGTAAAGTATCATATCGTCAGCAAATAATGACAGCTTAACTTCTTCTTTTCTTATCGTTATTCCTTTTTTTCTTTCTTTTTTAAATTGCTATGGCTGTTTCCAGAACTATATTGAACAGGAGTGATGATAGTGGGAAGGAGTGATGGTAGTTGTCTTGTTCCTGATTTTAGCGTCAAAGTTTTCAGTTTTTGACCATTTAGTATGATGTTGGCTGTTGGTTTTTCATAGGTAGCCTTAATCAGGTTAAGATAAAGACCTTCTATTCTAATTTTCTGTAGGGTTTTTATCATGAATGGATGCTGGATTTTGTCAAATGTTTTTTCTGCATCTATTGAGATGACCATATCGTTTTTGTGCTTGACTCTGTTAATATGGTGTATTACATTTATTGATTTATGAATGTTGAACCATCCTTGCATCCCTGGGATAAGTCCATCTTGGTCAGGGTGTATTATCTTCTTGATGAGACTCTGTATTCTGTTTGCCAGTATCTTGTTGAGGAGTTTTGCATCTATGTTCATTAGGGAGTTTGGCCTGTAGTTCTGCTTTTGGGTTGGGTCTTTCCCTGGTTTTGGAATCAAAGTAACACTTGCTTCCAGGAATGAATTTGGAAGTATTGCTTCCCTTTCAATTTCCTTGATCAGTTTAAAGAGTAATAGCATTAGTTCTTCTTTAAATGTCTTGTAAAATTCAGCAGTGAAGCCATCAGGACCTGGGCTTTTCTTTGTTGGTAAATATTTTATTACATTTTCAATTTCACTCATTGTAATTGGGATGTTTAGAATTTGTATATCTTCTTCATTTAACTTTGGCAATTCACATATATCTAGGAATCTCCCCATTTCTTCTGTGTTTTCCATTTTATTGGAGTACAGGTTCTCGAAGTAGGTATTGATGATCCTCTGGATTTCTGTTGGATCTGTTGTGACTTCACCTTTTTTATTCTTAATTGCATGTATTTGTTCCTTTTCTTTCCTTTTTTGATAAGTTTGGCTAAAGGTTTATCGATTTTATTTATTCTTTCAAAAAACCAACTCTTTGATTCATTGATTTTTTTGTATCATTCTCTTAGTCTTCATTGCATTGATTTCTGCCCTGATCTTTATAATTTCCTCTCTTGCATGAGCTTTAGATTCATTATGCTCTTCTGTTTCTAGGAGTTTGAGGTTCTGCATTAGGTTATTTATCTGAGTTTTCTGTTTTCCTAATATGGGCATTCACTCCTATGAATTTCCCATGTAGAACTGCTTTCATTGTGTCCCATAGATCCCTGTATGTTGTACTGGCATTTTCATTTACTTGTAGAAACTGTTTAATTTCTTCTTTAATTACTTCTGTGACCCATTGGTTGTTCAAGAGGGTGTTATTGAGTTTCCATATATTTGTTGGGGGTTTGTGGTTTCTTATGTTATTGATCTCCAATTTTATTGCACTATGGTCTGATAATATACAGGGGGTAACTTTAATTCTTTTACATTTACTTAGACATGTCCTATGAGCTAGCATGTGGTCTGTTCTGGAGAATGACCTCTGTGCAGCCGAAAAGAATGTGTATTCAGATTTTGTGTGGTGGAACACTCTGTAAACATCTATTAAGTCCATTTGTTCAATAGCTTGGTTCAGTTCTAGAATTTCCTTGTTAACTTTTTGTCTAGATGATCTGTCTATTTGTGATAGTGGGGTATTGAAGTCCCCCACTACAATTGTGTTAGTGTTTATTTTGTTTTTCATGTCTATTAATATTTGTTTTGTATAGTTGGGGGCATTCATATTTGGTGCTTATATATTTAGGACTGTCACCTCTTCCTCTTGGATTGTTCCCTTCACAAGGATGTAGTGACCATCTTTGTCTCTCTTAATTAGTTTAAGTTTGAAATCTACTTTGTCTGCAAACAAGATTGCTACCCCTGCTTTCTTCTGGGTTCCTGTCACGTGAAGAACTGTTTTCCATCCTTTCACTTTCACTCTATGAGTTTCTTTTTGAGTTAGGTGTGTTTCTCGTATACAGCATATTGTTGCATTTTCCTTTTTAATCCATTCTGCCAGTCTATTTCTTTTGATTGGTGAATTGACGCCATTAACATTGAGGTTATAATTGATAGATATTGATTTATCCTTGTCATGCTGTTTTACTTTTGTTGGCTCTTTTATTTCTTATTTTTTCCCCCTTTCCCGTTAGTGTCTTACCTTGCCTGGTGGCTTCCCTCTGTTGGGCCACATGGAGTTGTGGCCTTCATTGCTTTTTTCTAGGATATTATTCAGAATTGCTTGTAGTGTTGGTTTGGTGTTCATTAAATTTCTCAGGTGTTCTTTGTCATGGAAGTATCTAATTTCCCCATCAATTTTGAAAGATAATTTTGCAGGATACAATAGTCTAGGTTGGAAGTTATTTTCTTTTAGGGCTTGAAATACTTCACTCCAGGCTCTCCTTGATTTGAGGGTTTGTGTTGAGAAGTCTGCTGTGATTCTGATGGACCTTCCTTTGTGATTTGTTTCCTTTCTCTAAGTGCTTGTAGGATTTTGTTTTTCTGTTGGGTTTCTGAGATCTTAACTATTATATGTCTAGATGTAGATTTTTTTTGATCATGGCTAGTTGGAGTTCTATATGCCTCACTTATCTCTATGTCCAATTCTCTACCTCTGTCTGGGAATTTTTCCACTATCACTTCTGTGAACAGTTTTTTTTATGTCAATTGTGCTTTCTCCTGTTTTTTCATGAACTCCTATCAGTCTTATGTTATTCCTCTTTGCATCGTCTAGCAGTTGTTGGATTGATTTCTCGTAGTCCCTTACTCTTTTTAAGAAATCTCTATTTTCATGGTCTCTAACCATGATTTTGTCTTCTATATCTGATATTCTATCTTCAGATTCCCTTAATCTGCTCTGGATACTTTCAATGGAATTTTTGATCTCCTGAATATCTGTTTGAATCTGTTTCATGGATTCCATTTCTTTCTTATGTTGGCCGATCATGGTTTCCATTTCTTTCTTATGCTGGGTATTCATGGCTTCCAGCATGTTTCTGAGCTCATCTATTTTTTTTATCTGTTTCTGTTCTAGATCCTTTAATCATGTCTTTCACTCTGCTCACCATCTCTGTAGATATCTGGGAGATTATTTCTGCTTCAAATTTTTCTAGAGCCTCATTCATCTGTTTTGTTACTTCCTGTGCTATCAGTTCAGGGTATCCAGGTGGTTGGTTATGGGACTTTTCCATCTCATTTCCACCAGGATTTACCCTTGGTGGGGTGGAAGTCTGAGTTTGTGCCTTGCTTAAATGTCTTCTCATTTTTGTTTTTGGTACTGTCCTTGGTTTAACTCCTGGGTTGATAGTCTGAAATTGCTTATTGTAGGTATCTTTGTTGCTTGTAATTAGAACCCTTATGGAATGATTGCTTCTCAGAGGTGTCTTCCACATATAGCTGGTCTTTACTTTTTGAGTCTCTAATGACTCTAAGGCTATCTCATTTTCCTTATACTAGGAAGGTTCATTGACTAGATCTGTCACAACACCTTAGCCAAAGTGATACAATCAGCAACACCATTGCATGAAGTACATCTTCAAAAATGACAATTTGTGGTAGTTATTAATCTATCACTTTTAGCTGTGTGAATTAAATCAAGATTGAGGAACAACCTAACATATAGTGAATAAACTCTTCAATATAACAACTTTACCCTTTGGGGAGGTAAGATGGGGAGTTAGAAGGGGGTTGGGGGGGGAGGGACAGATGGGAAGGATAGGGGAAGGTTAGCAGTGTGGCCAGAGGACACAGGTAAGAAGGAAAAAGAGAATAATAGTAAAATAAAGAAGAACTCTGAATGAGGACAAAAACAGGGACAAAAAGGGAAGATGAACAATGTGGGAGAGCAAGAGAGTGAGTGTAAGAGAGAAAGGAAAGAGAAAAGAAAGAAGAAAAGAAAAGAAAAAAAGGAGAGAAAACCAAATATTTGCAAAGAGTAGGAATAAAATTAAAGATAAGAGGAGCAAAAGAAAAGAGAAAAAAACCAACTAATAATACTAATTTTGAGAATTAAAAAAAAAATGAAGATATAGGGCCTCTTTCAGCATATGTCTCTACTGTCACAATAGACAACGTGGGTAGCAGTGTGCAGATATAAGTCAATGCGTCTCAGCAAGCTAGTCACAGACCCATGAGATTCAGGCAGATTTCTGGCTCCAAGTCCCAAGCTGAGCTCCCTGTCCTCCTGTAGGGTTGAACTCTGCGGAGTTGTATTGCAGGTTCCAGCTGTCCTTCCCTTAAAGATAGACCCAGTCCTGATGGGAGGTGAGGATGACTCCAACTTACCCAGTACAGTGTGGTCTGGTGGTGTGGTGTCCTCTGCGTCTTTGTAGTGTTGAACCAGGTGGCTGTACAGAGAAGAGGCTGGAGGAGCAGGGGGTGGGGGCTGGGGTGTCCAGTGGATCGCTGTTGGAGCGTGGGCTGATTTGGCGTCTTCCGGGCAACTTGCGACCTCCGTAGGGCATCTGCAGACTTTGAATGTCTTAATTGTTCCAGCAGAGATCACATCCCATCATCCATGGAGCCGAGAAGTGGGATCAACTGTGCCTTGACAGCATGTGTGAACCAGTCTCTGGGTGGTTTCTTCGGGTAATGATGTCTATTACCAAGAAGGAGGACAGGATGCTTGATATGTGTAAATAGTATTTGTCACATGATCCTGTTGAAAATGTATGTTTCCTGTGGGCCTAGAAGATATGGATAAAGTTATTGGTTAATATTGTAATTGATTTTTTAGTTAATTTATGGTAGAAATTGTGTGCATGCATGTGTGCATGTCATCTAATACATTGAGAATCACAGTACAATATTTGTTCTGAAGTGTCCATGATAAAACCTGAATCAGCTTTTTGCCATTCTTTGACTTTGATATTTTTGATTTGGATTATCTTTTCAAACTTTTTATCAGTGGTAAAGAGTCAAACCACATCATTTGACATATGCCTTTGCACTTCCCTTTGTATATTTTCCCATTTTATTTTATTAGGGTTATCTATGTGTGCTGCTTTGACAGTAATGTTTTTCACATTAAGGCAACCAAAGGCTTTAAATATACTTTTTTGGGTGCTTACACTCAATCCTTTACTTTTCTTTTTCTGTTCCATACAAAACAATGCCTTGAGGGACTACAGAAACAAAATAGATCAGACCTAATTCCTACCAACGGCCTGGAGTGAAGCCCACAAAAACTGCAACATAAAGCAAATATGCTCCAAATAACCCGTATAGTTGGGAGCAAGAGGAAGAGACAGTTTTTACTTTAAGTTACTGATTTTGAGGTTGGTAGAAAACTAACTACTTAGTTGTTTTATACAACTTGTGATTTACATCCTAATGGTTTTCAGTAAAATATATAAATATGCTTTTAAAAGTAAGCAAATTTCTACATATAATAGATTATTACTTCACAAAACTTTAAAAATATAACATGAAATCTCCTGATACTATTTCCCACATGTGATACGAAAATTACAAATATAAAAATCTCAGGTGGGCTCATTGGTGCACACCTGTAATCCAAGCACTTCAGAAGACTGAAGCAGCAGAATGAGCCTAGAACACATAGCAAGAACCTGTCTCCAAAAACAACAACAATAAAATGAAATAATCATACTTTAATATGTGTCTTTCTATATTCAAATTTAAAAGCAGCTGCATCATTACCTTATAAATACTTTCAAATGAGTCTGAATGGGAGAGAGAAGGTAGGTTGGGTAACTCAACTGTCTAATCTAACTTCACTGCAACTTCAGAGAAATCTCATTACTGGATTTTTATACATTGGAATCCACCTAACATTCCAATTTAAGGGTTAGGAATTTCATTTCACTAAATTAAATATAACCTTGTAACCTATTCCACTACATAGTCATCTTCCTTAGTATATTTTAAGTTTTCTTCTCATTTTTAACAGTAATTATTTAGAGATATTGAAATATAAATATTGAAAGTCGAATATAAATAACTTCAAATAATAAATTTGCAATTATGTTAAATGATACATAATAAATAAATTTTTCAATAGACTAAATAAACATATTAGTGACTTTTTTCTTATTATACTTTTAGTCATGTGTCTTCATCAGAATATGTGTATGTTAAAAATTTTCAATGACAAAGATTTCACTGGGAAGAGTATTCCTGTTCAGGGTGTGATGGTTGATTGATTATGTCAGCTTGAGAAATGCTCAACTATATTGACTCAGCATAGTTCTGGGTTTAGATGACCCAGTGTAATGAGGTTTTTCACCAGAATGGTATAAAAGAGGATCAAAGGAAGTATTTCTTCTGTTTCTTCAGAATAGCTCCAGTCTTCACTTTCATCTTGGACATCATCTCCCGTGTTTCATTGCAGACCCTTTGGCCTACCGATGTGTACTCACATGGGCCACTACAGTGAGCTCCAGACCTTTGACTGGATCCTGTGGATCTGATCATACCCTTTGCAGTCTTCCACATCTGACTATGTGGGAGCCATGTTATGCTAATCTTGTAAATTCTTACATATTTGTATATCTTGGATTAAATCTGCTTCTCTAGTAAGCACTGACTGATACACAGGGAGAAAAAGAAACATGTTTTGTTTGCATTCATAAAATTTATGTCACCAATAAGTAGAAAACAAAAAATAATTTCATACAATTTTTAGCTGGTATGTACATAGAAATGATTGTGACAGATGTTAAGATTTAGAGCATTTTGTTGAACCTGAGTGGAAAATGATGTAGTAAGCAGTGCCTGATATTGTGTAGTTAGAGATCCCCCACATCCTATTTAACTTATCTTTACCTAAATGATGCCAATGCCTCTAGCTTAAGACATTATTCCCAGGAAAATTGTTTTCAATAATTATCAAAATTAAGCCAGTTAATCAAAAGTATATTAAACTATTAATATCTACTAAAACATTGAGATAATAAAGTAGGATAAATTAAATTTTTCCTTAGAAATTTCTTTTCTCTTTTTGTAGCTTAACAATTAGCTAACTCCACAAGTCTAAGCAATCTAAATGAGAGATCTCATAATAGCTGAGGCTAAATTCAAGAAGGTAGTTTTTAAAAACAGAGCTATTCTTTACATACCTTCCTCATATTTGTTTTTAATATGAAGATAAGGGGCTGTATCTACTGGAGCATTCTGTATGATGTATCCAGTCCATATGTGCCCAGCTGTTGCACAATTATGCAGGATTTTGAAATGTCTATGGAATTATATGCGTTTTTAATACTCCCCCTATAAGCCTAATAATGAAGGTAAATAAATCTATGGACCTTTAGGCATGTTGTTTTTCCAGATTTGTCAACAAGACAACATTTTAAAAGATTAAAATAGGACAGAAAAGTTCAATGTTTGAGTGGGAGGATTAAAATTATAAAGTTTGAGGGTGTTCACTCTAATGTCTTCATGTCAAATGATTATAAAAGGATAAGTGGTTTCCAAAAGGAAGAAGGCCAAAGACAAACATAGGGCACTGGATAGGAATTTGAATGTCAATCAGCTACTAGAAAAATCTTTGAATTTCTACAAAAATACTATTCATATACAGAAGTGAAAAAAACAGACTCATTATTTTTGTTTTCTATTTTTTCTCCTTTTAAAAATTGATTTCAGCATTTAAAAATCATATTACAATTACTACATACTACCGGGTTTCCCTCAAAATAAGATTTTCCTGAAAACAAGTTGTAGTATCATTTTAGAAGAAGAATCCCCTGAAAATGAGCTCTATCACTTTTCTGAAGAATGCTCAAACTCAAGTAGTTGGAGTAGAGAGAACTCCGCAGGTATTCTACCTATTTTACTTTTCAATACTGGAAACCTCCAAGGCTGCACACTCAAATTTTTTCCCATATATTACCTCTAATACAACATTATAGTCTGCAGAATGAAATTCCATTTTTCAGGAAACATTCTCAGAAAAAGTTTTACAGATGCAGAAATCACTCAATATTTTTCTTTTGCAGCATTTTGTCAAATGAATAAAAAATTTTTCAATTACTTGGTTCCTTTAAAAGAAAAACCCAAATACATATACACCAAGAAAGGCTGTTAATTCACAAAAGAAAAATTTTAAATTTACCCTTATTCAAATGATTGAGGGGAAGATACAACTCTTTCTGTAACAACCTAGGTCAAATGGTGTATTAATCAAACTCATAAATCATACATTAAGAAGATAAAATATTCAGATTTACTTACATAGCCAAGGTTGAAGTAAATTGTCAATAAAGACATGAAAGATATAACCCTCATGTTTCAGATTCACTCCAAAACATATTCAAAATAGTACATGTACTCTGAGGATGGGAATGGTAGAAATTCAATTTTAATGGGGTGTAACACATACTTGTCTCTAGCCATCATAAATTCTGAGTTTTCAATCTGATAGTTGGCTGTCTGCACAGTAGGCCCAACAACCTGCAGCTACTACCAGATAGAGGAAAGAGTCAGCAGGTTCTAAGCATTGTCTCTATGCTAGTTTTCTTTGGAGTTTGTGGGAGAGATTCTCTTTTATATATAAAAAATTAGGCCCTGCTCTTACATACAAAAGGGCAGATTAGGGAGCTAATGGATTTCAGCTGAAAACAATCTTCCTGTCAAAATGGCATATTTACAGGTGGTATAAATTGGTCCTCTTCAGAATATATTACTGAACACAATTCTATATATATTTTAAATGTATTATGCACTTGTTATGAGATAGGAAAACATTTTAACTCTGAAATTTCTTCTACAAATACTGCAGAATTAGTAAAACCATCACTTCAGCCTGATCTAGTAGTCCATCCCTGTAATTCCAGTACACTGGGAGGATGAAAGAGAAGGTTTGCGGGTTCAAACTCAGGCTGGGAAACTTAGTGGATTAGCAAGACTCTGTGTAGATACAACATATTAAAAAAGGGTTCTGGATGTAGCTGAGGATGAATACACTGGTTTCAATCACTGGTACTAAAAATAACTAAATGAATAAAACCACGACTTCTGTGCAGGCTGTGGGACTGTTTATATTTCAATTTTAAGCTCGACTCATCATATGCTTCAGAGTTAAATCCAGGGATATTTCTGTTATTTCCATCTTCAAAGGCATAACAGTGCTAAAAATTATTACTGAAAAATAATTATTTCATGACAAGAGAATTCTGAAGTTAGGATTAGATACATACAATTTTGTGCAAATCTGAAGCCTTTCAAAATTTTGTGGATTTATGTGCTAGTGGACTGTAGTGGAATTTAGTTTCATTCAAATTGTATAGTTGGGTCTGGTAGAGGGAAGAAACAAAGTATAAAAGTGATATAAGTTAAATTTTAAAAAATGAATTCTGTATATATATATATAAACATAAAAATGATTTTTAGTGCATTGCATTTCTCAGTAGTAATATATGGTTATCTTGGATAACTAGAAATATCCTTTTCAGTCAAAGTTGGTATTTCTCAGAAGAACATATCAAACCTATTATGACATTTATGATCAGAAATATACACGTCTGTTGGTCTTATTCTACCTTTTTGATATATTATCCCTTGATAGCTAATAAACCTGCCTCTCCAGACTTATTAATCAACTGATCTATTCATCTTTGTCACATTTTTTATTCTTGGAACATTTTTCTTTCTCTTCCTTACCCTCCTCCTGATCCATATCAAGAAAGTCATTTCAAAAAACCTTCTCACACCATGATATAAACTATCCCTGTCCATTGTGGCCTAATGTCCTACATTCCACAACTTATTATGTACCACTCTATTTTAAAATATTTTCTTCAACATATGATATTTGTAGTTTGCATTCTCAACTATACTCTGTACTTAAATATAAATAACATGTTTCAAGCCATCTGAAATGGTGCTATAAGTTGATACACATGAGATGTCTTGGTTAATGTGGATTTCTGTTGCAACATATAAACTTATTTAATCTTTACTTGTGACTCTAGAACACACATAATATACCTGCTCATAATGTAAACAAGTGAGGTTGCAGTTTGAAATATTCCTACATGTCCTAGGAGAGCAAACTGAATTAGAAGCAACAACAAACTCAAAATGGCTACTGTCAGTGAACTTATTATTTGAGTACAAGTCCAGGGGCCTGACTCTGCTGATCAAAATAGATCATAGTTAGCCATTTTTGCTGTGATAATATACATAGTGAAGAAGACAGTGAATAAGAAAGGAATGTGGTCATCCCCTCCCAAAGCCTCTTGTCCCCAGAGGGAGAGGGAAGAGGCTGATCACAGATATGGCATAGGAGAGAGGCTCTGCCCCACCTTGCTTGACAATGATGTTGAGCACTCTCCATGGCACAGGGTGGCAGAAGCCACAGGCAAAAGACTGAACTACTCAAGATGAGACTAATAACCAGGATAAGATTTATCCAGGACTGAAGGATTACCCTACTGCCGAGACTCAGTGAGAAACAGCCTTGGGTGATAGGCTTAGAGAAGGTAGAAGTTAAAACAGGGATCTCCAGGTATCTGCTGAGGCTCAGGGTGAACCCAAAAGGATCGTGCACCTTGTATACTGTAGCGGGAAGCCAGCTATTTTGGCTATAATCTTCAGAGGGTGTGGAGCTGAGGGAGATGTCACGTAGTAGAGTGACATGTTTGAGCTTTGTACTGCTGCCTACATCTAGCAGAGGTTAGTGGTCTGAATTACTAGAAGTCAATTTTGGGGGGGACCTCAATGTCTTCACTAAAATGACACAGTTTTTGCTCTGGTTAAAGGTGAGTTGTGAGTGATATTTGATACCTTTGTTGTTACTGACTTTACTACTATAGCCAAGGTGATATAATTATTGCTGTCAGTTGTTTTTTTCTATATGCCAATGCCTGGATTGCTTGGAGGTCATAAACAATAATGCAGCAAATTCCTGAAGAACCAGGAACTGGGCCAAAGAAACTGCAAATCTCAACACAAAAAAATCAACAAAAATTAGAAACATGAAAAGACAAGAAAATAAATGCCTTGAAAAACTCCCAAGTCCCCTAAAAACTGGTTCAGGAGGAACTGAGTGTTGTGGGTGGCTATCATAATCACACAGCAAAAACCTCTGAAGAGATATTAGTGGAGGTAAAATCCTTCCACAAGGTACTTGCGGATATTAAAGAAAATGTAACTAATCAGATAGTGACCCTCATGAAACAAATGATTAGAAAGTCTAGGAAAGACACTAATAAATATCTAGTAAATCTAAAAAAAGAGAAGTAAAACATGAAAGTCCAGTATAGGAAAAAATCCAGGAGATTAAATATATGATTGAAAGTATGGGCAGCAGCGGTGACCACTGTGAAGACAAATTGTCAGATCTAGAGGATAGAACTGTAATAAATGATCCATTAATAAGAGCTACCTTCAATGAATCCAACAGCTGCAAGATGGCTCAAAGAAGACTAATAGTATAAGAATAATAAGAATAACTGGAATAAATGAAAAATCAGAAGACCTCACTAAGGGCATAAAATACCTGTTGACAGATGTAATTGAAGAAACTTTTCCAGATGTAGAAAAAGGATTGAACTTACAGATAAGTGAGGTATATAGAACCCTGAATAGCCATGATAAAAATCCTTCAAGCTAAATAATAACTGAAATACCAGATCTCCAAGACAGGAACACAATCTTAGAGGCTGTTAGAGAAAAGCATCATCATGTATAAAACAAAATCCATCAATATTTTAACAGGCTTCTTAATGTAAACCTTCAAGGCAAGGAGAGCTTGGAATGAAGTGTTTCAGGCTCTAAAACAAAAGAACTTTTGTATTCTGCAAAATGATCTTTCAAAATTAGTGGAAGATGTTTTCATTCTGAAGAGAACTTAGAGATATTTATGACCACCAAAGTAATGCTCCAAAAAGTCCTCCATGTGGTAGAAGCCAACAATGAATTTAATAATGCAAAAAGGTCCAATAAAATGAATGAAGCAGGTGGAGCCAGGACAACTTACAAGCAACAGAAACCAAAACTGCAACTGGAAAATAATACAATGAGAGAAATAAGTCAAAAACTATCAATGACAATGGACTCAATTCATATAGCAAAAGTCACATATTATCAGAATGAATCAAGAAATAAAAATCTAATGGCATACTATATACAAGAAACACTTTTAATAAAAATGAAATTCATAGATTAAAAGTAAAAGAATGAAAAACAATATTCCATGAAACAGTAACCTATAAACAACTAAATAGGAGCAGCTATCTTATTTTCAGACAAAGTGAACTTCAAGCCAAAGCTGATAGAGAGAGGCAAAGAAGGACATTACATATTGGTTAACATAATTATTCAAAAGGAAAAGATGACAATTATAAATGTATATACTCCAAATCATAGGGCACCCAAGTTTTTAAAAAACAAACACTAGTAGACATAAAAAATCAGATAAATATCAATACGATTTTAATGGAGAACAGAATAGCCCAATATCACAAGTAGACAGATTAATTAAACAAGAAAACAAAGAAATATCACAGTTCTACCAAACCTTTCCACAAATGGACTTAAATAGATATCCTGAACATTCCATCCACATATTCTTTTAAGCAGTGCATATTTTATCCAAAATAGACCACATATTATCTAGTAAAGCATACATAAATAAATGAAAAATAGAACAAACCCAAATAAGTAACCTAAAGGTCTCTCTGAAGGTCTTAGAAAAATAAGAACAATCTCAATCCAGAGCTAATATAAGGAAGGAAATTATAAAAATCAGAGCAAAAGTCAGTGAAATGGAGACTAAAAATGCAAAGAATCAAATGAATTGAAAAACTGGTTCTTTGGAAGAATAAAGAATATAGATAAACCTGAGTCAATCTCATGAGAAAAGGAAAGAAAAGATATAAGTCAATGAAATTAGAAGTGAAAAAAGTGAAATCACAACAGATACCACCAAAATCCAGAAAATTATTAGTAAGTACTTCAAAAATATATATATCACAAAACTGGAGAAATCAGAACTGGAGAGATTCCTAGACACCTGTGAATTACTAAAACTGAGTGAAGAAGTCTTCACATTTTTGAACAATCTTATAACAGGCAATAAAATTGAAGCTGTAATAAAAGCACTCCCATGTAAGAAAAGCCCAGGACCTGATGGATTCAAAGCTCAATTCTACAATAACTTCAGGAAAAAACTAACACCAATGCTCTCAAACACTTCAAGGAAATTGAGAGGGAAAGAGTATTTCAAAAACTATTCTTGGATGTTAATATTACCCTGATCCCTAAATCAGACAAGAATTAAAACAATAAGGAGAACCACAGACTTATCTCTCTGTTGAATATTGAAGCAAAAATCCTTAAAAATATGCTGGCAAACAGAATGCAACAAATTATTGAAAAAATCATACACCTGGACCAAGTAGGTTTCATCTCATGAAAGTAAGGATGGCTCAAAACACCAAGCAATAAATGTAATTCATCATATAAACAGAAACAAAGACAAAATAATCACATGATCATCTAAATAGACACAGAAAAATCCTTTGACAAAATTCAAAATCCATTCATGATAGAAACCTTGAAGAAAATATTCATCAAAGGATGCGTATTTCCTGTTAATCTGATAAAAGCCATTTATTACTTACTGCCAATATTATATTAAATGGGAAAAAATGCAAGCTTTCCCTCTAAAATTAGTCATAAGACTATGAAGGCTATTATCAGCACTTTTGTTCAACATAGTCCTCAAAATATTAGCCAAAGCAGTCAAGCAAGAGAAAGAAATAAAAGGTATATGAGGAAAAAGGATGAAGTCAAAGTATCATTATTTGCAGAGGATATGATTCTTTACTTACAAACCCAAAAAACTTCATCAAAAGACTCTTCTAATTAATAGCCATATTCAACAAATTATCAGGATATAAAATTAACACACAAAAATCTGTAGCATTCCTAGACACCAAGAATTAAATCACTGAAACAGAAATGAAGAGAACAATATTATTCACAATAGCATAAGAAAAATTAAATATCACAGAAAACTCATGTCACTGCTAGCCTTTAGAGAAGAAATTGAAAATACATGTGCAGCAATCTCAATGGCCAAGGTCACACACACAGCAGTTCACCATACTTATAAATGTCTGGAAGCTAATGTCCACCACTCTGACTAATGTCTTTGTAATTGTAAGGCCAAAGAAAATTTGTATTAATTTCATAAGGTCTTAAAAGCTTCATATTTAAATATTTATACAGGTTTTGCTTTTCCAGAAGTGTTATGTTCATATATATTTTGGCAGGCTTAAATTCAATGATTAGGTTAAATGTTTACCTTTGAGGAAATTTTATTTGATTCTCATCCAATTTGGTTTGTGACCAGAATCATGGAAAGAATTAAGTTCATGAACCAAGGTACTACTGTATACTACAGATACTAATAAAGAATAAAATAGAAGCTAGACAAAGAGGAAGTAGGATAGTTCAAATAATCCCCTAAATTATCTATTCTATTGTTCCAAAAATATTTTCATACATTTGTTAAGTTGTTTCATTGATACCACTACTTTTTTTAGAGTATTGAAAAAAAAGTTTTGTGCTATTATCTGTTTAGTTTTTCCTTTATGAAAGAATCTATTTTGTTTATCTCTTGGATTCTGAGTAATTAATCTGGAGATAATGATAGTGTATTAACTATTATGATGCAAAACATGATAAACATTTATGCAAAATTTTGAGTTTTTTTCATAAAACAAATGAAGAAATTATCTCAATGTGGCTTTATTGGGAAGAATAAATGTCTAGGATACTTTATTCTGTCATCAAGATACTGAAAATAACTCTAGAATTTTAGTGGAGAAAGGAAAACAGCAGGGACAAGAGATATGCACAGTGAGTAGTCTTGGACAAACTGTGGTCCTATTGATCATCATCTCACATCTACTTTTGCAGAATCTTATTGGCACCAGGGGAGATAATTACCTGAAAGTTTGCTATTTCTGGAACTGGAGATAAATTGTGGAAAAGCAATAACTCAAAGAAAAAGAAGTTATAAAAAACAAAATGGAGTTAGGATAAGGATTGGATCTGCCTTTCAGTTTAGAAAAATGACTTTCCCATTGTCTGGAATTGAACACTGCAAAAGATATTTGTGGATAATCTGTTGATTATCATGAAGATAAATAAATAAATCTTGAAGATATCTTAATTACTCTTACCTTAGTTTCCATGATCATGAAAAGAAAGGGGAAAGATTATATAAATTTAAGCATAATCAACTCTGTATTTCACATTGGATGGGTACTCTTCAGATTACCAAATGTCTATGGGCAAGAGCAGAAATCTCACCCAAAGATTAAAGTAGCAATGGAGACAAATGCAGTAATAGAGCAGAAATGGTGAGCCAATTCCAGTGCCCAGGAAGAGGCTCACCTGCCACCATTCCACTGCTTCTAGGGCAGAGGAGGTGAGCCAAACCCAGCTGCCAGGAGCAGGCTCCCCTGCTGCCATTCCACCACTCATAGGGCAGAGGAGGTGAGCCAATCCCAGCACCCAGGAGGAGACTCCCCACCACCATTCCATGCTCCTAGGGCAGAGAAGGTGAGCCGTGCAGGTGCCAGAAGCACCCCTCACCCCATGAAAATGAGAAAACATGTAAACAAGCCTCAAAAACAGACTTCCAGATCACCTACAGCAACCCCAAAGGGAAAGGAGAAGGAACAATCTAATACTCAACCACATGGACTCCCTGAACTGGCAACAAAAGAGGATCTGGAAAAAATGGAATCAGAATTAATTTCTCAGAAAACAGCAAAGATTGTGCCCATAGTGGAAGACATGATTAATAAATCTAGAGAAGACACAGATAAAAAAAATAGAGGCGCTGAGGAACATGATGGAATCCCAACATAGGAAACAAATGGAATCCATAAAACAGATGCAAAGAGACTTCCAGGAGTTTAAAAACCCCATTGAATGTCTACACAGCAGAATGAGCCAATGTGAGGACAGAATTTCACATATAGAAGAAAAGATTGCAATTAGTGACCAAGAAAAGAGACATTGCTTTAAAATTGTAAGGGACCACAAGAAAGCAATACAGCAGCTGCTAGATGGTGCAAAGAATAACAACATAAGACTGATTGGAGTCAATGAAGAAAGAGAAGAGAGTGCTGAAGACAAAAAAACTCTTCACAGAAGTGATGGCAGAAAACTTCCCAAGCAGGGGAAAAGAACTTGACATACAGATAAGGGAGGCATATAGGACTCCAAATAGCCTTGATCAAAAAAAATCTACACATAGGCATATAATAGCTAGGACTCCAGAAACCCAACAGAAGAACAAAATTCTACAAGCAGTGAGAGAAAAGAAGGAAATCACATACAAAGGAAAGCCCATCAGAATCACAGCAGACTTCTCAATGCAAACCCTCAAGGCAAGAAGACCTTGGAGTGATGTATTTCAAGCCCTAAAGGAAAACAGCCTCCAACCCAGATTGATGTACCCTGCAAAACTATCTTTCAAAATTGATGGAGAAATAAGATACCTTCATGACAAAGAGAACCTTAGGAACTTCACGAATACTAAACCAACACTCCAAAAAATTTTAGACAGTATCCTAGGAAAAGACAATGAGGATTACAAACTCAGGATGCCCAGCAGAATGAATCTATTGAGGGTGGCAAATTAAATGCAAAGAGGAGTAACCAACAAAAAGAAAAAGTCATGACAAGGCTTTTAAAACTTTTACCTTTATCTCCCTAATGAGTGTATAATTCAATCTTGTTATTGTACTGATTAGTATTTTTCTGATTCTAGTGTTGTACATCTTTCCTTGTGCTATACTGGCTATTTATCATCTTCTTGCATCTACTTTTTCATGGGGTTGTCTATTAATGAGCTGTAAGAGTTCTTTATATATTCTGGTTATAGGTTATATCCATTGTAAATATGGTCTGTGTAAGGACTACTTTTCATTTTAACAATGCCATTTAAAGTTCTAAATTTTGATGGGCTCTCACTTATCAGTTTTTTTTCTTTTATATATCATGTTCTTTGTTTCCTAGGAAGTTCTTGCCTACCCTAAATTCATAAACATTTTCTCTTACAATTTCTTCTTAAAGTTTTATAGTTTTAGTCTTTCATATTTAGATTCACGGATCCTTTCAAGTTACTTTTATATGTGGAAATAAAGAGTCGAGGTTAATTTTTTATATATGGTTACCAGGTGTTCTAGGGCCATTTGCTGAAAACACTAGCTTTTCCTCTGCTCTTGAATTGAGTTTATGTTCTATAAAATGTTAATGTTGAATAATCTTTAATAACTCAGTGGACCATATATGTATGGTTCTATTTCTAGATTCTCTGTTTTATTCCAATGATCTGTATGTCTTTCCTTACATCAACACTGCCTTGATTACTGTAGTTTTAGAGGAAGTTTTAAAATTAGGTGCTGAGTGTCTTCCAACACTGTTATTTTTTCTTTTTACTTTTCTAGGGCCTTTGTACTTGTATATAACTTTTAAATTTCAATATTCAATTCTTCATTTATAGCAAGTATTCATAGACCTGAATTTTTATATATACCTTGTGTTTTCTAATCCTGCTAATTTCAAATACAAGTTCTAGGGGTTCCTAGAGATTTCTTAGTATTTTCTCTGTAGATGATCATTTCATCTACATATAAAGATTTTGCTTCTACCTTGCCAATCCTATCCTAATTGTGTTATTTTATTGCCATACTATTTTGCTTTATGCCTATGTTTCAAAGTTTAATGGACAGATGAAGAGTAGGCATATCTGCCCTTGTTTCCCACCTTAGGGAGAAAGTATTGTATCTTCTCCATTCACATAAGGCCTTTTGGCTAGAAGTATGGAGTACATGTCTTTGATCTGTTGAGAAGATTCTGTTCTACTTCTAGTCTCCTGATAGCTTTTACCATGAACATCTGTAGAATTTAGTCTGATACTTTTTCTCCAACTAGAGACAGGATCATATGGCTTTTTCCTTTCTTCTGTTAAAATGATGACTTCTGGGGATGGATCATTCAATGCTGAACCAACCCTGCCATCTCTATAATAAACCCACTTTCTACATACTGCCAGATCTGACTTCTAATAGTTTGTTTAGTTAAACAAATTTCTATGTTCATACTTTTTCTTCTATTACCTTTATCCAGTTTTAGGATTAGCACACTGTGGGGAGAAGTGTTCCTTCTTTTTTCTGCTTTACATGCTTGATATAATTGACCAGTTAAAATGTGTATGAGCCTACTGTTGTCATATAGGTAGGTTTTCAAGCTAGGAATATACTTTCTTTAATAGGTGCTATTCAAATTTTATATTTCCTCCAGAGTTAGTTTCATTAATTTGTCTTCAAAGATACGTCTTAGAAGTTGTCAAATTTATTTCAAAACAGATTCTTGAAATATGCTTTCTATATCCTTTTAAATTCTGTAAAATCTGTGGTAATGTGTCCTACATCTTGCTATTGTAATTTAAAAAATGTATTATTGATATTATGTAATAGGAAGTAAAGGTCTAAAGGAGCAGGGGTAGTGGGAAGGACAGGGGAAAGGACAGAAGGGAAAAGAAAAAATATGAACAAAGGAAAAAAATGGAAACAAGTCTTTGCAAATAGGGAAGGGTGGAGGGTGTGAAGGGAAGGCAGGAGAAGGGGAAAAAATAAGAACAAAGATACTCATGTAATGGTACAAGATCCCAGTTATGTATGTAACTGTATTTTATACCTAAAATGTACCAATAAACTTAATGGGGAAAAAATAATACAGCATAAATGCCAAGCTTTTGTTCTGGTTTTAGTTACCCATTACATATCTGCAGGAATAAGTGAAGATTGCTTTTATTAAAAGCAATCTTTAAGCACCCTTTACAAACAAGTTTTCAGCTAATGGCACATCATGTATATGGCAAGATTTCAAATAAGAGTGCAATATTACTTTCCTCTGTAATTCTATTGCATTGAGATATTTTTCTTCTTTGAGTTACACTGTTGCTTGCTATCTCTCAGTTTTAAAATGACAGATGTGTGTACTGAAGAGATGAGCAAGTAAGTATTTAGCCACAAATAGTTTTCTATAACATCAAAACCTTCTTATCTATTTGTTTTATTAATAAAAAAGGTGAAAGTGTATATATTATTTCCATTTCAATGATGAGGCAACCAGACCTCAAAGTTTTTTTTTTAAATCTGTTGATTGAATTGACTATGAAAATCTATACATTACTCAAAAATATTTTAAAGTATTAATCAAAAAAATAGTATTTCATTTGGCAAATATATATTTATAGAGGAAGAATAAATATCACTTTTTCTTCAAGTCTAATTGCTACTGTTTATACCTAAACTTTTTCACCACACTTAATTATCTCTAAAATTTATATGAGTGACCCTGAGCTATGTTTTTTGTTTTTTTTTTTTTGAGTTTATCTTATCAAGGACAAAAAACTCCAAACAGTCTGTGTATTTGATCATCTGTTAAATTTCTTGTGAAAAACCATTCATGCATCACTTACACATAAATTTTACAGGTATTATTTTCACTGAAGTTCTCTAATGATTTCTAAACCTTTTTTTTGGTTTTATTTTCTAAACCTTTTCTACAAATTGTAAGATACATCTGTCAAACCTAGTACTTTTTTCTTTTCTTTACTTTCTTTTTCTTAGAGCTAACATGCAATGGCAAGGATAATGGAAAAGTATATATAATTAAGAGTAAACTAGCACTAAAACTTCAAAGTTTTTCCAGTAATTTTCATAATAATTGAAAGAATTTTCTTTGACATACCCATAAAAGCAAAGTGCAAGTACTCTGTAAACTTTGGTTTATATGATTAAGAAAAAATATTTTTATTTCTATTCTTTCCAGAAAGTCATCCCACTTTCACTCCCACTCTATAATATAGAAAATCTCCAAAAAGATTTCACTCCTTGAATGTGTCTTTATAAAAGGGAAAATCCCATGGAATTGTCCTTTACTTTCCCCACTCTCTGACCTTCTGATTCTCCATAATATCTGCATCTAACCTAGATGGTTAAGATGGGAACTGCTGAATCTTTGTTTAGATTTGTAGAAACAGAATGTCTGAAAACACTTTTAATTCCTCTCCTTTCTTTTAATTCTATGCATTAACTAACACAAAGCTCATAAATTAAAAATATTGCAGAAACTGACCTCACAGATCACAGTCCATTGACCTTATCCTTGGATTCTAGTCTCATGATCTGGTTAATTTTAGGTTTTAACTACTTAAATCATAGTTCATTAGAGGTACTATTAGAGTAGCCCATAACTTATAAAATGCCTTGTTCATGCTCATTACAATTCTTACATGGAATGTATAATATATACAAACCATCAATATCATGTGCTATTTTTGTTGATCAGTACAATTGTAATGATCAATGTGCCCTACATTCCTTCTTGTTTTTTAATCTCTAAAAGTAGACCCTCTATGATATCATTTCATAACATTTAATGTTGGAAAGAGAATTCATGCTTTTTCTGGTGTTTTTACTCACTTTGTCTGGATTAAAATTTTCTCATATGCATTATGCCTCAACTTGACTTTTAAATTGATAATCTTAATCTGCCTTCTTAGGCACACTCAGTTTTGACTTGTAAATGAGTGTTTGTCATGAATAAGGATAAGTTCAACACAAATAGGTATTTTCCTTCTGTAAGAAGAAAAATACAAATAGTTTTGCAAATAGAATTAGATCTGTTACAGCATTGGGGGTCTTCTGTAGGTTCTTGAAATCTTAGGTTAAAAAATGTGTAGTACACCCAAATGTAGCACCAAAATCAAAGGTATATTTGAAGGAGAAAAGAAAAGGTACACTCCCCAGAGTGGGAAAGGATGGGACTATAACTGAGAATATGTGTAGCCTTTGGGGTCTTCATGTTGATGGTTTTAAGCTTATGGTTTGGGCTGGGATTGAGGGATTGGTGCAAGGTATGACTCCTCCCAAAAAGAGAGTTGACATGGCCCCTCTGTAGGCTCATTGGATTTTTTGACCTTTTAAGTCCCTTTGAGAAGTTGTCATGGAGTCCATAGAGTCCAGAGCTGAAGAGAGGATGCCTGTCAAATCTACATAGTCAATGATAAGGTAGTTAGGGTTGGTGTTGGCGAAGGTGTGCAGAAGACCACTGGATGCATGCTTTGGGATTTATTGTATATAAGCTAAGTTATCTGCTTCACTTTCCCCATTGTATTTAGACCTGGAGATCTTGGTCTTAGGATAAAATTTAATTCAGAAGATGGCCCTAGTCCCAGAAAGTGGGCTTCAATTGAGCCTTCCCCTTTGTCCCAGCCATTTCTTTGGCAGTCTTATTCCTCAACTTTAGCTTAGAAAGCATGTTACAAAGCAAGATTTCTCTTCTTTCTTCAGCCTTTTCCTTAACTACTTCCTGCCTCAGTACACTAAATGAAATGAAATATCAAAAGGAAGAAACAGATAACAATGAGATAGTATTACAAATCCTTAAGAGCACAGTATAAATAGATTCAAGTTTAGCATATCTGGACTGTTGTGGTATCATTTTTCTGCTTCTGGTATGAGAACAGTTTTTGGATTTCCTAGGCATATAACTGAAAAAAATTGACTGTTTTTTTAACCAGCATGATAAAGTGGAACTGTAAAAGTCAGGTATTCCTTGAGTCAAGTACTTCCTTTGCTAAAGTTCCTCAGGAATCGGGCATAAACCAACTATCTCTCCATTCTTCAGCCCAGATGAAGAACCAGAATATTCAAAATCTGGCATAAGGACTTTAAAGTTGAATTCATTTCAATAGGTAAGGGAGGACAATGGCTGTGTAGGTTCAGGAGAATATGAAACAGCCCTCTATTGTGTTTACCCCCCTCAATGTTGCTTGATATAAAAGACTTAAATACATGTGTGTACAGTGAGATGGTGATTTGTTTGTTAAGGCCCCACCCTCTCCACAGAGCTAGCTTTAAAAAACTGTTTTGTTCTGTTTTTTAAAAATAAGACCTCCTTTCAGGGGCTGAGGATTTAGCTCAGTGGTTTCAATGCCTGTCTTGCAAGTGTAAGGTCCTGAGTTCAATCCCTGGTACCAAAAAAAATAAAAATAAAAAATAAAAAAATAAAATATGACCTCCTTTTGTTCAATCATTAAGTAGTAAACAAACCTGAGCATTGGAAATAAGTGGCTGGTTAAATGGGAAGTAAATCCTGGAAGATATAAGAGAAGTGGAGAGACAAGGAGAAGACACAGATTTTTGGATTGCAAAGGTGACTAAACGCTGATGGAGTTACTGAGCTAGAGAGAGAGAGTATACAATAGACATGACCTGGATTAGGAGAATTTAAAAAGAAAGGTGGTGGGAAGACATTCAGCCACATCCCCAAGATGAAAAATGCCATGAGATGCTGAAGAAATGAATAAAATCCAGCAAGCTAAAGTAACAGGAAAGGAGTTGAGTGGAGACCTGTGTTCATACATGAATACATGTGACTTTATATGATATCACAACCAGGATATTGTGGCTCAAAAGAAAATGTGTTAATTATAACAGTTTTAATTTTGTTCAATTTACATAAGTACCATTTTGGAAGCAATATTAGAATAGAATGAGGAAGTAAGGCAGTGGAAATAGGAGGTCTGTTTTATGGTTATTTTAGAATCCAGGAAAGAGATGGTAGCCTTTATGAAATGGTGGAATAGGTTATAAATGTAATATGGGGAATTAAGAGATGTGTTCATTATACTGTAATAGGCCATTCTAAAGCACATGTGAGAAGACAGGCAGAATTGTTGAGACAATGAGAGCAAAATTAAAGAATACCATAGGTTTTTAGTAAGCTAGGAAGAAAGTTGTAAAACTTTTTGAGAAAGAGATATTATTGATTTAATGTGGATATGTTAAGTATGAGATATCTGTGAAACAATGATGCAGGTACAAAAATTATCTGTTGGAATGTGAGGCAGGTCCAAGAAATGTTTTGCAATGGAGACTCAGGCATCCATGCATGTGGGTGTTTTGTAATAGACAAATGATAGGAATAATCTGAAGACAGGAGGATGCAAAAAGTAATTTATGCACAAATGAATCCTTACATGGAACAGAAAATGGATTAATAAAAAATTTTGAAATGTTATCAGTGAGACAGAAGAAAACCAGGAAGGAGTAAAATATTAACCTGCAAAACAAGTTAGGGGGAGAGAATGGCTGACCATTTTGAATGTTGTGGTGAAGTTGGTTGGTAGTAAAAAGGCAAAAGCTTTTTCAGCAAAGTGTGGTCTAAATTCCCAGTCCTACTAGCTTTTTGGGAATGCATTCTTTATGATTTCTTCTGATATTGCCATCATGATATTCTGATATGCAGTCCAGCATCACTGTGATACAGATTTGTATTGTCATATAAGTCTTCATGTGGGGTGAAAATGCCAGCACAAATATTTGGCTTTTAAATGTTATATTTGTTGTTTAATTTCAGGCTTTTAGATTACCCTAGATTTGGTATGATTGGGTTCTCTAAAGCCATTGACTTCAGTAATCTTCAAGTCTACAAAATAGAGGCCAGATTCTTAACTGCTCTCCACTTCCTGGCATCTTGTACGGCTTTAACTCTACCCATTCTCAGGCGGGGTGTGTTTCACCTTGCTAGATATAGATGTATCAGTTGGTTGCTGGGTTCCTTTGAGATCACAGAAAGACCTTCAATTGTTCTCCTTCTTAAATTTTAAGTAATCAGTAACTAACCCTTAGTTAGAGATTATATTCTGAAGTCTGCAATCCCTGAAAAAAAATCATCTATTATACAACCAATGATCACCATATACACTTAAATAGGCAAACTCTGAACTGATTTTGCAGTTTTTTTAAGAACAGTTATGTCTCTTTCTCCTTAGGGCAGCTTCACTCACAATAAAGTAACACTGAGTTCCTTAACCAAGCTCTTGAAAGAATAGAAAAAGAAACAGGGAATATGCCTCTCATTCAATTAAATTAGACACAGATTTCTTGATGGGCACTGAAAGTAAAGGAAGCCTGGCTGAATAGGTGATACTTTAGGTGCATGACTGACACACAATTTCTTGGCCTACTTTGTGATCCATATAGAAAATCATTAGATCATTTATGGCAGAAAGGTGCCAGATTTGTGCACTTTGAACTCCACCTGATGTACCTGAGTAGACACATGAGCATAAGTATAAGTTAACAATAAAATCCACAAGTGAAATCCAAATGGCATAAATATCAGCAGAAGAGTTTTATGGAAGTGTGTGTCAAATACTATGGAATCTGATCTGAATTCTACTATTTGAGGGCCTATATTAATTATCTTAATTTGCTTTATTTGGACCTGGCCTGGTGAACATGTTTGTAAAATTTATGTCTTCCAGATTTTAGCATTTACAAGTCAACCTGATGTTCACTGATAAATTTCAACCTATTCTGACTCAGTCTATACTGCCACTCTTGTCCTCCAAAGTTAGGCAGGGTTAATTTCCATATGTCAGCAGAAAGCAGTCATAAGAAGATACATGTTGTCTAGTTTGCTTCAGGACTATAAAGGATAAAATCTCTCAGAGAGAAAGAAGAGTCAGAGACCATCATGAGGACAACTGACAGGTGCAATGCTAGACCCTTCACTCAAGGCTTGTAGTCTACTTAAAGTATAGGATGTGATATTCATGCTCTTTTCGAATGTTTTTAAAATAAGCACCTGAGTGATCAAAACAGAAGGTAGTCCAAAAGAGTCAGAATGTTCAGGCATAATATCTCTAAGTATGAAGTAAATGACTGTTACTCCTTATCTTTCACAAGGAAGAAATTTCCTCTGAAAATATCACACTCATGGCTGGAGGAAAATTCCTGATTCTAGATCACCCCAGCAGCAAGCTCGGCCTCCGTGCTTAGTATTCTTTGTGTCCAATACTCCTTGCCTGCTTTTCTTCTCCGTTGTCCCAGGGTCAGAATATCATGTCTGGCATCATTAGTGTTACTGTTACTTGTTTTTGTGTTGTTTTGTTTTTCTTCCTATATTCTGTTTCACCACAGAAATGTAAGCTCTATTAGAAGAAGTTATTTTACTCATCATATTATCCCTCATGTCATCCTTACTACTAGCCAAAGCAGAAAACTCACTCACTACTTACTAAATAGATGGATAGAAATTATTTTTGCCACCCACACTATTAATCTTTCACAAGAATTCAGTAATTTAAATAGGAGAACATATAAAAATTATCTTATTTAGTATTTCATCCTATTTATATTTAGCTTTTGGGAGAACACCATCTCTGCCCCAAATCCTACTGCTTTAGCCATATATTAAACATATGATTTGCTGAAGGAAGGAATTTACTTTTTCATGGAAAGGACATTTAAATCTTAAGTACTCTCCAGAATTTTTAGGAAGAAACTTAGTTAAGAATTTGGATTGATGGAGGAAAACAGCACTGAATTGAATATCTTCTTTATTTTCTAAATGAAGCTATTACAAATATTGAAAACAAATAGGTACATTAATGTTTTGAGTATGAATTCAGTTGTTTTCAATTATAATTTTCCCTCTTAGTGAAGGACACAAATACCATCCAATATATTGAATAACACACAAATGAGTACTATTTGTACATATCAAATGCCAGATGTTTAAAAAGGTTAATATTCTGTCAATAGAAAAATCACTAAATCCTTGATGACCATTTCAATTATATTGCTGTGAGATTTTTTTCAGATTTTTTCAGCTGTTAACCTTATGATCATTAATCTTTTCCAGATAATGAATGAATTTTTCTTTAAACATTTATTTTATGTATTCATTAACCTTCACTTTATATAATGTGGGCTTTTTCAGGACTATAAATAGTTGGTAGAAAGAACCCTAACAACTTCACAGCAAGATGAAGCTCTTTCTGCTGCTCTCAGCCCTTGGGCTCTGCTGGGCTCAGTATGCCCCACACACTCAACAGGGACGCACATCTATTGTCCACCTGTTTGAGTGGCGCTGGGCCGACATTGCTGCGGAATGTGAACGATACTTAGGTCCAAAGGGATTTGGAGGGGTTCAGGTAAGTATTGCTCACAGTATGTATTGCAGAGTGCACTGAGCTTGTAATAAATGGTATATTAATCAGTGTCAGTGATTTAGAACCATATTGGACTTGAATGAAACTACTGTATAACAACTTTATGACGAAGAAAAAATTTAGTTTTCCCACAAATTTTCCTTTTGTTTCCGGACATCTGCAATGTGCTATTACGTTATTCAAGTGGCTAGAAAGATATATAGCTATATATAGAAAGATTCAGAATTAATTTTAGAATACTTAATAGTTTTTATAGGATGTAATGATATAGAATAAACCATAATTTGAGTCTTTGTTATAATTTTTATTTTTTGCAGGTTTCTCCAGCCAATGAAAATGTTGTAATTAACAACCCTTATAGACCTTGGTGGGAAAGATATCAACCAGTTAGCTATAAATTATGCACAAGATCTGGAAATGAAGCTGAATTCAAAAACATGGTGACTAGGTGTAACAATGTTGGTGTAAGTGAATTCAAATTGTCTTTAAAACTGTTAGATGTGAACTTAGATTTTCTCAATTTTTTAAAACAGAAAAGTCATACTTCAATTTTTTAAAAGTTTACTTTCTTTTTATCTTAATACAAAATAAATAATCTTATGTTCAATGGTTGTAAATCTCTGTATGTATACCATTTACATACAAAGACGAGGTAACAATGTTAAGGAGAATTGAGTAAGTACAACATACACACTTTCAAGGCTTATAAAAATATGTATTTTCTATAGACATTTCTCTAGCGAGGAATTGGAGATTCCAGTTAGAATAGTTGCTTTCTTTTGCATGTGACTTATGGATCCATTTACAATCCCTAGAATTCTTCTCAATCGTTTTTGGTTAGTAAGTAGCTACAAAAAGCTACTTACTACTATAAGTAGAGGGCAGGGATTGGTTGCTTTATTCTCCTACTGACTCATTGACATTTTGAAAAGGCACAATTTCTCCTGTCTTACTTAATTCTTAATGCCTCAAAAATGGTTCTTTTCATTTCTTCAGGGTTATGGGAATCTGCTATTCTCTCAGTTGATCATTTATCTATACATTTGACCAAGTGGTTACAATTGATGCAGGTCTTTTAACCTTAGCCTACTTTTACACTTGATTTGGGTCTTGTAGGAAACTCCACTTATGAAATTACAAAGAAGTATTTGGGAGTTTTCCTGACACACAATAATGATTTATATTTCTACATGAAGAGAAACTGAAGAAGACATTTTGTTTTTCAGGTTCGAATTTATGTGGATGCTGTAATTAATCACATGTGCGGTTCAGGCAATCCTGCAGGAACAAGCAGTACTTGTGGAAGCTACTACAATCCTAACAATAGAGACTTTCCAGCAGTTCCATACTCTGGTTTGGATTTTAATGATAATAAATGTAATGGAGAAATTAGTAACTATAATGATGCTTCTCAGGTAATTCTTTAAAAATAATGATCTCAACCAAGAACTATATGTTCCTTTATCCATGAGTAGGTTATTGAGCATCATGGGAGAGACTGGTTTAGATTCCTTAACAAAACTGCTTACTACCCTTAACTGCTTAGAAATAAAAAAAATTCATTCAAACCCTTTCTCTTAGTCACAGTGTTCAGATATACCCAAGGGGTAAAGCAGTTGCCTTGCATTTTACATGCACTGGGTTTGTGCCCCCAAACCAGGAAAGAAACAAAAGTAGAAGTAATCTCACAGTAGGATGTGCCTATTCCCAGTGCCCTAGAAAAGAGGGTATTATGTAAATATGTATTGATGAATAAGTGTGACTGAATCATAAAATGCATTCTCAGATGTGAAATCATGTTCTGAATCAGTCAAAACTTTTTATTGCAACAGGTCAGAAACTGTCGTCTCTCTGGTCTTCTTGATCTTGCACTTGAGAAGGATTACGTGCGAACCAAGATTGCTGACTACCTGAACCATCTCATTGACATTGGTGTTGCAGGGTTCAGACTTGATGCTGCTAAGCACATGTGGCCTGGAGACATCAAGGCAGTTTTGAATAAATTGCATAATCTGAACACAAGTTGGTTCTCTGCAGGAAGTCGACCTTTCATTTTCCAGGAGGTACATGAAGACATCAAGACATATCTATGCAGATAATACATTAGCACTTTGTTCACTAGAGAATAAACAGCAGATTTAATTAGTCATGTAATTTCTAGAAGGTAACAATCAGTCACAGAATAGTATTGTTTAACTTTCTTTACTTCAAAGATACCACATCCAATTCTTTATTAAAGTAGGTTTTATGGGAATGCAGTAAGTTTCTTTAGACTGAAGAGTTTTCTGTGCCATTGACTATTTCCTTAGAGACCTTATGGAAGACTGAAAATTTTATATTTTTTTATCTTGAGCAAATCTATTTGAGCTTGGATGTGGAGTGTATAGTAATTAGCTGTTTGAAACTTTGCTCTACCACTACTAGCTGTGTAACTCTGAGGAAAATCGATGAACCTGAGTTCCCATGTAAAGAAATGTGCTAATAAAACATTTCTAGTTTTGTTTCCTTTGGAAATGAAATGCATTAAAAATTATCTAGCATTAAGAAATACTGTCAGTCAGAGAGTAAATGCTATGTTATTGCAAGGTATTATTATTATTGTATATGTGGAGGAATAAATAAGGTCAGCAGTCTCACAGGAGACCTAGGTCACCTTGTAACTGGGTTTCTTTCAATATTGTAGCATGTACTTATCAATAAAAAGAAATCTAATAGAAGGAAAAATGTTGGAATATTTCTAGTAATAGAACTAGTTTAACGATATTTTAATGCAACTGTAAGGTGACTTTTCCCCGTTTTTCAACTAGGTAATTGATTTGGGTGGTGAAGCAATTAAAAGTAGTGAATACTTTGGAAATGGCCGTGTGACTGAATTCAAGTATGGTGCAAAACTAGGCACAGTTATTCGCAAGTGGAATGGAGAGAAGATGTCTTACTTAAAGTAAGTAAAGTGTTACTTGGTGTATCCTTTTTTTTCACTGGTCTATTTGTCATATTACCCCAGTATGGACAATATTCTTACAACCTTGTTATTTGAACAGTAATTAAGATTTTGTTTATCAGTGGTAAGTGTTATGTTTCTCCAAAGCAATTAACAATCAATTTTTTTCTCACATGCAATTGTCTAGAAATTGAACACATCATATAGAGATTTTATTCTCTGTATTGTATGAGTGTTCTAGGTTTCAATAATGTTTACCTGTAACATGTGCAATCAAGTTGATTATTTGAAATGACTTTTGGGAAAAAAATTTTAGCACCTGTATCTCAGACAAAGGTCTACTATTTAGAATATATAAAGAATTGGAAAGAATCAGACCCCCCCAAATTCAAAGACCCAATTCAAAAATGGGCATATGAAATGAACAGACATTTCTCAGACAAAGAAGTAAAAGCAAGTAATAAATATATGAAAAAATGGTCAACATCACTGGTCATTCGAGAGATTCAGAATAAAACAACACTGAGATTCCACCTCATCCCAGAAAGAATGGCTGCTATCGAGAAATCAACCCATAAGAAATGCTGGTGGGGGTGTGGGGAGAAAGGAACCTTTCTCCATTGTTGGTGGGAATGCAGACTTGTGCAACCACCGTGAAAATCAGTATGGAGAAACCTCAAAGAACTAGGGCTAGAGGTCCCATTTGACAGAGCTATTCCCCTACTGGGTATCTTCTCCAAAGAATTAAAAGAATCATACCACAGCAATACACATGCACCCATGTTTATAGTGGCACAGTTTGTGATAGCTAAGGTTTGGAAACAGCCCAAGTGCCCATCCACTGGAAACTGGATAGAAAAGATATGGTTTTTTTTTATAAGATGGAGTACTACTCTGCCATAAAGAATGAGAAACTACAAACATTTATAGCTAAATGGATGGATATTGAGGCCATACTCTCTAAGTGAAATAAATAGGACACACATGTGTAAATCTCAAATAGTTTCTCCAGTGTGAGAAATTGAAAGTGTAAATAAAGATTATAATGATTAAAATGAATAATTGGTAATTTGAAATAGGAAAAGCTCCAAAGGTGTAGGGGTGGTGGAAGTGGAAGGGGAATGGAAAGAAGGGAAAAGAAAAATTATGAGCAAAGAAAAAAATGGAAATGATATCTATGTAAATAGGGAAGGGTGGAGGAGGTGAAGGGCACACAGGTAATAGGGGAAAAAAATAAGAACTAAGATACATCATGTACAGGTACAAGCACCCAATGATAAGTGTAAAAGTATTGTATACCTAAAATGTACCAATAGAAGAATTAAAAAAAAATACATAAAAGTATCTGCTAATACTCTAAAAAAATCATGATTTTAACTTGTAACAAGTACCTACCATGTGACTTTAATCTGGAATTCACACATAGGAAATTAATTAATTTCAAGTATTATAATGTTCATATTCTAATAGCATATGGAAGCCTCATTTTACCTGCTTTGATATGCTCTATAATGAGATATAAATGCTTATCCTTCAGAAATCCATCTATGTTACAATATGCTGAATGAAATCAGTCGACATAGTTACAAAATCTTATGGAATAACCATTTAATTAGAAGGTTTATCTGAGGATTGTTATTTGGAAAGGGTTATAGAGTATAAATATTCTAAGGCATATGAGAAAGAATGCATCTATTTGTTTGTATATTATACCTGTGGACACTTCTTTTTAAATACAGGAACTGGGGAGAAGGTTGGGGCTTTGTGCCTTCTGACAGAGCACTTGTCTTTGTGGATAACCATGACAATCAGCGAGGTCATGGAGCTGGAGGAGCATCTATTCTTACATTCTGGGATGCTAGGTAGGAAACAACATTCCCCACATTTGCTGTCTACCATTTAACAATGGCAAAATATTCTATAGTTGTAATGACATTTTGTAATTTTCAGAATGTATAAAATGGCTGTGGGATTTATGCTTGCTCATCCTTATGGATTTACACGAATAATGTCAAGCTACCGTTGGGACCGAAATTTTCAGAATGGAAAAGTAAGTTTTGGAGCTGGTCAAAGTATCTCTTTCTCAATAACAAGAAAGCAGCACTTAACATTTTTCATGTAAGGGTAAGACATTAGGTATATATTTATCAAGTATATGTTTAAGTGTATATTATTCTTCATCTAATATGATTCTACACTGATACCCCTCCTAGACTTACAATGTTTTTTGGACTAACATATTTCAAAGTGATACAAGTTAGAAAGAAAACACAATGTCAAAAATTTAATCAATTTAATGCCAAGATTAGGATGTGTTGCTTAATACATTTATATACAATTTATATAAAATCAACTAATATTCATTAGGCAATTATTGTATTGAAGATATTTTCATATATAGTATTTCATCTTTAGAGTGGACAGGGAACATCTCTATTTTACAAAAGAGAAAATTGAGGCAGACAGACCTTATGTAGATTTTTGACTGATTTTTTGTAGCTAGCACACCACATTGAGACTACATGGTCAACCTGCTTTACTGTCACTAAGGTTCTTCAGTGTCTTTCAGACACTGAATAATGATAATGAGAACCCATTGCTTATAAAGAAAATGAGAGAATAAATCTTTTATGCTTGTTAGAAATATGATACTAGTGAAAAGAATCCACAGAGATGATAAGGACTCAGCAAAAACTCTAAAAACATGGAAAATGTTGTATTCTGATTAACGATATTGTGGAGACACAAGTATTGGGACCGATTAGGTTTGGTACAAAGGAGAAGGAAGGTGCAAAGGAGGGTACTTAAAAAAAAAAAACTAAGCTCTTTTTATCATAATGAAGGATGTTAACGACTGGATCGGGCCACCAAATAACAATGGAGCAACTAAAGCAGTGACTATTAACGCAGACTCCACTTGTGGCAATGGCTGGGTCTGTGAACATCGCTGGCGCCAAATAAGGTGGGAATACATACTGAGAGGCATGTTCTCATGCTGAAGCACTTTATTTTGAATTGTGAAGTCAAAGTACATGAACATTTCATACGAGTTTGTGCTTTTAGGAACATGGCTGCTTTCCGAAATGTAGTTGATGGCCAGCCTTTCTCAAACTGGTGGGATAATGGAAGCAACCAAGTAGCTTTTGGAAGAGGAAACAGAGGATTCATTGTTTTTAACAATGATGACAGGTAAGTAGTTGTCAATTAAAGATTAATACTTTATTATGTTCTCATATTTTATTTTGTATTCACTGACTTTTGAGCACAATTGAAAACTCTTGTAGTCTGCAGATAAAGGAAACAGAAAGGTGAGAAAAGTATGGAAGAAAAATGATGATGACTCTTACTTTTTTCCAGTGTTTTACAATGGTTTTCTTTTTCAAGTAGAGGTATTTTGTTGGCTGTTGTGTCATCATGTGTATCTCTAGGGAGTCTCAGGACTGGAATGTCATTTTGTCCCAGCTCTACACCACAGCTATTACTCTACGTGCTCTTCTTGTTTACATTCCTCACTTGTCTGTCTCTCTGGAACAATGTTTCTTCCACATATCTTAATGTCAATGATTTTTTCAGGAGAATTTTGAGGTTTGGTTCTAAAGTTGTGCATTGTTGTGCTTTCCTTTAAGATAATTATGTTCTTTCTCCTATTTTAATAGTTTCCTCATATATAACAATAAATCCAAAGCACTCTTTGCAAGTAGTTTATATATCTTCTTCCAAAGCCAACTTCAACACATTTAGCCCCTTTCAGCCTAAATTAGAATTTATTAGCAACCAAAGGAATAAATAAGTCAAGTGCATCTCTCTCTTTCTTTATTTTTGGGACAAAATATGCCACGGTTAGTTCTTTACCTTTTCTCTTCTCCAAGGGAGAACAGAAATATATTTATACAAGACAGCCTTTTATTCCAAAGTATGTACTTTTTGATAGAAGTGCCACATTGATGGTATTTCTTGCTCAAATTCTTTTTAGACTTTTGAAATAAAAAGTAGATATTTTTGAAGAAATAATCTGATTTAAAGCCATAAAGGTAATCAGTGTTTTGCTCAGTGCAGAAGAGGACAAATTTAATATATTCATGGTTGCTATACTTAATATTTTTATCAAAGGGAGACAATTTCCATGTACATCACTTGTATTCTTCAACCTCCCTTCACTGATATTCTTAAATTTCCCTTCATATTCAACTCCACATAGACCAAGGAATTGGTAGGTCTTGCCTAAGAACACATTTCTTCTTGAGAAAGGTATTCCCATGTACTGGAGAGTTGAGGTTTCTTCTTTTCAGACCTTGACAACTTGTGTTCTATTTCACAAAGTTGTTTAGTCTTATGTTTCCCAGAGTGGAATTTAATTTAAATGATACATTGTACTTTTCAGGTCACTGTCTACAACTTTGCAAACTGGTCTACCTGCTGGCACATATTGTGATGTCATTTCTGGAGATAAAGTTAATGGCAACTGCACAGGAATTAAAATCCAGGTTGGTGGTGATGGCAAGGCTTCTTTTTCTATTAGCAACTCGGCTGAAGACCCATTTATTGCCATTCATGCTGAATCAAAGTTGTAAAATTCAAATAAAATGCCTGTAGAGAGAATCATAGCCATGTGTGTTTCTTTCCTCTTATGTACATTAATTTTATAAATCACTAACCTGTTGGAATCCTGTGAATAATCAAATTGGTTTTGTGTAGTAAGAAAAAAAGACAAGAATACTGAAAAGTCAGATATAATTGTAGAACTAGAATATAACTTAGTCTAGATGTTATTATGTTTTAAATGTCTCACTTGAATATATTTGTCAGAAATTTCTAAGAACTCAAAAAGGCATCTTGACAAATATATTTGTTGTAATTAAAACTATTTGCCCAGTATGTTTCTCTAACTGCTGTCTGTGCATAAATTTTTCATAGGTGATTCTATCATTTAGGCATTCATTGTTGATAAAGATTCTCATACAATGATTCACATGAATCATTTTCATAATATAAAATTGTTTTTGAGGCTAATAGAATTAAAAAGAACACCTTACATAATCTATATATTTTTAGTTATACTGAGCTCACCAGAATTTTTTTCTTTGTCTATTGTGTTTCCACATGTTGGATTTCACTTGCTGTTTTATGACTTCTTGCTTCTTCTCTCTAACTCTGCTATAGCTTTATTCAGGACTCTCATGACAGTGTCCTCTCCAGGATTTTTCCTAATCCTTTCAGCACTTATTTTCCATCATCATGATTTTAAAAATAAAGTTTCTCATTGTTCTGGTCGTCTGTGATGTTTTCTTTTAATTTTCAGTTCTTTTATCTTTTAAAGAATAGAGAAGGTATAAATTGAAAAGTCCCCTTTAGTTTTATGTATACATTTTTCTCTGTTTGCTGTGAAGCAGATTCACTGGATTTTGGTTACCATTCTGCAATCTTGGCTGCAATTTTTACTCTGCATTAATCTCATCAAAAGAACATAAACACAAACAATAATTTGCCTAAAATGATTATATACAGATTAGCAGCAGAGTAAAACGAGGTTAGCATTCATGATAAGCCAGTTTTCTTAACCTCAAGGAAGCTGCCCAGAGTAGATGGAGACTCATCTGCATGCACCCATACTCTCCAGGACAGAAGGAGCAGATAGAATCTATCTTAGATTTTAATATCACAGGGTTCACAGGATTCAACTGAGTAAAACTCCAAAGGGCATACTCTTATTAGAGGGAAAGAAAGTAAGCCTGGTCCTGCATTTCCTAATCTCAACGTGGTGTATTCCTAGAACATTCTACATTTATTTATTTATTGGCCTCAAACTCAGGTCCTTGTACTTAGCAGTCTGGCGGTGGCACCACTTAGCTAAATCCCTGGCCCTCTACATTTATTTTTGAGAATTATAAGTTAAAAATGCAGAAGAGCTGAGTTGTTGCAATAACATTTAGAGAATTCTCCTGTATTTTTCTCTAGAGTTTTCTTCTTTCTTCTGTCAAGATAAAAAAATTGTATCTCATTCCATAAAAGCCGTTTCATAATACTGGTATGAATGCTACTATATCATGATTAAGGTAACAATGTTTTAATTGTCGCTACATAAATCCTTTCAGATGACATGTACTATTGTCTTCAACTAAAAAATCTTGGGTTTAATTGGATGTGGTTTGTCTTCCAAGGGCTCCCTCTTGCAGTCTTGGTTCCCATAGATTTGGTGTGAGATGTGGTGGAAACTTTCAGAGGTAGACACTCTAGTGAGGCACAGTTAGGTCTCTGGGGTGCTGCCCTCAGCAGAGATGAGTCAAGTTCTCTGGGAACTTGTTCATTTCCTTAGAGAGTGAGTCATTAAAAAAGAACATGCATGAATTCTGAGCCCCCTCTAACTTCCTGGTCACTATGTGATCCATCTCATTCACACTCAAATCATGATGCCAAACACTATGAGGTCTTCTTCAGAAGTCAAAGCAATGCCAAGACACAATATTCGACATTCAGCATTTTTTTTCATTTTTAAAAATTAATTTTATTGGTACATTTTAGATACACAATATAGTGACTTTGATCTTTGGATATTTGCACCTTTACGTAATCTATCTTGGTTCTTATTTTTTCCCCATTCCCCTGCCCTCCCTTCAACCCCTCCATCCCTCCCTATTTACAAAGATTTTGTTTTGATTTTTTCATTATCTCATATTAATTCCATTCCCTTCTTTGCTTTCCCCTACCTCTCCCACTTCCCCTTCCCCTTTGCCCCTTTTCTTCCTGTTTCACATTGTCTAATATACCTTTTAGTCCTTATTTACACTTTCAGTTTCTCTCACTAGAGAAACTATTCGGCATTTACACATGTGTGTCCTATTTATTTCACCTAAGAGTATTGCCTCAATGTGCAACCATTTAGCTATAAATGTCTCTATTGTCTCATTTTTTATGCCTGAGTAGTATTCCATTTTATTTAAAAAAATCCCACATTTTCTTTATCCAGTCTCCAGTTGATGGGCAATTGGCCTGTTTCCAAGTTTTAGCTATTATAAATTGTGCTGCTATGAACACGGTTTCACATATATCACTGTGGTATGATTCTTTTAATTCTTTGAGGAAGATACCAGGGAGGGGAAGAGCTGGGTCAAATGGGACTTTCGGTCCTAGTTCTTTGAGGTATCTCCGTACAGATTTCCACAGCGGTTGCACCAGTCTACACTCCCACCAGCAGTGAAGCAGGGTTCCTCTTTCCCCACAGCCCTCCCAGCATTTGCTATTGGTTGATTTCATGACAGCAGCCATTCTTTATAGGATGAGGTGGAATCTCAGTGTTGTTTTCATTTGCATATCTTGAATGACAAGTGATGCTGAACATTTTTTCATATGTTTATTTGCTATTTCTACTTCTTTGTCTTAGAAATGTCTGTTCCTTTCAGATGCCCATTTTTAGATTAGATCTTTAAATTAGGTCTTTAAATTGGGAGGTCTGATTTTTTAAAAATTCTTTACAGATTCTAGATAGTAGAAATTTGTCTGGGGAACAGCAGGTGAAAGTTTTTTTCCAACATTGTGGGTTGTCTCTTCACTCTGTTGATGGTTTCTCTTGTGCAGAAGCTTTTTAATAAGAAGAAATCCCACTTGTTGATTGTGCTAGTTCATGAGCAACTGAGGTTTTGTTCATAAAATCTTTTCCTACACCGATGTCTTCAAGATTTCTACCTAACCTCTGTTCCAGTTGGTTCAGCATTTCTGTTTTAATATTTAGATCTTTAATCCATTTTGATTTTAGTTTAGAGCATGATGAGAGATATAGGTCTAGTTTTAATCTTTGGTGAGTTGAAATCTAAATTTTTCAGCACCATTTATTAAAGAGGTTATCTTTCCTCCCGTGAGGGTGTTTGGCTCCTTTGTCAAAGATGAGGTGGCTGAGTGTGCCTGGAGTTATTTCTATTTCTTATAATCTGTTCCACTGGTCCTCCAGTCTGTTACTTTTCTAGTACCATGCTGTTTTTCTCACAGTAGCTTTGTAGTATAGTTTCAAGTTGGGGGCTGTGATACCCCTGGCCATGTCTCTGTTGCCTAGAATTGCTTTTGCTATTCTAGGTCTTTTCTTGTTCCAAATGAATTTTTGGATTGTTTTCTCAAGATCTGTGAAGTACACTGCTGGGATTTCAATTGGGATTGCATTGAATCTATATAGCATTTTTTGAAGTGTGGCCATTTTCACTATGTTGATTCATCCTACCCAAGAGCAAGGGGTGTCTTTCCATTTTTTGATATCCTCTTCAATCTCTCTTTTCAGAGTGCTATAGTTTTCAGAGAAGGTCTTTGATTTATTTTGTTAGGTTGATTCCTAAATATTTCAGTTTTTTGGATGCTATTGTGAAAGGAAATGTTTGCCTTATTTCTCTCTCAGTGAGTCTGTTGTTCATGTAGAAGCTATTGATTTTTGTGTGTTGACCTTGTATCCAGCTACTTGACTGAATTTGCTTATTAAGTCTAGAAGACTTTTGGTGGAGTTCTTGGAGTCTTCTATATAGAGTACTATGGCATCCACAAATAATGACAATTTGACTTCTTCATTTCCTATCCTTATTCCTTTTATTTCTTTCTCTTGTCTAATTGCTGTGGCTAATGTTTCCAGAACTATATTGAACAAGAGTGGTAATAGTGGACATCCTTGTCTTGTTCTTGATTTTATTGTGAAGGATTTCAGTTTTTGACAGTGTAGTATGATATTGGCTGTTGGTTTTTCATAGATCGCTTTCATCTGATGGAGGTTGAGACCTTCTATTCCAATTTTGTGTAGGGTTTTTATGAGAAATGCGTGTTGGATTTTGTCAAATGTTTTTCCTGCATCTATTGAGATGATCGTGTGGTTTTTGTCCTTGGCTCTATTGATATAGATTGATTTGCTTATGTGGAACCATCCCTGCATCCCTGGGATGAATCCCATTTGATCAGGGTATGTGATCTTCTTGATGATCTTCTGCATTCTATTTGCCTGTATCATATTAAGGATTTTTGCATCTATGTTGATTAGTGAGATTGGCCTATATTTTTCTTTTGCAGTTGAGTCTTTGTTCTTTCAAGATCAAGGTGATGCTTGCTTCCAGGAATGAATTTGAGAGTGTTGCTTCCCTTTCAATATCTTTTAGGAGTTTAAACAGTAGTGGGAATATTTCCTCTCTAAATGTCTTGTAGAATTCAGCAGTGAAGCCATCAGAACCTGGGGTTTTCTTAGTTGGTAAGTTTTTAATTACATTTTCAATTTCATTGATTGACACTGGCTTGCTTAGAATTTTTAGGTCTTCTTTGTTCAACTTTGGTAATTCACACATATCTAGGAATCTGTCCATTTCTTCTGTGTTTTCCATCTTATTGGTGTATTGGTTCTCGAAGTAGGTATTGATGATCCTCTGGATTTCTACTGGGTCCATTGGGATTTCATCCTTTTCATTCCTAATTGCATGGATTTGGGCCTTTACTTTTTCTGATAAGGTTGGCTAAGTGTTTGTCCTTTTTGTTCATTTTTCTGAAGAACCAACTTTTGGCTTCATTGATTTTTGTTATTGTTCTCTTAGTCTCCATTGCATTGATTTCTGCTCTGAGGTTTTTAATTTCCTCCCTTGTATGAGCTTTGAGTTTGTCCTCCACTTCTTTTTCTAGAAGCTTGAGGTTCAGTATCAAGTTGTTTAATTGGGCACACTCTGTTTTCCTAACATGAGTATTAACTGCTAGGAATTTCCCTCATAAGACTGCTTTCATTGAGTCCCATAGATTCTGATATGTTGAATTGTCATTGTCATTTAATTGTAGAGAACTCTCTGTTTTCTTTAATTTCCTCAATGAACCATTGGTTATTCAGAAATGTGTTGTTCAATTTCCATGGGTTTATGAAATTTTTGTGTTTTCTTTTGCTATTGATCTCCAATTTCATCACACTATGGTCTGAAAATACACAGGGGTTAACTTTGATTCCTTTGCCCTTACTTAAAGATGTTCTATGAGCGAGTATGTGGTCTATTTTGGAGAACAACCCATGCGCAGCTGAAAAGAATGTGTATTCTGATTTTGTGGGGTGGAACACTCTGTAAACATCTGTTAAGTTCATTTGTTAAGAGTTTGATTGAGTTCTAGTATTTTGTTTCTTAATTTTTGTCTAGTTGACCTATCTATGTGTTATAATGGGGTATTGAAGTCCCCCACTACTATTGTATTAGTGCCTATTTGATTTTTCATGTCCGTTAGTATTTGTTTTATGTAGTTGGGTGCACTAGTGTTTGCTGCATATGTGTTATGATTGTCATCTCTTCCTCTTGCATTGTTCCCTTAAGGAGCATATAGTGTCCTTGTTTATCTCTCTTAACGAGTGTTAGTTTGAAATCCACTTGATCGGCAAAGAGGATAGCTACTCCTGCTTTTTTTCAGGTTCATGTAGCATGGAGTATTGTTTTTCATCCTTTAACTTTTAGTCTATGAGCTTCTTTTTGACTTAAGTGTGTTTCTTGTATGCAGCATAATGTTGGATCTTGCTTCTTAATCAATTCTGGCAGTCTATTTCTTTTAATTAGTGAATTGAGACCGCTAACATTGATTGTTATAACTGTTACGTACTGACTTATCATTGTCTTGACTTTTTCTTTCTTTTGGATTCTCCCCTTTTACATTTAATTTCTTGTCATGCCCAATGGATTCATTCTGCTGGGTTTCCTGGGGTTGTGATACTCACTGTCTTTTCCTAGGGTATTGTCTAAAATTTTTTGCACTGTTACTTTGGTTTTCATTTAGTTCGTAAAGTGCTCTTTGCCATGAAAGCATCTCATTTCTTCATCAATTTTGAAAGATAGTTTTGCAGTGTACATAAATCTGGGTTGGAGGCTGTTTTGTTTATGGCTTGAAATATGTCACTCCAAGCTCTTCTTGCCTTGAGGGTTTGCATTGAGCTGTTGGCTGTGATTCCGATGGGCTTTCCTTTGTATGTGATTTGTTTCTTTTCTCTCACTGCTTATAGAACTTTGTTCTTCTGTTGGGTTTCTGGAATCTTAAGTATTACATACCTATGTGTAGATTTCTTTTGATCAAGGCTAGTTGGAGTCCTATATGCCTCCGTTATCTGTATGTCAAGTTCTTTTCCCCTGCTTGAGTAGTTTTCTGTCCTCATGTCTGTGAACAGCTTTTTTTTTATGTTATCTGCCCTCTGTCGTGTTTCTTCATTGACTCCAATCAGTCTTATGTTATTCTTCTTTGCATCATACAGCAGTAGCTAGAATGATTTCTCAAGGTCCCTTAGTATTTTAAAGATATTTTTCTTTCCCTGGTCACTAATTGCAATATTATCTTCTATATCTGAAATTCTGTCCTCACATTGGCTAATTCTGCTAATTCAGTGGAATTTTTAATTTCCTGGAAATCTGTTTGAATCTGTTTTATGGATTCCTTTTGTTTCCTATGTTGGGATTTCATCATGTTCCTGAGCTCCTCTACTTCCTAATCTGTGTCTTCTTCAGATCTATTAATCATATCTGGCACTATGGGCAAAATCTCTGCTATTACCTGAGAAATTACTTCTGATATCATTTCTTCCAGATCAGTCAAGGTGGATGAGTATCAGATCATTCAATCTTGTTTCCCTTTGGGGTTGCCTTATATGATCTGGGAGTCTGTTTTTTTTTTTTTTTTTTGTATTAAATTCTTTTATTGGTACACTGTAGGTATACAACACAATTACATTTCTCATTGGGAATTGTACCTTTATATAATGCATCTTGGTTCTTTATTTTCCCCATTCCTAGACCTCCCTTCACACCCTCCACCCTCCCCTATTTACAAAGATTTTATTTCCACTTTTTCCATTTCTCATCATCTTTTCCTTTCCCTTCTTTCCTTTCCCCTGCCCCTCTCACTACTCCTACCCCTTTGGACCTTTTCTTTCTATTTTCCTTTATCGATTATTCATTCTAATCATTGGTACATTTTAGGTATACAATATAATGACATTCATCACTGGAAATTTGCACCTTTACATAGTCTCTCTTGGCTCTTATTTTTCACCCTTGCCCAGCGCTCCCTTCAACCCCTCCAGTCCTCCCTATTTACAAAGATTTTCTTCTGATTTTTCCATTTTCTCATATTAATCCCATTCCCTTCTATCCTTTCCCCTAACCCTCCCACTTCCTTCCCTTTTGTCCCTTTTCTTCCTATTTCACATTACCTATTATACATATAGCCCTTATTTACATTTTCAGTTTCTCACACCAGAGAAACTATTCAGTATTTATTCATGTGTGTCCTATATATTTCACTTAAGAGTATCGTCTCAATGTGCATCCACTTAGCTATGAATGTCTCTAATTTCTCATTTTTTATGGCTGAGTAGTACTCCATTTTTTAAAAAAACACATTTATTTTATCCAGTCACCAGTTGATGGGCATTTGGGCTGTTTCTAAGTTTTAGCTATTACAAACTGTGCTGCTATGAACATGGGTGCACATATATCCCTGTGGTATGATTCTTTTAATTCTTTGGGGAAGATCCCCAGCACTGGAATAGCAGGGTCAAATGGGATTTCCAGTCCTAGTTCTTTAAGGTATCTCCATCGTGATTTCCACAGTGCGTGCACCAGTCTTCACTCCCACCAGCAGTAGAGCAGCGTTCCTCTTTCCCCACAGCTCTGGCAGCATTTGTTATTGGTTGATTTCATGATAGCAGCCATTCTTTCTGGAGTGAAGTGGAATCTCAGTGTTGTTTTCATTTGCATCTCTCCAATGACCAGTGATGTTGAACATTTTTTCATGTATTTATTTGCTATTTCTACTTCCTTGTCTGAGAAATGTCTGTTCATTTCAGAGGCCCATTTGTGGATTGGGTCTTTAAATTTGGGAGATCTGATCTTTTGAAGTTCTTTATAGATTCAAGATAGTAGACCTTTGTCTGAGGAAGAGCAGGTGAAGATTTTTTTCCCACATTGTGGGTTGTCTCTTCACACTGCTGGTGGTTTCTCTTGCTGTGCAGAAGCCTTTTAATAAGAAGAGATCCCATTTGTTGATTGTTTGTGCTAGTTCATGGGCAACTGAGGTTTTGTTCATAAAATCTTTTCCTACACCAATGTCTTCAAGGATTCTACCTAACCTCTGTTCCAACTGGTTCAGAGTTTCTATTTTAGTATTTAGATCTTTAATCCATTTTGATTTTAGTTTAGTGCATGGTGAGAGATATAGGTCTAGTTTTAATCTTTGGTAAGTTGAAGCCCAATATTTCCAGCACCATTAATTAAAGAGGCTATCTTTCCTCCAGTGAGGATGTTTGGCTCCTTTGTCTATGATGAGATAGCTGAGTGTGTCTGGTGTTGTTTCTGCATCTTCTAATCTGTTCCACTGGTCCTCAAGTCTGTTTCTTTGCCAGTACCATGTTATTTTTATCACAGTAGCTTTGTAGCAGAGTTGCAGGTTGGGGATTGTGATACCCCCTGCCATGTCTCTGTTACCTAGAATTGCTTTTGCTATTCTGGGTCTCTTCTTATTTCAAATGAATTTTTGGATTGTTTTCTCGAGGTCTATGAAGTATGCTGCCGGGATCTCAATTGGAATTGCATTATATCTGTGTAGCAGTTTTGGAAGTATGGCCATTTTCACTGTATTAATCCTTCCTACCCAGGAGCAGGGGATGTCTGTCCATTTTCTGATATCATCTTCAATCTCTCTTTTCAGAGTGCCATAGTTTTCAGAGAAGAGGTCTTTGATTTCTTTCATTAGGATGATTCCTAGGTATTTCAGTTTTTTGGATGCTATTGTGAAAGGAATTATTTGCCCTATTTCTCTCTCAGTGAGTCTGTCATTGGTGTAGAGGAAAGCTATTGATTTTTGTGTGTTGACCTTGTAACCAGCTACTTGACTGAATTTGGTTATTAAGTCTAGAAGACTTTTGGTGGAGTTCTTGGGGTCTTCTCTATAGAGTATCATGTCATCTGCAAATATGACAGTTTGACTTCTTCATTACCTATCTTTATTCCTTTTATTTCTTTCTCTTGTCTAATTGCCATGGCTAATATTTCCAGAACTATATTGAACAAGAGTAGTGATAGTGGACATCCTTCTCATTCCTGATTTTAGTGTGAAGGATTTCAGTTTTTGACCATTTAGTATGATATTGGCTGTTGGTTTTTCATAGATGGCTTCTATCAGTTTGAGGTAGAGACCATCTATTCCAATTTTTTGTAGGGTTTTTATCATAAATGCATGTTGGATTTTGTCAAATGCTTTTTCTGCATCTATGGAGATAATCATATGGTTTTTGTCCTTGGCTCTATTGATACCGTGTATTACATTGATTGATTTTCATATATTGAAGCATCCCTGCATCCCTGGGATGAATCCCACTTGATCAGGGTGTATGATCTTCTTGATGATCTTCTGCATTCTGTTTGCCATTAACTTATTAAGGATTTTTGCATCTATGTTCATTAGTGAGATTGGCCTATACTTCTCTTTTTCGGTTGGATCTTTCTCTGCTTTGGGGATCAAGGTGATGCTTGCTTCCAGGAATGAATTTGGGAGTATTGCTTCCCTTTCAATTTCATTGAAGAGCTTAAACAGTAGTGGCAGCAGTTCCTCTCTAAATGTCTTGTAGAATTCAGCAGTGAAGCCATCAGGGCCCAGGCTTTTCTTAGTTTATAAGTTTTTAATTGCATTTTCAATTTCATTAGTTGATATTGGGTTGTGTAGAATATTTAGGTCTTCTTCGTTCAACTTTGGTAATTCATCTAGGAATCTGTCCATTTCTTCTGTGTTGTCCATCTTATTGGCCTATAGGTTCTGGAAGTAGGTATTGATGATCCTCTGGATTTCTGCTGGGTCTGTTTTAATTTCACCCTTTTCATTCCTAAGTGCATGGATTTGGGCCTTTTCTTTCCTTTTTCTGAGAAGGTTGTCTAAAGGTTTGTCAATTTTGTTGATTCTTTCGAAGAATCAACTCTTGGCTTCATTGATTTTTTGTATCATTCTCTTAGTCTCCATTGCCTTGATTTCTCCTCTGATCTTTATAATTTCCTCCCTTGTATGAGCTTTGGGGTTGTCCTGCTCTTCTATTTCTAGAAGCTTGAGGTTCAGCATGAGGTTGTTTAATTGGGCTCCCTCTGTTTTCCTAGTATGCATATTCACTACTATGAATTTCCCTTGTAAGACTACTTTCATTGTGTCCCATAGATTCCGATATGTTGTATTGTCATTGTCATTTAATTGAAGGAATTGTCTGATTTCTTCTTTAATTTCCTCTGTGACCCATTGGTTATTCAGAAGTGTGTTGTTCAATTTCCATGTGTTTATGAAATTTTTTGAGTTTCTTTTGTTATGGATCTCCAATTTCATCGCATTATGGTCTGATAATATAGAAGGGATAACTTCAATTCTTTTGCACTTACTTAAACATGTTCTACATGTGTGTATGTGGTCTACTTTGGAGAATGACCCATGTGCAGCTGAGAAGAATGTGTATTCTGATTTTGTAGGGTGGAAGCTCTGTAAACATCTGTTAAGTTCATTTGTTCGAGTTCGATTGAGTTCCAGTATTTCATTACTTATTTTTAGTCTAGTTGATCTAACTATTTGTGACAGTGGGGTGTTGAGGTCCCCCACTACAATTATATTAGTGCATATATGACTTTTCATGTCCATTAGTATTTCTTTTATATAGTTGGGTGTACTAGTGTTTGGTGCATAGATATTTATGATTGTCATCTCTTCCTCTTGGATTGTTCCCTTTACAAGGATGTAGTGTCCTTCTTCATCTCTCTTAATCAGTGTTGGTTTGAAATCTACTTGATCTGCAAAGAGGATAGCTACTCCTGCTATTTTTCAGGTTTCTGTCACATTCAGTATTTTTTTCCACCCTTTAACTTTCAATGTATGAGTTTCCTTTTGAATTAAGTGTGTTTCTTGTATGCAACATATTGTTGGATTTTGCTTCTTGACCCATTCTGCCAGTCTATTTCTTTTGATTGGTGAATTGAGACCTTTGACGTTGATGGTTATAACTGAAATGTATTGACTTGTCATTGCCATGACTTTTTCTTTTTGTTGGGTTTTCCCACTTTCCATTTAATTTCTTGTCATGCCAGATGGGTTCATTCTGCTTTGCTTCCTGGGGTTGTGATCCTCAATGTCTGTTCCTAGGCTATTGTGTAAAATTCTTTGGAGTGCTGGTTTGGTGTTCATGAAGTTCCTAAGGTGCTGTTTGTCATGAAAGTATCTTATTTCTCCATCCATTTTGAAAGATAGTTTTGCAGGGTACATCAATCTGGGTTGGAGGCTGTTTTCTTTTAGGGCTTGGAATTTGTCACTCCAAGCTCTTCTTGCCTTGATGGTTTGTGTTGAGAAGTCTGCTGTGATTCTGATGGGCTTTCCTTTGTATGTGATTTGTTTCTTTTGTCTGACTGCTTGGAGAACTTTGTTCTTCTGTTTTGTTTCTGGAATCTTAACAATTATATGCCTATGTGTAGATTTTTTTTGATCAAGGCTATTTGGAGTCCTATATGCCTCACTTATCTGTATGTCAAGCTCTTTTCCCCTTCTTGGGAAGTTTTCTGCCATTATTTCTGTGAAGAGATTTTTTATGTCATCTGCACTCTCTCCTGTTTCTTCATTGAGCCCAATCAGTCTTATGTTATTCTTTTTTGCATCATCTAGCAGCTGCTGGATTGATTTCTCATGTTCCCTTATAATTTTGAAGCAATTTTTCTTTTCCTGGTTACTAATTGCAATTTTATCCTCTATATCTGAAATTCTGTCCTCACATTGGCTCATTCTGCTGTGTAGACTTTCAATGGAGTTTTTCATGTCCTGGAAGTCTATTTGCATCTGTTTTATGGATTCCATTTGTTTGTTATGTTGAGATTCCATTATGTTCCTGAGCTCCTCTCTAGATTTATTAATCATGTCTTGCACTAGTGGCACAATTTCTCCTGTTATCTGAGAAATTATTTCTGATTTCATTTTTTCCAGATCCCCTCTTGTTGCCAGTTCAGTGGGTCCAGGTGGTTGAGTATCAGAGTGTTCCATCTCATTTCCCTTTGGGGTTGTTGTAGGTGATTTGGAAGTCTGGTTTTGGGACTTGTTTATGTGTTTTCTCATTTTGACTGGGGTGGGGTGCTGTTAGCACCTGCATGGATTACCTCCTCTGAGCTGGGTGAGGTGGGACAGTGGCGGGGAGCAGCAGTAGGGATGGTGACCCATAAGCCCTTTCCTGTGGGCTGGGAGCAGCTGGAGGAATGGTGTCTGGGAAATCCCTTCCTCTGGACCAGGAGCAGTGGTATAGTGGCTCAGAAGCCCCTTCCTCTGGGCCAGGGGTAGCAGGACAGATGGTGGCCCATAAGCCCTTTCCTCTGGGCTGGGAGCAGTGGGAGTGACGGTGAGTGGGAAGCCCCTTTCTCTGGACCAGGTGCCATGGGACGATGACTCAGAAGCTCCTACCTCTGGGCCGGGAACAGTGGTACTCAGTACCTTGGTCTGGTGGTCTGGTGTCCTCTGCGTCTTTCTAGTGTGGAATCAGCTGGCTGCCTGTCTGCAGCAGGGTGATTTGGTGTCCTCCACGTGACTCAGAACCTCAGTAGGGCATGCACAGACCTGCCTGTCTGCAATGGGCTGATTCGGCATGTGTTCTCTGTCACTGGGGACCTCGGTAGGGTGTGGAATAGGAGTGTGGTTTTGAGGCTTTTTTAAGTGTCTTCTCATTTAAACAGGCGGGGTGGATATGTGCTGCTGGCACCCCCATGGCTCCCCTTCTTGGTGCTGGGGGTGATGGTATAATGACTTCGAAGGTTCACCTCCTCTGTGCTGCGGGCAGCTCTTATAGATTTTTTTTTATCATATCTAGTTGGAGTCCTATATGCCTCACTTATCTATATGTCAAATTGTTTTGCTCTGTTTGGGAAGTTTTCTGTCATTAATTCTGTGAACAGTTTTTTATGTCATTTATACTTCCTCCTGTTTTTTTGTTGACTCTATCAGTCTTACATTTTTCTTCTTTGTGTCATCTAGTAACTTTGGATTAATTTCTCATAGCCCCTTACTATTATTAAGAGTTCATTGTCACTGGCTACCATCCTGTCTTCTATATTTGATATTCTGTTTTCAGATTGGCTCAGTCTGCTGAGAATATTTCAATAGTTTTTAATTTCCTGTATATCTGTTTGAATCTATTTCATGGATTCCATTCCTTTCCTAGGCTGGGCATTCATGGATTCCATTATGGTCCTGAAGTCATTATTTTTTAATTTGTTTCTGGTCTAGAATCTCTAATCATGTCTTTCATTCTGCTCACCATCTGTGTAGTTATCTGGGAGGTTATCTCTGTTTTGAATTTTTCTAGAGCCTCATTCATCTGTTTTGTTACCTCCTGTGCTATCAGTTCAGGTTGTCCAGGTGGTTGATTATCAGATTTTTCTGCCTCATTTCCCCAGAATTTGACTTTGGTGAGCTGGAAGTCTGGGTTTGCACCTTGCTTAAATATCTTCTCATTTCTGTTTTTGTTGATAGTGTTTTTGGTTTAATTCCTGGATTGATACTTCAATATTTTTTATTGTAAATGTCTTTGTTGCTTGTATTTAGAACCCTTATGGAATGATTGTTTCTTGGAGGTATCTTCCAGATATAGCTGATCTTTAGGTTTTGCATCTCTAATGATTCTGGGGCAATCTCATTTTCTTTATACTAGGAATAACAACTGATTAGATCAATCACAACACCTTAGCCCAAGTGATACAATCAGCAATACCATAACATCAAATACAGCTTAGAAAATGACAATTTGTGGTTGATATTAATCTATCACCTTTAACTGTGTGAATTAAATCAAAATAGAGGACCAGCCCAAAATGTGTTTATAGTGAATAATCTCTTCAATACAGCAACTTTACCTTCAGGGTGGAGACTTAGAAGTTGGAGAGGGAGGGATAGATAGGTAGAAGGATAGGGAAAGCTTAGAAGTCAGGCCAGAGGATACAGGAAGATCACTCAAACTCTAGGAAATTGTTGAAGACATGAGGAAAAGACAGAATGAAAGAACAAAGACAAGAACAGAACAACCTAAAAGCAATAGGAATGCTAGAAATTGTATTTACTTTCCTTTAAAACTAGTAACAATCAAAAGAAGGCAAAAGAGAGAAGAAAAGATAAAGAAGAAATCCAAATTAGGGCAGGAATAGGAACATAAAGGGAGATGAAGGACAAGGTGGGAAAATGAGAGAGTAAGGGAAAGAAAAGAAAAAATAGAAAAATTTGAAAAGAGAAGAAAACAACAAAACAATTAAAAATAAGAGAAAAAATAATTTTGAAAATAAAAAATAGAAATGAAGGGCCTCCTTTAGGGTATGCCTCTGCTGTCACAATAGACAATATGGGTAGCAGTGTGCAGCTCTAAATCAATTAGTCTTAGCAAGCCAGCAGCAGTCCACTGAGATTCAGGCTGATTTCTGGCTGCAAGGGCTAAGTTGAGCTCCCTGAACTCCTGGAGGTTTGAACTCTGCAAGGTTCTGCTGCAGGTTCCAGCTGTCCTTCCCCTGAAGATAGTTCAGGTTCTGATGGAAGGAGATGATCTCTCCAACTTACAAACTACAGTGGTCTCGTGTCCCTTTATCAAAGAGATTCTCTTCACCTTTCCAGTGGGCTTTGATTTTCATCAAGTACTCTGAGAGAGGCCCTCTTTCTGTTCACTTTTGCTCTGTCTTCTGGAGCTCAGGACAATGATCTTTATGACCCCCTGTGCCTCTGTGGTGTGGATTCAGGTACCAGCACAGTCCAGAGGCCAAAGGCAGTGGGGCAGTCAGGGGCAGTGCAGGCGCTGGTGTGGTGGTGTATGGTTCCACTCCTTGGAGATCCAGAGGTGCTGTGGTGGTGGTGCTAATGATGGCCAGGCAGCTCAGCTCCATGCAACTCAGCTCCTCACCACTCAGCTCCTCACTCAGAAGCCTGGGGTGAGTGGGGGCAAGTACTTTCTGAACAAAATCACAGTTACACAAGAAATATTATGGAGGATTAAAAACTGTATTTATGTTAAATTTTAAAGATCTGCACAGGAAAAAAAAAAGAGTGGAAAGACAAGTTACCCAATGGAAAAAAATTTTTCCAGCTATTCTTCAACAGAGACTAATAGCTAGAATATATAAAACACTCAAAGAATTAGACACACTGAGATAAAAGACCAAGTAGACATGGGCAAGTGAAATGAATAGCTATTTCACAGAAGATGTCAAAATGACAAGTAAGTACATGAAAAGTGTTCAGAATCACCATTCATTAGAGAAATGCAAATTAAACAACTCCAATATTTCATCCTACCTAGGAAAGAATAGCTATTATCAAGAAATCAAATAATAATAAATGCTGAAGAGATTGTGGGGAAAATGGAACCCTTCTACAGTGTTGGTCTGAATGTAAACTGGTAAAACCACTATGGAAATCAGTATGAGCTTTGAACAAAAATTGAAATCAGAAACTTCATTTGACCCAGTTATTCACTTTCTAGGTATCTTCCCCAAAGAGGTGAAGATACCATATTACAGTCATACATGCATATCCATGTTTACCGCAGCAAAATTTTTAGAAGCTAAATCTTAGAAGAGGACTGTATGTCCATCAATAGATAAATGGATAAAGAAATGTGGTGTTTGCACACAATGGAGTACTACTCTGCTATAAAGAAAGAGAAAGACCATAATGTTAAGTGAAATAAGTCAGACACACAGTCTTAAATATCACATGGTTTCTCTCACATGAGAAACAGAAAGTATAAATAAAGATTAAATTAAAAGATAGATAATGGGAAGTAGGGGGTTAGATCTTTCTTAAAGGGAAGAAGGATCAAGATTTGCAAGGAGAGGAAAAGAAAAGGGGATGAAGAAAGATACTAAGATGTGTTATGTCATGTACTAACTTCCCATGTGCAAATATTATGTACTACAAATGTGTATTAAAAATGGAAAAGGATCAAGAGATAAATGGATTGGGGAGAGAGGGAAAGGAAGGGAATAAAAAAGGAATTAAGATGAAATAGGTGCTTGTAACAACTTCCCACAGGAATGTAAACATTATGTACTACAAACGTGTATTAATTAAGAAATTGAGGGGGCTGGGGATTTAGCTCAGTGGTTCCGCCACCTGCCCTGCAAGCGGAGGGATCCAAGTTCTATCCCCGGTACCAAAACAAAAAACAAAACAAAAAAGACCCCCAAAAAACAACAGGGGAAGAAATTGATCTGAAAAAAAGAAGTCTACAACACACTGATTATTGCAATTGCATTGTTCAACAAGAATAGTGAAGGACACTGATCGTAGCTCTTATATGTGTACATCCCATATAAGCATTGCAATAAGCAGGAACAGGGCATTTTCTAATTTATTTATTGCTCTAATGGTGTTTATAGGCACAATGTTGAAGTAATTAAAACCTAAAATTACCAGATCTAGAGACTGGCAGGGGGTGTCTCAATGGAGTTTGACTTCTGAGGCCAGCTTCTCCATTTTTTAAAAAAATTGTATGCTTTGTAAGAGTTAATGCATTGAACAAAAAAGTAAGAGGTGCATTAGAAAGGTAATCAGACATTCTGGTTCTATAAATCTAAACATATATTCAGCAGTTAATGTCTTAAGCATCTAGGTAAAACAAATGACTACAGAGGGGAAGAAGGAGAAACACAGGTGGAAGGCAAAGACAATTCCAAAGGATGTGTCCTTATGTAAAGATACATATTAAACTAGGGGAATCTGTAAGGGTATTGATTCTGGTGACAGGGAGAGAGAGAGCAAGAGAGAGAGAGCGTGCAAGAGTGAGAGAGCAAGAGAGCAAGAATGACTTCAGGATAGAAAAGGATAGAAATTTTTTTCTTAATCATATAAACAAAAGTTTTAAAAACATTTGCATTTTGTTGTATAGATACATGAAAGTAAGTTATTTCAATTATTTTGAAAGTAACCAGAAAAACTTGCAGCTTATTGCTAGTTTGGGTCTCAATTGTTATTTCTCTTTTCCTTGTCCTTGCATATTAAAAATAACAAAAATAGTTATGAAGAAAAATGTACTAGATATAACAGATGTGTCTTACAATTGTTGCAGTAAAAATAAGATTTAGAAATCACTGAAGAGCTCAACTGAAAACAATACTTGTAAAAAGCAGAAGTGTAATGGTACATTAAAGGAACTTTAAAGGTTTTACACAAGAAATTAAATTCACAGCAGATTTGTTGTTTTTGTCAGTGAAAATATAAATTCTGAAAAAAGAGTATAGCTCAGAGTTACCCATATACTCTGTTTTTAGATAGAAATAAGTGTGTTGAAAGGATATAATTATAAACAGCATTAATTATTTGATGAAAAAGTGACAGTTATTAGTTCCCTGTAATTTTACAAATTTGCACTATTTTCTTCTTTAACACTTTTAAAGATTATTTTGGTGCCATGTCCAATTTAATGGGCATTAAAAAAAAAACCTTCTCCTTGGTTAAATGGAAAACATATCTATGTATTATTGCTTGTATTAAGTGAAAAAGTATATATAATAGACAAAATACTATTTCTGCCTAAATGCACACTTCCTCGTTTTCTCAGCAAACATTTTTGTTATACCTAATACAGAGGGCTAGCAAAAATATAATTCAAAGGAATGAAAAGCCTCAATGCAATCAAATTTGAGTAGAGAGTAATATTGTAGTGTTGTTTGAAATCTTCCTATATTTAGCATGTGCCATTACCCCAAAGCTAGTTTGTAACAGGGACTCGAATTCAGCTTTTACTAAAACCATCAACTCTTTACTTTTGCCTGCTGATGTCCAGTTGGCAAATAAAACCATGAGAATAGCTTGGGATCTCTGTCCTACTATTACATTTATCTCCACTACTTTAATCTCTGAATGAGATTTCTGATCAACTCTGAACATGAATATTTACTTTATCATCTGAGGAGTGCCCATCCAAAAATGTAGTACATCACTTTCCTTCCCTGATATTATTTATACGTAGATGTTCCCCCCCAGAGCCTCATACAGTCATAGGTAGGGCTTTTAGGAGTGACTGTCTTATGAGTGTGTGATACTGGATAATGAGTATGGTACTAGATTAGATTACTCTGATTGGTTTAGCACAGTTCTTGGTGTGGATGACAGATTTACTGAGGAGGAAAGACCTACCCTGTGTGTGGGTGGACCAATCGACTTGAAATCTGGCTGGTATAAAATGGGAAAGAAGAAGGAAGTCTCAGTGTTTCTTGCCTCCCATCCCACAAATTCTTTATCCATTGCCCTGCCATCCTGCCTTGGAGCCAGCTAACTATGGGCTGAAATCTCTACAAGCTGTGAGTGAAAGTAAAACTTTCTTCCTGTAACTCATGACTGTTGAGTATTTTGTTTATGCCATGAAAAAGCAACTGAGACATTCCCTTTTATCTGAGGGCAACAAGGTAAGAGTAACTGTTATCTTCAAGATGTACAGGAGGGCCAGGGATTTAGCTCAGTGGTTTTGCCACCTGCTGCACAAGCGCAAGGACCTGAGTTCAATCCGTGGTACCAAAAAAAAAAAAAAAAAGATGTACAGGAATATCATAATTAACAGATTTTCAACAATCATCTTTGATAATGGTCCACTCCACACAACTGGAATGGCATTTAGAAGTCTCTAGTCACTGTGCTAAACTGTGAGTATTGCTCTACTTAACTCCATTTTGTTTTTATAACTTATTCTCTCTCTTTCATCCATTTCTCTTCTGCAGATTTTCTCAAGTTCCAGGAATAGTGAGGTTGCAAGTGCTGATCCTCCCTGATGCCACTAAGACTCCACAGAAGCAGACCTGAGATAGTGATCATCCAGACTACAGTTTGCCCAAGACTTCTCACTGTGCACACATCTTGTCCCCTCTGTTTTTGTGCTACTTCTATAAAACTCTAGAGTTATTGTCAGTACCTTGAAGACAGGTCAAAGAATGCTAGACTCCTGTTTTTCCCAATATGGCCACACTGAGATACATTTCTTTCTTATTCACCATCACTCTTCTTTCTGCTAGCTGTATTATCATTTGCATTCTCACAGCAAGTGGCTATATCTTACCTTTTTGACCAGCAGAGTCAGGCAGCTGGCCTAGGACTCAAATTATAAGCTGACATAGAGTAACTCTTTAAGTCATAGGATATGTAGGAATATCTCTTTAAAACCTAATTCTCAATTGTGTATATTATCACCAAGTATTCTATATGCACTCTAGGGACACATGCAAAGATTAAATGAACTTATATGGTGAAACAGATACCCACATTAACTAATACAACATATATTTATCAACTATATGCAGCACTATTTCAGATGTGCTTTGAAATATGTTACTCATATTTAAGTAGGGAAGACAGTTGAGAAAGCAAGCTACATGCATGATACACTGATAAAGGTCTAAGAAAATGACTACATCATAAAGAATGGAAAGTAGGTTGTGAGGCCTCAAAGCAGGGAAATAGTGTTATGCTGGTATGGTAAGAAAGATTCTGTGAAAAAGGTATTCTTTTGGTAAGTCAAGGGACTGGTAAGAAAGAAAAGGAAGAATATTTCCAGAAGAACAGGTGTGACAAAGTATTTGGAAATGTGGAATATGTGACAGTGAATAGATCAATTAATTAATAAGTCTAGACAGGCAGATTTATTGGGTGTCAGGAGAAAATACATCAAAACATACAGTAAGACCAACAGAACAATCCATTTCCAACACGACATTCCTAACAGATTTGATGGGTTCATGTGATAAGTACTATTTTGGACCATAAAAGGTATCTCTATTGATGCAAAATAATCATATATTACCACTGAGAAATTTCATGAAGTAATTATTCTCCATATCAATATTGATAATTTGATTTGTTGCTTTAATGTTCATTACCTTTATGATTTGTTTCCCTCCTCTCCCAATCTCATATTTGTAATTTGAATGAAACTGAATTCCACTGTAGTCCACTAACATGTGGTCAACTAATCTTTGAATGGCTTCAGATTTGCATGAACATGCATTTGTTTATCCTAATTCTACAATTCTGAGTTCCGCTGTCATTTGTTGAAATAATTGTTTTTGAATAATAGCAAGTTTCTCTGCTTACTATTTTGATACAATGGAAGATGGAGGGAGATAACAGAATTATCCTTTGATTTAACTGTGAGCCAAATCATGACTCAACATAGTATTAAAATTTCTTGGAAGAAATGACAGTTATTTATTCTATCTATCTATCTATCTATCTATCTATCTATCTCTATATCATCTGTGTATCAATCTATTGGTTGTATTGGAGATTAAAACCAGGACCTTCAGAGTCAGATATATACTCAACTTAACATTTTTTTATTGAGATAAAGTTTTGGTAGGTCATTAATTTTCTAGGTTTAACTCAAATTTGTGAAGCTTTTGACTGTACTTCCCTCTGCTGGATTATAATCATCAGCCACTACATCAGGCTAAATTGATAGTCTTAGTAATATTGCTGTCTTTGTAGAAAAAAAGCTCAGACAAAAAAATCCTTTCTTATCTCATCCATATTAATGTAATAGATTTTAACATAAAAACATAGAATTTCATCGAGTAATGTATCCTAAAATATACAAATTTATACTACCTCAAAATATGCTACTTTGATATAAGAATTGTTTTGGGCTGAAGGGAATTAGTTCTCTGATTTCTCTCTCTCTCTCTGTTTTTTTTTTGTGTGTGTGTGTTGTTTTTTGGTACCAGGGATCGAATTCAGGTTATTGCGCTTGCAAGGCAGGTGCAGTGTCACTGAGCTAAATCTCAGCCCTCTCTGATTTCTCTTTTTATATTTAAAAGCAGTACACAATTTTGTCTATTAAAGTTTATCTTTCTCATAAACTCTGACTAAACTAGTCCAGAGTCAACTTTTAAAACTTGCTAACCCAGCATTATCTGGTTGTAGATTCAGATTGTCAGGCCTCCTACACAACACCTGCATCTACCACCAGAGAGAGATTATCAGATTGAAAACCTTGAGTATTTGTGATGCTCAGGTAAAAATACATGTTGCATCCTACTGCAATTGAATTTCTACCTACCCATTGCCAGGTCTCATAGAATGCATAATTCTTCTTTTTGAATATTTTTGGGTGCCTCTGGAACATGAGGGTTATAGCCTTTGCATCGTCTTTGGTGATGCCTCTTACAACCTAAGCTATATAAGTAAATCTGTGAATTTGTTCTCTCCTTAATCTGTGTTTTACCAAACTGAGTCACAGAATATACCTTAAAAGTGGGTTTTTGGAGGAAGTTTTATCCTCCCTTAAGTTCTTTGTATAAGAGGATAAGTTTTTAAATTTTTGGGGGGGGGGAATTGAAAGTATTATAGTAATTGGTGTAAACATTTTCTGCTAAAAGAGAAAAATATTTAGAGTGGTTCATATGTCAGTAGAATATTTTATGAGAATATTTTCTGAAAAAATGCAATTTCATTTTGGAGAGTAATAGTTTTAGAGTTAACACATGGGGGAAAATTGAATCTGCATACTTATAAATTTCCAGTATATTCAACTATTTTTTTTTCATTTCAGTCATTCAACCTAATTGAAAAGGAAAACAGAAGTGTAAAAAAAATAAAACTCCAAAATCCTTTTTTCAAATGTTATTTTTATTAAGAAAGTAATATGGAGGATTTCAGTTTATATCTAGGCCAAGTGGGCTTTTGAATAGTGAACCTAAAATTACATGGATGTTCCTAATCTGCAGCCTGAACTGAGGTAGGTTTCCCCAGGATATGGGGGAAATCTCTCCAAAAGAGAAAAACGGACTATATTTTCATGTAAATTACTACCAGGAGAACTAAAAGGAACTCTGCAGGATGAACAAATATTTTCTTTCAAACTTATCAAAAATATGTTACCTCACTTCTGTCAGTAATGGAAGGGGCACAAATAATCCAAATCTTATGTCACGGTGTCTATTTCTCTGGAGAAGAGAGTGGGAAAACATTTTGCTTTTTGGTAATAAGGTGATTAATAAATATAAGTATTTTTTAAACACTGAAATTAACATTTTTAAAGGACAAAAGGAAAGAATATTAAAAATAATATGGAATTCCAGATGGTCAGGGGCTAAAACGAATAATTGATCATTTGAAATAGGAAGAAATGGTCTAAAGGGGCAGGGGAAGTGAGAGGTGAAGGGGAAAGGAAAGAAGGGAAAGGAAAAATTATGAGAAAAGAAAAAAATGGAAACAAAGTCTATATAAATAGGGAAGGGGGGAGGGCACACAGGTAATAGGGAAAAAATAAGAGCTGAGATACGTCATGTACAGACAGGTACAAGCACCCAATGATAAATGTAAACATATTGTATAACTAAAATATACCAATAAAAGAATTAAGTAAAAAAATATGGATTAGTTTCTTTATACATTTTTTCCTTTTATTTACTAGTGGTGTTTTGATATAAATTCAGAGGGCTTTCTAGTTTTGGCCTAGAATTTCTATTCTATGCCCTATGATTATCTTTGGTCTTCTTCATCCTAAAATTTGAACACTGTTTATTTTTTTTACAAGCATTAGACATTAAGAAATTAGAGATCACACCCCCAAATTTTACTATTTTAATATTCCCAGCAGTTCTGTTAAACTTTTCTTTCTCATATTTCAAACTCATCAAACTCATCTTTATATTTTATTTACTTTTTGACAAATATGAAAAAGTAACGTGAAAATTCCATGGAAATGTTAGCTTCATTTTTGCAAATATATTGGACTTACTAGGGGAATGTTACAAACTCATATAATTGCACAAAACTTTCATGTTTTGCTGGATTTTGCTTTGGCTGAGCATATCTGGACTGGATGCATCTCAGAATATTCTTTTGTAGATACAGTGCCTCATCTTCATAATAAAATACAAATATTAGAATATTGTAATATATAATTGCACTGTTGAAAAGTATGTCTTCTGCAATCTAGCCTCAGGTATTACTTGGTCTCTCACTGTGCTTACTGAGACCTGTGGAGTTACCTTTCTCTTAAACTATGAAAAAAGAGAAAAAGAATTTCAAAGGAAATTTAATTTATCCCATTTTATCATCTGAAAATTTTAATACCTATTAATGCCAATAGCATTACCTGACTTAAAATTTGATAATTATTATTTTTTAAATCTGAGAATAATATCTTAACCAAAAGTTATTAACATCATAACAGGAAAGATATATTAAGGAAACTGCAGTGAGCCTTTCAACCACTTGATGTCAGTCACTGTCTACCATGTCATTTTTCACTGAAAGTTAAATAAAATGGGCTAAATGTTAAAATCTGTCACAATAATTTCCATCTACATATCAGCTGAAACTTACTTGCAAATATATTCTCATTCTCTACTTTTTGGCAGCATATAAATGCTAGAGCTATAGGTGCTTATGATTGTGAATAATAGAATGTTTCCTTTTCTTCCCAAATAATACTCTTTCCAGTGAAATATATCTTTTCCATCAACAATTGTTATCATAGACACATTTTGATAAAGACATGATTAAAGGAGTAATAGGAAAAAATAAATTGCTTATTTAGATTATGAAGAAAAAGAGATGTAATCTATTGTACATTACTTACAATAATTACTAATATATTACCTGAAGTTATAGCTGACAAAATATACATAAATCATTATTATTAGGAATGTGAAGAAAATTTAAAATTTTCTAGAGGAGATGACTGTGCATTGAATTAGATTACAATCTTGTATTTAACACAATGAAAAGAACTTTCTGTCCATTAATAAAATAAAATGTTATGTGGAATCCCAATTTATGATAATCTAGCAATGAAATTTTTCTGAAATTGCACTGAAGTTGGGTTGAAGAGCTGAGTTCCCTGTCCCATCTTTTCTCTTCTATGGAGGCTGACTTGAAAATGTTTAGGAAGTAATGGCATTTTTGCTACATGTAGACATTTTCTTATTATATAAAAAACCATTTGTATATATTTTGTTGAAAACCAGTAGCTGTGGGTGAGAGTTAGATCTGATCCATTTTTGCTTAAATCAGTGGCTGCTCTAGGCAAAAAAGTAATGTAAGGAACCAATTCTAATCAAGAATATTGAAAGACTTTGCTGTCCTTAATGTGTAAACATTGCACTGGATAAAGCAACACACATAGAGAAGCCAATGTCAATTGAATGGGAAAAATATACCGGAAGGAATGCAAACATTTGTGAAGTAATGTGCTATGTTTCATTAACATTGAAGAAGTAACGAACTTGAAGTAATAACCCTACCACCAAAAAATATCTAAGGCAGACAAAAGAAAAATTACCATACTTGATAACATACAATTTTATGATGCACACTTCACAGTGAATATGGTAGTATGATTCAGCAGTGTGTAAGATGATGTGAATGTGCATTCACACAATTTCCACTGCCACAATTTTTAAGATTGTAAAACTTATATGTATAATCAATTATGGCAATTACAAATAAATATAGTGATAGTATCTTCTAGGCTCATAGGAAACAAGTTTGAAACAGAAGCATATAATAAATCTTTATCATTCATACAAGTCAAGCATCCTTTTCTCCTTATTGGTAGTAACACATCCCTACCTGAAGAAACCACCCAGAGATAACCTTTCTCAAATGTTCTGAAGGCATGTTGACAAAATTTCTCATCTTCAAGAATAGTGAAATATGATCTCTGCTCAAACAAAGAACTCTATTCTTATCATGTACCTGCTTTTTGGATGGACTTATAAATCAATCCAAATCAATTAAGAGTTAGATTTGGAGTTTAACTCCAATTGTTGGGAAAGAGATGCTGGAAGTATGTAATTATTGGGAAAGAGGATCTTACTTTTTTTTGGTACCAATTAGGCAGGATGTAAGTTTGACACTATATGTGAAAGAATGCCTGAGATAGAGTATAAGACATGGAAAGCAGACAAAAGAGATGGAGAGTGAAGGTGTTGTGGGTTTTTGAGCTCTTAATTCCAATCTGAAGCCATCTGTGTGCATTTCTGAATTATACAACTTAACTCATTTTATTTGTGATGAGTTAGTTTGATGTTGTTTGTCCAACTCTTGAAATTCAAAGCACACTGTCCTAATACCCTATTGCTTCTTTGTTTTCTAGTCTTTCTCTAGACTTCGCTTTTTCTGAAATCACTTGTCATATAACCATGCCTGGCAAATATATGTCTTCTCATGTTTCAGGGTCCTCTTTCCTTGTGCCCATAGTCTTCACCATATTCTTAACTCATCATTAACTCATTAAACATTGATACTAACTGCCAGATCTCACTAAGTTTTATGGAGTTTATTGTATGTCTCAGACACTGACTACACCTTTACTGAAGCACTATTGCTTGCCTTTACAGCAGCTTGCCTTTAAATGCCTCTCAAATTTTCTCTGTGGAAGGTTTGATACCAATCTTAGGTATGAACATATTCCTCAAAAACTTGTGGCACTGGCCATTTTCTTCCTTTAAATTGTGGTTTCTGGGTGCTTGTTAAACTACTAAGTAAAATTTATTTTTCATGCATAAAGACCACTAGTTCCTTAATTTTTGGTGTAAGTTCTCTCCATAAAAAAGACTGCTGAATTGAAACTATACTGATGGAGGCAAGGAATAGTTAGCCTTCAGTTTATACAGCTTCTGTTCTGTGGAACTACTCTTATTTTTTTCATAATTAGCAGAATTATTAATTTTATTTCCATAGTAAAAGCAGTCATATTTTGGACCTCATGTTTAGTCCATCTCTAGCATTATAGTCTCAGTTTGATTCCATTGGAGTAACCTCTTGAAGATGATTCCATTCTCTTTCTGATGCATATTGTTCACCTGTAGATTTACTAGTCCAGTGATGGTGAACCTTTTAGAGCTTTCAATGATAACAAACAGCTGGCTGTAGCATGTGTGCCATAGGTACACTACCGCTATCCTAGCCTCTTCTAGGATTCTTGGTTTTCCATCTGTGGTACAACAAGCTGTCAAGACAAATTTGACATATCACCCTGAGAAGTCAAAAACAAGGGACAAAGTTTGAATCTCATATGCAAAACTACTAGGACCTTCTGAAAATTGGCCCACCCTTTCTTTGCATTGTTGGAGATTTACAACTGATAAAGGAACTTGGACTCAAGTAGTCCTCTCTACTCCTGGAACCTCTTTTAGGGGCAGGATGAGCTGTGAGCTGAAAGAATAAGAAATTCCACTCTGAGTATGTCCAGAGTGGATAAAATCTGTCTGAGGACCGTGAGAAGAAGACTGGGCAATACTGAGCCTCTCTGAGGAACTAGCCTCTGATGGAGTTTCTGAGTCACTCAAAGAGGATGGGACTGATTTACTGGCCCAAGGATTATGAGAAGGTTGAGGAGACTTCCCAGTGTGATTGCATTCAGTAAACAGGTGGGGGAAAACCCATATCTTTCTGAGAGAGAGGTGAGTATCAGAGGACAGGACCATTAAAGACACCAATTTCCTCTTTTTGGAGGCCACTTAAAGTACCATAATTCTTGGGCCTTTACAGAGGGATAGTTTCTGATAAAGAACCATAAAATCTTGAACATAAGGGATTTCAGACCACTTTCCTTGCCTTTGCAGAAAAGATCTAACTGAAGAATAATATTGTAATTTAAACTGCCATTTTCTATCTATCTCTCACCATTTTCTAGTTCATCATGGACCTAAAGAGTACTGTGATGGAAGCTAAGTTGTTTTTCTCTCATATTGTAAGGTCCAATTTTTTTTCTTTTTTTGTGTGTGGGGGCTTACTGGTAATTGAACTCAAGACCTTGTGCTTGTGAGGCAGGTGCCAGAACCACTGAGCTAAATCCCTGGCCATTTTTTCTAATTTTTAAAAGATACAGTCTAATTATGAGGTTGGTGGGATCTTCAGAGTGCTTCCTATGACATGTCATAAGGCCTATGGAGAGAGAGACAAGACTAGGTGACATCCCCACAGAAGGATGCAGACACATTGAGCCCTGGAGTGTTCCCTGTGAGACTCAGACACTGTAAGAGCAAATCCCAAACAAAGCTTTTGAATAGGTCAGAATCCAAGAGAATGTGTAAAATGTACTAAGAATTGTATCAATGGATTAAAAAAATAAAATCATTATTTTCATTCATGAGAAGATGACTTATCTATGATTGGATCCCTTTTTTATACTTTTGAAGAGATACTATAGATCCTCTTCAGGTTCACAAGAATATTGGGTCTCTTCCACCTGGTTGGTTGTCATTTCAGGTGGATCAGGTGGAGATGTGTTGATCCTAGAGAGGTAAATCTTGCAGTGCACGTCTGTCAATTTCACAGTTGTTGTACTAGCTAAAATGATTGGGAAGAGGCCCTTCTACTTTTGGTCTTAAGTACAATTCCTCCTTCCAGGTTTTAAGAAGCACTTGATTCCCAGGGCAGACACTAATTGGTCCCCAAAGGCTGGGAGCTAACAAAACTTTATTTCCATTTTCATGAATAACTTGTTGAACTTGACCCAGATGGATAAGGTAATGTAAGAATTTAATGGCCTAAGGATCTATCAGCTTGACATTTCTGGAGGAATGAGGTCTCTAAGCAGAGTGAAGATAATATTTTACTTCTAAAACATTTGCTATTACTTGTGTTTTCTGAGAGATTAAAGAAGGCCCATTGTCACTCTGAACTGACAAGGGGAGTCCAAGTATAGGGAAGATTTCCTTGAGGGGTACTTTGACTACTTCTGTGGAATTTTCTGAGCAAGTAGGGAAACCCTCAGTTCAACCTGTGAAAGTGTTCATCAAGCAAAATACTTGTTTAAACCTTCATCATGATAGCACGTAATTGAAGACTAATTGCCAGTCATTTCCAAGATATATCCCTCTCCTTTATATAGGCTCTAACAAAGGAGGTGGCTTGGCCTTGCCAGGTTTATTGTAGGTACAGAGAGGGAAACCTTGGTAGTCTTGCTGAGGATTACCAGTAGCTCTGGCCTTGCAAAATCTTGAGTTTCCTTTCCCCATGTAGCATCACTAATCATATGGAAAGAATCATGAAGGTTTTTTTTACAAATAGCTTTCCATTGTTTCTCTTGAAGAAGGACAAGTTTGTTTCCCAAATACCATCTTGATCCCCACTTGACTCTTCCATGTCTCAAGGCCCATTTCTTTAGGGTTATAATTTGGTTAAAGTATTTCCTCAGGAATTGGGAGTAAGGCTAGGGTTTTGAGGGGATGTATGGTTGCCCTCCTTGCCTCTTTATCAGGCCTTTTGTTTTCCAAAGAAATTTAGATATATCTCTTTGATGTCCCTTGCAATGAAAGATGGAATGCTGTGTGGGGAGATGGAATGCCTCCAGAAGTTGTAGAGTGTCCTGCTGATGTTTTATGGTTATTTCTTATTAGTTAAAAAGACTGTTTGTTTCCAGATTGCTATGTGAGAAAGTATTGACAGAAAAACATATTTAGTTTCTATAAATATTTAGACTTTTATCTTTTCCTGGCATTAATCCCCAAGTCAGTGGATTAGGCTGATTTTTGAGTGGAGATTCCAGGAGATAAATTTATAATCTCAATGACTTGCTGTGAACTAACAACTTGATACCTGGCATTTCCATGTCCCTTTTGAAAAAACTTTCATTACTGAAGCATTTCCCCACAAGGTCTTAGAGGAGCATATCACTGATGCCCTGGCTACTTGTATATTTTTAGGAAATCATTTTTTCACAGAAATGGCTAGTTTCTGTATCTGTAGGCATAATGAAGGTGAGATTTACAGCTTGCCCTGGGTCCCTTCAGTCCTCTTGTCAAAGTGGACAGTGAGTGTTTTGGCTGGTGTAGTTCTCCAGAGCCATAGATTAGTCACATCATTGACACAGAGAGCAGGACCCAGTCATTAGGATCATACAATCATGAGTCCAATGTCCTTTCTTTTTCCATTTAAAAGATGAACCCTTTCCTTGATTCACTTTAAGCAGTCCCTTGGATGGCTTGGGTTTGCTTAAAGCACTACAATTGCAGTACCCTAATTCTCATCTTTATTTTTTGCTACCACTCCTATTTACTTTCCTCCACATCCCTTTTTCCAGCTTTTTTTTTTGGTACAGGGGATCGAACTCAGGGCCTTGTGCTTGCGAGGCAGGAGGCGGAACCACTGAGCTAAATCCCTGGCAACATCCTTATTGTTGAATACAGAAAATGTTGTATCCACTGATTGGGCCAAACACATTTAGGGAGCCAGTTTCAGTTTTATAACATGACAAATATCTGGGTTTGATTGACTACTGAAATGTCCCATTCATACTTGCCCCTCCTTGGAAGTTAGACCTAATTTTGGAAAGATGGATTTTTTTCTTTGGAAAGATGGATTTTTTTCTCCCCAGCAGCCATTCCACCACTCCCAGGGCAGAGGAGGTGAGCCAATCCCAGGGCCAAGGAGGAGGCTCCCCAGCTGCCATTTCTCTGCTCCCAGGGGACAGGAGGTAAGCTGGACAGGTATCAGCAGCACCATCCCCCCCCCCACCCCGTGGAAATGAAAGACAAGTAAACAAGCCTCAAAAACAGACTTCCAGATCATCTACAGCATCCCCAAAGGGAAACGAGATGGAACAATCTGATATTATATGCCTATGTGTAGAATTTTTTGATCAAGGCTAGTTAGAATCCTATATGCCTCCTTTATCTGAATATCAAGTTCTTTTCCCCTGCTTGGGAAGTTTTCTGCCATCACTTCTGTGAACAGTTATTTTTTTATGTTGTCTGCACTCTCTCCTGTTTCTTTCTTCTTTGACTCCAATCAGTCTTATGCTATTCTTCTTTGCATCATCTAGTAGCTGCTGGATTGATTTCTCATGGTCTCTTACTATTTTAAAGATATTTTTCTTCTCCTGATCACTAATTGCAATCTTATCTTCTAAATCTGAAATTCTATCCTCACATTGGCTCATTTTGCTGTGTAAGCTTTCAATGGAGTTTTTAATCTCCTGGAAATCTGTTTGTATAAGATTTGATCTTGACTAGAAAGAATAAGTAATGTAATTATATAAATTAAGGCAAATATAAACTTGTTTAGGTTAACTTCTTCAAATAATCCTTTCCTTTAAATATCTCTTTCTTAAATTTTATAAAATTAATTTATATATGTTGAATAAAAATTGTAAATAAATAAAAATTGAGCAAAATTAACACTGTTTTTAAAGCTTTAAAATTTTGCTCAAAGGGGGTCTATAACATATTTGTTTGATGGATTAAAGTTCCCATCATTTTCCATCTGTATTGTGATTGCATAATATAGTTGAGTGTTTGAATCTAAGAGGCAGCTATGTGGATCTAGTACCTAGGGATGATATTTCAAGAAAAATAAAACAAAATGGTGAAGTGGAAAGCTCAAAAATCAAAGTGAATGATAGATGTAGAAGATTTATAGGGTTTGGTATAAAAATTATACATGTTTCCCAAGAAACCAGATTTTTCAATTTCCATTACCAACATCTGATTAGGCAGCTTCAAAATTCATCTTTACATGACAACATCTGATTGGTCGGAGTCAAGAATAATTCTCAAATATTTGACAACCTATTAACAAGTAGAGAAGACAACTACATTTAGTTTTTTTCTGGTAAGACTACCAGGTTTTCTATACATGTACATATTGCATATGTGATCTAATAAGGCAGATAAAAAGTGATTATTATACAAAGGAAGTATAATTGTTTTTAGCTGTAAGTAGTGCTTTACTTATAAAATGAAAAACAGAAGAGAGACTGAATAGAAGAAAAGCAATGGAAAGACAACAAAAAGAATCTAAAAAGAAAAAGAAATGAGAAATGGCTATAAAAGTTAGATCTAGAATTTATTAATGTAATTTAATCAAAAGAGCTAAAACAAAGAAAAAGAATAGTAGATATAGTGGTGATAGGGAGTTTAATTAAACAGTTACTCTGTCATCAGTGACCATGGCAATTTCAGGGGAACTGGAAACATCTTATCTTCAAATCCTGTGAGGAATGTAAACAATTTTAAATTACCATACTTAGGCTTCTAGATCATAAACTTAATGAGACTATTGAAAGAGCAGAACCTGGGCTCACAGTGGCTTATGCTTGTAATCCCAGCATTTGGGAGGCTGAGGAAGGAAGACTGGAAAATCAAGCCTAGCCCAGGCAATTTGGCAATTTAGAAAAATTGTCTCAAAAGTTAAAAAAAGTGCTGGTGATTAATCTGCAATACTGGAAAAATCTCCATATGTGTGTGTGTGTGTGTGTGTGTGTGTGTGTGTGTGTGTGTGTGTATGTAATTTGAAAATAACACAAAGAAGAAAGACATGATAGAGCTTAAATGGTTTGTTAAAGCAATGTAAGTTTATAAGAACATTAGTAGATGTTTGGAACAATGTATATTTTTATAAATTTTAATTTAGTTATCTATATTTTATTGTGTTTTCACAGTATTATGGTACTTTAAATTTTTAAGCTTTGTAGAATTGCTAGCTAAATTGAAATAGATAGGTTCTGCAATTTCCATTTAAATGTTCAACAAACTGCCACAGGGAAGTAGTTTTGTATGGTTTCTAACAACTTTAAGAGATTTGAAGCCGTGCTATGAATGCATCCAATTATACTAAATATGACTTTTAAAATTACTTTTCTCTATTACCTGGACAAATTACTATAGAAGGAAGTGGTTTATCTAGATGTAAGATACTAATGTAGATTTGAATATTTAATATGTTCAAACAACTCTCTGTAACAAAAAAAAGGAAAATTAGAGCAACTATTTAATATAAACCTAACTAAAAATAAAAAACAGTATAAGTTTTTCATTTCATAACTACATATTTTTATTAAGTGGCAGATAAGTCACTTAGAGTTCTTGATGTCATCTTTTTTTTTTTTTTGGTACCGGGGATCGAACTCCAGACCTTGTGCAGGCGCCAGAACCACTGAGCTATATCCCCGGCCCTGATGTCATCTTTTGAATTTTAGATGATTTCATGTTGAACTTTGTTAAAAAAATTGTATTTGGAAGGGAAAATTTAGAATCAATAGTTTATAACAAGAAGATCCTCTGGCTATCACCTTATCCACAAATTCTTTTTTTCTCAGATGAAGAAGCCATAGTTTGAGAAAGTTAAATAAAAGTCGGTTTACAGCCACACTAGAGAACACAATGAATACAAGTTGGCTTTGCAATACTAGGTAACTGTGGGATGTGAGTGATGAGTCATAAGGACAAATGGAATATAATATATAGGCAAACATAATATGTAGGTAAATATAATATGTAGCTCAAATATCATGAAAAAAATTGCAAAGGTGTAACAGAACTTCTCAGTGGAGAGTAGCATATTAGGGGGCATTTTCATGACTGTCATTTTCTGTTTTAGAATCATTGGATATCATGTATTTGTGTTTAGTGTTATTCCTAAATGAATATAAATGTCAGACTTTGTGAATTTTACTCTTCTATGTAAAATTGCACATTTGTTTCTAAATTTTATAAAGAAGAAGAAGGAGGTGCAAGAGGAGGAGGAGGAAGAGAAGGAGGAGAAGGAGAAAGAGTGAAAGACAGAATAAGAAATTATCTCACAATAAGTTAACATAGGTAGAAAGCTATTTTTAAGTTATCTTTTAGAATGGCCTCTTGATACCACTTAAAAGAGATTGGAAGCTAGCTAAGTATCAAAGAACAAAATAATTGGTCAGGGCCGGAGATTTATCTCAGTGGTTCTGCCACCTGCCCTGCAAGCACAAGGTCCCGAGTTCGATCCCCAGTACCAAAACAAAAAAACAAACAAAAAAACAAAACCAAAATAATTGGTCAAATAAGTTGAAATCTACAGTTTTGAAGATTTACATTGTAGTCATTAAGAAGCATGGATTCAAAGATGGCAAAATGTGTATGGAAACAATCGATTTTATAGTAAGCAGAAAGTGGATCATTACATAGTGTATTTGTCAGTTTGGTTTTACCATATCAAAATATTTGAAGTAGGCTATTTATAAAGAAAAGTGATTTATTCAGAGGTTTGGACACTAAAAGTCCTAACAGCATAACTCAGGCTCTGGTGAGAACCCCATAGCAGGTAATGGGAGGACACATATTTCATTTCATCATTTCATTTCATTTCATTTCATTTCATTTCATTATTTATCTTAGTGAAAATAGAAATTAAACCCCGGGCCTTCTCACTGAATTACATCCCCAGGCTGTTTTAAAATATATTCTTTTGAGACAGGTCTCACTAAGTTGCCCAGACTAGGCTTGAATTTTTGATCCTTCTGCCTCAGTCTTTGACCTACTAGGATTACATCCACCACTGTATGCTGCTTATTTCATGAAGCAGAAAGATAAAGAGACAGGCTTATTGGGTTGAGGCTTGGTGGGCTGACGCTTGTTGGGTAGAGGCTCAGGTTTCTGTTATAATACTCTCAGGAGAACTACCAAGGTCTCTTGTATATGAGCCCCCTTCGAAGACACACTTCCAATACTTTAGACCTCTCATGCACTCCAATTCCTAGGTTCCGTTAGCTTCCACATCACCACACTGGGGACTGAGACCCCAACACATGAACCTTTGAAGGACAATGAAGTCCAAACAATATGATTCTGCCTCTGGCACCAAAGTTCATGTTCACTTCACAATGCAAAGGGATTTATGCCATTCTTAATATTCTCAAAGTCTTTACTGTTCTAAAGCTTCATCTGGAATTCAAATCAATTTCAGCTATGACCTTCTATTTTAAAAAATTGCATTCAAATAAAAGGATGGTGATAGAACATATACCATATCATTCATTGCCTGACAATCTTCAGTGTTGGGATTAAGTTGCACATCTATGGCACAATCATCAAACCCTGGACTAGATTACCTTACGTTTTTCATTTGATGTCATTTTGCCAATAAGATTATACTTTAATCTTATTGGCTATCTTTTGCTTATAAATAATACTTTTTTCCAAATCAGAACTTTCATCCTTCCTTCTCCCTCTTTTACGTATCCATCCATGCCCTTCTTTCTTCTCTTTTTACAATAAATAGCTGTGTAATTAGCTTCTTAATATTGTCTTCCCAGTAAATTGGACACACCATTCACACTTAAATACTTTGTTAAAAACAAACAAACAAACAAAAAAACCCCACTTTGTTTTCATATAAGTCTTACTGCTTCATCATTATTTCTCACCTAGAAAGAATAAGTGGGAAAGTAGGAAATGTGACCTGAAGTGTGACTTGCAGTGGGAAAACAAGAGTAAGTAAAAATCTTAACAAACCTTTTCTGGTGTTCTTCTGGGTCATTAACACTAAAAATATTTTAAATATGTAAATAAAAAAAACAAAAGTAAATCTTGGGCAATTCACATGAGAAAATATACTGCCACGAAATGATTGATTCAGAGTTGTATTCATCACTATAATATCAGTGTACGTCATACAAAAAAAATTCAATATTTAGCTTAAAATTTTTTTGGTTAAGTCATGAAATTTTAAGTTAAAATTCTTTAAATAATGCCTGAAATTAATCTAGTGAAAAGATGAATGAACTTTTTGTCCACATTGGAAATGCTAATTCATGCATCAAGGCTCAAGTTACTCTTCTCTTGGTTTGGCACACCTGCTTTCACTTGTTATTGTACTTCACAAGGAAATATTTTCTCTGAACAATATACTTTCACTATTTCTCCCTGTAAATTAAAATATATATGTAGGTACATGTATTACATTTATGTAAATATAAATATATACACAAATCACTTGCTATCACATAGAATCCTCACATACTTGAAGTTTACTTGTTAATTATTTGATAACATCTTTACTGTATTACTAGAGAGTGACTTTCCTTTTCTATAAGAAGATTCAGGAAGTTTATGAGTAACTACCTTTATTTATACAAGGTATCTAATATATTGACATGAATCTAAACTATAATTACATAATCACAACCTAATATTCTAGAGCTGAAGCTGTAAGTGAATATTTACTCTTATTAGGGACCTACTAGTTTTAATATGTTTCTATGTAGAAAAAATTGGAAGTAGAAGATAAGGAAGGTTATCATTCAATTTTATTTCATTTATTATTTTAAATAAAAAAAATTTTTGTGGTGCTGGGGCTCAAACCCAGAGCATATCCTATGCTACCACTCTAGTACTGAGCCACATTCCCATACCATTAATTCCATTTTAGTCACAGAGTTGCTTTAGGTGGCAGAGCAGATTGTCAGTAATGTGAATAGAACACTGATTAACCAGATAGATTCCAGTGTCTATGTAACCCACATAGACGTGAACCTCAATCAGCTCACTTAACCTTGCTAATTTTGATACACGTATTTTCATGGTGTATAATATTTTCACAAAAACCCCAACTAATTTAATAATTAAAATTCATTTATGCAATAATTAATACATATTGTTTTAAAATTAATAAAAGTAATTTTTTGGCATTCTAAAAGTGTCCAGAATTATTAATTTAGTTTATATTATAATGGTTATCTTTAACTTAATCATATGTGTTATATTTGACACTATATTCTATCATGTTTGTAAATACACCCTAAAATAGATGCAAAACTAAAGCAAATTGTGTATTGTTTCTGTCCAATTATATGCCTCACATCCTATTAATATAATTGGTAAGATATTTACCATGAAAGTATATTTAGTAATTATAAGTAACTCAACTGATTGTCCACTGCTAGATTTCAAATAGAAATCCAACGTCTTTGTTAATTTTGAACTTAAATATTTTTTCACTTCTTTTATCAACATGCATTAAAAGTAAGCTACAGCCTGATGTGGCCTTAAATTGTGAAATTCATGCATTTTCTTTTTACATTTGAATTTTTATACTAACAGAAATAGAGCTAGAGATTGAATCAATATACTTACTATATTTATGAAAACAAATTACTGTGAATTCAAAATAAGCTCATTATAACTGGCCTAATTCTTCAACTTCCAGGTTAAATTTTACTGTCTTGTTCATTTTTAGATATGTTTTCCACCTGCTTCTGGCTTATAACTATCTTTTATTATCAGGAGTGAAATTGTTTCATCAATGTATAGATTTCTAGGGGAAAATGTTTTATATTCTCACTATCTATGTATCTAAGACTTTTTTCTTTCATCTCTTTCATTTCTGCCTAATGTAGCCCAGGGAAAATCATACTTCTCTTTAATTTTCTTTTATAAAACACTATTGAATATAGGGAAGGAGTTCATACTTAGAAGTCTTTAGGGAAAAAATGTCCTGTTAGGGTATTTAAAAATTATGACTAAGGATGAATTTCAAGACAAAATTCAATATCTGAAAAAGAGCCATTTTCCATAAAAAACTGATTTAAGGATGAGACCCAATTTTCTTCAGGATAATGATAACTGAATTTCCTATCAGCAGTGTAATGAAAGAGCTTCACGAATTTTAAAATATATTGAGATTTAAAGCATAGATGGAGGAATTAAAAAATTTAATTTAGTGACTATTGATTATTGCTAGGCATATACAAGGTCAGAGAACAAGGTTTTTTTCAGTTTTCAATGAGCTTAAAATTCAAAGAAAGAGATAAAAGAAGTAGCTTTTCCCTTTCTGCTATTCTTTTATTTTTGTTAATTTCTTTATAACAATGAACTGATTGCCAAATTAGATAGGGTAGAGCAAAACTAGATTGCAACACTGCTGAGTGAGGAAGAGGAAGAAAAGACAGTTTTAGTTTTTTTGGTATTACTTTCTTGTCTTTTTTTAAAAAACTGCTACAAAATTGGGTCTCCACACTGACAATCTAGCCACAGCCCCATGGACGGGAGAGTATTAGACTGAATTCTAGGGCAAGAGAATAGGTAATTTGTCTTGTTATTAGCTGGAGTTCTGTCAAAGCAACTTGCACATTAGGAAAATAAATAGACTTGTTATTCTTTTCATTATCTAGACAGTATTAAACATTAATTACTGGTTTGGATTGAATAATATGCTCTAAAGTTTATTATTTTTCCATATCATTATAAATGTATTATATAATAATTAAATTATTTAATAGATTAAACATTTTCTTATAAATATAGCATCTTTATGCTGGGAAAAATTTCAAAAAGATTCTAAAGTTGACATTAGTGTAAACCTCAGCATATGAAGAATAATACTATGTCTGCTTTTTTCATATTTTGGTAGCAATTTAAATTTTCCAAAAAAGTTTGCATCTTCACTATCTGGAATATACACTATCTGGAGTAGGAATATGCAGTAAATAGACTAACATATTAGATAATGTAAGGAATGTTCTTCCCAACCAGCCTCTGCTTGTAAGAGAAAAAAATATTTTCTTTCTTACAACATTTCTTCTTAATTTGAAGTACACTGAAAAATTCCATTCTCTGCTATTTAGTTCATTTACTAACTGCTTGTGTGTTTTGTTTGACTTTGTCAGTCTTTCTATTTGATTTAGAGTTTCTCAAGAAGAGTTAGCAAAACCAACGTCCATTCTTTACAAAATTTCCATATAGCCTTAGTAAAATGTTTTAAAAAGTCTGCTTAAAAATTCGGATGATTATTAGTCTAATCATTAATAAATAAAAATGGTCATTTTCCCTTAATAAATAATTTAAAATGTCATACAGATCAAAGTGTATTCTTTGTATCATCAGATTTTCTATTATATGCCCATGGAGTTAGTTAAGAATAAGGAACTATGAAGCAGAATTACATTGAAATGTGTGTCACAAGGTGGCACTGCTGTTTCAAATATGACAATATAGCATTTCTCTTGGGATGAGGTGTTAAAATGTTCAAAATATTTTGTGAGTATATCATATTACTTTAAGGATCTTATATTTCATATAAGCATTTAAGGAGAAGCATTTGCAATTTGTATTGCCAATTGACTACAATCTTTGCAGATTTTTTCTTTCATTCCCAGTCAAGGTCTGTGGACTTCCCTGTCTCAAGCAACCAGCTTTAATTGAGTTTAGATATCCTAATCCAAACTAAAGCCCTCAGGGAAAAAATAATCAAGCATACCTATTTCAGGTCATAATACTTCTATTTTTTGACTTTCATTTCATTAGTGACTTGCTCACAGAACAATAGATTCCATATTATTGTGTGTCATTATTAGGATGTGGCAATCAACTTTCGTCCATTACATGACAGATTAGTGATCATGATTACTTTTAGGAAAGAAAAAAAATTAAAGATTCTAAATTGGCATTTTGGAAAGAAGGTAGAATTACAGAATAGTACCATAGTACATCTCGTATGTATAAAGTTGAAATCAAAGCTGAGTAAAATAACATCGTATGTATATATTCCTTGCAATAAATATCTATTTAGGCTTATTTTCTCTGTATGAACAGTCATGGTTCTATAGCTATAATTATAGTTACAGTATATTATTTTTTACATGAAATCAGGACTCATAGAATAAAGTATCCATGCTACACAAGCCAAAGGTGAGAGGTGATACTCATTAAACAGACTACAAAGACTAATAAGGATGAATTTTGCCAAAGGCAAATGGTCACCATTATAAGTACAAACAGAAAAGAAAAATACTAAAACCAAACTTCCTGCCTGAAATTAACAAAAGATATAGAATTAATGTAAAAACTGTTTTAGGAAGAGTAGCACAATAGGTATTAAGCTTAGCAACTGTACATTAACTAAGTTAAATTTTAAATCCTGTGTGAACCATATATAAAGAGCTTGTGTCTGTATGCATTGATTTAACATGAATTTTGCTTATGATACTACACATGGAAAGGACAGCTAAGTTTTCTAAGTGTGTCTTCTGCAGTTAATCTTCATTGAGTCTGTCTTGTGAATATTTTTTTTTAGTTATTCCCAAATGAAAAGAAGGAAGAGGAAGAAGGGAAAGAGAAGGGGACTGTATTGTTCTAAATAAAACAGAAAAAAATAAAAACAAATTCCAAACTCTAGTGCTGTTTTTCCTCAGGAGACTGAGTTTCAGTGTGTCTATGGCTGCAGTTGGATTCCTCACTTATCTCACCTGAGCACCTGAGCAGAGAACCCCTTTGAGGCCCAATCCTCACTCTTTACCCTATGCATTTTCTGTTTCCCCTACTTGGTGTAGATTCCATGGAGTTCCGTTCACTACTGTAGCTTCAGCTTTTAATCATTTGGCACATAATAGGTGTTTCAGTAACTATTTGTTGAACAAATGAATAAATTTTTAGACATTATGGATATATAGATATGAGTCCTTTTCCCCATTATACTAAGCATCTTGTAGTAGAAATATGTTTTGAAGGTTATTATTAGATAATGTCTTCGATACAGACAGCTTTATGTAACTGAGTGGAACATTTGGATGTCTGAGTTATTTTTCTCTAATCAGTGTACAGTATACAACATATAAAAATATACCCAGGTTTGAGGAGCAGAATATTTTGAATTGTGAGTACCAACAGGACTCATCATGGAGAATTAACTTGGTAAATTCTGATATTTTAAGTCTGACTTCAGCCATAGACATATTAAATTATTATTTTTTTTATTTTCAAGTTCTGTGACAGCACTTTCCCATTACATTTATATTTCAGGCTTATATTTGTCATTGCTAATATATACATTTGTCTATTAAAAAATTTCTCCCTATAACTACATTTTCTGTGTGGAAAAAGTAATTAAGATAAAGGAATAAAGCGAGAAGCAAAATTATGTTGAAATTTGGAAAATTGCTGTTTCCGGAGAATACTTTTAGTCTCCACGGTATCTATGGTATAGTATCATGTAGTTTGCAACAGTGATGATAATGTACTTTGAAAGGTAAGTTGGACAGCTCAGCTTCAGGGGAAGTCACTACCTCATTTCTCACTTCTCTCAATACATTGATGAAGTCACTGGGACAAAGTGTACTTCCAAGATAGTGGGATTACTGTAATAAGCCAAGATAAAACTTAGAAAATGGTATGGGATCCTACAAGAATTATTAGAATGGAAAATCTGAATATTCAACCTTGAATTAAGTAAACCAATGAAAAATAATGGCAAATATTTGTGGTAGATCAAATTATAACAGTCTCAAATTTGTCCTCCCAAATAAGGACTTGTAGATAAGATAGAATAGTCACTTTCATGATTGGGTTATATTATATAGCTCAAATAACTTTTTAGCTAGGTTGTCCTGGGTGAACATGTCTTACCAGTAGTCTCTAAGAGGACCTGACCTCTTCCTGATGAGAGATTTTGATGTGAGAGAGGAATTCAAACTTGAGGGTGATTCTTCATTGCTGGATTTAAAGATGAGGGAAAAGCGTGTGAAAGGAATGCGGGCAGCCCCTAGGTGCATTATCTGACTGACAATCAGCATGGAAACAGGTCCCTTATTCATGTGACTGCAAAAAACTGGATCTTTGTGCAAACATAGGAGCTCAGACTAGAAGCCTAAACACTAGATTAGCATGTAGACCAACTGAAATCTTGATTTTTACCTGAGTTTTGAGACCCTGAGCAGAGAATCAAATCATGTTGTGTTGTACTTTTGACCTATAGAGCAATGAGATAGCAAATGGGGCTTGCTTTAAGCCATTGTGTTTGTGATAATTTGTTAGCAACAGAATTCTAATATATTCATTAAGGCCATTTGAATAGATACCTAATCTCTGCCATCTCCCTGGCCAGTTCCAGTCTCTCACCATACGCAGCCACCTTTGTTGGGTTTTCTCAGGTAACCAAAGTTCTTTTATATCTTATAATAATAGCATTTATTGTTCATTTTCAATAACCAGCTTTGAGATATACACGAATCATGTCATCCAGCTATCTCACTGATCCTATGTTGATGATATCATAAGTGATTCCAATTTTACTAAAGAAGAAACTGGCTCAAAGAGATTCTGTACTGGTCCAGATTCTGTAATTTGTCCAATATCACATAATAAGTAGGGGCAAGAATCCAAATATTCTTGATCCAGACTCTATGTACTTTATTTTTTGAAAATGAAAATAATGACAAATTTCTAATTATGTACATATTAACCAATAATTGTAAAAAAAAGGAACAATAGGAAAAAATAGTGAAATCCAAAATAAGAACCAAGATGGGTTATGTAAAGGTTCAAATTTCCAATGATTGGAAAGGTACAATTATGGAAAGGTACAAATTTCTAATTTCATTGTATTGTATACCTGAAATGTACCAATAAATTTATTTATTTATTTATTTATTTATTTATTTATTTATTTATTTGTACCGGGGATCAAACTTGGGTCCTTGTGCTTGCTCAGCAGGCGGCAAAACCACTGAGCTAAATCCCCAGCCCTCAATAAATTTAATTTTAAAAAATCTACCACAGTTAATAATTGAGTGATTATTCTTCTGTAAGGTCCTTTTAATAAATATGTGCACATATAAATTTGTTTAAGTACATTATATATAAATGATTTTTAAAAGCATAAAGTTATTTTTAAAAATAACATTTATTTTTTTCCTTTCATTTTTCAGTCCTTTCCTGTTTTTTTTTTTTTTTTTGTACCGGGGATCGTACTCGGGTCCTTCCACTTGTAAGGCAGGTGGTGGAACCACTTAGCTAAATCCCTGGCCCAAGGCAACTGCAAGGTTCCGAGTTCGATCCCTAGTACCAAAAAAATAAAATAAATAAATAAATCCTTTCCTGTTTTGAACCTTTCACCTTGCCCTTACTTCAAGTAACAAGTAGTGGTGCACATCTCTTTAAATGCTTCTGAGATACACGTGCTCGCGCACACACACATACACACACTTTCTTGAGTTTATACACATGCATTTTAGAGAGTTTCAAAAAATGAGTCAATTTTATGTAAATTTGTCTGTATTTTTCATCACTTCAACATATGGTGATACGGTTTTTTTTTTTGGTACCGAGGATCGAACTCGGGTCCTTACACTTGAGCAGCAGGTGGCAAAACCACTGAGCTAAATCCCCCGCCCTGTCATACAGTCTTGTGGAATATATTGAAGGCTTGGGTCTTTATTAGAAAAATAATAAAGAGTATTAAGTTGAGATGATAAAAAGATCAGATTTCTGTTTGAAAATTACCTTAGCTGCACAATATAGGAATGCTCAAGTGGATGTAGGGAGCCCAGTTGGTGATCTATTATAGTGGTCATGGCCAAGGATGACAGTAGTTTAGATTAAAAGAGTGTGGGGGTTCATGAAATCTTTTCCTATGCCAATGTCTTCAAGAGTTCTACTTAACTTATCTTCCAGCAAGTTTAGTGTTTCTGTCTTAATATTTAGATCTTTAATACATTTCGATCTTAGTTTAGTGCATGGTGATATATATGGCTCTAGTTTTAATCTTTGACAGGTTGAGATCCAGTTTTTCCAACACCATTTATTAAATAGGCTATCTTTCCTCCAATGATGGTGGTTGGCTCCTTTGTCAAAGATAAGGTGGCTGGCCATGTCTGGAGTTGTTTCTGCATCTTCTAATCTATTCCACTGATCCTCAGGTCTGCTCCTTTGCCAGTACCATGCTGATTTTATCACAGTAGCTTTGTAGTATAGTTTCAAGTTGGGGATTGTGATACCCCCAGCCATGTCTCTGTTGCTTAGAATTGCTTTAGCTATTCTAGTTCTCTTATGGTTCCAAATGAATTTTTGGACTGTTTTCTCTAGTTCTGTAAAGTATATTATTGGAATTTCAATTGGCATTGCATTGAATCTACATAGTAGTTTTGGAAGTATGGCCATTTTCACTATATTGGTTCTTCCTACCCAGGAACAAGGGATGTCTTTCCATTTTCTTGTATCCTCTTCGTTCTTCTGCAGAGTGCTGTAGTTTTCAGTGTAGAAGTCTTTTGCTTCCTTTGTTAGACTGATTCCTAGATATTTCATTTTTTCTGGATGCTATTGTAAAAGGAATTGTTTCCCTAATTTCTCTCACAGTGAGTCTGTTATTTGTGTGCAAGAAGGCTATTGTTTTTTGAGTGTTGACCTTGTATCCAGCTACTCTACTGAATCTGTCAATTAAGTCTAGAAGTCTTCTGGCAGAGTTTTTTGGGTCTTCTATGTAAAGTATCATATCGTCAGCAAATAATGACAGTTTAACTTCTTTTCCTATCCTTATCCCTTTTCTTTCTTTCTTTTTTCTAATTGCTATGGCTAATGTTTCCAGAACTATATTGATCAGGAGTGGTGATAGTGGGCATCCTTGTCTTGTTCCTGAACAAAACCTCAGAAGCACGGGAACTAGCAGAAAGGATCAACAACTGAGATCTCATCTTATTAGAAAGCTTCTTCACTTCAAAAGAAACCACCAACAGAGCTAACAGACAACCTACAATATGGGAAAAAAAATTTAGCAGCTGTAACTCAGACAAAGGACTACTATCTAGAATATATAAAGAATTGAAAAAAATCAGATCCCCCAAATTCAAAGACCCAGTTCAAAAATGGGCATCTGAAATGAACAGACATTTCTCAGATAAAGAAGTAAAAGCAGCAAACAAATATATGAAAAAATGTTCAACATCACTGGTCATTCGAGAGATGCAGATGAAAACAACACTGAGATTCCACCTCATCCCAGAAAGAATGGCTGCTATCAAGAAATCAACAAATAACAAATGCTGGTGGGGTCATGGGGAGAAAGGAACCCTTCTCCATTGTTGGTGGGAGTGCAGACTGGTGCAACCACTGTGGAAGTCAGTATGGAGATACCTCAAAGAACTAGGACTAGAGGTCCCATTTGACCCAGATAGTCCCCTGCTGGGTATCTTTTCAAAAGAATTAAAAGACTCATACCACAGGATAAAGAAAATGTGTTTTTTTTTATAAGATGAAGTACTACTCAGCTATAAAGAATGAAAAACTAGAGTCATTTATAGCTAAATGGATGCATATTGAGGCCATACTCTTAAGTGAAATAAATAGGACACACATGTATAAATACCAAATAGTTTCTCTAGTGTGAGAAACTGATAGTGTAAACAAGGGTTAAAATTATTAAAATGAATAATTGATAATTTGAATTAGGAAAAAAGGTCCAAAGATGAAGGAGTGAAGAGAGGGGAAGGGGAAAGGAAAAGAGAGAAAGGAAAATCTATGAGAAAAGAAAAAAAAAAAAGAAAATGAAATCTATGTAAATAGGGAAGGTGGAGGGGGTCAAGGGCTCACAAATAATGGGGAAAAAATAAGAATCAAGATATATCATGTACAGGTACAAATACCCAATGATAAATGTAAACGAATTGTATACCTAAAATGTACCACTAAAAGAACAACAACAACAAAAAGATTGTGGGGGTGAGTTTGAAAGATCAAAAGATTTAAGAGATCTGGGTGTGGGAAACAGAATCTGTAGGCTTTGATGTAGATTTGATAAGGGAAAGGAAGCTGTCAAGGATTATTTCTAAATGTCTGGCTTGTGGATATTGGGACCATTTACTGAATTGATGCCATATTCTGTTTTCTCTCCCAAGTTGAGAAGTGGGTGCGTTTGAAAGGAAAGATAATAAATTCAGTGTGATTGTTAGGAGGTAGCAATATAGCACAGATTCAAGCAAGGCAAACTCACAGGTGATGTGGCCAGGTACTTCTATCACACATAGGCTTTTGAGAGATTATTCTGCTATACTTAAATGCTCATGTTTTTTAGTCTCCATTGAATTTCACCTTTTTTTTTATTCTTGGGGGAAATGGGTTCTTCTCCTTTCTGTGTTGGTTTCTATTGATTTCAGCTGCTTGGTTGATTTTCGGTCCCAACCATAATAACCTTTCTAATTTAACTTTGTTAGCTTAGGAATGTTTTTAAAGACTATATTACAAAAATATTCACTTAAAATTTTAACATTTTTTTTCTATTGATAAAAACAATACTAGTTCTGACAGGGTTCTAATCTTTGCTTTTCTCATGCTTTTCTCTATTGGCTTCAGCTTTCTGTTTTTGCCAAAAGTTATTACATCCAAATGTTAGAAAACAGGTGCTAACAGTTTTATAATTTAGTTTGTCAACACCTAACAATCTTTGGAAAGATATCAACGCTAGATCAATCAATGTGGCTAGGGGTGAAATGAAATAATTTTAGAACACAGAAGTAGACATTATGTGGATGGAATGAGTAAAATGAAGTTCTAAAGGGCTCAAGGAAAGGATATTGTGAAAACATTTGGATACATATACCTTACAGGGACTCAACAATTTTATCTGTCTTTGAACTATGTGATTTCTGAGAAACTTAATTCCTCAAATCTACTTCTTTCAAAGTCCTTCAATAAGCCTGTAGGAAATTTGTTACTTTGGAAGTCAAAAGAAAGTATAAGTAAATAATGAAATATCTCATAATATGAGTTTATCCAGAGTTCAAGACTGCAAAAGTTGATATTTTTGAACATTCATATTAAGGTGACAGTCCATTAATATGAAACTTTAATGAGGGAAGGAACCAAAACCAGGTGATTTCATTTTGCATTAAATACATCTTATTTATGTTGTCATTCCCCACCCATAGAAATTATGCCAAAGTAAATTAAACCAAGAAACAAGAGAAATTTTTGGTAAACATTGAGTTTGTTTCTTATTGCTGGTATTTTATATTTTGGAACCCTTGGTTTATTATTTTTAAACTTACCTAATAAACCTTCTTGGAAGGCTAAATGCTTTCAATGTAGCCTAAAAAATTATGAAACTTTCACTTGAAATCCCAGTAACTCTTGAAATCCCAGAATTATTTTGTGGGGTAGACATTTTATTCTATCTAATTATCATTATAGGAGTGTCAAGTGAATATACTGTATTGTGCTGTGATCAACAAAATGTATCTTCAATGTAAATAGGATGAATCTTTATTTTCTTATTTTTTAAATTTTGGCATGGAAGTTTCAAGCATACACAAAGTTAGAGAAGATAATATAATGAACACTTACATACCATCAGTAAGCTTCAACAATGATCAACACTGGTCTTTCCACACAGGTTAATTTTGAAACAAACCACAGTATGTTTATTTTAACGCTGCCATAATATCACATCAAAAATGCTTAAAATTATTATGATTTTGCAGTACTTGGGATTGAACCCAGAGCCACGGCACTGTGCTATATCTCAAGCCCTTTTTACACTTTTATTTAGAGAACAATTTTCAATAAGTTATTATGCTGCCTAGGCTGGGTTCAAACATGATATTTCTGCCTCTCCCTCCTTATTTAAGATTATTTTTCATAGTATGAAACATTTGGTTATTTCTTTTTTTGTTTTTTTCTTGGTACTGGGGATCAAACTTGGGTCCCTGTGCTTGCGCAGCAGGCGGCGAAACCACTGAGCTAAATCCCTGGCCCTACATTTGGCTATTGATCAAATTTCTCCGGTAGTCTCATAAATGCTGAGTTCTGAGTATGTATTGTCCTCAAAACTTGTGTTGATACCCTAATCTTGAATGTGATGGTGTGTAGAATGGGAGCCTAGGGGGCCTCCATATGCATGATGAGGATTGGTGTTTTATAAGCTAAATTATGAGAAATATTGCTTCTTTTCTTTCTGCTGTCCACCGTGTGAAGGTACAATGAGATGAAAGCCATTTGCTAACCAGAAATATTCACTGAACAGATACTGGATACACTGATGTCTTGACATTGGGCTTCTCAGCCTCCAGAACTGTGAGAAATAAGTGCTTCTTGTTTAAGCCATCCTATTTATTGAATCTTTGCTATATCAGCCTGTAGTAAAAAGCCAAATGCTTTTTCCTGTTGAATTATGAAACAAATAAATCTATAGATTATAATTTAGATTTTTTCCTTAGGCTATATTTTTGCCTTTTTAAAAATCAATGTTTTCATACTGAAATATAACGAACCATCCCTGGTACCAAAAAAAAAAAGAAATATAATGAAGAGATTGTGTACTGAAAAGTGTATACAAGTATGTTAAATGTAAACGACGTTTTCCAAGGTGAACTCATTCATGTTAACACTGCTCATATCTAGAGGTAGAATATTATCAATACACTGCAGGTTTCTTCTTGTCCTTTGCCAATCATTACTGCTTCACTAAAAATACTATAGCTATATAACCTCGGTATCCACAGAACTGTTTATTCTTATAATTTATATATATATAAAATTTATACATAAATGTAACACATATGTTGATATGTTTAAATTAATAAATAATTTCTGTTATTATTTTATTAATATAAGGTATATTCCCATATAATGTATTGAATATATATAATCTATTATATAACATGTATAATTTATATAGATCAGTACAATTTATAGATATGAAATCAAAATGCAATCTTTTGGATAGATATTTAAAATCAGTGAATAATATACACCATGTTAAAAAGATTAAAGAATAAAAATCATATAGTCATATAAATCAGTACAGAAAAGTCACTTGAAAAAATTCTAAACATTAATAATTAAAAGGCTAAGAGGGGCCAGGGATTTAGCTCAGTGGTTTTGCTGCATGTTGTGCAAGCGCAAGGACCCGAGTTTGATCCCCGGTACCAAAAAAAAAAAAAAAAAAAAGTCGAAGAATATACACATAGATAAGAATTTCCTTAATTAGATAGAAAGCATCTATAAAATCTACATCTAGCATACTTTATGGTGAAAGATGTAATATTTCTCCTTAAAATCGGACACTGAGGATGTTCTCTCTCAATACCCTAACCTAAGATGGTGCTAAAATATTCTAGTAATGCAATAAAGCCCAAAACTGTAAGAAGGGATAACAAATTAATGCAGATCAAAGAAGAAAAAAGAAAACTACCCTGATTTTCAGGTAACATGATTTTCTACATTGAAAATCACACGGAATATACAAAAATCTAGAATTTATAAACAAGTTCGACACAGCCACAAGATACATACAAAAATCTGTTGCATTTTTTATTCTAACAAGTGGAGACCTAAATTTAAAATACAATGACAATTATAATTGTTAAATATAAAGAAATAAATACACAAGAGTAAATATTACAAAACATATCCGTATCTACTATGGTGAACATTACACAGTGGTTATAAAAGTAGTTTTCAAAAAATCAAAGAAAGTGGGGCAATATGCTGTGTTTGAGTCACAAGCCTTAAAATCATCAATCTGTCACTCCAAATTGACAAAAGGTGTAATGCAGTTCCAACAATACATTTTTAATATAGATGGGATTATTCTACAAGTTGATATAGATAGGAAAATGAAGCAGTATAGTTTAAAACTATCTTGATGAACAATTGGATAATCATGCATCGACTTCAAAATTTTTATGTACTATATTAATCAAAACCCAATTGTATGGGCAAAAGAATCCACACATTTAATGCCTATTTAATGAAACAGAATAGAGAATTCAGATACACACCATATAAGTCTGCCTGACTGAGTTTTGAAAAAGTTACAAAAGCAATTTAATAGAATAAACAATATTTTCAACAAATGATGCTACAGCAATTGGACAATCATGGGTTAAAAATTAATTGAAAATGGATCTAAAATCTAAATGTAAAATGTCAATCTATAACTCTATTAGAAAACAATTAAGGGAAAATATTTAGAATCTCAGTTAAGCGTATAGCTTCTAAGCATAATATCAAAAACACCACCCATGAACACAAAAATTGATAAATTGGGCTTCACCACAATTAAAACCCTTTTCTCTGTGCTACAGTTTGAATCATATATCTTTCCAAAATCATGTGTTAAAGGCATGGTCCTGGGATGAAATTACTAGGAGGTGGTGGAAAATTTGAGAAGTGTGTCCTAGTGTGAGGTCCTTATAACCTTAAGAATATGCCTTAGAGGAGGGTTGTGACTCTAAACTCCTATTTTCATCTTTTGTTCTCAGTTTCATGATGTGAACAGTTTTGCTGTTCCATGTACTCCTACTGTGATATGCTACCTCATCATGGGTCCAAAGCAGTGGGCCCAATTGATTATGAAGTAGAACCTCATGACTATGAGCCAAAATAAACCATTTGTCATTATGTTAATTCTCTCAGCTATTTTATTGTAGTGCTAGCTAATACTGTACATACCTCAAAAAACCAGCTATGACTATGAAAAGATGAGGAGAAAATATTTACAAAATATCAATAAAGGATTATCATCTAAAATAAAGAATATTTAGAACTCTTTTTTTGTTCAATTTTAAAATGGGTAAAAAATGTACAGAAATTTCCCCTAGAAAGATATACACACATCAAGTAAGCAAAAGGAAAGATATTTGACATCATTATTTAGTAGGAAAATGCATATTAAAATGACATGTACTATCACTATTTCATCATAAAACATATTGAAAATACCAACTGTTAACAGTGCAAAACACTGAGTCACTCATGTAATTGCTGGTGGGTACATGAAACATTTTGAAAAACTATTTGTTAGTTTCTTATAAAATCAACCACAAAACTATCACAGAAGCACCTACTGAAAGCCTATATATTTATCCTGGAGAAAAGGTTTATGTTCACAGAAAACCCTAACCACAAAATTTTGTATTAGGTTCATTCCTATTAGTCAAAAATTGTAAGTGGTACATACAGCCCTTCTACAGGTAAACAGTCAAACTGGTATACTTATACTATGTTATACTACTCAGAAACAAAAAATAATAAATTCAGATTTGAATTTGTTTTACTTTTTTTTCCCCCATTAAATTTATCGGTACATTTTAGGTATAAAATACAGTTACATTCATCATTGGGATCTTGTATCATTACATGAGTCTCTTGGTTCTTATTTATTTCCCCTTCCCTTGCCCTCCCTTCACCCCCTCCACCCTTCCCTATTTGCAAAGACCTTCTTTCCATTTTTTTCCTCTTCTCATATTTTTTCCTTTCCTTTTTTTCCTTTCCCCTACCCCTCCCAATTCCCCTGCTCTTTTACACCTTTTCTTCCTGTTACACAATATCAGTTATACATTTTTAAATTACAATATTAAGATTTAGAAGACATTACCAGATTTTACAGAATTTAAAAGGATATAGAAAGCATATTACAAAAATCTTTTTTGAAATAAATTTGACAACTTCTAAGAAGTAACTTACAAGACAAATTAATGAAACTAACTCTGGAGGAAATATAAAATTTGAATAGCACCTATTAAAGAAAGTATATTCCTAGCCTGAAAACCTACTTATATGACAATAGCAGGGTCATAAACATTTTAACTGATAAATTATATCAAACAATTAAAGCAGAAAAAAGAAGGAACACTTCTCCCCTCATTTTAGGAAATAAACATTGTGCTAATCCTAAAACTGGATAAAGATAATAGAAGAAAAAGGTATGAACATAGATAGAAATTTGTTTAACAAAACAAACTATTAGAAGTCAGATCTGGCAGGATGTAGAAAGTGGTTTTATTATAGGGATCACAGTGTTGGTTCAGCATTGGAAGATCCACCCCCAAAAGTAATCATTTTAACAGAAGAAAGGAGAAAGCCATATGATCCTGTCTCTAGTTGGAGAAAGAGTATTGGACTAAATTCTACAGCTGTTCATGGTAAAAGCTATCAGGAGACCAGAAGTAGAAGAGAACCTTCTCAACAGATTAAAGACATGTACTCCATACTTCCAACAAAAACTCCTTCTATGAATGGAGATGATACAATGCTTTCTCCCTAAAGTGGGGAACAAGGGCATATATGCCTACTCTTCATCTGTCCATTAGACTTTGAAACATAGGTCTAAACCAAAATAGTCTGGCAATAAAATGACACAACTAGGATAGGATTGGCATGGCAGAAGCAAAGTCTTTATATGTAGATGAAATGATCATCCACAGAGAAAATACTAAGAAATCTCTAGGAGCCCCTAGAACTTGTATTTGAATTTAGCAGGATTAGAAAACCCAAGGCATACATAAAAATTCAGGTCTGTATATACTTGCTATAAATGAAGAAAAGCATTTTGAAATTTAAAAGTTATGTAGGAGTACAAAGGACCCAGAAAAGCCAAAATCAAAAACAAAAACAAAAACAGTGTTGGAAGACATTTAGCACCCAATTTTAAGACTTCTTCTAAAGCTACAGTAATCAAGGCAGTGTTGGTGTAAGGAAAGACATATAGATCATTGGAATAAAATAAAGAATCTAGAAATAGAACCACACATATATGGTCCACTGAGTTTTGAAAGATTATTTAACATTAGCATTTTATAGAATATAAACTCGATTCAAGAGCCGAGGAAGAGAGAGTGTCTTCAGCAAATCACACTAGAACACCTGGTGACCGTATATAAAAAATTAACCTCAACCCTTTATTTCCATACATGAAAATAACTTGAAGGGATCTATGAACCTAAATAAGAAAGTCTAAAAGTATAAAACTTTAAGAAGAAATTATAAGGGAAAATGTTTATGAATTCAGGGTAGGCAAGAACTACCTAGGATACAAAAAACATGTATAAAAGAAAAAAAAATTGATAAATGAGATTCTATCAAAATTTAGAACTTTAAATGACATCATTAAAATGAAAAGTAGTCCTTAAACAGACCATATTTACAATGCATATAACTTATGACAAGAATATATAAAGAATTCTTAGAGCTCATTAATAGACAACCCAATTAAAATGTAGACATAAGAAGATGATAAATAGCCAGTATAGCACAAGGAATGGTGTGCAACTCTAGAATCAGAAAAATACTAATCAGTACAATAACAAGATTGAATTATACACTCATTAGGGAGATGAAGTCAAAAGTTTTAAAAGCCTTGTCATGACTTTTTCTTTTTGTTGGATTCTCCCCCTTTGCCTTTAATTTGTCACACCCAATGGATTCATTCTGCTGGGTTTCCTGGGGTTGTGATCCTCATTGTCTTTTCCTAGGGTATTATCTAAAATGTTTTGGAGTGCTGGTTTGGTATTCATGAAGTTACTGAAGTGCTCTTTATCATGAAAGTATCTTATTTCTCCATTAATTTTGAAAGATAGTTTTGCAGGGTACATCAATCTGGCTTGGAGGCTGTTTTCCTTTAGGGCTTGAACTACATCACTCCAAGGTCTTCTTGCCTCGAGGGTTTGCATTGAGAAGTCTGCTGTGATTCTGATGGGCTTTCCTTTGTAGGTGATTTGTTTCTTTTCTCTCATTGCTTGTAGAATTTTATTCTTCTGTTGGATTTCTGGAATCCTAACTATTATATGCCTATGTGTAGATTTTTTTTTTGATTAAGGCTAGCTGGAGTCCTCTATGCCTCACCTATCTGTATGTCAAGTTCTTTTCCCCTCCTTGGGAAGTTTTCTGCCATCACTTCTGTGAAGAGTTTTTAATGTCATCTGCACTCTCTCCTCTTTCCTCACTGACTCCAATCAGTCTTATGTTATTCTTCTTTGCATTGTCTAGCAGCCGCTGGATTGATTTCTCATGTTCCCTCACAATTTTAAAGCAATTTTTCTTTTCCGGGTCACTAATTGCAATCTTATCTTCTATACGTGAAATTCTATCCTCACATTGGTTCATTCTGCTGTGCAGACTTTCAATGGAGTTTTTAATCTCTTGGAAATCTGTTTGTATCTGTTTTATGGATTCCATTTGTTTCCTATGTTGGGATTCCATCATATTCTCTATTTTTTTTATCTGTGTCCTCTCTAGATTTATTAATCATGTCTTGCACCATGAGCAAAATCTTTGCTGTTACCTGAGTAATTATTTCTGATTTTATTTTTCCCAGATCCTCTTTTGTTGCCAGTTTAGAGAATCCAGGTGGTTGAGTATCAGAGTGTTCCATCTTGTTTCTCTTTGGGGTTGCTGGAGGTGATCTGGAAGTCTGTTTTTGAGGCTTGTTTATGTGTCTTCTCATCTCCACGTGTGTGTGGGGGGGTTGCTTCTGGCGCCCACGCAGCTCACCTTCTCTCGCCTAGGAGCTTGGAATGGCAGTGGGAGAGCTTCCTTCCGGGTGCTGGGACCGGCTGAACTTCACTGCCCTAGGAACCTGGGATGGCAGCAGGGAAGCTTCCTTCTGGGTGCTGGGACCGGTCCTTGTTTTACTTTTAAGAAGAAGCTATTCAGAGTGGGCAATCTATTTTTATTCTGTAACATGCGTTTGTTTTTGTTCTTGATGGGGTAAAATGTAAAACCTATTTTTGCATTGACTAAGAAATAACATTTTTGAAAAGAAGTTTGAATTTTTGCTTTTCCCTTTTGAATAAAGGTGAGTAAAATGTGAAGGAAATGAATTAGAAATGAAGGACATTTTTTGTATGTTTGTAGTCTGTGCAATACTGAGAACACTGCAGTAACAGAATTTTTAGTAAATAGGTCACTGGGAATACTATAGTTCCAGAAGTGAACTGTAAGTTATTTGTATTTTTCTGCTACATTTGTAAATATTTGTATTTGTATTATGGAATTTTATTTTTAACATGAAATGAATTAGTTTAATAATTAGCTATTTATTGAATAACAATGGAAATAAAAAGAACTTTATAAAACCTGTTGAGAATCATTTGAAATATTTGGAACTGTAAATGTAGAAGAACTAGAGTAAGACCAGTTTTGATATTCTTCATATTTCACATAGAATAATAATTAAGAGCAGTAAGTCCATTTCTATGACTTCATTTTATAATTTAGTTCATAGTCAGTGATGGTGAGCCTTTTAGAGATCTAGTCCCCAAACTACAACCCCAAACCCACTTATTTATGGCAAAGTGCCAACAATGCAATCACACCTGAATACTGAGGATTTAGTTTAGAAAGAACAACATGGTGACTTGGGTCACATGCTACCAGAGAGGGCTCTGCGTGCCTGCTGCAGCATGCATGCCATAGGATCACTATCACAGGAGTGTTTCATGTGGCCTTTTACAAGGCTAAAGCATGTTAAATATGTTTCTCAGACACAATATTTTTATAATTATTTTAATCCACAATTGTCTTATATAATTTAGAATCATTTACTGATTTTTGCTGTTTTTGAATTAGAACTTAATGTACATAATAAAAATTGTTTCTTCTGTCTTAATGTAAATTGAGCAATATTTTAACAAGTATTTAGTAATAAAAAATATATTATCAATTGGGCACATAAAAGATTATTATTGTTTTTGTGTAACAGAGGATTTTTAAAAGGCATAAAGAGATTTTCTTGATTATTTATTATGTTTATTAGTTTATTTTTTGCCTTTAGAAGTACCTTTATTTCATGGTGATGAAATCACTACAAAGAAAGTTTGTTCTGAAGGTAAAGTTAAAATAAGTGGGGTACTTGGATCACAGATTCAGCCTGAAAGAATGTTTAGAGGAAAATCTAGAGATGAAAAAATTTTAATGTTAAGAATAACAGAATCTCCCAGATGCCTATTCAAAAGGTGAGGGGAAAGGAAGTTGTGGAGAAATACTGCAAAACACAAGCCACTCTAGTGAGGGGTGACTGAAGGCTGTGGCATTCACTCTTTGCCTTGGAAATGGATCCTTTCATTTGAACTATTTGAGGGTAAGTGGAGGAGAAACTCAGTAGGGCTTACCTCTGTTTTTAGCTAAAGAAAAATTTAAGGACAACTTTTTTCCATCTTAGAATATGATCAGACAAGAAGGTAGCTGAGGGACTTGTGCAAATTCAAACAACAGACATTAGTGACTCTAATACTTTCCAAAATATTGATATAGCAATAGATGCTTCCTATCCATCAAAAAATGGCTTCTCTCCCATCTCAGAAAACAATCAGCACTTTTCCAAGATTCACTTTGAATGTCAATTTAGCTGTTTTTGAACTTTGGTGATGAAGTAACTGTAGACTTATTATGCAAGAATTTAAAAAATAGTTTAGTCAAGTAAAATGTCAAATGTTAACATTTTTCCACATTTTGCTTTATTCCATTTCTCTCCTTTCCTTCCATCACTATTGTTATATGGGTTTGTGCATTTGGATCTATAAATATATATGTATATATGTAATATTTTATTCTGAAACAATTGATATTGAGTTGCCAGTTTACTCTTTATCCTTCCATGTTTCAATAAGTATTTACTAAAAGATAAAGACAATAATATAACCTTTAAAATCAGAAAATTAACAAAAATACTACCAAAGAACCTATAGGCTCCATTCACATTTTGCTAATTGTCTCAATAAGAATCTTTACAGTGAAAAAGAAATGTAACTACCTCTATGTAGTTTGCTATGATAAAATACCACAGACTGGTGCCCCACAAATACTGTAATTTTATTTTTAACGTTTCTGACATGTAGGGAGTCTAAGCTCAGGAAGCCAGCAGGGTTGTGTTCTGCTGAAGGTTCTCTTCCAGGGTGCAGACAGACATCTTCTTATACAATCATATATCAACAAAAAAGCCACAAACTTTGCCAGCATTTCTTATAAGGACACTATTCATGTTCAAGAGGGCTTCACCTCCATGACCTAATTATTTTCCAAAGCTCCATCTTCTGATATCATTATACTAGGGATACAAATTCCAACATATAGATTTTGTTGGAGAGTATTCAGTCTCCATATTACCTCTCTAGGATCCAGCTCAGGATAACACATTGCATGCAGACATGATTTCTTTTGAGGTTTTGCAGTAAGTTTTCACCCATCTCTTTCTTCCACATCTATGGTTTGAAGAATATATACAACTTCTTTTGTAGCATTTTCCTCATGTTTTAGTTGTCTGATATTTCCTCAAATTTTAATTGTGTGATATTTCCTCAAGATTAAATTCATGTCCTGCATTTTGTGCAAGGATATAACAGAAGTGATTATGTTTTTTTCTCATTATATCCTATCAATAAAATGTTCATTTATTCCACCATTAGTGATTAGTTCCAACTCCCCAAATTTTCTCTATATTGTTTTATAAGAGCTCTCTAAATTTAAAGGACCTAGTTTACAGAATACTATTTTAGGAAAAACACCACACAAGAGAAAATGATTTTCAGAGGAACCATTTGCCCCAGCCCCACCAATGCCACTACCAGTCCCCAGCCAGATGTGACACGTGCTGAAGAAAAGAAGAGAAAGGTCTTGTGTGCCTCACACTGTTCTGCTACCACTGTCCAGACCTTGTGAAATCCACATGGGAGGCAAGTGGAGAGAGGCCAAACTACCAAATTGTAGCCAGCTCTGCACCTGGGTTCTCCGCAGTGCAAGGAGGCAGAAATGACAACTAAAACTCTGATGTATTTGAATATGAGTCTAACACCAAAGAGGATAGTTTCATTCCAGAAATGAAGTCTTACCTACAACAGAAACCAGATGAGACACAGCCTTGGGAGACAGGTGTGGAGAAAGTGAGAGCTAAACAAATATCTCCTGAAATTTATCAGTACACTCAGGCCAAGAGAATTACAGGACCTGTATACTGTGAGAGGCCAAGTTTGGTGTGTAAAATCTTCGGAGGAGGTGGAATTGAAGGAGATGGCATTTAGTCCAGTGGTATTCTTGAGCTCTTGTACTGGTGCCTATATTCACCAGAAAATAGTGGTCTGAATTACTATCTGTCAGTATGTGGGTGGCTTGAGTGTCTTCATTAAAATCATAAATCACTTTGCTCTGACAAAAGGCAGTTCACGAGTGGCTCTTAAGGTTTTTCAGCAACCAGTGTATACCTGATAATATTGTCAGTGACTTTATTACCATGGGAAAAGTGAACTAATTGTTTCTTTCACTTGCTTTTGTCTGTATGCCAATATCTGGATTGCTTGGGGACCATAAACAATAATATGGCTCACTCTCAAAGAACTGTGCAATGGTCCAAAGAAGCCACAAAACCCAGCACACACACACAAAAACATAGAAATATGAAAAGACAGGTGACAAAATGCCTCCAAAACTCCCACTCCCCCACCCCCCAAACAGTTTGGGGGAATCCAGGGCTGGGCAGGGAGCAATCATAAGCCACACAGCAGAAAGGTCTGAAAAGGAATCAATGGGGATAAAATAGTTCAATAATGTGTTTGGTAAATTTAAAGAAGATATAATTAATAAGATAATGATCTTAACAGAACAAATGATCTGTGAGTCCAGAGATGTTAGTAAAAATGTAGTGGAACTAAAGAAAAAGATGCAAAATATGAATACCCAGCACAGAGAAGAATAAGTCTATAAAAATGTTCTTAACAGAAATACAGGAGGTTAAAAATATAACTGAAAGAATGGGCAACAGAAGTAACCAATGTGGCTGGGGATTTAGCTCAGTGGCACCACACCTGCCTTGCAAGCACAAGATCCTGAGTTTAATGCCGGGTACCAAAAAAAAAAAAAAAGAAGTAACCAACATGAAGACAGAATATTAGATCCAGAGGACAGGGGTGTGATCAATGATAAATTAATGACACCTTCCTTAAAAATAAGAGAACACAAAAAAATGGATCCAACAGCTGCTACATGACTCAAAGAAGATAATATAAGAGTAATTGGAATGAATGAAAAATCAGATGAACGCACAAAGGGCATAAAAACCTGCTTACAGAAGTAAAAGCAGAAAACTTTTCAGATGTGAAAAAGAATTTAATATACAGATAAGTAAGGCATATAGAATCCCAAATAGCAATGATCAGAAGAACGATCTCTCTGTTTTACAAAATAATTCAAATACCAGAAATTCAACACAAAGACAGACTCTTAAAGGAAACTAGAAAAAAGCAAAAAATTGCCCATCAAGTAGCCAGGGATTTAGCTCAGTGGTTCTGTCGCCTGCCTTGCAAGCACAAGGACCCGAGTTTGATCCCTGTTACCAAAAAAAAAGAAAAAGAAAAAGAAACAGAAGGGTGGAGGGCATAAAGGGAGGGCTAGGAATGGGGAAAAAATAAGAACCAAGATGCATTATGTAAAGGTACAATTCCCAATGAGAAATGTAATTGTGTTGTATACCTACAATGTACCAATAAAAGAATTTAATACAAAAAAAAGTATCAGAATTACAACAGACTTCTAAACACAAACTTTAAAGTCAAGATGAGTTTAAAATGAAGTGTTTCAAGCTCTAAAAGAAAACAACCTCCAACCCAGACTGCTCTGTCCTGCAAAATTATCTTTCAATATTTCAATATTGTTGGAGATATATATATATATATATATATATATATATATATATATATATATCCCATGATGAAGAGAACCTAATGAAATCCATGATCACCAAAGCATCACTCCAAAAAATTCTCAAAGATAACCTCAAAGGAGAAAATGAAGCCAACAATGCCAAAAGAGGCAATACAATGCATCAGGTAGAGATATCAGTTAATTACAAGGAAAGGAAGTGAAAACAGCAACAGAAAAATAATACAGGAGTAAGTCATACCTAACGATTATAACTATCAATGTAAATGGATTCAATTCACCAAGCAAAAGACACAGATTAGCTGAAAGGATCAAGAAACAAAATCCAGTGGTGTATATAGAAGAAAAATAATTAACAACAACAAAAAAAGAAAAAGGAAAAAAAAGAAAAGAAATTTATAGGCTAAAATATTGGAAAACAATATTTCTTGCAATGAGAAGACATAAATAAGCAAATAGGTGTAGCTTTTCTGTTTTCAGACAAAATGGACTTCACGCCAAAGCTGATTAAGACAGACAATGAAAGACATTACATATTGGTTAAGAGAACTGTTCAATAGGAAGGGATAACAATTGTAAACATATATGCACCAAAGCATAGTGCTCTCAACTTCATAAAACAAATACTAACAGACATGGATAGTTATTACAGTGGGGGACCACAATACCCCATTATCACAAATAGATCAACTAAACAAGAAATCAACAAAGAAATATCAGAGTTGAGCCAAATCTTTCCACAAATGGACTTACTAGACATATACAGAGTGTTGCACCAAAAAACAAAGAATAAACATTCTTTTTGGCAGCAAAAAGTACTTGCTGAAAAATGGGCCACACACTAGCTAATAAACCATGGGTAAGTAAATGAAAATTTTACCATGAATATTATCAAATCACAGTGAAATAAAAGTAGAAATCAAGCAAAGGAAGCCACACAAATCATAGAAATTAAACAATGCGCTCTCGAGTAATCAATGGGTTATAGAAGAAATTAAGAAAGAAATAACACAGTTCTTGGAATTAAATGATAATGTCTGTATAACACATCAGAACTTATGGGACACAATGAAAGAAGTTCTATGAAGGAAGTTAATGTTTCTGAATGCTCACATCAGAGAAATAGAACAACCCCAAATAATATGTCCTCCAGTATACATTTTTGGCTCCTTTGTCAAAGATCAAAAAGTTGAATTTGGGTTTTTTTGGGATTCTCTAATCTGTTTCATTGATCAGTATATCTGTTTTTGTGCATATGCAATGCTGTTTCTTTTTGTCACTGTAGCTTTGTAATATAACTTCAACTTCAAGATTGCTATTTCCTCTGCTTTGCTCTTGTTGTGGAGGATTGATTTTGCTATTCTGATTTTGTCCTGGTTGCATATGAATTTTAGGATTATTTTTTCCATTTCAATGAAGAATGTTGTTGTTATATTGATAGACTGAGTTAAATCTGCACATCAGTTTTGGAAACATGGTCATTTTGACTATATTAGTTCTTTCTATTCAGGATCAGAGGATATCTTTTCATTTTTGATGTATTGTAGTTTTTGTTGTAGAGGTCTTTCATTTCCTGAGGCAGATTAATTCCCAAGTATTTATTTTTTCTTTGTGCTCTTGTGAGTGGTATTTTTTAATAATTTCTTTCTCAGTGGGTTCATTATTGGTATATTGGAATGCTATTGATTTTTTATATGTTGATTTTGTACTTTGCTACATTGCTGAATTTGGTTATTAATTCTAGGCATCTTTTGTATTAAGTTTTTTGGTTCTTATAAGCAAAGGATCATATCATCTGCAAATAATGTTATTTTGACTTCATCCTTTCCTACATATATTTGCTTTATTTCTTCCTCTTGCCAGATTGTTCTGCCTAATATTTCAAACATTATGTTAAACAGAAGTGGCAATAACAAGAAGTGTCTTGTTCCTGCTTTTAGAAGGTAGGTTTTCAATTTTTTCTTATTGAGTATGATGTTAGCAGTAGATTGGTCATAAATGGTTTTTCATTTTTTATTTTTATTTTTGTTTTTTTGAGAAAGAATCTTGTTATATTGTTCAGGATGGCCTTGAATTCACTATGTAGCCCAAGCTGGCCTTGAACTCATGGCAATCTTCCTGCCTCAGCCTCCCATGCACTGGGATTACAAAGGTGTACTACAACATCCAGAATAAATAGCTTTTTATCAGAGTGAGATAAGGTTTTTTTTTGTTTTTTGGTACCAGGGATTGAACTCAGGTCCTTGCACTTGTACAGCAGGCGGCCAAACCACTGAGCTAAATCCCCAGCCCCAAGATAAGGTTTGTTTAAACCTATTTTTCTCCAGGGTTTTTGTCATAAATGGTTGTTGGATTTTGTCAAAGGCTTTTTCTGAAACAATTGAGACAATCATGTGATTTTTCCTTTGCTTCTGTTTATATGATGTAGTACACTGATTGAACTGTATATGTTGAATCACCTTTGTATCTCTGGGTGATGCCTACTTAGTCATGATGTATGATCTTTTAAATGATTCATTGCATTCTGTTTGCCAGTATCTTGCTGAGAATTTTTGCATCTATATTCAGCAAAGAGATTAGTCTATAATTAGTTTTTGGTTGTATTCTTGTCTCATTTTGGGATCAGGGAATGACTTAGAGAGTGCTCTTTACCTTTCAATTTCATTAAAGAAGTTGAAGAATATTGCTGTTAGATCTTGCCTTAAATTTTTGTAAAATTCAGGAATTAATCCATCTAAACCTATGCTTTTCTTATTTGGCATTTTTTTTTCCTACTGCTTCAATTTCATTTTCTATAATTGGATTATTTAGTCTTGGTAATGGCTCATAGGTAAGAGTTTGCCTTAAACTCAGAGGAGACTTTGCACTTGGATATTTTAGCAATGGTGAAACGTTAGGATTTTGGAAACTTTTAGAGATGGACCAAATGTATTTTACATAAAGAAATGAGCATAATTTTGGGGAGCAAGGAGCAAAATTTTATGGTTTAGATCTAAATGTCCCCAAATCATCGTATGTTCAGCGATGTGGTTATTGGGAGGTGATTGAATCTTTGGGGCATGACATTCATCAGTGAATTAATAAACTGATTAGTTTATATCTAAATATGGTGTTGGGAGGTGAATCTTGGTCAGAGTATGTGAGTAACTAAGTGTGTGATCCTAGGGTTTATCCTCCTCCTTCTTCCCTTGATCTCTGCTTCCTGTCACTATAAGCTGTTTCTCTTCTTCCATGTCCAACTGCCATGCTGCCCTGCTTTGGAACCAGTTGACTATAGGTTAAAAATCCCTATAAATTGTGAGATTTGGATGTGATGGATCTAGAACAGAAACAACAAATAAGCCTAGGACTACAAACAATCCTATGGAGTAAAGATATCGATAACCTGAATAATGTTGATCATGCTTTAGAACTGTAATTTCCTTGTCTCCTTTCTACCTACCATTATGTCTTCTATCCTTCCTCTGTTTTACTGTTCCATGTGATATATTGATATTGCATATGTGCTTGCAGTCATTTAGAGTTATCCTAAATGGTTTTCTATCCTTTAAGGATACTCTCTATTGTTATTTAATAATAATTAATTTGATATTTTACAACAAAGTGACTGAATTCAGTAGAAACATTCCAAAAGTATACATTTCAATATGCACATAGCTATGAATTCTTATCTTCTGCTTGCCACATATTTGCAAATGTCCCATTGACCAAAGCATGTCATAGGATCAAACCTAGTTTCAATGTGGGAGTATATTATATGAGGGTTGGAATACTAAGAGTCATGGTTCATAATACATTTTGCCATGATTTAGCCTGTAGGAAGCTGCACTCCTTCAAATAGAGCCTAGATTTCCAAAATAGTTATGACACATAGATTCTCCCAGTGCTATTTTTGTGTATGTAGGAAGGTAAACAATTGATACTTCCTTCTCTACCATCATTCTAGAATCTTTATCTCTTTGATTTCATTTTTTCACTAATATTTTTCTCTTCTTTCTGATAGCTACAGGCTTAGTTTTCTTTTTTCTTTCTTTGTAGTTCCTTGAGACATAAAATTATTTTTGTTGTTCATTTACTTATTTTTTTTTTGTTTTCCTTACAAGTTTGTTGATGTAATTCTTTTGTTATTGCCTGTTTCTTTTTTTTTAATTCATTGTCCACTGGTATCTTTTAGGTATACTTGGGAACATTCTTCTTTTTTAAAGTAAGCATTTATCACTAAAAATTTTCCATTTAGTACTGCTTTTGCTGCATCTCACAAATTTGGGTACATTGTGTTTTCCATTTTACTTGTCCTAAGATATATTTTCACCTTCCTTTTGATTTTTTCTCTGACCCATTGGTATTCAAGAGAATGAATGCATTAATTTCCATGTATTTGTGAATATTACAGTTTGTTCTCTATTTTTGATTTCTAATTTTACACTTATGATGAGAAAAATACTTTAAATGACTTCAATCTTAATTCATAAAAAAGGCTTGTTTTATGGCCTAGAGTTATTATTTATCTGAGAAACTGTTCCATGTATAATTGAGAAGAATATATACATTGTTATTCAAGTTTTCTTTTCATTCCTTTTTCTTTGAATGATCCATCTATTATTGATAGTAGAGTAATATAGTCTTTTAGTTTTGTACTGAAATGTGCTTTTCTTTTTATTCTATCGATATTTGCTTTGGATATTTAGGTGTCCTGACTTTACTATAGTATATACTTGCAATTATTGTGGCTTCTTCATAAATTAGCCTATCATATAATAACTTATTTATAAATTTTTTTTACTTTAAATTTATTTTTTTCTTCTAATTAATAATACATTATCTGTATAGAAGCAAATGGTTACAGTTATTTTAATCAATTTAGATTTTTTTCTTTTGAGTTGAGAGTTTCATAGATTTACATTAAGATAATTATCCATAATAAATGACTTAATCTTGTCATAAATCATTTTCTGTTTTGTGGTTCTTGTTCATTCTTATGTTGTTTTGTGATTTGATGATTTCTTTCTCCTTAATTTCTTTCTTTTTTTGTAGTTGTTTGCTTTTGTTTCTTTTCTTGTCTCCCTTTTTTGTATTTTTTGTATTCTTTTTTGTATTTTGTATTTTTCTTAATGATTTCCATGGGTTTTAAAAACTATTTTATAATTTATTTATTTCTTATTAATTTATTAATTAATATATTTTAACCTGATAAGTAAATGATATAGATAAATAAATACATAAACAGGGCTAGACCTGTTTTTATATGCTTAGAGACAGGATGTGGAAAATCTTACATTCATACAATATGTAAGAATGTTTATTTCAGGGTAGAATGTTTACAAGGAGGGAAAATTTTATTTTATATTTATCAGACAGAATTTTCAGGCTCAACTAACAGGAAAACTAACAAAAACTTGTTTAAACCATAAATAAGTGTATTGGCCTATTATATATCAAGAGTGAAAGAAAGCTGGGCATATGAGTTGATTAATTCTGTAGCTCAGTTATGTTATCAATGAATCAGGTTCTTTTTTTCCTAATATCTTCATCATTCTTCATATTTGTAGGATTCCTGCCAACATCATAAATAAGGTTGTATCCTTTTTCAAAGATAGAAATTATTTTTTATTTAAGAACAAGGAGTTTTGTATGTGTGCTTTAAGGCCAAAATGTGGAATATAATGATTTGTTAGCCAATTGCTGAAAAACTAATGCTATTGCAGTTCAATCAGATATGCTTATCCCTTGATCTCAAAGTTCCCTAAACCCTGTTGCTGCTAATCAACCAACATATCTGTGGTAGTACTGTAACTGCTATTATACAATAAAAATAAACTATTTTTTAAGCTACAAGGAAGTTTTTGAAATAATATAGTGGATATTTATACACACACACACACACACACGCACATATATATATGAAAATCATTGGGTTTTTTTGTATTAAATTCTTTTATTGGTACATTGTAGGTACACAACACAATTACATTTCTCATTGGGAATTGTACCTTTACATAATGCATCTTGGTTCTTATTTTTTCCCCATTCCTAGCCCTCCCTTCACCCCCTCCACCCTTCCCTATTTACAAAGACTTTATTTCCATTTTTTCCATTTCTCATCATTTTTCCTTTCCCTTCTTTCCTTAACCCTGCCCCTACCACTACCCCTACCCCTTTGGACCTTTTCTTCCTATTTTACATTATCCATTATTCATTCTAATCATTGCTACATTTTAGGTATACAATATAATGACATTCATCATTGGAAATTTGCACCTTTACATAGTCTCTCTTGGTTCTTATTTTTCACCCTTGCCCAGCCCTCCCTTCAACCCCTCCAGCCCTCCCTATTTACAAAGATTCTGTTCCTATTTTACCATTTTCCCACATTAATTCCATTCCCTACTATCCTCTCCCCTAGCCCTCCCACTTCCTTCCCCTTTGCCCCTTTTCTTCCTGTTTCACATTACCCATTACACATTTAGTCCTTATTTACACTTTCCATTTCTCACACCAGAGAAACTATTTGGTGTTTACACATGTGTGTCCTATTTATTTCACTTAAGAGTATTGCCTCAATGTGCATCCACTTAGCTATAAATGTCTCTAATTTCTCATTTTTTATGGCTGAGTAGTACTCCATTTTATTAAAAAAACCACACTTTCTTTATCCAGTCTCCAGTTGATGGGCATTTGGGCTGTTTCCAAGTTTTAGCTATTAGAAACTATACTGCTATGAACATGGGTGCACATATATCGCTGTGGCATGATTCTTTTAATTCTTTGAGGAAGATCCCCAGAAGTGGAATAGTGGGATCAAATGGATTTCCAGTCCTAGTTCTTTGAAGTAACTCCATACTGATTTCCACAATGGTTGCATCAGTCTACACTCCCACCAGCAGTGGAGCAGGGTTTCTCTTTCCCCACAGCCCTGCCAGCATTTGTTATTGGTTGATTTCATGATAGCAGCCATTCTTTCTGGAGTGAAGTGGAATCTCAGCATTGTATTCATTTGCATCTCTTGAATGACCAGTGATGTTGAACATTTTTTCATGTGTTTATTTGCTATTTCTACTTCTTTATCTGAGAAATGTCTGTTCATTTCAGATGCCCAGCTTTGCTTTGGGACTTTAAATTTGAGAGGTCTGATCTTTTTAAGTTCTTTATAGATTCAAGATAGTAGACCTTTGTCTGAGGAAGAGCAAGTGAAGATTTTTTCCCACATTGTGGGTTGTCTCTTCACACTGCTGGTGGTTTCTCTTGCTGTGCAGAAGCCTTTTAATGAGAAGAGATCCCATTTGTTGATTGTTTGTGCTAGTTATCAGGCAACTGAGGTTTGTTCATAAAATCTTTTCCTACACTGGTGTCTTCAAGGGTTCTACCTAACCTCTGTTCCAACTGGTTCAGAGTTTCTATTTTAATATTTAGATCTTTAATCCATTTTGATTTTAGTTTAGTGCATGGTGAGAGATATAGGCCTAGTTTTAATCTTTGGCAAGTTGAAGCCCAAATTTTCCAGCACCATTTATTAAAGAGGCTATCTTTCCTCCAGTGAGGGTGTTTGGCTCCTTTATGGAAGATGAGATGGCTGAGGGTGTCTGGTGTTGTTTCTGAATCTTCTAATCTGTTCCACTGGTCCTCAGTTCTGTTTCTTTGCCAGTACCATGCTGTTTTTATCACAGTAGCTTTGTAGTATAGTTGCAGGTTGGGGATTGTGATACCCCCCGCCACGTCTCTGTTACCTAGAATTGCTTTTGCTATTCTGGGTCTCTTCTTGCTCCAAATGAATTTTTGGATTGTTTTCTTGAGGTCTATGAAGTATGTTGCTGGGATCTCAATTGGAATTGCATTAAATCTATATAGCAGTTTTGGAAGTATGGCCATTTTCACTATATTAATCTTTCCTACCCAGGAGCAGGGGATGTCTTTCCATTTTCCGATATCATCTTCAATCTCTCTTTTCAGAGTGCCATAGTTTTCAGAGAAGAGGTCTTTGATTTCTTTGGTTAGGATGATTCCTAGGTATTTAAGTTTTTTGGATGCTATTGTGAAGGGAATTGTTTGCTTTTTTATCTTTCAGTGAGTCTGTCATTAGTGTAGAGGAAAGCTATTGATTTTTGTGTGTTGACCTTGTAACCAGCTACTTGACTGAATTTGGTTATTAAGTCTAGAAGACTTTTGGTGGAGTTCTTGGGGTCTTCTATATAGAGTATCATGTCATCTGCAAATAATGACAGTTTGACTTCTTCATTACCTGTCTTTATTCCTTTTATTTCTTTCTCTTGTCTAATTGCCATGGCTAATGTTTCCAGAACTATATGGAACAAGAGTGGTGATAGTGGACATGCTTGTCTTGTTCCTGATTTTATTGTGAAGGATTTCAGTTTTTGACCATTTATTATGATATTGGGTGTTGGTTTTTCATAGATGGCTTCTATCAGTTTGAAGTAGAGACCATCTATTCCAATTTTTTGTAGGGTTTTTATCATAAATGCATGTTGGATTTTGTCAAATGCTTTTTCTGCATCTATGGAGATAATCATATGGTTTTTGTCCTTGGCTCTATTGACATAGTGTATTACATTGATTGATTTTGTATATTGAAGCATCCCTGCATCCCTGGGATGAATCCCACTTGATCAGGGAGTATAATCTTCTCGATGATCTTCTGCATTCTGTTTGCCATTAGCTTATTAAGGATTTTTGCATCTATGTTCATTAGTGAGATTGGCCTATGCTTCTCTATTTTGGTTGAATCTTTCTCTGCTTTGGGGATCAAGGTGATGCTTGCTTCCAGGAATGAATTTGGGAGTATTGCTTCCCTTTGAATTTCACTGAAGATTTAAACAGTAGTGGCAGCAGTTCCTCTCTAAATGTCTTGTAGAATTCAGCATTGAAGCCATCAGGGCCCAGAATTTTCTTAGTTGATAAGATTTTAATTACATTTCAAATTTCATTGGTTGATATTGGTTTGTTCAGAAATTTTAGGTCTTCTTCGTTCAACTTTGTTGATTCATATGTATCTAGGAATCTGTCCATTTCTTCTGTGTTGTCCATCTTATTGGTGTATAGGTTCTGGAAGTAGGTATTGATGATCCTCTGGAATTCTGCTGGGTCTGTTTTAATTTCACCCTTTTTCATTCCTAATTGCATGGAATTGGGCCTTTTCTTTCCTTTTTCTGACAAGGTTGACTAAAGGTTTGTCAATTTTGTTGATTCTTTCAAAGAACCAACTCTTGGCTTCATTGATTTTTTGTATCATTCTCTTAGTCTCCATTGCATTGATTTCTCCTCTGATCTTTATAATTTCCTCCCTTGTGTGAGCTTTGGGGTTGTCCTCCTCTTCTTTTTCTAGAAGCTTGAGGTTCAGCATCAGGTTGTTTAATTGGGCTCATTCTGTTTTCCTAATATCTGTATTCACTGCTATGAATTTCCCTTGTAAGACAGCTTTGATTGTGTCCCATAGATTCTGATATGTTGTATTGTCATTGTCATTTAATTGAAGGAACTGTCTGATTTCTTCTTTAATTTCCTCTGTGAACCATTGGTTATTCAGAAGTGTGCTGTTCAATTTCCATGTGTTTATGAAATTTTTTGAGTTTCTTTTGTTATGGATCTCCAATTTCTTCACACTATGGTCTGATAATATACAAGGGATAACTTCAATTCTTTTGCACTTACTTAAACATGTTCTATGTGTGAGTATGTGGTTTATTTTGGAGAATGACCCATATGCAGCTGAGAAGAATGTGTAGTCTGATTTTGTGGGGTGGAAGCTCTGTAAACATCTGTTAAGTTCATTTGTTCAAGAGTTTGATTGAGTTCTAGTATTTCATTACTTGTTTTTAGTCTAGTTGATCTATCTATTTGTGACAGTGGGGTGTTGAGGTCCCCCACTACAATTGTATTAGTGTATATATGACTTTTCATGTCTGTTAGTATTTGTTTTATATAGTTGGGTGCACTCGTATTTGGTGCATAGATATTTATGATTGTCATCTCTTCCTCTTGGATTGTTCCTTTTACAAGGGTGGAGTGTCCTTCTTCATCTCTCTTAATCAGTGTTGGTTTGAAATCTGCTTGATCTGCAAGAGGATAGCTACTCCTGCTTTTTTTCGGGTTCCTGTCACATGGAGTATTGTTTTCCACCCTTTAACTTTCAGTCTATGAGTTTCCTTTTGAATGAAGTGTGTTTCTTATATGCAGCATATTGTTGGATTTTGCTTCTTGACCCACTCTGCCAGTCTATTTCTTTTGATTGGTGAATTGAGACCACTAACATTGATGGTTATACCTGAAACGTATTGACTTGTCATTGCCATGACTTTTTCTTTTTGTTGGGTTCTCCCCCTTTACATTTAATTTCTTGTCATGCCAGATGGGTTCATTCTGCTTTGCTTCCTGGGGTTGTGATCCTCAATGTCTCTTCCTAGGATATTGTGTAAAATTCTTTCGAGTGCTGGTTTGGTATTCACAAAGTTCCTAAGGTGCTCTTTGTCATGAAAGTATCTTATTTCTCCATCCATTTTGAAAGATAGTTTTGCAGGGTACATCAATCTGGGTTGGAGGCTGTTTGTTTTTGGCGTTTGGAATATGTCACTCCAAGCTCTTCTTGCCTTGATGGTTTGTGTTGAGAAGTCTGCTGTGATTCTGATGGGCTTTCCTTTGTATGTGATTTGTTTCTTTTGTCTGATTGCTTGGAGAACTTTGTTCTTCTCTTTTGTTTCTGGAATCTTAACAAGTATATGCCTATGTGTAGATTTTTTTTGATCAAGGCTATTTGGAGTCCTATATGCCTCAGTTATCTGTATGTCAAGCTCTTTTCACCTGCTTGGGAAGTTTTGTGCCATTATTTCTGTGAAGAGATTTTTTATGTCATCTCCACTCTCTCCTGTTTATTCATTGAGCCCAATCAGTCTTATGTTATTCTTCTTTGCATCATGTAGAAGTTGCTGGATTGATTTCTCCTGTTCCCTTATATTTTGAAGCAATTTTTCTTTTCCTGATCACTAATTGAAATCTTATCTTCTAGATCTGAAATTCTGTCCTCACACTGGCTCATTCTGCTGTGTAGACTTTCAGTGGAGTTTTTCATGTCCTGGAAATCTATTTCTATTTGTTTTATGGATTCCATTTATTTCTTATGTTGGGATTCCATCATGTTCCTCAGTTCCTCTCTAGATTTATTAATCATATCTTGTACTAGGGGCACAATTTCTCCTGTTGTTTGAGAAATTATTTCTGATTTCATTTTTTCCAGATCCCCTTTTGTTGCCAGTTCAGTCGGTCCAGGCGGTTGAGTATCAGAGTGTTCCATCTCATTTCCCTTTGGGGTTGCTGTAGGTGATCTGGAAGTCTGGTTTTGAGACTTATTTATGTGTTTTCTCATTTTGACTGGGGCAGGGGGCTGTTAGCGCCTGCACGGATTACCTCCTCTGAGCTGGATGAGGTGGGTCAGGGGCCACGAACAGTGGTAGGGATGGTGACCCAAAAGCCCTTTCCTGTGGGTTGGGAGCAGCGGGAGGGATAGTGGCCTGTAAGCCCCTTCCTCTGGACCAGGAGCAGTGGGACGATGGCTCTGAAGCCCCTACTTCTGGGCCAGGAGCAGCGGGACTCAGTACCTTGGTCTGGTGGTCTGGTGTCCTCTGCGTCTTTGTAGTGTGGAACCAGGAGGCTGCCTGTCTGCAGTGGGGTGATTCGGTGTCTTCCACGCAACTCAGGACCTCAGTAGGGCATGCACAGACCTTCCTGTGTGCAGCGGGCTGATTTGGCCTGTTCTCTGCAACTCAGGACCTCAGTAGGGCATGAGCAGACCTGCCTGTCTGCAGTGAGGTGATTTGGCATCTTCCGCACGACTCGGCACAATCATTAGTTTTAACTGCTAAAATTTTATTTGAATCTAGGAAATATTCCTTAAAAGTTTAGATTATTATCAAAAGAAGTACAGTGCAGTGGGCAGAGATATTTATGACAGAGTACAGTAGAAGTAAATATCTTTTATAATTTGCATTGTATATTCCTTTGATAGTGTATCCATGGTCAGTTGGCTCCAAGGTAGAGACATGATGGTGGATGGGAGTGGTGAAGTAAAGGTGCTCAAATCATGGCAGCTTGGAAGCAGGACAGGGTGGAAAAAGCAAGTTGGCCAGGGCTTTAGCTCAGTGGTGCCAGCACCTGACTTATAAGGGCAAGGTCCTGAGTTTGATCCCCAGTACCCAAAACAAAAAAGCTGGAGAGCAAGGGGCCAAGGATGAGGAGACCTCTCTAAGGTCAGACCTCCATTGTAGGGGGCCCTGCCCCCCCCCCCCGCTGGAAATCTTGAGTGCCTTTTACGGACATATCCGGGCCTGCTACAAATCTACCCGGCAACAAGGAAGTAGCCCCAGTACCCTCCTCTTGCTCCTCCCCTCTAGCCCTACGGTATATATGTTGTAACAGCTTCTGCAATAAACGAGACTTGATCAGAAACCTGTCTTGTCTCCATCTCTCGTGTCCCCTGTCCCCTCTCATCCTCGCTCCCCCTCTAGGGTCTCCGTTGACTTACCCGCGGGCCGGGACAAGTGGCGCCCAACGTGGGGCCAGAGAACGGGGGATCCAGTGAAGGACGCTGCTCAGGGGCCCTAAGATTAAGATTGAGGAACAAAGAGCATACTCGACATAGAAGAGGCTTGCGATTGACGTGGACCTGCCGTCTTTTTGCACCTCGGTAAGTTGAGCAGCGATTATGGGACAGGGCATTAGTCAGCACGAACTGTTTGTGCAAGGTCTCAAGAAGACATTACAGGCACGAGGGGTAAAGGTTACAGTCAAACAATTGCTGAAATTTTTTGATTTTATTAAACATCTCTGTCCCTGGTTCCCTGCTGAGGGAACCATTGACGAAGAGAGATGGAAAAAGGTGGGGGAGGCTCTCCAGGATTATTATGCCACTTGCGGACCCGGGAAGGTCCCGATTGCGGCGTTCTCATATTGGAATTTGATTAATGATATTATTTCCCAAAAAGCAAGGGATCCACTGGTAGCTCAGGCTATACAGGTTGGGGAGGTAGCCCTCCGTAGTGGTGAGGAGCTGACACCCGCTGGTGACACTGACGCAGTTCCCCGGGACGCCAATATGGCGCCGGGACCCAGGCCAGTTAAGGCCACGCCTTCCTCGCCAGACGAGGAAGAGGACTTGATGTCCTTTGACAGTGATGATGATCCCGCCCCCGACGGACATAACGTTCCCTCGGACCAATCCCAAACGGCCGCGATCCCTGCCAAGCCCTATAAGGCAAAGCCTTGCCGGACCCCCGCTTCCTCTTCCTCCATCACTGCCTCTAAGGCAACCCCACCCTCGCGGGAGGTTCCGCCCCTATATCCCTCCCTTCAAGCCTATTGCTGCTTGCCTCCGCCCCTAGATCCACCCCAAAAGGACTCCGGAACTGACGAGTCTGGGGGGGAAGCATTGCGGGGCGGCTCTGGGTGCCCCCCTCCTTATATCCATCCAGGCCCCAGCACTCCCGCTTTGGCCTATCCTGTTGTTGATCCCCAAAAGGAACTCCGGGACAAAATAGACTTTCTAAAAGAACAGATAAGGTTAGAAAAGGAACATCAAGAACTTATTACCCAGCTTGAGGGCTTAAGAACAGGCAAGGCTCATGGAAATGTCCCTAGAGAGGACACCCATAAGCCACGACCCCCCATTAGAGGGGCGGCCCCCAGGGTGCCGTCCGGGTCAAGGGTACCCCTAGAACTTGAGCCCGTGGAAGCCTTCCCTGTCACTGAGACTGTTGACGCACAGGGTCAGGCATGGAGACACCATGGCGGCTTTGATTTTAAGGTTATTAAAGAGCTTAAAACGGCTGCGGCTCAGTACGGGGCCACTGCACCTTACACCATGGCTATTCTAGAATCGGTGGCAGAAAATTGGCTCACCCCAATTGATTGGCAGACTCTGGCCCGTGCCACCCTTGCAGGAGGTGACTACTTATTATGGAAATCTGAGTATGTTGAGAATTGTCGAGAGACCGCTAGACGCAATGCTCAGGCGGGGAATGGTTGGGTGCTTGACATGCTTCTTGGGGAGGGGGCCTACGCCGCTAACGACCAGCAAATGCAATTTGACGTGGGGTTGTATGCCCAGATTCAGACCGCAGCCACTAGGGCCTGGAGGAAACTCCCTTCCAAAGGAGACGTGAGTGCCTCCCTCACTAATATCCGGCAGGGGCCGGACGAGCCGTTTGCGGACTTTGTCCACCGCCTTCTCACGGCGGCAGGCCGGATTTTTGGGAGCGCGGAGACAGGGACAGATTTTGTTAAACAGCTTGCTTTTGAGAACGCCAATGCCGCCTGTCAGGCCGCTATCCGCCCCTATAAAAAGAAAACTGACCTTTCCGGCTACATTCGCCTTTGTTCTGAGATTGGGGCCGCCTACCAACAGGGCCTTGCCACGGCGGCCGCCATGCAAGGCTTCACAGTCAAACAATTCTTACAACGCCACGTCGGCAATAAATGCTTCCGGTGTGGGGCCATCGGCCATTTTGCTAGAGAATGCCCGACCGCTAAAATGCAGGGCCCCGACGCTCCGCCCCCAGGGCCCTGCCCCCGATGCAATCGGGGGAGGCATTGGGCGAGTGAGTGCCGATCCAAGACTGATGCCCAGGGTCGACCCCTCCCCCCTCTCCAGGGTTTGAATTCGGGAAACGGGAAAGGGGGCCAGCCCCGGGCCCCCAATTCCAAACAAATTTACGGGGCGCTCAATTTTGCTCCAATAAACAGCAATCCATTTCGGACCTCGTCAGAGCCACAAAAGGAAGTGCCGGATTGGACCTCAGTGCCACCACCCACACAGTATTAACCCCAGAAATGGGAGTTCAGGCCCTTGCTACGGGAGTCTTTGGACCCTTACCTAAGGAGACCTTTGGCCTCGTAATAGGCCGAAGCAGCAGTACCATGAATGGACTGCTGGTTTACCCAGGAGTGATTGATAGTGACTACTCTGGGGAAATTAAAGTTATGGTTTCTTCCCCCAAAGTTATTAATACCATTCAATCAGACCAAAGGTTTGCCCAATTGTTACTCCTTCCCCTTCTCTCCACCTCTAATAAGGCTCTTAAAAACGCCCGAGGCAGCCAGGGTTTCGGCTCATCTGATGTCTACTGGTCGGAGGTACTTTCAGCACAAAAGCCTCTCATGACCTTGTGGTTAGATGGGCGACAGTTTTCTGGGTTGGTCGACACTGGTGCCGATGTAACTATCATAAAGGGAGAGGATTGGCCTCAGGCGTGGCCATTGAAGGACACCCTCACTCATCTCAAGGGTATAGGGCAGAGTCAAAATCCTAAACAAAGTGCCAAAGATCTGACCTGGAGGGACCAAGATGGTAATCAGGGCACCATTCAACCTTATATCATCTCAGGGTTACCCATTAATTTATGGGGGAGAGACCTATTATCACAAATGGGGATAATTATTTCCAGCCCCAATGAAATTGTCACTATGCAGATGTTTAAAAATGGGTACATTCCAGGAACAGGGCTGGGAAAACACCCTACTAGCCTTACTCACCCCATTGAGCCTGTCCCTCGGCCCCCTCGAGCAGGGTTGGGCCATTTTCCATAGGGGTCGCTGATACTCCTGCGGTCCATGCTGAAAAGATCACCTGGCTCTCGGATGATCCAGTGTGGGTCGATCAGTGGCCCCTCTCCAAGGAGAAGTTGTTAGCAGCTCAACAGCTGGTGCAGGAGCAGCTTCATGCTGGCCATATCATTCCTAGCCATTCCCCTTGGAATACTCCCATTTTTGTCATTAAAAAACGGTCGGGAAAATGGAGGCTCTTGCAAGATCTCAGAGCAGTTAATAAAACTATGGTACTCATGGGAGCTTTACAACCCGGTCTTCCCTCACCGGTAGCCATCCCCCTTGGATATTATAAGGTTATTATTGATTTAAAGGATTGCTTTTTCACCATTCCCTTACATCCTGCAGATCAAAAACGCTTCGCTTTTAGCCTCCCGGTGACCAATTTCTGCGCCCCAATGCAGCGCTTTCAATGGCTAGTGCTACCCCAAGGCATGGCCAATAGTCCCACCCTGTGCCAGTCATTTGTAGCCACAGCACTTCAATCCACCCGAGACAATTGGCCTCAAATGTATATTATCCATTACATGGATGATATTCTCGTGGCGGGACAATTGGGAAGTGAGGTTTTGGCTTGTTATGCTGACCTTCGGCGGGCCCTTGAATCTTGTGGCCTCCAGATTGCCCCTGATAAGGTTCAACTAAAAGACCCTTACAGTTACCTCGGATTTCAGATGAAGGGACGTCATATTTCCTCCCAAAAGCTCACCTTGCGGCTGGACGGTCTTAAAACTCTGAATGACTTCCAAAAACTGCTCGGAGATATTAATTGGCTTATGCCCTATTTAAAGCTCACTAAACATGACCTGAAGCCTCTCTATGATACCCTGCAAGGTGATAGCCACCCCACTTCGCCTCGGGAGCTCACTGCTGAGGGGCGCAAAGCCATTAGCACGGTAGAACAAGCCATTCAAAATCAGACAATTACCTTTGTAGATTATAACTCTCCTTTACAATATATCGTTTGCAGAACCTCTCTCTCCCCCACCGCTGTCTTTTGGCAAACCGCTCCCCTTTTATGGGTTCATCTCCCAGTTTCCCCTAAGCGGGCCTTTTACCCTTATTATGTTGCAGTTGCAGACCTGATTGTTCTAGGTAGAGACCATGGAAAGATGTACTTTGGAAAGGAACCTGATGTCATTATCCAACCCTACCTTAAAGATCAAATCGATTGGCTTATGCAGACTACCGATTCCTGGCCAATTGCTCTCGCTTCTTATTCAGGATTATTGGACAATCACTATCCTCCCAACAAACTCATTGACTTTGCTAACAGACATGACTTCATTTTCCCAAAGGTCACTTCTTGTTCTCCTCTGCCAGAAGCCCTATCCGTTTTTACAGATGGTTCTTCCACTGGGATGGCTGCCTATGTGTGGGACGATAACATTGCCCAGTTCCAAACCGCCCACTCTTCGGCCCAATTAACCGAGCTGCAGGCAGTTATAGCGGTCTTTTCTACATTCCCTGCCCGAGCTTTTAATCTTTTTACTGACAGTGCTTATATTGCTCAATCTGTCCCCTTATTGGAAACATGTGGATTGATCAAACTTGCTTCTCAGACTGGTGGTCTCTTCCTCCAATTACAAGATTTAATCAGAAAGAGATCCGAATCCTTTTTCATTGGACACCTTCGTGCCCACTCTAACTTACCTGGCCCACTCACACAGGGTAACCGCTTAGCAGACCTAGCTACAAGACCTCAAGTTTTGGCCTGTTCAATAAATACTGATGCCCCCATTCCAATTGACCAGGCACAAAAGGCACACCAACTGCATCATCTTAATGCTCACACGCTTCGCCTTATGTATAAGCTTACTAGAGAACAAGCTAGACAAATTGTTAAGGCCTGCCCTACGTGCACTCTACACCTTCCTACACCTCATCTGGGAGTTAATCCTCGTGGCTTGATTCCAAATGCCCTCTGGCAAATGGACATCACGCATTACCCTGAATTTGGAAATCTTAAATATATACATGTCAACATTGATACCTATAGTGGATTCATATTTGCCACCCTGCAGTCCGGGGAAGCTACTAAACATGTCATCGCTCATCTCCTCATTGCCTTCTCAGTACTTGGATGTCCACAACAAATTAAAACAGACAATGGTCCCGGCTATACCAGCTCTGGCTTCTCCAACTTTTGCAAACAATTTGAAATAACACATATAACGGGAATCCCATATAATCCTCAAGGACAAGGCATTATAGAAAGGGCTAATCTCACACTCAAAATTACTTTAGACAAAATAAAAAAGGGGGAATGGTACCCTACCAAGGGGTCTCCTAGAAACCTGATATCACATGCACTATTTATTCTTAACTTCTTAAATTTGGATGCCAAAGGTTCATCTGCAGCCAATCGTTTCTGGCAACCAGAGACGCAACGACAATTTGCCTCGGTGATGTGGAAAGACCCCCTGGACCACTCATGGCACGGGCCCGATCCTGTACTTATCTGGGGCCGAGGATCGGTGTGTATTTACTCCAAGGAAATGAAGTCAGCCAGATGGCTCCCAGAACGCCTAGTAAAACAAGTTGATGGGCGTGCTGATGATGCCGATGACCTGACGTTGTCCAATCCTGATCAGTTAACAATGGCGCCCACAATTTCAATTTAAAATGAGCAAGGATATAATTCAGCTTATCTAGTAATGTTTGGGTGCACCCTGATGTTCTACACCGTCTTACATGTTTGTCTAGTGTTTGTTGTTTGTGGTCATGTAATTGAGCTCAAAATGTTCTTTTCTCTTTAAGGGATATTCACCCATTGTTACATTGATGATGTTATTTTGTTAAAGATATGCTTTTCTCTTGGATCAAGGTATCACTGGAATTTATTAGATTAAAGTGATTTTTAGATGGGAACTCCCTTTGATGAATATAGAAGTGGCCACCCAGAAAATATTGTTCTGGTCTTAATTCCTCAAAGGGACTCCTTAGTGAAATTTATATCATGTGATCTTAGGGAACATCGTCATCATTTAAAGTTTGGACCTCCGGCGCACAATGAAGAGGGAACTCATGAAGGACATCTGGCTGAATGAACGATCCGAAAACAAGAATAGGATGAGCTGGAAATGCCTAGTTCCCCTGATGTTGCTGACCAGGGTATGGGTGGTGTCGCCTTCAGAAGGGTTAGACCACATGAAAAATATATGGATTCAGTTGGCAGGCTCGCTCAACTTGTCTGAGTTTTGTCTAAGTGCTGATGTAAACTTTCATTATATGTTGGGAAGTTGCCTCGTTCCTGTATGTACCCCATTGGAATCATTGCGGCCTTATACTCTGTTTAAAGATATCCCAGGAAAAAATCTCACATATGCAGATAGTTACAATTGGGGATCTGCTACTTGTCACAGGCCCAAGAATGCTGTCAAATTATATTCACCTAAGGTAATTATGTCTAATAAGACCGAATGTGCTGTATACAGAAATTGTACAACTAAATGTCTGCAAGTTAAACGTTTGGAAAACATGTCCTGCCGTGTTGAACAAGAAATTATGTATAGTAATTGCCATGTCTCTTTGCCAATGGGTTGGTTTTACACTTGTGAAAGGGAAACTTTTAATTACATTCCGGCCAACTTGAGTGACACTCGTTGTTGCTTGAGTCGGTTGGCTGTGATATTACCAGACAGAACTGATTTGATTGTACCTAATCGAATTAGACGGTGGTCGCCGTATACCGCCCCGGGATGTAATGATGATGTGGGTCTATTGACTGATGCAGAAGTGTTAGTCATGATAGGGTCTTTTGTTGCTCTGCCGTCCATCGGGGTGCACGCGGAAGCGGCAGTACGAAGATTAGCCTGTAAAGTGGTAAAAGGATTGAATGCCACCTCCACCGCCCTGGCGTTGATTAATCAAGAATTACAGGAACAAAGACAAGCTATTTTGGATAATCGAGCAGCAATAGATTATTTGTTGCTTTTTCATCACCAGGGCTGTGAAAAAATAAAAAATATGTGTTGTTTTAATTTGACTGACAATGGAGAAAAAATCGATGATACAATAAAACAATTGAAAGACCTGGCTAATAAGGTGCACAATGAGGATGGCGGAGACCTATTTAAATGGTTGACCTCATGGCTACCCAACCTACAATGGGTAAAACAATTGTTTCTTGCCATTGCAATTATATGTGTTTGTCTGTTATTGTCATGCTGCTGCATACAATGGATACCAATGCTTATACGTAGAAATCGCTTTGATTTTTAGATAAAAGGTTCAGGCTGATATGATTTAAAAGCCTTGTATTCCCCTTTGTATTTTAACCTATGTTAATCTTAGTAACTAAAATGTCCTCGGATAGTTCTGATTTTGTAAGGTTGTGATTTCCCCTGGAGCTATAGTGGAGACAAAGATGTACGTCAAAATCAGCGGTAAATTACTGTCAGGATGTTGGCTGGACATACGCTACATGGGCCGATTCCATCTCTGCCACGGCGTAAAATTCTCGCCCCACCTGGTGAGCGGGCTGGCAAGCCAATGACGGGCAACTGAGCAAGCGTGCCATGCAATGAGAGAGCCCTCGTGTGCCGCCTAAGACAGGTGCCAGAGCCTTGATTCTCTGGTTAACCGATGACGGGTAAGGTGCACGGTGCAGACACGTATGTTGCTCTGACCCAAGACAGGCTCAGCCCCCGCAGGTTTGATTCTCCTGACGCTTTTCTAAAAAATAATTTTAAAAGGGAGGACCTGTAGGGGGCCCTGCCCCCCCCCCCCGCTGGAAATCTTGAGTGCCTTTTACGGACATATCCGGGCCTGCTACAAATCTACCCGGCAACAAGGAAGTAGCCCCAGTACCCTCCTCTTGCTCCTCCCCTCTAGCCCTACGGTATATATGTTGTAACAGCTTCTGCAATAAACGAGACTTGATCAGAAACCTGTCTTGTCTCCATCTCTCGTGTCCCCTGTCCCCTCTCATCCTCGCTCCCCCTCTAGGGTCTCCGTTGACTTACCCGCGGGCCGGGACACTCCATGACCAAATTTTTCCAAACTGGCCTACCCTAGAAATAGCCATTTATCTATGAACTTACTCATAGTTTACCCCATTGAAGAGGTCAGTGCTGCCATTCACAATTACAGCACCTTTCCAGAAGTCTCTCAATCCAGTCAAGTTGACAAGATTAACCAGCATACCTTCTTTAAAATTCAGACAGAAACCAAAGAAAAATTGATTTGAAGAGCATTAGTAAAACAATTTAAACAAATTTTTGAATGCTAATGAGAAAAAACATATGTAATATAGTTAGGAAATAGTAACAAATTGAACAATTACTATTTGAAAGTTAATTTCTAGTAACTTGAATCTCTTTCCCTATGACTAATAAGATAATAAAATTCAGGAGCCTAGAAGGCATCAAGTTTAGTCACAAAATTAAGAAAATATTACATAACACTAGACAGTTGTTTATAAGATTAATTTACTTCCTTTTATGCTAAAGTTTTAATACATTCCTTATCTATTTAGCACAGTGAAACTATACCTTTTCAACTGCAATCTATAGTTATGGCATAATCAAATTGGATTTCTTAGCTCTTTGCAGACTAAAATGTCAATATATATTTTTCTGTAAAATACAAATGAAATAAAGCATTTTTAGTGACAAAATTTCATAGAAATATATACAATTATCCAATGAATTTAATCAGATTAGCCTTCCTGAAGTTGCTTTTTATATTTAAGAACAAATTTAGTAATTCTCCCATGAGGAATATTTGCTTTGATTTTATAATAAGAAATAAAAGGAAAAAGCAATATTTTCAGGTAATTATCTCTGGGTTGGCTTTGTCTGGGCACAGTTTAAGCAGAGATCATAATTTTTAAAAACTGTATTAAACATTTTAAAGTATTTTTTAAAGTCTAAATTGTAGCACATACAAATATGTACATGTAAGCGGTATGAACCAGAATGACTTCAATAATTAAAAATTCATTTGGAACATCATCATATCTCTCCAAACTCTGAGTTCCCAGCAACTCCATTTCCTGTAGAACTATTGGCTCCAATCTCTTATATCCAGCAATAGAGCCTTCCCTAAATGATTGCTTCTTGTCTATGTTGTTTGCTCATAGTGCAAAGGCAACACAGCTATCAGTGATTTTATCTCATGAATTCATCAACCAAGTCATGACCTCTTGCACGTGAGGGTTCACAAAGGTTCTGTTAAATCAAGTGTTCATTGAAGACTTATGAGACATGAGTGGTAACAAAAATGATAACAGTTAAACATGATGGTCCATGTGAAATTCAGAAGTTTCTTTATTTCACACAACTATATTAAGTACATCTTTTACAATACACGATGTATTGAATTATGAAGATTCATATTAGACACAACCACATCCACTTCTTATCAAGTGCACATGTTATTCATGCATCATGTTTGCACTCTGGTCATTCAGCAATAACTTTTGAGTTCATTTGTTTATATAGGCACTTACCTCTCATCCAAAAGTGCCCAGTTGAGTATTTATTAATATTATATTATCATTTATTTTAAATATTAATGACAATAATATTATGCATCTATATTTATTTATATATTGCTATTATTATTTTATAATTCAATAAGTCTGTTGTGTGTTGGAATAGATGTTCTAAATTCATATGTCTACCTGACAGTCTTAATTGAGGCTTGTTTTTGTGGTAGAACTTATATTACAAGCATCCTGAAAAATGCAGTATCATGTGTCAGGCCCTGTATATAACATTTTACATTTATTGAGTTTTACATTTTTGCCTATTTGATTTTAGGTTTATTGTTTCTTTTTAATCATCATTACATTACATAGAGGTAGGTACAAATAATCACCTTCTACTTCCCATATAGAGTACTTGCAGGTGACATAGCTCAAATAACTTTCCTGTGGTTCCATAGTATTAAGAAAGGTAGTTTAAACCAAGAAAATCTGACTGAATAATTTATACCTTTTATCAATACTCAGGGATTTTATATAGTTGATGAATATAACTATAAAAGAGATTTATGATACTTTTTAAATTCTACAACACATTGACAGAATCAGAGGAGACTTATGTCTGGAAAAAGAGTGTCTTGGGAACTGAGACACAAGAGATTAATAAAAGTTAGGGCTATCAGAGGTGATAAAGGATGATGTGTTAAGTGGAGAGAAATATACATACTGCAAAGAAAAAAAGAGATACCAGAGAGACCATTCCTGAGACAGAAGGGAAATTACTATAGATAATGAATATGAGAAAGGCTGAAAAAAGAACCAAGGAAGGCAGAGAGGGATGACCATAAAGAGTCAGGTACACATTTACAGGGAATTGAATATATTTTATGAAGATTACAGCATGCTTTTGCTGCATTTAAAAGCCTTTGCAAAGATTTTCTTTACAAAGAGATCACATTGGCTGAGTGTAGACAGTTTACAAGTTATTGAACAGAGTAGACAGGAATTCAGAGATAAAATAGAAGGCAGCTGCAACAATTCAACTACAAGTAAATTTTACCTTTGGGTTCTCAGACTGGTATTATCATAAAAGGGATCCATTTTTACCTTAAAATTGGTCTAAATAATTTGAGGGTTAGAAAAACTTAGTCACTTATCAAAAACTTACAGATATTTAGTAGTACCTATTAGATACAGAAGAATATAATCCAGTGACCTTTCTTTACCTTAAATGAAGGTAAAATTATAGGAAATGAAACTGAATATACACCATTTTCAACTTGAAAAATTTTGTTATATGTGTTCATTAATGTATTGACACATACATTGGTATAAACTTACAGCTAAATCTCATTTCTTGTCTTTCCTTATTGTGTACTTATTTTCTGAGTCTATAAGCTCAAACATTCAAGTTCCTATTTTCCTCATCATCTCTGGTGTTATTTCTTTGCTAAATACACTTCCTGTTTATCCTCTTTCTTCTACTGCCTGAGGGAAGTAGTATAATAGGAAAAATAATATGGGCTGTGGAAAAATACTGCCACAACCATTAGCTACTAAGACATAAAATTAGAAAGCCTAATATATATAATTGTTTTATATATATAATTATTTATATAATGGTATATATATATATAATCTTTAATGTTCAAAAACACTGGAAGAGAACCTTTTGTTACTGGCTGTGATAATGTTATGTTTTCTTTTCTTTTCCTTTCTCAATAAGTGTTTCACCCTGAGAGGCAGTGTTCTCTCATGAGGTCCAGAGATTGACATTTCTGTGGACTTAATCTATATGTCCAAGGACACTTCAAAGGTTAAGTAAATTCTATTTCTAATGCCATGATCTCTAAATTGTAAATGCTAGCAGATTCAAGTTTTGACAACTTTGGGACCTTAATTTTGATTAAAGAGCCTTCCAATGTTGTGAAATATCAGATGTTACACCTTAGAAATTGGTTATAAAATCTACAATATAAGACTTACTGAAAAATGTTTCATGAAGATTTGGCTGGTTGTAGAAATAAAATTGGCCCAATATATTATATGAAATATTATATGAAAAATTCATACCTACCTATTTTATTTGATATTAAATATACAATAATTAAATCAATTGCCTTGTTTTCAAAGACAAATTTAGGAAAATGAATTTGAAAAACATTTGCAATTTTTAAATTTACCTAAATAAACTAATCATATAACTTTGCATTTTTGGTTTTCCAAAACTCAAGGTTTTGTCTATGCTTAGTTAAAACAAATTCTATACTTTTTCTTTTAATGACTGATTTGGAAATAACAAAAAATTAAAACAAAAGTAATCAAAGTACTTGCTATAAGTGAACATCAGAGAAAGAAACCTAAAGTACAGCTGAATAACAGTGAATTTTTTTTGTAGTTAACACCTGGATTATTCTATTTATAGAAAGATATCACAAGCTAAACAAACAGGAAAATGGCTCACATATCCAATAAAATTTAGAATGCACAACTACCAGCAATATCAGGAGATTTTCACCCAATATACTTGCCACCAAATCAATAACATGAGTAAATCCTTCACATTGCAGGCAATCAAATGCTTTCTAACAGGTACTACTGCCTAAATTAATATAATCCCAAAAGTACTCTATATATTTCAAAGCTAATACCACTGAGGCTTAAAATTCACATGTGATAAGCTGGAGGATATTTCTTAATGATGGCTTAAATAGAAGGAAATTGTGTGAAGATTTTGAATTAAATGCTCCCACACTGAGTGGGCTCAGTTTAAATTGATTTTTTTCTCTAGATGACATGCTTCCCATTGTCCATATTTCTTTACTTAGCAAATAATTAATAAGCATTTTTGAAAAGAATATATCACTTGTTTCAGTAAAAATATGACTTCTTACAACTGTATGTTTTAAAGATTGTGCTGGATATCATGGCTCACTGAAATGACTCTTGTCTCTCATAGTTTCAGACTCACATCAAAAGTTACCACCTCTCTGAAGACTGTTCAGAGTCCTGTCAGAAAAATCATTCTTTCTTCCTTTGTTTCTATTCTTCTCTAGCAAGTATCACACTATTTTGTAAACATTCCTTCCTACCCTTTAAATGTGACAAAGAGCTGACATATATTTTACTGAGTAAAATGTGAATAGCATATCAAGTAGGCAATAGAGCATATTAGCATCATCTGTCATACATCTTAATAGTGGTGCAAGTCTTTATTAAATATAATTTTACTTTGAAGGTCAAAATTTAACACAGTAGTAATATAAGAAAAAGTCATATTATATCTGTGTTAAGTTCACAATCCAGCACTCTGTACTCTAGGGAGATTGCTAACAAATTAATAAACAGGTTTTTTTACAGACACTGTATACCAAGGATGGGAATAGATGATGGATACAAAGATAGATAAGACAGAGTAATTGCCCTTAAAGAGATTGAATAAAAGATAGGTCCTTACTTTCTGATCTCTTTAAATTTATTAGACATGTATTCCATGCTATCATTTATTAGTCTATTAAATAATACTGGTGCAGATGAAACAAAGTAAGATTAATGTCATGTTCAAATAATCCATTTTATTTTCTCCTTAGGAAGAAAACTGCAATTATTTGGCTAACCTGACAAAATTAAGAACATGACATATAAGTGTTTTTTGAAAATTATCAAATTATGTGACATTTTACCACTCTGCCTGCTTATATGAGGCAGAGAAAAACAGGAAAAAAAGAGGATATAAAACTGTTAATAAAAGCAGAGAAAAGTAGGGTTAAGAAGATGTAGAAAGAGAGATAAAAGGAAATAAAGGAATTAAAAAATAGTGAAGAAGAAAAATTTAACAACCAGTCAATTGTGGACATGAGGGGTGAGAGGAAAGCAAAAGAATTAGCTAAAATAGTTGATGTTATGGTGTTTAAAGACTGAGAAATACGAGGTGGCATATACAGAGAGTGACTACTTTTGCAAAAAGTCTTTTAGAATTATTCCTTATGTGAATGTATAATTTGGGTTAAAATCAAATTAAAATCATTTCTTGGGCCTTAAATTTTTCATTCACAAACACATTATCTCTTCCCTTTCATAGCAATATTCTTAAATAGTTTTCTTCTTTACTTTTTCTTTACTTCTTTTCTTTACTTGTTATTTGTAATAACATTACAAATAAATTATGTATGTTACATTCCTTCTGTGGAGTTTTCTATATATGCTGTTTTCTCCTTGCAATTCTTTTTTCAACTCAACCTAATGAGTCTTTAGTTTACAATACTCTACTGAATTGGTTATTGTCAAAGTCAGCACTGATGCATATATTTTAAAGTCAACAGTTCATTATAGACTGACAGAACAGGAAGAAAGTGCAAAGGAGAAATATTGAATTAAGATGTAATAAAACTTTGTTTAAAACACTGAAAACCTCTATATCACACATCAGATATTCACAAATTAAGAGTGGGAATAGTAATAAAGTGATATGTTGGTGAAATATAAACTTTACATGTATGTTTTATTATAAAAATTCACATGTGGAAAATCTGACAATAAAATCATGTGAAAAAGATAAAAAAATAAATTATTTAATTTGATTTCTCAATAGTATTTGATACTGCTGACCATTCGCTCAATTCTTGAAATAATTCTTGAAATAATATTTGACTGCTTTTCTCCTTTTCTACTTGGTAGCTCTTTTAAAATCTCATCTTGATGTATTTTTCTCTTTTGACAGATCTGTGAATGCTGAAGTACTCTGGCATTTGTTTCTCAGCTCCCATCTTTCTTCTCTCTGATGTTTCTCTCAGATTATGTTTCTAATCCCAGTTATGTTAGTAACTCTCACATTTATATTTCTAGACCTGATTTCTTTGGGATTTTAGTTTCCTATGTCTAAATTCTTATATAACATTTCTACTGTCTGATTACTATACATGTGGAACTCAATAAGGCTAACACAAAATTAAAAATTTCCACCTTTCCTCAATTTGCATCTGCTTTCATTTACTCTTCCCAATCCTTCCTCCTTCTAGGTTTAGGCACTGGTATCTATCTTGTTGCTTAGAACAAATAAATGACTCATATTTCTTCACACTTCACACCTATTCTTCCTTTAGAGTCTGTCATATTCTTCTGACAAAACATATTTCAAACCCAAACATTTGTCATTATTTTTACATCATCCTCAGATAGCCTCCTATTAATAATCTACTCGATTCCTGCTTAAATATGGTAATCGATTTTCCCAAAGAAGCTAAAAAGGTAATTAAAATTAAAAAGGTAATCCAAAACTTGCCATTCCCTGGATACAAGCTTCCAATGGACTTTCAATGAATAAAAATTACATCAAATTCATTTAACTAATTTATGTATTTCTATAATTGGCCCCTTCTGAATCTCTTCAAACTTACTCTTACTCCCTATTGACAAGTTTATCCCACAACCTCTCAGACATTCAAGGATACTTTCATCTATATTCTTTCATTATTCTTTCTCTTTTGGCTTTTTTTCAGAGTTGTTTTCTTTGTTTTCAACCTCCTTATTCAGGTATCAAACAAATGTTCCTCCTCACAGAGACATTCGTGATCACTATAACTAAGTCAAACTTCCTTCTCTTCTCTCCCCAACACTGTATTCTAAAAAGAATCACCTAATTTTCTTTTAGAAATGTAGGATCTCATTTTTTCCAAGTTTAAACTTTCTGTAATTTTTTTTCAATTTTTAAAACATTAATACAAATTTGCCATATGTAATGAAAGCATTCCTTGTGAGGAGTTGGTATATGTACATGATGCATCTCAATTCCTTTTTTCATTTCCATACCCTCCTCTTCCCTCCCTCTCACTCCATCCTTTGGTCTACTTTCAATATGCAAAATACCTATCACCCTATTTCTCTCAATTAATTTTTGTTCTCCCATTAGAATATAAGGTTATTACTACCTGTACATGTCATATCTAACAGAGTATATGACACAAATAGATCCCTAAAGCAATGCTATTTTATTAAATATTTGAATCTGCAAGGAGAACCTAATGCAAGGAGAATTCAAAATTCCTTTTAATTGCATGAAAGAAAGTATAATTTTTCCAGTGCATGTCCTTTAATTCTCCTTCCTGGACAGTTCCAAACCACTTCCATTTAATATGCTGATTTGTACTTATTTATACTTATTCATACATTTCCATTGTTATCTCTTTTATGTGAGATTCTTGTCCCTTCCTTGTATGAATTCTCAACTGTACCCACAAAAAGTATTTCTTCCTGAAAAAATACATAAATTGTTCTTTCCTATTCTCATTTAAAGTAGCCTTTTTCAGATTTTATGAACAAAACCTCAGTTATCTGTGAACTATCACAAACAATAAACAAGTGGGATCTCTTCTTATTAAAAAGCTTCTGCACAGCAAGAGAAACCACCAGCAATGTGAAGAGACAACCCACTATGTTGGAAAAAATTCTTTACCTGCTGTTCCTCAGACAAAGTCCTACTATCTCGAATCTATAAAAACATAAAAAGATCAGACCTCCCAAATTTAAAGACTCAATCCAAAAATCGGCATCTGAAATGAACAGACATTTCTCAGACAAAGAAGTAGAAATAGCAAATAAACATGTGAAAAAATGTTCAACTTCATTGGTCATTTGAGAGATGCAAATGAAAACAATGCTGAGATTCCACCTCAACCCAGAAAGAATGGCTGCTATCATGAAATCAACCAATAACAAATATTGGTGGGGCTATGGGGAAAGAGGATCCCTGCTCCACTGCTGGTGGGAGGGTAGACTGGTGCAACCACTGTGGAAATCAGTATGGAGATACCTCAAAGAACTAGGACTGGAAGTCTCATTTGACCCTGCTATTTCACTGCTGGGGATCTTCCCCAAAGAATTAAAAGAATCATACCACAGTGAGATATCTACACCCATGTTCATAGCAGCACAATTTGTAATAGCTAAAACTTGGAAACAGTCCAAATGCCCATCAGCTGGAGACTGGATAAAGAAAATGTGTGTTTTTTTTTTATAAAATGGAGTACTACTCAGCCATAAAAAATGAGAAATTAGAGACATTAAAAGCTAAATAGATCCACATTGACGTGATACTCTTAACTGAAATAAATAGAACACACGTGTAAATACCAAATAGTTTCTCTAGTGCGAGAAACTGAAAGTGTAAATAAGGACTAAAAGGTATAATAAATAACGTGAAATAGGAAGAAAAGGGGCAAAGGGGAAGGGGAAGTGGGAGGGGTAGGGGAAAGGAAAGAAGGGAATGGAATTAATATGACAAAATGAAAAAATGGAAGCAAAGTCTTTGTAAATAGGAAGGAATGGAGGGGTTGAAAGGAGGGCAGGGGAAAGGGGAAAAATAAGAACCAAGAGAGGTTATGTAAAGGTGCGAATTTCCAGTGATGAATGTCATTATATTGTACACCTTAAATGTACTAATGATTAAAATGAATAATTGATAATGGAAAATAGGAAGAAAAGGTCCAAAGGGGTAAGGGAAGTGGGAGGGGTAGGGGAAAGGAAAGAAGGGAAGAGAAAAGATATGAGAAAAGAAAAAACATGGAAACAAAATCTTTGTAAATAGGGAAGGGTGGAGGGGGTGAAGGGAGGGCTAGGAATGGGGAAAAAATAAGAACCAAGATGCATCATGTAAAGGTACAAGATCCCAATGATGAATGTAATTGTATTGTATACTTAAAATGTACCAATAAACTAAATGGAAAAAAAACCCACCTACACCTTGGAAACATAATGTTAAGTGAAATAAATCAGACACACAAGCTTAAATATGGTTTCTATCATTGAGTAATCTAAAGAACAAATAAAGAACAAACAAAAACAAACTAAAAGATGGATAAAAATATTCAGGGCAACAGGCTTTATGCAAATAAGATGTGGGCTAAGGATAGGGGAGGGGCAGAGGATGTAAAAAGATTCAAGTTGTGTTATGTATATGTACCAACTATCCACCATGAATGTAACCATTTCATCTCTCAAAGTAAAGTATTAATAATAATAATAATAATATAATGAAAATGGGGAAGGGAATTTAGAGATAGAGGGATCAAAGAGAGTTGGTGGGGAAGGGGAAAAAGAATCAAGACATACTAAGTGCCTACTTCCTAAAATGAATATAAGCATCATGCACAGCAAACATGTACTAGTAAAAAAGAAGCTCTTCTTCTAAACAAAGATAAATATATTTAACTCAGTAGAGAAATGGGAAAAATCTAAACAGAAAGCTTATAGAAGATAGCCAGGCATGGTGGCACACACCCATAATCCTAGCATTTGGGAGGCTGAGGCAGGAATAATGAAGTGAGTTTGGGGCCAGCCTGGGCTACATAGTGAGTGCAAACCATCTTGGAATACATAGCAAGAGCTCATCTCAGAAAAACAAAAAACAAAAAAATCCCCTATAAAAGGTATAAAAAAATGGCCATAAGATATACAAATATGTATTGAATTTCAGTTAAAATAAGAAACATTAAGAGGTTTATTGTAATATCCAGTGTAAGCACCAAAATGAATTTAAATATATATAAAAAGAAATGAAAACAGAACAGAAAATGACACATTATAAAAAATTAAACACAAAAGTTCTTAATAATATAGGAAATCAGAACAAAAATATGATATACAGAAAACAAATAAGAAAATGGCAAAAAGCCCTCCTTACCACATTCTAAATGTAAGTGGATTCCACTTTCCAATTAAAAGGCTGAGATTGGTAGCATAAATAAAATTTGATCCAACCTTATTCTAACTGCTAGACATTTACTTGAAAGAAGTTAAGCTGGTATTTGTTCTACAATAAAGATACCTGCAAAATAAAACAGAACAAAAAATCATGTAAGACATCTGTTTAGATTCCAATCCCAAGAAAGCCTACAAAAATACATTTTTAAACAACTGAAACTTGATGAAGGAAGTTTGATTATGATATTAGAGGATATTAAGAAATATAGTCACTTTTTCCAGTTTTAATAACTATAGTTTGGGGAGTTTATACTATAAAAATTGGCAGGAAATGGCAAGATGTGTTGAAATTGCATTAAAACTTTTGTAAAGCAAATATGACAAAGTGATGGTAACTTTTTTGATCATGAGTATGTGAGGTTTATTACATGATCAGTTTTACTTTGCATCATTTTAAATAAGTTCATTATAAAAATTATTGAAATACACTCAGAATCTAATTTCTTTCCATCTCTCTGTAACTTTTATTCTGATACAAATCATCCATTTCTTACCTGGATTATTTCAATAGCATGTAAAATTGTTTCATTTTATTTGCCAAAGTCCAGTACATCAATCTGCAGGTAAGGTAATATCTTGCAAAACAAGTAAAAATGAATCTCACCTTTGATCATGACTCATGTTCACTTTAATCATGTTCCTCAAAGAAAAAGCCAAAATCCTTGCAGTGTCTATAATGCCTTAGACTGCATGCCTTGTTTCTCTCTCATTTTATCTCTGTCTCTGTCCCTTCTGTCTCTGTGTCTGTGTCTCTGTATCTCCAGCTCAGCCCCCCCCCCCCCCCCCCGCCCCGCCGCCTCTCTCTCGCTGTCCTAGAAGGAACTGAACTCCCAGGGCCTTTGACCTGAGCTACATCCCCATTGCTAAGTTTCCAGACTGGGCTCAAATTTGCAATCCACCTGCTTCAATTTCTCAGAGTGCTGGGATTACAGGCATGTGCACAAAGCTTGGCTTTTCCTCCACATTTCTTAAGCCAGCCTTCACTGCTTCATCTTCACTCATCTCCAGTTATACTAGTCTCTCTCCTCCTGCCAATGATACACCACTTCAGGGCCTCTGTTCTACCTCTTCCTCTTTCTGACATCTGTATGGCTTCCTTCCTCACCTCCTGCAAGCTTTTGCTCAAATGTCACTTTCTGAATGAGCCGGTGTGACCTTCTTTAACTTAGCATAATTTAAATGATAACTTGGCGCTCTGCACCTCAAACTCTCCACCTACTAAAATTGCTCTTTTTCATAGCACTTATTACTTTTTAATTTAAAATTAATGTTAATTTTTAATTATCAGGAATTAAAATGCTGGAATGAAAGCCTCACAGTGCAGTTCTCAATTATTTGCTGCTCTACCCCATGCCTTTAAAATAGTATTCAAAGCATCAAAATCAATCAATAAATACAACTTTGGTATATTAATGACTGAGTTTTTAAAGCACTGGTCAAATTATATTTGAAGACATTAATTATGAATTTATGTAGACAAGCTACATGTAGAAATTCATGAGACAATGAATGTCAATTTAGGTAACATAAGGAATATGATTGTTCACTTACTGAGTCTTGATTGGTTTGTTTAAGTACTTAGATCAGTCTGACACTCTACAGAAAGTAAGAACACATAAATTCTACTCAGAGGTGTGGCGTGGCTTGGTTTGATTGAGACAACAAAATTAGAGCATTGACTTTTGCCAAAATACATAATGTCTTAGTCACTTTCTGTGTTCCTGGTACAAAATAACTGACACCTGCAACTGAAAGTAGCAGAAGTTTATTTTGGCTCCTGTTTTAGATATTTCAGTCCTTGCGTGTTGTGTGGCATGGTAAATGGGCCTTGGCAGAGTGGACCTGCTTACCTCATGGTAGTCAGGAAGGAGAGACTCAAGGGGGAGCTGGGAAGGGAGATGATACGCCCTTCAGGATCACACACACACTGACCCAACTCTTCTGACCAGAACTCAACTTCTAACAGCAAGTCGGCTCAAATCCTCCCATAATCCAATTACTTTCCAAACAAAGAGGCTTTGGAAAGCAGTTTAGATCTAAATCATAACAATAGAATAAATCGAAAATCATAGGTTTCTATGTAAAAAAAAAACCTGCATAATTAATATATGCTTCAGAACTCATCTTTCTTGAAAGAATAAACTAAAACTAGGCGGATGAAAGTATATTTAAAAGTTGTGTTCAGTCCCTACATCTACTCTGTGATACTCAGACATCTTCCTCATTAAGAACATATCTACACTGTTACTTTACATGAAAGAAATATTTATGACATTGGAAACAAAATTTAAAGTTTAGAAAATGAGAATCATGAATTAATGCTTACCCTTTGGTATAACAATTTAGAAAAAGTTATATAAAATATAAAAAAGGAAAAAAGAGAAAGAATAAGTAAAAAGTTGGCATTTTCTGGTTTTTTGATAACTACTGAGAATATAAGAAAGCAGAGGACTGTATTAGTCAGCTTTCCATCATTCAATATATACCCGAGGTGATCAATTTATAAATTGAAAAGCTTTATTAGGTTTATGGTTTCAGATGTTCCAGTCCATGATCATTTTGTCCTTGCTTTTAGGCCCAAGGGGAGGCAGGTAGCACATTGCAAAACTACTCATCTAATAGCCCTAGAAGTGAAAATAAAGGAAGAAGGGGCAGAAACTATGCTATTCTCTTAAAGGGCATAATCATAGTGGCCTGAAAACTCATCTCACTAGGCCCACCTCTTAAAGTTTCCGGTACCTCCCAATAATGCTAAACTGAAGATTAAGCCTTTAACAAGTGGAACTTTAGGGGCCATACCAGATCACAACTATATAAAAATATCAAAATGAATTTTGCTTTGATTAAGTGACTACTTGAATAAATAATATGCCAATGAAATAAAAATCAAACTATATTAATTTTGCACTTTGATTTCAGCAAGGCATTTGATTCTCTGCCACAATATCTTTATGAGCCAAATGGAGAAATTTGGACCAAATGTTAACACAATTTGGTATATTTTATCTATTTGAAAGATGTACTAGATGATTGTTGATTAGTGAATTCATTAAAACCTTTATTACCCAGGGCCAGGGATTTAGCTCAGTGGTTCCTCCACCTGCCTCACAAGCGCAAGGTCTTGAGTTCAATCCCTGGTACAAAAAAAAACAAAAAACAAAAAACAACCTCTATTACCCAAACAAAACTCTTTTGTTTTGGATATATGAGCTCAAGAATTATAATATCTGACATTGTACACCATTTTAAAATTCACAAACAGCTTTCAGGTAAATTATCTCATTTGATCCTGATAGCTGCCTTGTGCTGGGACAATGTGATTATGTTTCCTTAACTAGAATCAGATTCAAAGTGGGAAGTGGCTTCTGTAAGAACACTGAGAGTGTTTTAAAATATTCTGCATGACACAGAGATAAGTGTGATAAGTAGATGACAGAAAAATAATACAGATTCAATACCATCATCAGGCTTGTGTGGTGGTGCACACCTGTAATCCCAGAACTGAGAAGCTAAGGAAGGAGGCTCACAAGTCTGAACTCAGCCTGAGCAACTTAGAGATCCTGTCTCAAAATAAAACAAAACCAAAAAGTGCCTGGTATATAACTCTGTGTGAAGGTATTGGATTCAATCTGCAGTGAATATTAGAAGAAATAAATCAAAATCAAAGTGTAAGCATAAGAAAAACCTGGAAAGATAAAATGAAATTAAAATAAATCTAAATATGTACACTTAGTTTATTTATTTTAATGTTTATTTCAGTTTATAATTATAAAAATGTTGCCATGAATATTTTGTTAACATCTAACTCCTAGAGACTCCATGGTCCATGTAAGTGGAGGTCCATGTATGGCATGTATGTTCAGCAGTAAACCTCTGGAATCTGAGGTAGTGCTTCATACTTGTAGTTACTCACCAAATACTTAAATAAATTCAACACAAAATTTATAAAAAATGTCAAATTTAATTTTCAGAAATCAAAAGACTTTGAGAGACCTATCCTTTGAAAATAAAGGACACACAAATACAAAGTATATTGTAATCTTAGTTTACTCTCCACACATGAAAGTAGGGTAGTAGTTCTCCATATTGGAAATTACTGAAAACCAACCCTAGACATTTCACCTGAAAATGTCTTTGGTAGAAATAACTTTTAAATGGTTGCAAGAAGGTAGATCTGCAAGAATTAAATTTATACTGGATAGTTGCAAAGTGAGATAAAGGTAAGGGTAGTAAGTAGATAATAAAAGAAAACACATTTCTACTCTATAAAAATAATAATCATGTTGAACATGGAAATAGAAAAACACAACATTAAAGGAAATAGCCTTATGGAAAAGGAAATATGAGTGACTGATAGTATCTAAGCAGGTCTGGATAAACTTGCCAAATTCTTAACAGAAAAATATTTTTTTCTTGGCAGAAAATTTATTAAATGTTACTATACTGAAACATATCACTAATTAAACAAATAAATCATAATATTCTTGAATATACAGTTAATAGCAAGAACTAAAGAAATCACACGCAAAACACACACACACCATATATATATGTATATATATATATATATTTTTTTTTTTTCCCATTTTGACCTGGATACTTGATTTTTGGTACCAGCCTTTATACATAAATTCTTGCCACTATAATAGAAAATATAATTTAATTTTTGTTATTGTCAATTTTTAAATATTAAGTTAAAATAAAAATATTCAAAATATATTTGCCTAAAGTTATTGAAAATGATAATATAACATGAAATAGACCAGATGAAAATAAAACATGCTCATTTTCAAAAGAATTACTCTTGTGTATGTGTAGAAATTTCTAAAATGTATTTGGAGGTTTTAAGAGTTGGAGTTATTCTTGCTAGGGTTTAGTAATTATATAGATGAAGTTGGACTTCTTCCAACAATTGTAATGCTAGAATTTTTTTGCTGCTTAGAACCATATTTTGCAAACTATTAATTACAAGATGCTTTCTAAAATATATTTAAAAGGCTAAATATGCCTTGCTGTTTTGGGTGCACTAATTTCCATTACTCTCCAGTGACTTCCTGCTGGTTGTCACCTACAGACAACCACCTGTAGAAGAGAAGCACTATGTTTATGTATAAGTAAAATAGGCTCTATGTGTACTTTTCTATTCTTTCAAAAAAGGGTGTTTTACTCCTGTTGTTCAATGCATTTTGAACATGTGCTGCTTTGTGTATCTAAAGCAAGATTAAGAAGAAAATTAAGCAAGATTCATCTGCCAGCATTGCAAGTTAGCGCCATACACCTGGCACATAGTTCCCACTGCAAAGTGATTGTGGAAGAAAGAATTGCTTGATTAGCAGAACTAAAAAAAGATGAGCAGATGATAGTACATAGAAAATTTAGATAAAAGCTTGCAATGTGCTATTGCAAAAAGAAATGGAGAAGTAATAAGATGAGACAGAGCAAAAGAAAAACCAACAAAAACCATAATAGTGAGGTCCATTACAGTGCCAAATAGCTTCTCAACTAGTGCACATTCTGAACCCAGAATAATTTCAGAATAGAATAGAAAATTAGATTGAGATTATAAAGTGGTGGCAAAAGTTTCATGACTGATGGGCAAGATGATAAAAGAAAGAAACAAACAAATTCAGAAAGTTCATTACTTTGGAACATGATTGTTAACTTTCTTCCTCATTAATATTAATGATAATGAGGATTATAATATTTTACATCTAGAGAAAAATTTTGTAAATCAAAAAATAACAATCCAAGAGAATATTATTCATTCTATGTAAACATGTTGGAAAACTAAGATTAAAAGTGGAACCTCTGATGAGAATATAGTTCTGCCTGGGACCTGGCTGGCAGCTTGGTCATAGTCTGAGCAGAAGAGCCAACTGGGCTTTTTGCAGACTTCTGATCCATGAGCACTGTGAGATAACAAATGTGTATTGTTTTAAACAGCTTAAGTTTGTGGCAGTGTTAGAGCAATAGAAAATGAATTCAGGCATTAATGCTTAAATCAAAACAGTGTAATAAATCATTTTCAAAGATTATATAACTAATATAATATTGAGTTGAAAAAATGATGCCAAAATATTTTGTTGGTCCGCTATCTGCTTATTTATTAGTGATGACATAGCCTAAGACCTTTCCTTTTTCAAAATATATGAGAAACCCTTACGACTCAATAGTCAATATAACAAGAGCCCAATGTGCTAAAGTCTTGAATTGATATTTCCCCCTAAAACCATACACGTAAACAACAGGAATATGAAAATATAATCAACATCACTAGTATTCAGAAAAAGCATATTAAAATCACAATAAGAAGTCACTTCTTACATGTTAGAATGGCTATTAAAACACACACACACACACACACACAACATTAAGAGGATGTAAAAAAATCAGAACACTTTTTCTCTATTGGTGGGAATGTAAAATAATAAATCAACTACAGAAAACAGAGTGAAAATTACTTTAAAAATTAAAAATAGAATCAGTGGTGCTGCCACCTGTCAAGCGCAAGGTCCCAAGTTTGATCCTTGGTACAAAAAACAAATTAAAAATAGAGCTGCCATATGATTCAATATTTCCTCTTTGGTGTATATATCCAAAAGAATTAAAATTTGTATCTTAAAAAGATATTAGCACTTTAATGTTCACTGCAGCACTATTTACAATAGTCAAGATATGGAAATGACCTAAATTTCTATCCATGTGAGAATGGATTTAAAAAAATATAGTATAGAGCCCGCTGCAGACAGGCAGGTCTGTGAATGCCCTACTGAGGTCATGAGTCACACAGAACATGCCAAATCAGCCCGCGCCTTGGCAGCAATCCACTGGACACCGCCCCCACCCCCCAATACAGCCACCTGGTTCCACACTACAAAGCCGCAGAGGACACCTGACCACCTGACCACAGTGCTGGGTCCCACCATTCCCGGCCCAGAGGTAGGGGCTTATGAGCTGCATTCCCTCTGCTCCTGGTCCAGAGGAAGGGGCTTCTGGGCCACCAGCCCTCCTGCTGCTCCCGGCCCAGAGGTAGGGGCTTCTGAGTGACCTTCCTACTGCTCCTGGTCCAGAGAAAGGGGCTTCCTGGCTACCAACTCTCCCAATGTCCCCAGTCCAGAGGAAAGGGCTTTTGGGCCACCTTCTGTCCTGCCACTCCCTGCCCCTGTCCCACTTCACCCACCTAAGAGGAGGTGATCCTCGCGGGAGCCAACAGCACCCACCCACCCCCGCAGGCGACATGAGAAAACACAAAAATAAGTCTCAAAACCAGACTTCCAGATCACCTACAGCAACCCCAAAGGTTGCTGATACTCTGATACTCAACCATCTGGACCCACTGGACTGGCAACAAAAGGGGATCTGGAAAAAATGAAATCAGAAATAATTTCTCAGATAACAGGAGAAATTGTGCTCCAAGTGCAAGACATGATTAATAAATCTAGAGAGGAGCTGAGGAACATGATGGAATCCCAACATAGGAAACAAATGGAATCCATAAAACAGATGCAAATAGATTTCCAGGACATGAAAAACTTCATTGAAAGTCTACACAGCAGAATGAGCCAATGTGAGGACAAAATTTCAGATATAGAAGATATGATTGCAATTAATGATCAGGAAAAGAAAAATTGCTTCAAAATTATGAGGAAACGTGAGAAATCAATCCAGCAGCTGCTAGAAGATGCAAAGAAGAATAACATAAGACTGATTGGAGTCAATGAAGAAACAGCAGAGAATGCAGATGACATAAAAAAAACTCTTCACAGAAGTGATGTCAGAAAACTTCCCAAGAAGGGGAAAAGAGCTTGACATATAGATAAGTGAGGCATATAGGACTCAAAATAGCCTTGATCAAAAAAAATCTACACATAGGCATATAATTGTTAAGATTCCAGAAACTCACCAGAAGAACAAAGTTCTACAAGCAGTTAGAGAAAAGAAAGAAATCACATACAAAGGAAAGCCCATCAGAATCACAGCAGACTTCTCAACACAAACCATCAAGGCAAGAAGAGCTTGGAGTGACATATTCCAAGCCCTAAAAGAAAACAGCCTCCAACCAAGATTGATGTACCCTGCAAAACTATCTTTCAAAATGGATGGAGAAATAAGATACTTTCATGACAAAGAGCACCTTAGGAACTTTGTGAATACCAAACCAGCACTCCAAAGAATTTTACACAATATCCTAGGAACAGACATTGAGGGTCACCACCCCAGGAAGCAAAGCAGAATGAACCCATCTGGCATGATAAGAAATTAAATATAAAGGGGGAGAACCCAACAAAAAGAAAAAGTCATGGCAATGACATGTCAATACATGTCAATTATAACCATCAACGTTAATGGTCTCAATTCACCAATCAAAGGAAACAGACTCTCAGAACCGGTCAAGAAGCAAAATCCAACAATATGCTGCATTCAAGAAACCCACTTCATTCAAAAGGAAACTCATAGACTGAAAGTTGAAGGGTGGAAAACACTACTTCATGTGACGGGAACCCGAAAAAAAGCAGGAATAGCTATCCTCTTGGCAGATCAAGTAGATTTCAAACCAACACTGATTAAGAGAGATGAAGAAGGACACTACATCCTTGGAAAGGGAACAATCCAAGAAGAAGAGATGACAATCATAAATATCTATGCACCAAACACTAGTGTGCCCAACTATAGAAAACAAATACTAACGGACATGAAAAGTCATATATGCACTAATACAATTGTAGTGGGGGACCTCAACACCCCACTGTCACAAATAGATAGATCAACTAGACTAAAAATAAGTAATGAAATACTGGAACTCAATTGAACTCTTGAACAAATGAACTTAACAGATGTTTACAGAGTCTTCCACCCCACAAAATCAGAATACACATTCTTCTCAGCTGCACATGGGTCATTCTCAAAAATAAACCACATCCTCACACATAGAACATGTTTAAGTAAGTGCAAAGGAATTGAAGTTATCCCCTGTATATTATCAGACCATAGTGCAATGAAATTGGAGATCCATAGCAAAAGAAACTCAAAAAATTTCATAAACACGTGGAAATTGAACAACACACTTCTGAATAACCAATGGGTCACAGAGGAAATTAAAGAAGAAATCAGTTCCTTCAATTGAATGACAGTGACAATACAACATATCAGAATCTATGGGACACAATGAAAGCAGTTTTATGAGGGAAATTCATAGCAGTGAATACTCTTATTAGGAAAACAGAATGAGCCCCACTAAACAACTTGATGCTGCACCTCAAACTTTTAGAAAAAGAAGAGTAGGACAACCCCAAAGCTCATACAAGGGAGGAAATTATAAAGATCAGAGGAGAAATCAATGAAATGGAGACTAAGAGAATGATACAAAAAATCAATGAAGCCAAGAGTTGGTTCTGTGAAAGAATCAACAAAATTCACAAACCCTTAGCCAAGCTTATCAGAAAAAGGAAAGAAAAGGCCCAAATCCATGCAATTAGGAATGAAAAGGGTGAAATTACAACAGACCCAGCAGAAATCCAGAGGATCATCAATACCTGCTTCCAGAACCTATAGGCCAATAAGATGGACAACACAGAAGAAATGGACAGATTTCTAGATACATATGAATTACCAAAGTTGAATGAAGAAGACCTAAAAATTCTGAACAACCCAATATTAACCAATGAACTTGAAAAAGTAATTAAAATCTTAACATCTAAGAAAAGCCCGAGCCCTGATGGCTTCCCTGCTGAACTATACAAGACATTCAGAGAGGAACTGCTGCAACTACTGTACAAACTCTTCAATGAAATTGAAAGGGAAGCAATACTCCCAAATTCATTCCTGGAAGCAAGCATCACCTTGATCCCCAAAGCAGAGAAAGACCCAACTGAAAAAGAGAACTATAGGCCAATCTCACTCATGAACATAGATGCAAAAATCTTTAATAAGATACTGGCAAACAGAATGCAGAACATCATCAAGAAGTTCACGCACCCTGATCAAGTGGGATTCACCCCAGGGATGCAGGCATGGTTCAACATATGCAAATCAATCAATGTAATACACTATATCAATAGAGCCAAGGACAAAAACCATATGATTATCTCCATAGATGCAGAAAGAAACATTTGACAAAATCCAACATCCATTTATGATAAAAACCCTACAAAAAATTGGAATAGATGGTCTCTACCTCAAACTGATAAAAGTCATGTATGAAAAGCCAACAGCCAATATCATGCTAAATGGTCAAAAACTGAAATTCTTCAAACCAAAATCAGGAACAAGACAAGGATGTCCACTATCACCACTCTTGTTCAATAAAGTTCTGGAAACATTAGCCACAGCAATTAGACAAGAGAAAGAAATCAAAGGAATAAAGATAGGAAATGAAGAAGTCAAATTGTCATTATTTGCAGGATGACATGATACTCTATAGAGAAGACCCCAAGAACTCCACCAAAAGTCTTCTAGACTTAATAACCAAATTCAGTCAAGTAGCTGGTTACAGGGTCAACACACAAAAATCAATAGCTTTCCTCTACACCAATGACAGACTCACTGAGAGAGAAATAAGGAAAACAATTCCTTTCACAATAGCACCGAGAAAACTGAAATACCTAGGAATCAACCTAATGAAAGAAATCAAAGATCTCTTCTCTGAAAACTATGGCACTTTGAAAAGAGAGATTGAAGATGATATCAAAAAATGGAAAGACATCCCCTGCTCCTGGGTAGGAAAGATTAATATAGTGGAAATGGCCATACTTCCAATACTGCTATATAGATTTAATGCAATTCCAATTGAGATCCCAGCAGCATACTTCATAGACCTCGAGAAAACAGTCCAAAAATTCATTTGGAACAAGAAGAGACCCAGAATAGCAAAAGCAATTCTAGGTAACAGGGACACGGCAGGGGGTATCAGTATTCCCAATCTGCAACTATACTACAAAGCTACTGTGATAAAAATAACATGGTACTGGCAAAGAAACAGACCTGAGGACCAGTGGAACAGATTAGAAGATGCAGAAACAATGCCAGACACATTCGGCCATCTCATCTTCGATAAAGGAGCCAACACTCTCACTGCAGGAAAGATAGCCTCTTTAATAAATGGTGCTGCAAAAATTGGGCTTCAACTTGCCAAAGATTAAAACTAGACCTATATCTCTCTCCATGCACTAAACTAAAATCAAAATGGATTAAAGATCTAAATATTAAAATAGAAACTCTGAACCAGTTGGAACAGAAGTTAGTTAGAATCCTTGAAGACATTGGTGTAGGAAAAGATTTTATGAAGAAAAGCTCAGTTGCCCGTGAACTAGCACAAACAATCAACAAGTGGGATCCCTTCTTATTAAAAAGCTTCTGCACAGCAAGAGAAATCACCAGCAGTGTGAAGAGACAACCCACAATGTGGGAAAAAATCTTCACCTCCTTTTCCTCAGACAAAGTTCTACTATCTCGTATCTATAAAGAACTTAAAAAGATCAGACCTCCCAAATTTAAAGACCCAATCTGAAAATGTACATCTGAAATGAACAGACATTTCTCAGACAAAGAAGCAGAGATAGTAAATAAATACATGAAAAAATGTTCAACATCACTGGTCATTCGCGAGATGCAAATGAAAACAATGCTGAGATTCCTCCTCACTCCAGAAAGAATGGCTGCTATCCTGAACTCAACCAGTAACAAATGCTGACGGGGCTGTGGGGAAAGAGCAACCCTGCTCCACTGCTGGTGGGAGTGTAGACTGGTGCAACCACTGTGGAAATCAGTATGGAGACACCTCAAAGAACTAGGACTGGAAATCTTATTCGACCCTACTATTCCACTGCTGGGAATCTTCCCCAAAGAATTAAAAGAATCATACCACAGTGATATATGTGTGCCCATGTTCATAGCAGCACAGTTTGTGATAGCTAAAACTTGGAAACAGCCCAAATGCCCATCAACTGGAGACTGGATAAAGAAAATGTGGTTATTTTAATAAAATGGAGTACTACTCAGCCATAAAAAATGAGAAATTAGAGACATTTATAGCTAAGTGGATGCACATTGAGGCAATACTCTTAAGTGACATAAAGAGGACACACGTGTATAAATACTGAATAGTTTCTCTGGTGTGAGAAACTGAAAGTGTAGCTAAGGACTAAATGTATAATAGAAAATGTGAAATAGGTAGAAAAGGGACAAAGGGGAAGTAATTGGGAGGGATAGGGGAAGGGATAGAAGGGAATGGGATTAATATGAGAAAATGGAAAAATAGGAACAAAATCCTTGTAAATCGCAAGGAATGGAGGGGTTGAAGAGAGGGCTGAACAAGGGTGAAAAATAAGAACCAAGAGAGATTATTTAAAGGTGCAAGTTTCCAATGATGAATGTCATTATATTGTATACCTAAAATGTGCCAATGATTAGAATGAATAATCAATATTGCAAAACAGGAAGAAAAGTTCCAAAGGGGTAGGGGTAGTGGGAGGGGCAGGGGAAAGGAAAGAAGGGAAAGGAAAAATGCTGAGAAATGGAAAAATCGAAATAAAGCCTTTGTAAATAGGGAAGGGTGGAGGGGGTGAAGGGAGGGCTAGGAACGGGGAAAAAATAAGAACCAAGATGCATTATGTAAAGGTACAATTCCCAATGAGAAATGTAATTGTGTTGTATACCTAACATGTACGAATAAAAGAATTTAACAAAAAAAATATAGTATATACATGTAATGGAATGTTTTTCCATTCTATAGTATGTGACAATATGTTAGAACCTTAGAGATTTTATGTTAAATAATACAGACACTGAATGACAAATAGTGCATGATTTCATCTGTATCAGGTAGGTAAAAGAGTCAATATAGAATCAAAGAGCACAGCAGTGGTTCCCTGGGTCTGGTGGAAAGAAGATATATGGAGTTACTAATTTGTGGGCATAATGTATCAATTTTGGAAGATCTTTTCAAACTTTGAAAGTCTCCTATAGAACAGTGTCCCTTTATTTAATCACACTATTAAAAACTTAAAATTTGTGAAAAGGGGAAATCTCATGTTCAGTGTTCTTGCCACAATAAAATAAAATAAAAGTTTAAGTAATATATCCACCTTAAAAAATAGAAAAATTTCAATTTGTATTGCCATTGAAGTGAACTAATTTAAATTAAATATTCATTTGTTTGGTTTATCCCAAATATAGAAGTTTACTTTTAAATTAAATTTTTAGGATTACAATTTTATTTAAATCTAAGAATTTCAAAAACTACTTATAAGTATTTTGAAATAAAATAGAGGAGGATATAGTAATTATAAATTAGTATCAAATTATTTCTATTGGCATCATTGGTGATGTGTTTTATAGGCAAAATTTTTCACTGAACTATAGTTTATTTTTATTGTGAGGAGACAGAGACAGACAGGCAGAGACAGAGATAGAAAAAGAGAGACAGAGAGACAGAAAGAGCTATTTGGGGAGCTGGAGTCTAAGCAGCATTGCAATAACATAGTACCCAATAATTGAAGATTTTCATTTCTCACAAGAATAAATACATCTTAGTAGACTGAAAGATTGACAGAGAAAAGAAAGCAAAAAACACTGTGAGTTACATTAAAAAAACCCAGAATATTTTATGAGGTCATCTGACCAATGTGAAGGTATTGACTTTTATTTTACAGTAATTTCCTACATAGAATCACAGTATATGTATTTATGTAGTATTTATGTTATATGAGGCATACGTGGTAGTAGTTTTGATGGTATCCTTGTGTGGGTATGTGTTTGTGCCCCTGTGTATTTGTGTATGTGGAATGCTAAGAAAAGTGACAAATTTTCTGTACTTTTGATTGTGAAAAACAGTAAGCTGTATTTTGATCTTAGGTGACTATGATTTTGTTATTCTTACCAAAGAAAATAATTTACTGATTTTATGAATGTATGTTGCATAGTTTTCTGTCTGAGCAAATATTGCATGGTTTTTACACCGTAGGAATGTTAACAATGTCATTGAAAAGGACAGTCACTGTTTGTATAAGTCATTTTCCCATCACTGGGACAAAATATCTGACACTCTCAACTTAAATGGGGAGAGATTTATTTTGGCTCAGTTTCAGTGGATTCAGTCCATGTTTGTCTGTCTCCAAGGCAAAAATAACAAGGAAGAATGGCATGACAGAAGTATGCACTTCATGGTGACAAATAAACAGAGAAAGAAAGAACAGAGGAGGTGGGGATGAGAATACACCCTTCAAATCACATTCCCTGTGACCCATCTCTTTCAACTAGGCCACACCTCCAAACATGAGACTCTGGAGAGATCTTTTAGATTTAAAACATACATTCTTCCCCTGGCACCCAACAGACTCATCACCATCTAATTTTACAAAATGCTTTTAGTCCATCTCTATGAGTTGCCAAAATTTTAGTAGTTCTAGAATTGTTGAAAAGTCCAAGTGTAAAGTCTCCTCAGAGACTCAAGGAAAACTCTTAGCTATAAGTCACTGTAAAAAAGTCACTACAAAAATTCAACATTTCCAATATACAATGGCACAGGGTAAACATTCCCATTCCAAAAACTAAGAATGGGGCACAGACAAAAGTTGGCCAAAGGAAGACTGAAACTGAGCAGGGCAAACAACAAATTCTATAGCTGTATGTCCAGAATCCAGGGATGGTTGTGGTAATATGTGTGCTCCAAAGGGCTTGGTCTGCCCTACACGTATGACCTTACTGTCTGTATGGTCTTTCTCTTTGGCTAGTTTCTGTCACTGCTTGCAGTGTTTCTCAGCAGACATTTCACGATCCTGCTACTTCCAACTTCCTAGTCTCCACTGAATGTTTGGCTTCACTCTTATAGTCACACACTGTCTTCTCATGAGCTTCTGAAATTTTGGAGGAAGCCTTTATGACCCCTTAACACTTGCATTTTGCATTCCTGAAAAACCAACACTATGTGGTGGCACTCTGCTACTAGCTTGAGTAGTAGCTGGGCCCCCTTGGACAATGTCAGCAACAGCCTTTGAGTACTTGAATGGCTGAAATCAGGGACACACTTCCTGAGGCAGCCATAAATGTGCAGACATCCCAGGAACTCTCTTCTCAAATGAAGATCAGTTTTGCACCATTGAACCTGTGATGAGTAGGTCTTGCTGATTTCTGAGATATCCCCAGGGAATCTTTTATCTTGTCCCTGTACAGAGTACCTAGCTTCTGTGAAATTCTAATCTTTTTAGAGACCATGTTCTTCATTGTCCCAACTTTGCAGGCACTTCCTTTCTGGTGAAATTGCAAACTTCTCAAATTATTCAGATCTACCATTTGCTTATGATTTTTCCTGTAAATCTGGGTAAAAGTTGCCAGCAGTACCCACACTACTGCCTGAATATTGGGCTTTGTTTAAATGTCCTTCACCAGACCAATTTGTCTATTGCCCTTAATCTCAGGTTCCTGCAGAGTATCAGGACATGGACACAATGAAGACAAATTATCTGTCAGGGTGTAAATTCATGGCCTCTAGTCCAACTGTCTTGTTTCCAACTGAAACCTACTAAGCTTGACCTTTACTGTCTGCATTTCTACCAACATTCTGGTCTTCTGAGATTCAACTGAAGTCTTCCATCAATCTCTTAGTCTGTTTACAGCATTCTAAGACTTCTCTAGGGGGCCCATTTAAACCTTTCTAAATTCCTCCCTCAAACAAGTTCCAAAAGCTTCTGGTGAGGAACGATCATGACAATGACTCTAGTCTGGTTTAACAATTTTCTGTCTTAGTTACTTTCCCATCATTGGGGAAAAATGCCCAATTTAAAGGAAATAGGTTTCTTTCTAAAGGAAGGAGGTTTCATCAGGTTCAGTGTATGGGTGGCTGGCTCCAAAGAAGAAATGGTATGGCAGAATGGCATGGTGGAGGAAAGCTATCCACTGCATGGTGACCAGGAAGAAGAGAAAGAGGAGAGGAGCTAGGGAGTAGAAAGCACCTTTTCAAGCACACCTTCCATGACCAGGATCCAACCCTAATCATGAGACTTTTGGGAGACATTTTAGAATTGAACTGTAATACCTTATATTATCTTTCCATCACTTCTTGGCCTTTTGGCTAAGATCCAGTGTATTATCTTTCCATCAGTCTCTATAAGATTTTCATATTTTATCTAATTCTAATACCCAATAAATAAGGTAGATAATATTCACTCCATTTTCTGTCTGAGGAAATGAAGAATCAGAAAGATTAGACAATTTATCTAAGAATATATTTATTTAATATAGGCTCAGAAATTTGAATGCTGTTCCTTAGATATGATTCAGTGTTGCATGATTCTGATTATATGGACTTGTTGAAAGAACAATTTTTCATGTAAAAATATATACTATATATGAATACAAAGAGAATACAAAATGAAGAGAAAAGAAAATTTTAAAAAATTAAGTTTACCTCCAAACATCTTAAGAAAGAGAACTCAATAGAACATTGATAAATGAAATGAGATCAAATTGATAGTCAGACATCAGTGGTTTAATCTCAGTTCCAGTCACATCAGTCATTAAAAAACTGCCTCTGCCAACAGTGGAGTAGGGTTCCCTTTTCCCCACAGCCCAGCCAGCATTTGTTATTGGTTGATTTCATGATAGCAGCCATTCTTTCTGGGGTGAGGTGGAATCTCAGCATTGTTTTCATTTGCATCTCTTGAATGACCAGTGATATTAAATATTTTTTCATGTTTATTTGCTATTTCTACTTCTTTGTCTGAGAAATGTCCGTTCATTTCAGATGCTCATGTTTTTGGATTGGGTCTTTAAATTTGGGAGGTCTGATTCTTTTTTAAGTTCTTTATACATTCTAGATAGTAGGCTTTTGTCTAAGGAAAAGCAGGTGAAAATTTTCTCCAACATTGTGGGTTGTCTCTTCACTCTGTTGGTGGTTTCTCTTGTAATGTAGAAGCTTTTTAATAAGAAGCGAGCCCACTGGTTGATTCTTTTTGCTAGCTCATGGGCAACTGAGGTTTTTTTCATGAAATCTTTTCCTATACCAATGTCTTCAAGAGTTCTACTTAACCTCTCTTTCAACTGGTTTAGTGTTTCTATTTAATAATTAGCTCTTTGATCCATTTTTATTTTAGTTTAGTGTTTGGTGGGAGATATAGGTCTAATTTTAATCTTTGGCAAGTTGAAACCCAATTTTTCCAGCACCATTTATTAAAGAGGCTATCTTTCCTCCAGTGAGGGTGTTTGGCTCCTTTGTCAAAGATGAGGTGGCTGAGTATGTCTGGAGTTGTTTCTGTATCTTCTAATCTTTTCCACTGGTCCTAGGGTCTGTTCCTTTGCCAGTATTATGCTATTTTTATCACAGTAGCTTTGTAGAATAGTTTCAAGTTGGGGACTGTGATAGTCTCTATCTTGTCTTTGTTGCCTAGAATTACTATCGGTCTCTTGTTCCACATGAATTTTTTGATTGTTTTCTCAAGTTCTGTGAAGTATCCTGTTAGAATTTCAATTGGGATTGCATTGAGTCTATATAGTAGTTTTGGAAGTGTGGCCATTTTCCGTATATTGTTTCTACCTACCCAGGAGCAAGGGATGTTTTTCCATTTTCTGATATCCTCTTCAATATTTTTCTTCAGAGTGCTGTAGTTTTCAGAGTAGAGGTCTTTCATTTATTTTGTTAGGTTGATTGCTAAGTATTTCATTTTTTTTTGAATACTATTGTGAAGGGAGTTTTCCCCCAGTTCCTCTCTCCATGAGTCTGTTGTTCAACAATCACAGATTTCTTGATATCTTTATTTCACTTTATTTTAGTATTTAGTGTTCAGAAACATATTGACTACCTTAAAAGAAATATTTTGAAGATGATTTTTCAGTGTAGAAATTGTGATATTTCTTTCTATATCAGAAATACTTTTTTTAGAGTAATAAGCAATAACATCATGGAACATATTTCCATGCTCATCATGGACTCACCTTCCTTGAATTTCGCTTGGTTAGAATCCAAGATGTGGTTTGGTTTAGATCTGCTAAACATTATCTCTTGCCTTGCTTAGACCAGGAGATTGACCCAGGCATCTTAATTTCAACAACTTGCAAAGTTGAGGTACTATATAGAGTTGAGAGAAAGAGAATTAAATGTTGATATTAGAAACTCATCACAGAGGAGATGGCAGTTGATCTAGTCTTGAAGGAAGGTAGAGTAAAATTAAATAACCAGAGAATAATGGAAAGGCATTCGGATCATTGATAATATGGTGTAGGATTATTAGACATCAGCATAAAAACTTCTTATGATTTCTGAGGGATGGGTACATTTAAGTTTTGACAGAAAAGGCATGGAAACTATAATTGCAATTTAGAGAAATGATTATTATGAAACTTTTCAAACACATGTGGGACCTTCTGACTTTAAGATAATTCATATTAGAAGTATAGAGTACATTAAATTAAAGGACACAATGGCAAATTAAGTGCTTGACACCTGAGTAAATCTTAATGATAGATTTGGCTTATCCTGAATGATTTTAAACTAATAATTTAATATAGGGAAATTTCACCTAAGTACCGAAGTTTCTAATAATGTTGCACCTGTATTCCAATATGACAAGAGTTGACTAATATCAAGCTTCTGTTAAAAGTATGTATAGTTCTCAAGTGAGTCCAGGCTCAGTGGAATCCTGTTGTCTCCTTTAGTGATAGGTCAGTTGTCAGGTCTTATCTTCTGTCAAGCATGAATATTTTTTCTATTAGAAAAGAAATATTTCTTTTTACTCAATCAAAAATTAAGAGATGAAATAAATATCAAAAGAGCCAAGTGCTTCAAGAAAAATAGGAGTAAAAATAATTTTGGGAATTAGTTTTCTGTTGAATTTACAAGTGAGATACCACATTGTATTGAAAAATGGCAATAGTAAGAAGATATTAATAGGAAGATCCCACAAGGTGTTTGACTTTAGTTCATGCTTTCTGCTGCTGCTGGACATAATCCTCAGCACAAGTTATGAAAATGCTCTAAAAATTTAATCTCCCCAAACCAAGAATCTCAAATCCTAGCACAAACAACTGTTTGTTTATTTTTTCCTCTTTGAGCCTACTCCTCAAATAGAAGATACTGGTGTTGAATTTTTAGTCTATTCTAACTAGAGAAACCATAGAATATTGTGGAAAAGACTACCTGACAGTCACTCTTGCTATCCCTCTTTTTGTAACATCAACATCAAACATGAGAAATGTTGGTTTCTCTAAAGTATAATATAGTTAGAGTACTTAGAGTACAAGGAAATATATCAAAGAGAACTACACATTATTTTATAATCTAGAAAGTTTGGATAGTCTCAGGAAGTATAATAAATAATGAATGTGGTATTCAAATTCAAAAATCTTGAGCTTCAGCAGCAAATATATTTACGATAGTATCTCCAGAGGTAATGAAATGTAAAATCCAATCAAGATACGAAGGTGGGTGGGAGGTATTAAACTATGTCAATGGATGTAGATGAATCCAGGGACTCAGATATAGCCTGTTGATTTACAAATAGTAGTAGATTTAGAAAATTAACACTTCAAATTTGAGGAACAATATAATAGTTCTTAAATGGGGACAAAATATCAATCCCCAAAATATCTAAAATTGAGTATGGAAAAATACTCGACTATTAATACCATACTATTAATATGATTCAGTGAAGAATAGGAGCATATTTATTATTACTCTGCATTATATTGAAGAGAATTGGCCAACAGGAATCAGAATCAAACATATGTATCATTCTATTTAAAAATTTTTGAAATTAAAATTAAAATGCCTAGTTGTATAACCATTTTAGGCTTATGATTTTTTATTAAAAAGTCATTAGTTTTAAAATAATATTTAGAGAGCTCTAGTAGTATTTTAGCAACATAAAACTATAAAGTGAATTTAGTATTACTTGAGAAATCTGTCAGAAAACTGAAAATTATTAGAAAATGAGATGTTAAATCTTGAATCCCTTTTAAAGTATCTAACTTACCTTGTTCAAAGGAGCAGAAGTTATTGAAAAGTCCTTAAAATAAGTTGAGGAAGAGCTAGACATAAAATATGTATGGAGCTTAAAAAGCTTAAACATAAACTATACTTTTCAAAATATTAATTAGTTGAATATTTTTAAGGATCAAATAGACTCTCTATTCATTTCTGTAAATATAAAACACCTTTGAGGGTTAAAAAACATACACTAAAAATCCCACAAAATCCACTTCAATGTCAGGAATAAGGTGTTTAACCATCTTGAATAGAGTGTGAATTTGGATATCATGTTCCAGACTTATGGCTTTGGGTGTGTGCTCATGTTCCTGTATTCTTCATAACCTAATAATGTTAGACTCCTTTATCAATAAAAATTTGGCAAGAAATAGCACTGGTATGTGAAAACATGCCTCAAGAGGATCTTACTAGGATTCTATATGACTAAAATAGTAATCAAGTTTGATTTTATATTTGATGCTTATTTTACACCAAAACACTTAGAATCATTTACATTACTTGACCCTGATGAGCTTTTGGCAGTTGTTCAAGTCAATTCTATTGAGTAGCTTTTTGTTTTTTATGGATTTGTCATATATTAAACAAAGAAAAAGTAGGCAAGACTAACTCTGAAAAAATTATTCCACTTACATTTACTTGAAAACTTAGTCAACATAAGTTATTTTAAAATATTGGCAACAATTCAAATTTCTTTAATATCTCTGGGGTTTTTAGTGGCTTTGGGCTTCATCAGTGTCTACTTGTGCATTCTCAGTATGGTCCTTGTTATACTTTTTTGTGTAGTGGAGTTTTCAGTGACTGTTATCCATTTTTAATATTTTTACCTGTTTTTCTATTCTCTTACAATGAGTATAAGAGAAGAAAAAAGTTATATATATATATATATATATATATATATATATATATATATATATATATCACACTCCCTCTCTCATAGACTTCTTGGCTATGTAAAGTAAAACCATAAATTGTGTGTTAGGTATTCCATTTTCTAGGACTTTAATATTTTAAAATTTCAAAAGTATATCACAATTAAAAGAAGAAAGGAAATTTTCCATGCACAGTCTTGTGAAGTATCTCAACTCAGAAGGCTATCAACTAATTAACAGCATATAACTCCTGTGGTTTCATTTACCTACATTGACTTTTATTCAGTCATAAGTTGTTAGCTACATTCTTTTGCCATTAAACTTTTCCTTTTGAAGATATTGCTTTCAGTTACAAAATTTGAAAAGGGGAGCAAAGAAATCTTATCAAGCATCATGTCATAAAACATTGCAGCAGCTGGTGGTAGCCGTAAGGTGGTCAACTTTGTGTAATGTGGCTGTTGCCAAAAACTGAAAATGTAGTCCTGCTGAACTAAACTACAATTTGTATGTGAGCCCTGTGTAGCTCAAATCAATCATCGAGTACCCTTTGAGCTCTTGTGGACATTTAATATTCCAAAGCTTGAATCCCACATTCATTTACAGATGTGGAGAATCGCCACTCTCCAGTCCTGCACTCAATCCCAGCATGATACACAATATTGACCTGTCAGGAAAGGAGGCTGCTTCTCCTCATACTGTGAAATATCCTTAGGGACTTTCTTTATGAATTCAAAAAAGATTCAGCAGGGCTCTAGGCAAGAAATCATGCACATAATTTCAAAAGTGCATCACGATTTTTAAAAAAAATTTCAGGAGGTATCATCACCTTGGCATGTTTTCATGTGTCCTTTTAAAAAGTTACAAAAATAAAAAGGATAGCTTCAAAGAGTCTCCAGGCCACAAAACTCTTTTTCAAGGTTGATGGTTAGTCCTTTACCTTTTTACCTTAGCAGGGTGCTCTTGCCTTTTAAACATTCATTGATTTCACTTTTTTTTTTTTTTTGCCTATTCATAATGTGAAAGCTATTGAATGGCTGATATATGCACATTAGTTGTTCAGAATTTGGTAGGAACAATTCTAAGGCAAAACTAATAGCAGTTCATCTTTTCCATGTAATCAGATGGTCTTCAACACACTAGAACTTCAGTATTTGTTTTGTCTTGTTTATGTTAGAGTTAAACAGAAAAAAGAACTCCCAGGAAAATTTTGCTGCTAACTCAACAAAGCCTCAGGCAATCTCAGTCATATAGGGGCAATCGCATTCAGAGTTGTCCCTTCAGAGTTGTCCCTTGTGGGACCCTCCTGTACTGAGCAGCCATTGAACAGGCTGCTCTCGAAGGACTATAATTTACTCCACTCAGCAGTGCAGGCAGGCTCTAAAAAGACCACTAGTTAATGCTTGTATCTTGACAGCTTGGACAATAAGGTCTCCTACAAATAGGATCGAGGTGACACACTGCAGTATCTACCACACCCACATCATTAGAATCCAAGCTCTTATCAATTTTCTCCCCTTAATTTTAGTCAGAGAAATAACTTTCTGATTTCATATCCAAAATCTTGTTAAAAACCAAGAACAATGTAATTAATATAGTTTATCCTTCACTTACACAATAATATATTTCAAGTGTGGTTTACTAAGTACTTTATATTTTGAATTTTCTAGTCTTTTGTGGGCAATAAAATTTTAACAATTACATTTTTATTCAGTGAATGATTTCAAAATTACTAAAATAGCAAGAAAACGGAAGGAGCTGACTGTCGCTATGAAACTTGGTGAATTCAAAAGGTAATCCCTATGCCTTGGTTCCTGTGTTAGTTACTTTTCTCTCGTGCCTGAGACAAAGTACCTGACACCCAAGTTAAAGGGGGAAAGGTTTATTTGGCTTACAGTTCACAGTGGTTTCAGTCCATAATCAGCTGACTCCAAGGCAGGGTGGGAGAGGGGAAACAGTTCATGGTGACGGAAGACAAAAAAAGCAACAAGAGGCCTTAACAGCGTCTTTCTGCCCCTTTTTTCTTATTCAGACTGTCAGGATTAGGGTGGTGTGAAACCAATCACTCATGTGTAGTGGTTTAGTCATCACATGTTCTCAATCCCAGCATCACACACTCTAGATTCATCTATCTCCAAAGTAGCCCCACCCCATTCGCTTGAGGCTTTGGGGGGACATCTAAACCGGAGCCATAATAGTTCCATCAGAATAGTTAAATGACTGACAAGTGTGGAGCTAAAATAGGGACAAATAGAAATGGAACAGATGGCCTCATTGCTCTCTTCGTTATAACAAAACTAACTGAACTAAAAATAAGATAAATGATAGTAGTAACAAAATTTTCACTTAAGTAATTGAAATACTAGGCAGAACCTCATTATTAGAGATTTTCACCTTTTATTAGCTCAGATTATCAGTGAAGTATTTTATGCCTAAATCTCATTATGTAAGGGGGAGAGAATAGTTTTTAAAATCCCATATTTAATTCTGTGAAATGTGTTTGTTCAATGAGGCTCTAAAGGGATGAGTGACAGTCTGACAAGACTTCATTCATAATGGCAATTTATCAGTAAAGGGGTTTATTTTCAAGAGATGAATAGCTAGATACAGTTATAATTTTAATTTCCAAATACCTAAGGCAAAATAACATTGGTAGAAATAGTAAAATTTGGGCGACAAATGAGTTTGCGTGAGAGCCAGAGGATATGGGAGCAGATCAAAGCTGGGTTGTACTCTACTTATTGTTTAAAGTGGTGTGGCACCCTGAAGGAAGTTATAGAAATGGGCGAGGAAAGGGCTCAGGAGGAAAAGCTCAGGAGGAAGGGCCTGGGCTTGCTTGAGCAGAGCTGTCTGTTTTCGCTGGGTTAGGCTCTCCTGGGTTGGTATACGCATCTGGCAAGTTGCCAAAGAGGGAGCTGAGGAGAGTGGGTGACCACACTAGTGAGCAGGCAATGTGATGCAGTGAGAAAATTTGTATAATCCAGAATTGAAAGAGTTGTCCAGAGTCCTAATTCAACACTACTGATTTGAAATTGAGTAAATCTCTCTGAACCTCAATTTCCTTCTTATTAAAAGTAAGAATAAACTTAATAATGTAAAACCTAATAATCTTCCCTTTAAAAATGATTTGGATAAAACATGATAGATGTGAAGGAATCTGTCAATTTAGAAATGCTGTTTACCTAATTATTATTATTGTTATTATTAGTAGTAATAGTAGTATTTATGGGTAGTTGTTCAATATTCTAGAAAGAAAGAAATTATTCATTCCCTCAAAAATAGCTTTGTATAAGGCACTAAATTAGAGAAGAAAATAAATAAGACATTTTCTTCTCTCTCAAGGATTATCCATCCTGCCCCCCCCCAAAATAGTAACAACAGATGAGATACTTTAAGGAGATGGAAAAGCAAGCAAATGTTACTTATAAATGGATAGGTGGATGGGTGGATGGATGCACAGAGGAGGATCATGTACTACAAATTCCAATTTCCAAGAAAGCATTCTGGAAGCAATAAGTTTAGAGCATGAATTATTTATCTGGAGGAGAAGAAAAAGCTATGGAAAATAGAAAATTTCAAGCTCAGGGGATGTCAAGAGCACATAAAATGCCTGAGAAGAACTGGCATGAAATGGGGCTGTGACAGTGAGATGTTGGTCAGATGTCCTGTGTCAAGCTAAGTTTCCTGAATTATGATGACAGGGTAAAAGTTATATGAGAAGTATGGTGACCAAAAAGAAAAAATTAATTGCCTCTGGCAGTGGTGTGAAAGTACAAATCTTAAAGAAAGAAACAAAGGCCAGTCTGGAGTCTACAGCAGAAGATAGGGCATGAGACACTGGGGCTTTGAATTAAAAATTAATTTGAGGATGGGGATTTAGCTCAGTGGTGCCTTGCCTACTTCACAAATGTAAGATCCTGAGTTCAATCTCCAGTACCAGGAAAAAGAAATTAATTTGGATTGGAAATTTCAGTGACTGATTGAAAGGTAAAAACCAAAAGAAAGAGAGGAAAGAAAGATATCTCTATTTTCTCCCCTTAAATTCCTTTTTTTCCCCCCATTAACTTTATTGGTACATTTTAGGTATAAAATACAGTTACATTCATCATTGGGATCTTGTATCATTACATGAGTCTCTTGGTTCTTATTTTTTTCCCCCTTCCCTTGCCCTCCCTTCACCCACTCCACTCTTCCCTATTTGCAAAGACCTTGTTTCCATTTTTTTTTCTCTTCTCATATTTTTTTCTTTCCCATTTTTCCCTTCCGCTACCCCTCCCAATTCCCCTACTCTTTTAGACCTTTTCTTCCTGTTACACAATATCAGTTATACATTTTTAAAATTATAATATTAAGATGGAGGAGACAGTACCACAGATTTTACAGAATCTAAAAGGATATAGAAAGCCCATTTCAAAAATCTGTTTTGAAATAAATTTGACAACTTCTAAGAAGTAACTTAGAAGACAAATTAATGAAACTCATTTTGGAGAAGATATAAAATTTTAATAGCACCTATTAAAGAAAGAATATTCCTAACTTGAAAACCTACCTATATGACAACAGCAGGCTCATAAACATTTTAACTGATAAATTATATCAAACAATTAAAGCAGAAAAAAGAAGGAACACTTCTCCCCTCATTTTAGGAACTCAACATTGTGCTAGTCCTAAAATTGGATAAAGATAATAGAAGAAAAAAGTATGAACATAGATAGAAATTTGTTTAACAAAACAATTAGAAGTCAGATCTGGCAGGATGTAGAAGGTGGTTTTGTTATAGGGATGGCAGTGTTGGTTCAGCATTGGAAGATACACCCGCAAAAGTCATCATTTTAACAGAGGAAGGGAAAAAGCCATATGATCCTGTCACTAGTTGGAGAAAAAGTATTGGACCAAATTCTACAGCTGTTCATGGTAAAAGCTATTAGGGGCCTAGAAGTAGAACAGAACCTTCTCAACAGGTTAAAGACATGTACTCCATACTTCCAGAGAGAATGCCTTGTATGAATGGAGAAGATACAATGCTTTCTCTTTAATGTGGGGAACAAGGGCAGATATGCTTACTCTTTATCTATCCATTGAACTTTGAAACCTAGTCCCCACCAAAATAATCTGGCCATAAAATGACACAAGTAGGATAGGATTGGCATGGCAGAAGCAAAATCTTTATATGTAGATGAAATGATCATCCACAGAGAAAATACTAAGAAATTTCTAGGAGCCCCTAGAACTTGTACTTGAATTTAGCAGGATTAGAAAACACAAGGTATATATAAAAATTCAGGTCTGTGTATACTTGCTATAAATGAAGAATTGGATATTGAAATTTCAAAGTTATGTAGGAGTACAATGGACCCAGAAAAGCCAAAAACAAAAACAGTGTTAGCAGAAGTTTAGCACCCAATTTTAAGACTTCTTCTAAAGCTACAGTAATCAAGGCAGTGTTGGTGTAAGGAAAGACATATAGATCATTGGAATAAAACAGAGAATCTAGAAATAGAACCACACATATATGGTCCACTGAGTTTTGAAAGATTATTTAACATTAGCATTTTATAGAATATAAACTCAATTCAAGAGCCAAGGAAGAGATAGTGTCTTCAGCAAATGGCACTAGGACACCTGGTATCTGTATATAAAAAATTAACCTCAACCCTTTTTTTCCATACATGAAAATAACATGAAGGGATCTATGAACCTAAATAAGAAAGCTTAAAAGTATAAAAGTTTAAGAAGAAATTATAAGGGGAAATATTTATGAATTCAGGGTAGGCAAGAACTTCCTAGCATACAAAAAACATGATGTATGAAAGAAAAAAATTTATAAATGAGATTCGGTCAAAATTTAGAACTTTAAATGACATCATTAAAATGAAAAGTAGTCCTTAAACAGACCATATTTACAATGCATATAACCTATGACCAGAATATATAAAGAATTCTTAGAGCTCATTAATAGACAACCCAATTAAAAATGTAGACATAAGATGATAAATAGCCAGTATACTACAAGGAATGGTGTGCAACTCTAGAATCAGAAAAACACTAATCAGTACAATAATAAGATTGAATTATACACTCATTAGGGAGATGAAGTCAAAAGTTTTAAAAGCCTTGTCATGACTTTTTCTTTTTGTTGGATTCTCCCCCTTTGCCTTTAATTTGTCACACCCAATGGATTCCTTCTGCTGGGTTTCCTGGGGTTGTGATCCTCATTGTCTTTTCCTAGGGTATTGTCTAAAATTTTTTGGCTTGCCAGTTTGGTATTCATGAAGTTCCTGAGGTGCTCTTTGTCATGAAAGTATCTTATTTCTCCATCAATTTTGAAAGATAGTTTTGCAGGGTACATCTATCTGGGTTGGAAGCTGTTTTCCTTTAGGGCTTGAAATACATCACTCCAAGGTCTTCTTGCCTTGAGGGTTTGCATTGAGAAGTCTGCTGTGATTCTGATGGGCTTTCCTTTGTAGGTGATTTGTTTCTTTTCTCTCATTGCTTGTAGAATTTTATTCTTCTGTTGGATTTCTGGAATCCCAACTATTATATGCCTATGTGTAGATTTTTTTTGATTAAGGCTAGCTGGAGTCCTCTATGCCTCGCTTATCTGTATGTCAAATTCCTTTCCCCTTCTTGGAAAGTTTTCTGCCATCACTTCTGTGAAGAGTTTTTTAATATCATCTGCACTCTCTCCTGTTTCTTCATTGACTCCAGTCAGTCTTATGTTATTCTTCTTTGCATCGTCTAGCAGCTGCTGGATTGATTTCTCATGTTCCCTTACATTTTTAAAGCAATTTTTCTTTTCCTGGTCTCTAATTGCAATCTTTTCTTCTATGTCTGAAATTCTATCCTCACATTGGTTCATTCTGTTGCGCAGACTTTCGATGGAGTTTTTAATCTCTTGGAAATCTGTTTGTATCTGTTTTATGGATTCCATTTGTTTCCTATGTTGGGATTCCATCATATTCCTCAGATCCTCTATTTTTTTATCTGTGTCCTCTCTAGATTTATTAATCATGTCTTGCACCATGAGCAAAATCTTTGCTGTTATCTGAGTAATTATTTCTGATTTCATTTTTCCCAGATCCTCTTTTGTTGCCAGTTCAGAGAGTCCAGGTGGTTGAGTATCAGAGTTTTCCATCTCCTTTCCTTTTGTAGTTGCTGTAGGTGATCCAGAAGTCTGTTTTTGAGGCTTGTTTATGTGTCTTCTCATTTCCACGTGGTGGTGGTGGGGGTGCTTCTGGCACCCATGCCTCTGCCCTAGGAGCTTGGGATGGCAGCGGGGGAGGCTTCCTTCCAGGTGCTGTGATGGGCTCAGCTTCTCTTCCCTAGGAGCCTGGGATGGAGGCAGGGAGCTTCCTTCTGGGTGCTGGGACCTGCTGAGCTTCACTGCCCCCCCCTTAAATTCTTTTATTGGTACATTTTAGGTAAATGATACACTTACTTTTATCATTGGGTGTTTGTACCTGTACATGATGTATCTTGGCTCTTTTTTTCCCCCCATTTCCTGTGTGCCCTTTACCCCCTCCACCCTTCCCTATTTACATAGACTTTGTTTCCATTTGTTTTCTTTTCTCTTAATAGATGATTGTGTCAGTTGCTGAGATGAAAAGGAATGAAGAAAAGGTTTAAGGGAGAAGATAATTTTTTTGATATTTGGAATTAAACTGTGTGAGATTTACACAAATACATACCACAGCATATTATACATATGACATGTGAGTCTAAAGCTCAGTGGATAGAAATTTTATGAAAGGATTTTGGGTTAGATATGTAGAGCTGGGAGACATTAGCTGACAGAAAGTTAATCTAGAAGGAAAGATAGATTAATTGGTTGAAGTGAAGATTTCTACTAATTTTACACCTATAATGTCTAGAACACAGGTAGTATTCAGTGAATATATGTTGAGCAAATAAGAGAAAATCTCAAATTGGAAAAATAGTTGTGCAGGATCAGAAAAACACCCTAAGGATGAGCAGGAGAGAAGTGGGTGTGAAGTAGAAGAATATCAGTATTTAAGAGGTAAACAAAGAACCCTTAGAGGCTAAAAAGTAGAAATATATAGAAATGTAAAGCTGAAAAAAAGCTAATATGCAAAGAAAGAAAGAATAAAATTAAGGAAAGAAAATTGCTACTTCTAATCTACTACTGTCCCATTTCACACTTCTGTGATGGAGATATCATTTGGGTGCCATAGCAGAGGTGGAGCTAGATGGTTGCCATGGTTTCGATATGATTCAAATGTGTGTTGGAAAAGCCATGTACTAAAAGCTTTGTCTCAAATGTGGGCAGTATTGAGAGGTGGTGGATATGTTTAAGAGCAAGGTAACTAGGTCATGGGAGTACTGCCCTCAGAAAGAGGTAATGCTGGTCCCCTCGGAGTGGAGTGGTTCTCCTGAGAATGGGTTATTATAAAGCAAGTCTGGCTGTCTCAGATTTCTATCCTGCTTCCTAGATTGTGATGTATCCCTCCTACGTGCACATCCAACATGCCATTTGGCATGTTGTTGTAGCAAGGAGACCCTTACCAGAGACAAGTAGATTCTAGAACCATGTGTTTGAACCTCCCAAACTGTCAGTTAAATAAACCTCTTTTCTTTATACATTATCCAGTGTTTTTTTTATTATATCTGCACAAAGCAGACTGATACAAAGAGATTAATTATCTCTCTTCTGAAGTTGACTTATGCATATTAAATGTCACAATGACTATCACTGGGAACCTTTGCCATTGTGTGCAGAAAATCTTTAAGAAAATAAAAGGAATACATTGAAAGAACCAGAAGCTCTCTACCTGGTATAAAGCCTCATATTTAGTAGTACCTGAAATCACCTACAATCTTGGCATAAAAAGTTACTTTTTTTATATGAACTAATTTTGAGGTGTGTTTCCATCACTCAGGATGTAAATCCAAGTAAACATATTCACGAAAACTGAATTCTTGGTATGTTTTGTCCCCAAACTATGTGATTACTCAAATCAGACACCTCAGTATCATTCCTCTCCTTATTTTTTTTTTTGTTTTGCATCTTTTTAATTCTACCACCAAAATATGTTTCAAGTCATTTCACTGTATATTCACAGATTTACCTGAAATTCAGTCTAAATTGTTACCTACCTTCAAGATAACACAATAATGTCTTAATAGTCTTCCTAGTTTCCATATTTTTCTTTCTAATATTTTCTAATGTTCTAAGCAGCTTGTCCAATTCTTTAAAACTTAAGTTAGTGTTCTCCTCTCCCTGTGAGAATATCTTTAATAGCTTCTTCTTGTGCTTATCCTGTTCTATTTTTTCTTTATGATTTGGTTCCTGCCAATTTTACCAGCCTTATCCTGTTCATCACTCACTTTAAAATCCATTCCTAATTTAGATGCTTTCTGTTTTTTCCCTTCTATTATGTGTTCTTTCTTTCACGAAGGAATTCTCATATGTTAAGACTTAGCTTTGTAAAAAATTATTAGTACATGCTTTCAGTACATATGATTGCATTCATTTTGGACACCTTAATTCTTTTTTTAATGTCATTATAATCCAAAATAGCTTCTACCTTCTTATCCTCTTAAATACTTCACTCTTCTTTTAGTTGATTTACTATGACTTGTAATTATGTTGTTATTACTAGATATTACATTTTGTTTTTTTATATTCTTTTCTATTTTTGCTTTACTTTTTTCTATTATATATTTTCTCCACAGAATTATAATCATACAGGAAAAAACCATATCCCCTGCATTTACTTCTGTATATCTGGTGTTTTGAAACTATAAATAAAAATAAAAATAAATATATTTGGTTGATTAATGGGATTAATTCATTTTTATTTGTACACATTGCTTATAGATGTGCAGAAAAATAAAGGCAGTCTATTTTTAAATATGCCATTTAACCACCCAATCAAAATGTCTATGCTCCATTTTGTATGTTCATGAGTTGTGAACATTTTACAAACTTTCTATTATTTTAAGTTACTTCTGTAATGGATTCATAGTTTCATACTTTTGTATTAACTACTAAGCAATTGCAAAAAAAAAAAAGAATGACAAAAAGCAAATGAATTTTTTTCCTTTTGGAAGTATGTAAGCTTAAAAATCTCTACATGAGACTTGTTCCACAGTTTCAATTGTGCATTATTGTTATTTCATTCTATCTAAGAAAAGTACAGTGTTACCTTGGTTCAGGAGTGCTTCTGTTTGCAAACCACTGCAATTGATTTGACTTGAAATTTCCATTAACTACAGTAGAATTTGAAATGCAAGCCCAATAACAATAACAAAAATAAAACAAAGCTATTTTTAAAATAAAGGTATTTTTCCTAAGGCATGAAAATTGTTTTTGTCTGACTTACAATATTCTTAATAATTCATCTATGCCTCTTAATTGACACCTTTTTGGACTTCAAATATTATGTTGTGTTAGAGAAATAAAAACAGTGAATAAGATATAAAAATTGGATTTATTTATTTATTTGTCTATTGAAACTTGCTTACACAATTATGGAGACTGAGAAGTTCCAGGATCTGCTGTCTGCAAAATGGAGACCTAGGAGAACTAGTTGTGTAAGGCAGTCTGTGTCGGAAGCTCAGAACCACGAAACCCATAATGCAAATCCTACTATGTACAAAGGCATAAGAAGAGATGAGATGTCCTAGCTAAGCAGTGTTGCAGGAAGAAAACAAGTGAATTATTCCTTCTTTTATTTTGCTTTTTGTCCTTTTCAGACTCTTAGTGGATTGGATGGTGAGGAACCACATTGAGGTACTTTTTTGAGTACACCCTTGCTTCAGAAACAATGCTTAATCTAGGGACTTCAAGGCCCACTTAAGTTATTAAAATTAATCATCATCATATGCATACCAAAACTCTCATACTCTTAGAAGACATAAATTATGAGCTAACATAGCTTCACAAATTTTAAAGTTCTTCATTACTTTACTCTGGCCCCCTCTTTTCACTAAGGTACCTTTCCATGTATACACTATAACTTATCCCTCCTAATAACTCCAATGATTCTTATTCTTTAATGGACATCTATTCTGCATTAAGCAATTACAATAGGTATTTAGAGCATAAAACAAATTAGTAGTGTTTGTGTTTAATTAATATATGATATGTTATAGAGATTGCAAAACAGAGAAAGGTGAACCATAAAAATGTTAATTTGTGAAATACAAATTAATGGAATAAAGGTAGGTTGCCATAGCCAATGAGATATACATTCATAAAAACAGCTAAGATTGGATAAGTCAGGGAACATGGAAGATGAATGGTACTCTGTGAGGGAAGAACATTTGGAAGGCTCTGAAGGAGATTGACCCTGGAACATACATGCAAAGCAAGACTTCTGACCATAACAGTAAAGATGTGTTCCCCTGCTCTAAAGCAAAATTTAAAAAGTGTCCTTGCTTCAGGTGGGAAAACACCATTGTAATGAATAAATGATAGTAGTCATAGATTTTCTGTTTGAGTAAAGGAGGGATGAATTACTCAATAAGTGGCCTGTCTATAGAAAAGGTCTGGTTTCTTATCACATATCCTCCATATAGAGATGCAAGCATTTGCATAGAAATGAACTGATTTGAGAAAGGGCAGAAAAGGGGAAGCAACGGAGAGAGTTGATGGAGCCAGTAAGAAAGTGCAGAGGAAAATATCCTTACAGATATGTTTCATAAGACTCTGTTCCACTTACGGTGTGTAGTACCTTTGGTAATTTAAGTCACATGACCACCTCGCATCGATGTCATTTTAGATACGGAGGAGAAAATATGATTTAAAAAAAGAAGTAATGACTATTTTGTATCGATAAATCATTCATCATCTGAAGTTTTAATAGAAAAGTTATATGCTTTAGCATTTGAAAATAAGTGGACTATGCCTACGAATATTTTAGGTAGCTTACAGCGGATCCTAAAAATGGTAATTTCTTTTATGTGGAATTTGAGTGGCTTTTGTGTATGTCTCATTTCTTATGTTTTTAATTTTGGAATTTCCAATAAAAATATCTTAAAGGGCAATTTTTTTTTATTCAGCATATCTATTTGAAAGTAATGTTGTGTGGCTTTAGGAAATTACATTTTACATGACAAATTATCCTAGGCCTCTCTTCCCTCCTGCTATTTATCCCTAAATATGTATATAAGTTTGTTATTATACAGCCAAGAAAATATTAACTGAGTTTTAATGAATGTTTGAAAAAAATACTTGAATAAAGTAGGAATGCTGGAATAAAAAAATTAAATATTTTCTTACTGAAAAGTCCTTTTATTTTATAAAAATATGTTAACATTTATGGTAAATCTTTAGAAAGTAGTCACTTGTATCAAAATACTTTTCAAATTGCTAGGCTTCAGGACTATTTTGAGAAACCTCTTAAAGAGTTAATATTTTTCAGAATATAGTCTTAAATCTGTTACATTAAGAAAAAAAGCTACCTATAAAATAACATTTTAAAAATACCAATTAAGCAGGTAAGATCTACTTTAAGAAATACAGAGATACAAACATCTCATCTAGAAATATTTATTAAAAAGTGTAGTAAGAGCTTTTCCTCTTACAAGCCCTTAAATATTTTTGAAGTGCTTTAAGGTGGGTACTATATAACAATGACTGGGAATCAGGCTCTAGAATCAGATACACTTCAACTACAACTGCATCATTAAATAGAGTTTGAAATTAGACAAATTACTTTGCTTTCCAAGTCTTCATTAGCATATGTCTAAATGGCAATTTCTTCTAAAAAATATAAATATTAAATGAAAAAAGAATGTCACAGAATTGTACGCAGTGAGGAAAAACTATATGCTACTATTTTTATATTGAATTTTATTTATGTTTAAAGAAGTAAACATTTTTAATTTAATCATTAACTTTTAGAAAGTGTCAAGTAAAAAAAAGTGAATCTGAAAGGAGATTACAATAACTGTCTGAAATTACGCTGAAAATCCTGTGTAACATAGTTTACTACATTGTGAAATTTAGGAAGCATCTGATTCATGGGGTGAAGGTGAGTAATTTACAGAAGTAAATATAAAAAATGAAACCTTATAATGAAAATGATTTACCTGCTGGGCAATCTCAAAACAGAAATTTTGTGCAATGGCACTAAAATAAATTCCAGTATCCAAAATCCACCAATAGAAACCTATCATTCTATTTATATAAAGGAATTTCTAATTTCTTACCCTGTCTTACTAGTAACACTGTTTTGTGATTCATAACAAGGATATCACACATTTAGCTTGCCAGTAAGAATACAAAAACTACTTTATTAAAGTGTAAAAGGTCTCAATGTAAATACATGCATGTGTATATCTGTTCTGAACTTAGATGTGTATATATGTGCATATAATACATATAATATTGGTTATTATATTATAAATAATTATAATTTTACACTAGATATGTGTTTTCTAAATTTAGAAGTATATGAGTATCTATGTATATTAAATATTATAATTGCATCTTAGAATAGTATCAAATAAAATATATACCTATGTTATATAAACTAAATGAAATCCTTTATACATATTTTATTTTTAATTTCTCATGAGAAACTTGGAAGAGGTAAAGACCAGAGATATATGCATATTATCTTAGCAAATGCAATATTTAGTGACAGAAAAGAAAGCAAGACAAATTTAAATGGCAGAAACTACACAGCAAGACCACAACACTACTTGTTCTACATCCTAAACAATGCTTAGGGTATTATTTTTTCTTACAGGCAATGGCATCCATTCTAGTATTCTAGTATTTTAGTATTCTGACTTTTTTTTGATGTTTTCAACCACATAGCTGATTCTCTGTGATTCACAAATAACCTTATGAGAAGGAAGCTGTGATTGGTGGCTTCTTACAGCAGAACCATTTGGTTAGACTTCTCAAAATTGACTGTCAATACGTTGCCCACAATTTTATTAAATATCTAATTTGTGCCAATTATTCTCTCATAATCAGGTTTTTCAATGGGGTGCAAATTAGCCATGAACAATCTAGTAATTCAAACAGGCAGCTAATGCATAGTGCAAGATGAGTCTAAGAGGAACCTGCAAATTACTAGGCACTCAATGTACCTGCAATTTGTGGTCAGTGTTGAATGTTTTGATTGTTTATAATAATTACACCAACATAAGACAAGTACGCCCATTGCCTTAGATAATAAAAATATGTAAAGACAAAACCTATACATAATGTTAAACTTAAAACTATTAATGTAACCGGTAAAGAATTACAGCCATCATTCATTTATTGGATTATTTGCTTGAATCTTTTCAAAAGAAACGAGGCGTTTTATTCATTTCTTAAAGCACACTTCCTACTGTTTTCCCTCACTTCAGGAAAATAGCAATATGAGAAATATGTCACTTGATTTCCATTTGATTTAGAGATCTTATATATTTTTTCACCAAAATGAAAACTATTAACTAAAATAAGTCACAAGATCCACCTCCTGGAGAGATTTAATGCATAGCCTTGCCTTCTGACCTCTACTTCCACTTCACCACATACGTTTATTTTTATGGGGAATTCTCTATCTCATTTACTGATGTCTCTGAATTTTTTCCTTTCTCTCTCAATTTTATTATTAATCCTTTTCTTTTCTCTGCACATTACTTTTCTCTCCATGTGACATGGGCCAAATAACCTACTGCTATAGTTTGAATGATTCATGTTGAAATTTAATCAACACAGTAACTATTAAGTGATGGGATCTCTATAGCACAATATTAAGAGGTGATTAGACCATGTAAGCTTTGTTCTCATGAAATTATTTACCTTTTTAAAAGGGTTTGTTTTGGCTTGTATCTAGGCGTCCTCCAAAAGCCTCATGTGTTAATAGATGAATTTTGGGGGAGGTGGGTGGATCATGGGTGTGGAATGCTAGATTAGGGTATATGATACTGGAATTGATTAAATTGGTTTAGCTTTGTTCTGGGTGTGGATAATAGAAGCTTACCTTGGGTGTGGGTGGCACCAATACATAGGTTAGTAGCCTGCATAGAATATAAAGAAACAGAAAGAAGGCAGGGCCACTGCTTGCTACTTCCTGCCTGTCCTGCCATGGACTGTTTCTCCTCTGTGATGCCCCTCTGCCATGCTGTCCTGCCTTGGGACCACATGACTATAGACTAAAACCTCTACAAACTGTGAGTGAAATGAACTTTTCTTCCTTTAACTTTAGGTGTTATGTATTTTGTCTCAGCCACGTGCAAAATAACTAAGACAGGGCTCAAGGTATACTTCACCTTAGATACCATCTTTTACCAGTGTTCACTTGCTCTAGAGGAAGAAGCAAAAAGTTACAAACTTGAAAGCAGAATGTAGCCCTCACCAAGCAATGAATCCTCTGAAACCTTCCTCTTGGATTTCTCAACCACCAGAACTGGGAGAAATACATTTTTATTCTTGACATATTACCTATTTCAGCTATTTTGCTATAGTACTACAAATGGGCTAAGATACATACTCTATGAATTTTGGTCTTCTACTCATTTTCTTTAGATAATATTTTATAACATGACAAAGTTATTATTGATTAAAATTATGCATACATTTAATAAATATTCCATTTAACCACTATTCACAAAACACCTTCAATGTATATGATGCTAATTTATATGCTTTGGACATAGCTAGTGAAACATAAATTTGAATAAAATAAAGACAAGCCAGGCATAGTGGAACAAGCTGGTAATCCTAGTACTTGGAAGGCAGAAGCAGGAGGATCAGCATTAGTTTGAGGCCAGCCTGGGCTACATATTAAGTTCATATGAGTCCCTGTCCCCAAAAGCAAACAAAAATAAGAACAATCAAATATTTTTTGTTCTCTTGATATCTGCAATCTAGTATACAAAATTCAATATATGACTAATGCAATCAACACAAGACTATGATAATACTGTTATGTGAGTCCACTGACAATGACAAGTCAATATAATTTAGTTTCAATTTAATAGGAAGTGATAAATGAAAAATTTTACTGTCCATACAGAATCATAGCTTTTCACTTTTGAAGATGGAAAAATGATTATTGTTCTTTCTTCATAAAGCCTTTTTGATGATCACCCACTGTGGTATATGTACATATAAGAATCTATCATAATTTTTCAATTGATAATTAAAAACATAAAAACAAACAAAATTTGTAAAAAAAAACTCTGAGAAGGATCAGCCTTACCCACTCATCAGAAGAAAAGATATTAAACTTACCTTTTCCTAAATTTAAAAATCACTATTCTTTGAGGAGTTTTCACACATAATTATAGTAGTTTCTGCTTTACCTGTTTGTGAAACACTTCAGGCTTTGAAAAATTTGGCAAATCTGATTTTTTCCTTTTCTTTTCCAGTTTTAAATAAAAGTGACTAGATCATTGGTTTACTTATCACAGTCAAAAGCTAATGAACAAGAAAATGTTTGTCATTTAGTTGTATATGTAATAATCAATCTAGGACTGACAGTTTATAACACATAACTAAAAGGACTTTATAAAAATTTTCTATTTTTCAACCAAATCTTGTTATGGAGTGAGTTATTTCCTCGCCTTTCAAATGCATATTTTAGAGCCCTAATTCTCAACATGACTATATTTACAAATAAGGCTTTTAAGCAGGAAATTAAGCTGAATAAAGCCATGAGGCTGGGCCCATTCCAATAGTGCTGGTGCCCTTACAGAGGGTGGGGGATTTAGCTCAGTGGGGCTGTGCCTGCCTCTCAAGCACAAGGTCCTGAATTTGATCCCTGGTACCAAAAAAAAAAAAAAAAAAAGGAAAGAAAAGAAGAGAAAAAAGCAAGCAAGCAAGCAGAGATACCAGGAGGAGGAAAACCTTTACACAAAGAAAATGCCCTGTGAAGTCTCAGTGATGAGACAGCCAGCTGCAAACCAGGAAGAAAGGCCTCAGTGGAAATCATCACTTCCAGAACATTGATTTGGGATTTCTGGATTCCAGAACTGTGAGAAAGTAAATGTGAAGCCATCCACTTTGTGGTACTCCATAATGGCTGGCTAAGCAGACTAATGTAAAATTTTGAAATATTTACTTAAAAAACAGTATGACTTGGTTTTTAAGTGTCAGGAATTTTATTACAATCAGTCTCATTTAATCTTGCCAGAATGGTCAAGAAAGCATTTCTAGGAGGTATTATCTGAGTTATTATTGGGAAGAGAAGGACACAGAGATGTGATATGAGCCCAAGAGCATTTCAGGGCTCCTATTAATACAAGCACACTGTTTTTTCAATATTTTCTTATCTTTTGGGGATGTTTCTTCATTATTTACCTATCTTGTTCTGTACTTTCAGATGTTTTGACATAATTGTTCCCTTCAGGCTAGTTTCATGGTTTATAGTTTTTACATTTAAAGACAACTTGCCAAAAACACTGAAGATTCACTTTCTTATTGATTAATTAATTGATTCAATCAATAAATATTTAATAAGCTTTTACTATGTACCAGTTCAGTCACTGGAAGTACAGAGGTGACTAAGAGGTACCTATTCTCCCCAGTGTTTATATTCCCTTGGAGAAGATAGATTACAAACAAGATTGGTCAGGTGATTATAGATACTACCAAGAGCATAGAAATAAATATTTAGCCAGAGAGTGTATATACAGAGATAGACATGGCTTATAGAGGATGCTGGCTGAAGAGAAGACATTTGATCTGAGAGCGTTTGATCACACCTTTGTCCTTCTTTGAATGAAGGAAGAAAAAGATGGGAAAATTTAGGCAACTGTACTTTCAATTGAAGCAACAAGAGAGCATTCGTTAGACATGTGGTTTTTATAGTTTTTGATCCTTGTAGAAAAAGCTTAAAAATTTCTGATATCCAGGTTGATTGTCTGATCAAGTAAAACTAAAGCTCTAAGGAATCAAGCTTAGGCATTAGTGTTTACAATACTCAGCCAAAGTTGGGATCAGTGCATTAGATGTAAATGAACTTGTTTTGTTTCAGAGACTGAAAGGTCAGTGAAGCTAATGTGGATAAAGGGTGAAAAGGGAGAGAAAGGAGAATAAAAATGAATATAAGTCATCATAAATTCTTTGGATATTACTTTGAATGTGACAGAAACCTGCTGCAATTTATAAGCAGGAGGTGTTATGTAATCTTGTTTGCAAAATATAACTTTGTCAATATAGTGGAGAATGTACTTCCAATATTTGGGCACTATTGCAAAAATTATCCCAAGCAGATAATAATACATGAAGGAGTAGTATTCAAATGAAATCTATTTTAACCTCATCATTTTTCTTTTGTTAGATTGCTCTTTTTTATAAGATGTTCGTAGAGTAATTTTTTCATTGTTGATGTATTAGTTTTCTTGGACTGCCATAATAAAATAGTACACACAGGGTGGTTTAAACCACAGGAATTTATTTTAGTAGTTTGGAAGCTAGAAGTCCAACATTAATGTGTAGGGAGGCTTGTTTTCTCCTGAGGCCTCTCTCTTTGTCTTGCAGATGATCACTTTCACTGTATCTTCTGAAGGCATTTCCTTAGTGGTAGCATATCTTTGATGTAGTTAGTGTGTGTGTGTGTGTGTGTGTGTGTGTGTGTGTGTGTGTGTGTGTGAATATCCTCTTTATGTAAGAACACCAACCAGATTGTATTAAGGCATCCTCAACAGTCTCACTTTAACTTAATCACTAATTTTAAAAGCTATTTCCAAATACAGTCCCATTTAGGAATCAGAACCTCAAGAGATGAATTTGGAGGGGACACAATTCAGCTGTCAACAGTTTGTGTTCTGAAATTTCATCAGTGTTTTACATATTTGTCAGCTAAAAACTCATTTGACTTTAAAGTGTTACTTTTATTATATTTTCAATATTATTTACTCTATTTCATATGCCTTTCTTTTTCTGAAACTCATTAAGAAAGATGCTGGAGCTTCTGAATTTATTCATCATTTCTTTTATCTTTCATATTATTCCACTCATTTGCATTTTTGCATTTACTTTGTCTTTAGAGACTCCCCAGATAGATTTCCAGGGTAGAGATTTACCCTTTAACCATACTTGTCATGCTAGGGAGACCATTGTTTCATGTGTGTGTGAATGTGTGTGTGTGTGTGTGTGTGTGTGTGTGTGTGTGTGTTCATGTTATGGGGATTGAATCCAAGAGCACTGTGCCCCTGGACTCTATCCCTTGCCATTATTTATTTTCTATTATGAGGAAAGTTCTCACTGACTTGCTCAGGCAGACTTCAAAATTTCTATCTTTCTGCCTCAGTCTCCTGAGTGGCTGGGATCAAGGCATGAACCCCCTCTCTTGGCTCCATTGCTTTCAATTTAAATAATAAGCATCTAGTTGTCAAGATTTCTAATGAATTTTTTTTCATAGAATTAATAGCCCCTTCATATTTTTGAATGTATTAATTGTATTTAGTGTAAATTTTTCTTTCTGCTCTCATCATTAAGTTTGATCCAGCTTTCAGAACTTGAGAATTATGTCATTGCAATAGTTTGATTTTCAGTCTGTTTTAGAATGAGTTTTTTTTTCTATATTGCCTTCTTTTGGATCTTATTCTACTTTCTATTTTTCAGGTAACCCTTACAATATTTAGACAATAATATCATTTTAAATTTTATTATTGCCTACTATGTATTTATTATCCATTACATGTATAAGAATGTAGAAACTGGCGTATGTAAAATATACATAATATATAAATATATATTCATATAATAATATACTAAAATTATGTATATAAAACATATATAGAGAGAGAAAGTGAGACCCAAAACATGTATACACACTTGCACACTACATTTCAGGAAAAGAAAAATACTACGTTGTTTCTTTCAATGGATCACATTCCTTTCATTTGGGGAACCCTAGACGATTTCATATATTGTAGAAAACCCACTACACTACTGGCCCTTAGAGATGAAATTGAAAATGTATGTGTAGCAATCTCGGTGACCAAGGTTACCCAAGCAGCAGTTTGCCACACTAATAAATGTCTGTAAGCTAACGGTCACCACCTTAAGCTTCTCTTGTAATTATAGAGGCCAGAGGTAGCTTGTATCATGATGTCTCAATAAATTTAGTATTATTTATTTCAGTATTATATATTATTAGTATTTAAATAAAATTAGAAGTAAAATATTTATACAAGTTTTTCTTTTCCTGAAATGTGTATACATATTTTGGCAGAAAACATATATTCTAGAAATAAGAAATATATATATGTAAATATATATTTACATATATATATATATATATATATATCCTAGAAATAGGATTTCTAGAGTGAGTGATCATAGTGCAGCATTCATTCAGACTGACTACTTCTGTGCCAGTCAGCTTTCCAACACTATGACAAAATACATGAGAATAACAACTTAAACAAAAAGTTTTCTTTCTCTCCTGGTTTGAGAGGTTTCAGTCTAGCACTGGCTGTTCTTACTTTTATACCTATGGCAAAGAAGAATATCATGATGTGTCAGGGGAAATCTGGTCTTCAAAGAGAGGGGAGAGCTGGAAGAAGAGGCTGAGGGCAAGACATGGTAACTAAGGGCACACCTCTTAAATTTGCATCACTTTCAAGATTAAAAATGGCAGAATGAAGACCAGCAGCAAAATACAACCTGTGAGGGACCTGGAATTGAGACATCAGGAAAACAACAACATAGTAAAGAATAAAAGGAGTAGATTTATGGGAATCAGAAAGGAACCAGTAGGAAAACCAGAAACTACAGAGAAGTTAAAGGAAGTGAACACAATGCAGAGAAAAGCATGAAGCAGTCTGGAATGCTTACCATGGCTCCAGGAGAGAGGGATTTGTCTCCTCTAACACAAGGGATATACCTTGCTTGGAAGGTTGCCATAGGCTATGTATGCAGAGGTCTCTAGAGTGTGGGGAGAACCTCATAAACCCAGAGGCCATAAAACTAAGTGAAGAATGCAGTGATCTGTGACACACAGAGGACACAACTGGGAGTGGCTGGAGTGAATGGGACCTTAGGGTGGATACCATCTGAGGCTGAGAATGCCCAGTAGGAAAGGCAGGGCAATACTCAGTATTCACACACAAAAAGTGAATGTGGAAACAAAATAGGATTTAGTGGTGACTTGCTATTCCTCCATTGTATCTGAAGAAAGTGTAGCCTAAAATTATACAGGAGAGAGACTTTGAAGGTTGTGAAGAGGAGCCTGACCAACTTGAGTTACAACCAGCCCTCATAAACAAATTGAGCTCATAAGTCCAGTCCACTGTACTGTAGACCTGGGAAAGAAAGCACTCATTTGAAAACACAGGAATGTTTCTGGACACCTTTGTCTCTTTATTGAGTTTTTAGAGGTTTGAGGGTTTTTTACTTCTTTGTCTATTTTCTTTTTTCTATTTCTTCTACTGTTTATCTTTTTTCTTCTTTTCCTATGTATTTTGTTACTTTTATCTAATTTACAAAAAATTTTGTTTCTTACCCCCTAATATGTTCTTTTAACTCACTTTTCTCTCCTCCTCATCTTACTTTCCTTTATTTTTCAAAGTTTACTTCTTTTATTTTACTCCTTTCCATTCAATGAAATTTATTAGTATTACTATGAAGCTTAATCTTTAGATATTTAGTTGATTCTATTCTATTAGTATATTTTTTCTGTTGTTAATGATCTTACAGACATTTCATTTAGTAGGCATTTAATTATTTAATTTGTCTTTATGTCTAGCTTATTATTGCAGATCATTTTTTTCTATTATTAAGGGTGGTAGAGTAACTTTTATTTGCTTTCTTTGGTATATCAATATCCAGTTTATCTTTAAATGTATTATTGTTGCTATTGCCAGGGTGGCATATGTGTTGGTCCTAATTGGTTTTTATTGCATGCCAATATCTAATTTTTCTCTTTTACATCAAAAATGCAGTTTATTTCTAGAAAACTTGTTTGGCCAATGACATTCTACTCCCCACTCTGCAAATTAAAGGAGACAGTCCATTCTTGGGATAGAGTCAAAGGCCTATAGTTAGCCACGCCCAGGGCACATCACTGAACAGCAGACACTAACTAACAAGATCTTACTAGCAACAAAGATTTTCCATTATAATTTATACACAACTCTCAGCATGGATGCACACCCCACCCTACAAATGTGAGAAAAAATACTCCAAAAGGTCCCAACTCCCCAAAATTTGAACGTTGGGGCATCAGTAAAGAGGAAATCAAAAGCCAATGGCTAAATTAAACAAGCTGATAAAAGATTAGACAAAAACAAATCATTAAGGAGCTTGGCAGGATAAAAAATGATATAGCTAAACACTTAAGCTTACAGCAGGCACTAATTAAAAACCAACTAAGCCAAAAAAATGAAGCAAAGCCTGAATGACCAGTGTAGCAAAGAATTAGAGTCTGTGAAAAGGTACCAAAGAGATATCTAGGAGATAAAAAATTTCCCAGAAAGTATGGACAATATAGGTGACCCAAGTGAGAAGATCATGTGTGAACTAGAAGATAGGGGTGATACAGAGAACCATATGCTCAAGGATACTTTATTTATTTATTTATTTATTTATTTATTTATTTATTTATTTATTTATTGGTACATTTTAGGTATACAATACATTTATATTAATCATTGTGTGTTTGTACCTGAACATGATATATCTTAGTTCTTATTTTTTTCCCCATTACCTGTGTGCCCTTCATCCCCTCCACCCTTCCCTATTTCATAGACATTGTTTCCATTTTTTTTTCTTTCACGTAATTTTTCCTTTCCTTTCTTCCCTTTCCCCTTCCCCTCCCACAACCCTTTCACCTTTGGACCTTTTCCTATTTCAAATTATCAATTATTCATTTTAATCATTTTCATCATTATTTACACTTTCAGTTTCTCACATTAGAGATACTATTTGGTATTTACACGTGTGTATCCTATTTATTTCACTTAAGAGCATGGCCTCAATATGCATTCATTTAGCTATAAATGACTCTAGTTTCTCATTCTTTATGGCTGAATAGTACTCTATTTTATTAAAAAAACACATCTTCTTTAACTAGTTTCCAGTTGATGGGCACTTGGACTGTTTCCAAACCTTAGCTATTACAAACTGTGCCACTATAAACATAGGTGCACATATATTGTTGTGGTATGATTCTTTTAATTCTTTGGGGAAGGTACCCAGTACAGGAATAGCTGGGTCAAATGGGACCTCTAGTCCTAGTTATTTGAGGCATGTCCATACAGATTTCCACAGTGGTTGCACCAGTCTGCACTCCCACCAATAATGGAGAAGGGTTCTTTTCTCTCCACACCCCTGCCAGCATTTGTTATTGGTTGATTTCTTGATAGCAGCCATTTTTTGTGGTGTGAGGTGGAATTTCAGTGCTGTTTTCATCTGCATCTCCCAAGTGACCAGTGATGTTGAACATTTTTTCATATATTTATTTGCTATTTTTCCTTCTTTGTCTGAGAAATATCTGTTCATTTTGGATGCCCATTTTTGAATTGAGTCTTTGAATTGGGGGGTCTGATTTTTTTCAATTCTTTATATATTTTTGATAGTAGACCTTTGTCTGAGGTACATTTGCTAAAAATTTCTTCCCATATTGTAAGTTGTCTCTTAGCTCTGTTGCAGTGAAGAAGCTTTTTAATAAGATGAGATCCCAGTTGATTCTTTGTGTTAGCTCCCATGCTACTGAAGTTTTGTTCATAAAGTCTTTTCCTATGCCAGTGTCACTGAGAGTTCTACCTAACTTATCTTCCAGCAAGTTTACTGTTTCTGTCTTGATATTTAGCTCTTTAATCCACTTTGATCTTAGTTTAGTGCATGATGATAGGTATGAGTCTAGTTTTAATCTTTGGCAGGTTGATAACCAGTTTTTCCAACACCATTCATTGAACAGGCTATCTTTTCTCCAATGAGGGCAATTGGCTCCTTTGTCAAAGATGAGGTGGCTGAGTATGTCTGAAGTTGTTTCTGCATGTTCTAATCTATTCCACTGATCTTTGGGTCTGTTTCTTTGCCAGTACCATGCTGTTTGTATCACAGTAGCTCTGTAGTATAGTTTCAAGTTGGGAATTGTGATACCCCCAGCCATGTCTCTGTTGCCCAGAATTGCTTTTGATATTCTGGTTTCTTCTGCTTCCAAATGAATTTTTGGATTGTTTTCTCTAGTTCTGTGAAGTATATTGTTGGAATTTCAATCAGTATTGCATTAAATCTATATAGTAGTTTTGGAAGTATGGCCATTTTCACTATATTGATTCTTCCTACCCAGGAACAAGGGATATCTTTCCATTTTCTTATATCCTCTTCAATCTCCTTCTTCAGAGTGCTGTAGTTTTCAATGTAGAGGTCTTTTGCTTCCTTTGTTAAGTTGATTCCTAGATATTTCATTTCTTTAGATGCTATTGTAAAAGGAATTATTTCTTGAATTTCTCTCTCAATGGGTCTGCTATTTGCATATAAGAAGGCCATTGCTTTTTGGGTGTTGGCCTTATGTCCAGCTACTCTACTGAATCTGTCAATTAGGTCTAGGAGGCTTTTGGTAGAGTTTTTTGGGTCTCCTATGTGAAGTATCATATCACCAGCAAATAATGACAGTTTAACTTCTTCCTTTCCTATCTTTATTCCTTTTATTTCTTTCTCTTTTCTAATTGCTATGGCTAATTTTTCCAGAACAATATTGAACAGGCATGGTGATAGTGAGCATCCTTGTCTTGTTCCTGATTTTAGCGTGAAAGTTTTCAGTTGTGCTCAAGGATACTTTAAAAGCAGCAAAAGAACATTGAAAATAGATTCAACAACTGCTAGATGACACAAAGATGAATTTAAGATTAACTGGAATTAGTTAAAAATAAGAATATGGCACTAATGGCAAAAAAAACCTATTAAGAAGATCATAATAGAAAACTTTCCAAATATGGGGAAAGGATTTGACATACAGGTAAGTGAGCCAGTAGCCACTATTATAAAAGGACTTCTCTATGACACATCATAGTCAAAATTTCAGAAAGCTAATACTAGGGGGAAATCTTAAAGCTGTTAGAAAAAGTCAATAATTTGTACCTTATAAAGGTTAATCTATTGGGATTATGACAGACTTCTCAACCTGAACCTTAAAGGACAGGAGAACTTTTAGTAGAGGTAAACCCCTAAAAGAAAACAATTTCCAACCCATACTACCATATCCTGTAGACTGTCTTTCAATATTGATGTAGAAATAAGGTCTTTTCATGACAAAGAGTACCTTAGATATTCATAACCACCAAATTAGCACTCCAAACATTCTCACCAAATCCTAAAAAGAGACAATGAAGCCAACAACTTCAAAAATTCTAATGGAATGAATACATCAGGTAGGATGACTAGGTAAGCAAGAGAAAAAGGAATTATCAATAGAAAAATAATGCAATAACTGGAATATGTCAATACTTTTCTGTAAAACACTTGATGTGAGTGATCTCAACTTCCCAATTAAAAGACACAGGTTGTATTAAGAAACTCAATGCTATGCTATATTCATTTAATCCAAAAAATAAATTTAAACACTAAATGCTAAAAGATGGAAAACAATATTCTGAACAACAGGAGCCAGAAAACAAGCAGGAGAAGCTACTATATTTTCTGACAAAGTAGACTTCAAGCCAAGACTGATCAGGAGAGGCAATGAAGATCACACATATTAGCTCAGAGAACAATTCAACATGAATAGATACATAGATAGACATAGGTATGGATATAGATATATCATGTTATTCATCTTCACAAAACAAATACTACTAGACAAAGATCAGATAAACATCAACAAAATTGTAGTGGGAGATTTCAGTAACTTATCACAAATAGATTTAATAGAAAAAGATTAAAAATAAATATAATAGATGAATGACACACCCAAATAAATAAACTTAATAAATATTACAGTGTTTCACTAAAAAATTCAGAATAAACATTCTTATTAGCAGTACACAGAACTTTCTCCAAGAGACCATATACTACTCCATAAAACAGACTTAAACTAAAAAGAAGCAAAATTATCCCACGCATATAATGAGATCATAGTGCAATGAATCAATGAAAAAAGAAACCACAGAAATTATGGAAAAACATGGAGATTAACATTATATTCTTGAACAATCAGTGAGTCACAGAAGAAATCAAGAAAGAAATTAGACCTTTCCCCAAATTAAATGATACTACCAGTAGAAAACATGAGAACTTATGGAGTACAATGAAGACAATCCTAAGAGAGAAGTTTATAGCTATGAATACCCACATCAGCAAAACAGATAAATAATGTATTGAAATAACTAAACATCCTAGAAAGACAAGAACTATCTAAATCCAAGGTTAGTGCAGGGTGGAAATTATAAAGATCAGAGAAGAAATTAGTAAAATAAAGACTAAAATAACTAAAAATAAATATTTAGTCAAAGAGCTTGTTTTTCAAAATAATAAAATGTGTAGACAAATCTTTAGCCAATCCAACCAAAAAGAGGAAATCAAAAGACACATATCAATGCAATTTGAAATGAAAAATGTGAAATCTCAATGGACACCACTGAAATCCAGATTACTGGTAACTATTTTGAAAATCTGTACTCTAATAAAATCATCCAGAAGAAATGGATCGATTTCTAGATAGATATGATTTAGCCTACTTGAAAGAAAAAAAAGTTGAAAGACTAAATAATTCAATGAAATAAGACAATGAAATATGACAATGAAAATGAGGCTGTATCGATAAACCTATCAAGTAAGAAAAGGGCAAAAACTAACTCCTTCACCACTGAATTCAGTAAGAACTTTAGAGAAGATCAAATTCAAATATTCTTCAAATTCTTTAATTAAATTTTAAGGGGAGGAGTACTGCCAAAATCATTCATTCCTGGAGACTGAAATTACTTTGATTGCAGAGTCAGACCAAAACTGAACAAAAAATTAAAATGCAGGCCAATCTGTTTAATAAACATAGATAAGAAAACCCTTAAAAAGATGCTGGTAAACAGAGTGCAGAAAAACCTTTAAAAAATCATACATCATGAGCAAGTAGGTTTCATCCCAGGGATGCAAGTGTAGTTCAACATAAACAAATTGATAAATCTAATACATTACATGAGAGGAAGCAAGAACAAAAATCACATGATCATCTCAATAGATGCAAAAAGACTTTGACTAAATGTAACATCCATTCTTGATAAAAAATCCTGAGGAAAATATGTACAGAAATATCATATCTGAATCTGATAAAAGCCATTTTTGACAAACCAATGGACACAGTCATATATGGGGAGAAGCTGAAAGCTTTCCCTCCAGAATTATGGATGTTCATTATCACCACTCCTGTTTAATATTGTACTTGAAACATAAAGCATCAGAATCAAGCAAAAGATAGAAATAAATGAGATACACATAGGAAAGGAAGAAGTCAAATTATCATTATTTGCAAAAATGTGATTCTTCACATATAAGACCTAAAGAATTCTACCAAATGACTCCTAGAATTAATAACCAATATTTGTAATGTAGGAGGATAAAAATTAATACACAAAATTCAATATTGTTTGTGTACACCACTAATGAACTGAGAAAGACATTGAGAAAGCAACACCATTCACAATAGCACCAAGAAAGAATAAATATTTAGGAATTAACCTAACAAAGAAAGTTAAAGGCCTCTATAACAAAAACTATTGTACTCTGAAAAAGGAAGTTGAAGAGAACTTCAGAAAATGGAAAAACACCCCACTTCTGGATAGGAAGAATCAATATTGTCAACATGGTTACAGTACCAAAAGTGACATACAGACTTAATGCAATCCCAATCAAAATAGCAACAACATACCTCACAGAACTGTATAAAACAATCCTGAAACTCAATAGCAAAAGCAATTTTGGGCAACAAGGAGGCATCACAAAGCAGGAGGCATCACAATTCCGGACTTCAAGTCATATTACAAAGCTACAGTGACAAAAAGTGTGTGATACTGGCACAAAAACCAGCATGTGTAACAAAACAGAGGACACAGAACCAATTCCAAGCACATTCAGCCATCTCATCTTTGACAGAGGGGCCCAAAACATGCACTAGAGAAAATATATCCTCTTTAATAAATGGAACTGAGAAAACTGGCTGTACAAGTGCAGAAGATTGAATCTTGACTCATGTCTTTCACCATGAACTAAACTAAAATCAAAATGAAACAAAGAACTAAATATTAAAACAAAAACACATGATGGAAGATAAAATAAGTAAAATTCTTAAATACATAGGCTTAGGCAAGGTCTTTCTGAATAGAATCTCAATTACATAAGAAATAACACAAGAATCAAATTATATATTATAAAGGTTCTGCACAGCAAAAGAAACAATCAACAGAGCGAAGAGAATTAACAGAATGGGAAAATTGCTGTCAGTTACTTCTTGGATCAAAGATTAGTATATACAACCCCTTCCCCAAATGAAGCAGCCAATTAAGAAATGGCAACTGAAAGGAATAGACACCTCTCAGAAAAAATGTACCAATTGCCAGTAAACGCAAGAAAAAATGTTCAACATTTTTGGCCATCAGAGTAATGCAAATTAAAACAAGGTTGTAATTCCATTTTGCTCCAGAAAGAATGGCTATCATCAAGAAATCAAATAATATTAATTGCTGGCTAGACAACAGGAAAATGAGACCCTTCTAATCGTTGTTGGAAAGGTAAACTAGAACAACCATTTTAGAAATCAATATAAAGATTCCTCAGAAGACTAAAAATAGAAATTCCATTTAATCCTGCTATTCCCCTTCTAAGTATTTCAAGTATTATAGTAATAGATGCATACTAATGTTTACAGCAGCACAACTCACAATACCTAAATCTTGGAAGTGGTCATTATGTCATCAACAAATGAATTATAGAGTACTGCTCTGTCATAAAGAAGGATAAATTACAGTTATTTGTAGGAAAATGGATGAATGTCGAGAAAACAATGTGAAATATATCAGGCACATAAGCTTAAATATCACATGGTTTCTCAGATTGATAGCCATTCTTTCTGGAGTAAAATGGAATGACAATGTTTTAAATAAAAAACGGATAGAAGCAAACAGGGAGATAAAACTTTTGGAAATAGGAAGGGGACCAAATAATGAAGGGGGGTAGGGAAGGGAGTAGAAGAGGAAGTAAAGAGAATTAAGATGTGTTGTGCACATGCACTAACTCCACACAATGAATGTAATCATTATGTATGGCAAATATGTAAAAATTAATAAAAAATAAAAGTAATTTATATAAATTCCCAATACTACCATCAAATTGTGAATCAATTATTAGACCAATGTAATTAGAGTCCTTATGAACCAATCACATCTAAAACATCTCTAATGTTAATGTACTAAGGATTAAGCCTTGGGTACACAATCTTTTAGGAGATTTTTAGGAATCAAGTAACATTTTTTCTCTTAATTAAGTCTTGTCAGTGTTTGTACTGGTATTATATTTTTGTTGTTGTTTTTCTAAGTTTTATTTTTATATGTGTATGCATTGCCATCTCAGAAAAGATGTTAAGATTTTGTTCTGTCAAAGAGAATTTTCTTCAGACAAATGGTTTGTCATTGTTTAGTAAGATAAATATGACTACCGGCTTCCTTTTTAAAATTTTTTTTGTATATCCTTTTATTGGTACATTTTAGGGGTAAAATATAATGACATTCATCATTGGAGATATGTACCTTTACATACTCTCTTGGTTCTTATATTTTCCCCCTTCCCCTGCCCTCCCTTCAACCCCTCCATCCCTCCTTATTTACAAAGACGTTTCCATTTTTTCATTTTCTCATATTAATTCCATTCCCTTCTTTCCTTTCCCCTACCTCTCCCACTTCTCCCTCCCCTTTGCCCCTTTTCTTCCTATTTCACATTATCTATTATACTTTTTAGTCCTTATTTACACTTTTAGTTTCTCACACTAGTGAAACTATTCAGTATTTACACATGTGTCCTGTTTACTTCACTTAAGAGTATAGGCTCAATGTGCATCCATTTAGCAATAAATGTTTCTAATTTCTCATTTTTTATGGCTGAGTAGTACTCCATTTTATTAAAAAACCACATTTTCTTTATCCAGTCTCCAGTTGATGGGCATTTGGGCTTTTTCCAAGTTTTAGCTATCACAAACTGTGCTGCTATGAACATGGGTGCACATACATCACTGTGGTATGATTCTTTTAATTCTTTGGGGAAGATACTCAGCAGGGAAATAGCTGGGTCAAATAGGACTTCCAGTCCTAGTTCTTTGAGGTAGCTCCACACTGATTTCCACAGTGGTTGCACCAGTCTACACTCCCACCAGCAGTGGAGCAGGGTTCCTCTTTCCCCATAGCCCCGCCAGCATTTTTTGTTGGCTGATTTCATGATAGCAGCCATTCTTTCTGGGGTGAGGTGGAATCTCAGCATTGTATTTATTTGCATCTCTCGAATGACCAGTGAAGTTGAACATTTTTTTCATATGTTTATTTGCTATTTCTACTTCTTTGTCTGAGAAATGTCTGTTTGTTTCAGATGCCCATTTTCGGATGGGGTCTTTAAATTTGGGAGGTCTGATATTTTTAAGTTCTTTATAGATTCGAGATAGTAGACCTTTGTCTGAGTGACCACTGGTGAAAATTTTTTCCCACATTGTGCGTTGTCTCTTCACATTGCTGGTGGTTTCTCTTGCTGTGCAGAGCTTTTTAGTAAAAAGAGATTCCACTTGTTGATTGTTTGTGCTAGTTCACGGGCAACTGAGGTTTTGTTCATAAAGTCTTTTCCTACCCCAATGTCTTCAAGAGTTCTACCTAACCTCTGTTCCAACTGGTTCAGTGTTTCTGTTTTTATATTTAGATATTTAATCCATTTCGATTTTAGTTTAGTGCATGGTGAGAGATACAGGTCTAGTTTTAGTCTTTGGCAATTTGAAACCCAATTTCTCCAGCACCATTTATTTAAGAGGCTAGCTTTCCTTCAGTGAGGGTGTTTGGCTCCTTTATCAAAGATGAGGTGGCTGAGTTTGTCTGGAGTTGTTTCTGCATCGACTACCTTTCCCTAATGAAAGTTAATGCTTTCTTAGCAAAGTGTCATGGCAGTTTTTGGGTAGGGTGGGCAAAATGTAAACTAATATTGTTAAGCAAGAATAAATTTACTTTAATTGCTTTAAATATGTATAGTCAGTAATATAATTTGAAATACAATTAGAAAAAATAATATCTTATAAAATATAAATATGCAGCAATTATATTAATTCTCACAAAGTAGAAGCATTTTCTTAAGTAGCAATACAAAGGAAAAAAATTATATATCATGCAGGAAGAATGTAGGAGTTATGATCTAACCTTTCATATATGAACAAAACCTTTTTATGTTCATTTAATAAATGTCACTCATTATAAAAAAGAAGAGAAACAAGGATATTTTAATGTTAAACTCTCCAAACAATTCCAGTAAGGGAGTTGAAAAGATGATCAGTGACTTGAAAACGTGAGTGAAAATGTGAAAAATGGCAGGCTACACAGGAAGACAGTAACAAGTAATCAAAAAGCATTCTAGTTTAGTTAGGCTGTATAATTTAATCTGAGAGATTAAAGTAATATTCTAAATATTCAGTTTTCTCTCTTTTCCCCATTACTCTTTATGATGCTTCTCTTTTAATAAATAAATAAATAAATAACTTTAGAAACTTATGTCTATGTTCTTTACTATGTGATTAATTTTCTGAGATAAATATGCAGCCCTGTAATTTTTTTTCTTACTTTCTAAGGGAGCTTGTAATCTTTAGGCATGTTAGGGAGGTAAACCAATGTCTGTGGACACTTTGTTTTCTTGATTTAGGAGTTATATATGAATATAATACTCTTAGTGGTTGGAGAGAAGAGTTGAGTACATCTCCAACTATCCCCCAAGGAAGTGTTTAGTTGTATCCTCACTGTCAACCAGCTGTGTGTGAGCTGCCCCTGAAGACCTGTGTTCTACAATGATGGCACTGATGCTGTTTCCTGATTGTACAAGGAATAGAGACCTTCTCCTGTTTGATATTGCTTTTTTATGAAAAAAAAACTTTTTAAAAACTTTAAAATGAGAGTTACATATCTAATGTAGTCAAAACTCATTGAAACAAAGTAAAATTGTCATTGCCAAGGGGTTCCAGAGGGAGGAAATGGAATTCTTCAATAACATTAATATGATTCTGATATACTTTTAGGATTTTAGTTATTATTCATTAAAGTAATTCACTAATGGATAATTGATTAAAGGCAATATCAAGTGGACATGAAGGGCAGTATGGAAGTATGTCTTACGTCTGAGACAATTACTTCATTTTGTCATAATGCAAAATGTACAATCCTTCTAAGCAAGGAAATTGGGACAATACAGTATCTGTTATAGAGATTATCTAGGGCTGGGCTAGTGATATAGCTCAGTGGTAGGGCATTTGTCTAGATGCATAAAGCCCTACGTTTTGTGTCTAGCATGACATACATGTAACAATCAGGAAATTGAATTCTGCATTTGTCTCTACCTTCCTGGCACGACTCATTGTAATAACTCCGCTTTCCCATAAACTGAAAACTCTAAGAGAAATAGTACCTTTGAATCTTCTTACATTTTCCCAGAGACAAAAATAAAATTATTTCAGTCCACTGCTTATTCAAAATGATATTTTGCGTGCCTATGTGCACTTGAGTGCATATACATTTGTTCTAAGCTATGATGTTACGGATGGAGAAACTTATAGAGGAGTCAAGGAGCACAGGAGGAATTATTTGGTTTACACTGAAGCTGATTTTACTGTTTATAAAAAGTATAAAACATCTAATTATATATATATATAATTATTCCCCAAATATCTTGTTTTGTTTTTCTGGAGAAAACATTATATAAGTAGATGCTAACATGAAAAATAAAGAAGGAAGGTTTTTTTAAAGATTTGAGGGGTTGAAGGGAGGGCAGGGGAATGGGAAAAAATAAAAACCAAGATATATCATGTAAAGGTAGAAATTCTCGATGATGAATGTCATCATACTACATACCTAAAATGTACCAATAAACCTAATGAATAAAATATAAGATGTTGGAGGTAGGGATAGGATATGAAAGCTGCCACTCCGTGCATATAGTTATTATGTTGTTTAGAATCCAGAGAAAAGGATGGGTATATCCTGATGGCTGGCTTGAAAATGGATGAAGGGGAAAATGAAATAATAATCTCAAGTCAAGTAGAGGAAAGGCCCTAAGTATTGGACATGCAGGGGTTGTGGAATCTGAAACCTGGCAAGTTTTAATTGTATCATATGCAACTCTTGTAACCCTTTTAGTTGTTGCCCCTGGAAATTTGGACGCCAGGGGGGATATGGTTTTGTATGAAGCACCTGGAAACTGGGAAGTCTCTGTTGAAATTCAGGGCACATGTTATGGCTTGTATATAGATGCCCCCCCACCCCCCAAAGACTCATGCAGTCTATGTGGTGCTTTTCAGAGGTGGATGGATTTAGGGTATGTGATGCTGGGATCAAGGATGTGATGCAAGGATTAAGGATGTGAGTGCTACCTGCCTGAAGGGTGGGTAGCCTGGATAAGATATAAGGGACAAAAAGAGGACCATTGGTTGTTGCTTGTTGTTTGTTGGTTGTTGCTTGGATGATTTTGCTGCCTTCTGCCTGCCACAACTGTTTCTCTTCTGTGATGCCCCTCTGCCATGACAGCTTGCTTTTTAGACAGTGGATTATGGACTGAAACCTCTACAAACTGTGAGCCAAAATAAACCTTTCCTCCTTTAATTTTGGGTGCTGGGTATCATGTCTTAGCAATGAGAAAAAGTAACTAAGACATCACATACTATCTTTTTCACATTAGTATCACTCTGGTAACAGTGTGAAAATTGAAACAAAGGCTTAGGCCAAGATATACAAAATCTTACTCATAGAATATTTCAAAAACCCATTTGAGGGACCAAAATAAGAGAAGCTATGATGATCCAAAGGAAAAGATACTTATAAAAAGAGTCAAGAAAATAAAATCACCAGTATGTAGACTTTTATATTATTTATACCATCTGAAAAAGTTATATGCCCATTAATCAGTATTTTTCAGTTTTTGTTATAGAAACTTTTCAAACTAGCTTCATTTTATTCATTCTTTCATTCATTCATTCATTCAAGCAATGACTATTGAAAGCTAGGCATGGTATAAAGCAATAGTAGTGAATGATAAAAAGATTATGGCAGAATAGAGCTTATATTCTAGCATAGGAAAGGGATATAAAAAGAAATAAATAACTCGGAGATTCCAGATTGTTAACTCTTCTCATGAAAATGTACAGTGAAAGAGTAGTTGAAGAATTCTTAAAAGAACATGCTACCTTAGTCACTGTGTACAAGAAAGGCCTCCCTAAAGTAGCAATTTATGAGCTGAGCTTAAGAAAAATACCATTAAGTTGTATGACTGAAATAGTTCTACGTGAAGCTGGTTTGTATATGTGTATATGTGTATGTCAGAATTTCCATGCCTTTATTTCCTGGATCAGCTTGTCTCTACTTGATATTATTCTGTTTCAACTTCATGTTGTAAGCCAGATGGCTGTTAACTATTTCATCTTTCTATTCTCTCTGCAGAAAAAGATCACTACTATAAGAATTCCCTTGTTTCTGGAAGGGTAACACTATGTTTATTATTGAGGCAATCTCATAGGGAGCAGGAGGATGATATCTTTGAGCAGAGGGTTGTAGGACTAACTCTGGAGTTGTGTGGGTACCATAAGTAAGAGATGTTTCAGGAACACAGAAGTGAGTAGAGTGATTCTGCAAAGGAACTAGACAAAAGAGGATAGGGAATCATAGCAGACAGAAAAAAAGTTAAAAAAAACCCCACCATCGGCACCAAGTTATAGTGCTGTAATTCATAATGTTGATAACCTAGAAAGTGTTAAAAGAACATTCTATTCATTGAATGTAAAATAAAAATTAACTACTTAGAAAGTCACCAATTTTAAGGACAGAAAAACATGCAATACATGAGCATCATGTAATGATGGGGTAAGAATAAGCTAGACAATGTTGATTGTAGGCACTTTAAATATTATTAGAAAATAGTATTATGACATCATAAAATTGCCCTAGTTTTTCCTTTTATATATTTAATTTAATGCATGAAAATATATTATGAATTATGTGCAAAATCATAGATTTAATTTTTCTGTTGTTGTTGTTGTATTAAATTCTTTTATTGGTACATTATAGGTATACAACACAATTACATTTCTCATTGGGAATTGTACCTTTATATAATGCATCTTGGTTCTTATTTTTTCCCCATTCCTAGCCCTCCCTTCATGCCCTCCACCCTTCCCTATTTACAAAGGCTTTATTTCCATTTTTTCCATTTCTCATCATTTTTTCCTTTCCCTTCTTTCCTTTCCCCTGTGCCTCCCACTACCCCTACCCCTTTGGACCTTTTCTTCCTATTTTACATTATTGATTATTCATTCTAATAATTGGTACATTTTAGGTATACAATCTAATGACATTCATCATTGGAAATTTGCACCTTTACATAGTCTCTCTTGGTTCTTACTTTTCACCCTTTCCCAACCCTCCCTTCAACCCCTCCAGTCCTCACTATTTACAAAGATTTTGTTCCTATTTTTCCATTTTCTCATATTAATCCCATTCCCTTCTATCCTTTCCCCTAGCCCTCCCACTTCCTTCTCCTTTGCCCCTTTTCTTCCTATTTCACATTACCTATTATACCTTTAGTCCTTATTTACACTTTCAGTTTCTCACACCAGAGAAACTATTTGGTATTTACACATGTGTGTCCTATTTATTTCACTTAAGAGTATGGCCTCAATGTGCATCCACTTAGCTATAAATGTCTCTAATTTCTCATTTTTTATGGCTGAGTAGTACTCCATTTTATAAAAAAACCACATTTTCTTTACCCAGTCTCCAGTTGATGGGCATTTGGGCTGTTTCCAAGTTTTAGCTATTACAAACTGCACTGCTATGAACATGGGTGCACATATATCACTGTGATATGATTCTTTTAATTCTTTGGGGAATATCCCCAGCAGTGGAAGAGCGGGGTCAAATGGGATTTCCAGTCCTAGTTCTTTGAGGTATCTCCATACTGATTTCCACAGTGCTTGCACCAGTCTACACTCCCACCAGCAGTGGAGCAGGGGTCCTCTTTCCCCACAGCCCCGCCAGCATTTGTTATTGGTTGATTTCATGACAGCAGCCATTCTTTCTGGAGTGAAGTGGAATCTCAGCATTGTTTTCATTTGCATCTCTCAAATGACCAGTGGTGTTGAACATTTCTTCATGTATTTATTTGCTATTTCTACTTCTTTGTCTGAGAAATGTCTGTTCATTTCAGATAACCATTTTCGGACGGGGTCTTTAAATTTGGGAGGTCTGATCTTTTTAAATTCTTTATAGATTGGAGATAGTAGACCTTTGTCTGAGGAAGAGCAGGTGAAGATTTTTTCCCACATTGTGGGTTGTCTCTTCACACTGCTGGTGGTTTCTCTTGCTGTGCAGAAGCCTTTTAATAAGAAGAGATCCCATTTGTGGATTGTTTGCACTAGTTCACAGGCAACTGAGGTTTTGTTCATAAAATTTTTTCCTACACCGATGTCTTCAAGGGTTCTACCTAACCTCTGTTCCAACTGGTTCAGAGTTTCTATTTTAATATTTAGATCTTTAATCTATTTTGATTTTAGTTTAGTGCATGGTGAGAGATACAGGTCTAGTTTTAATCTTTGACAAGTTGAAGTCCAATTTTTCCAGCACCATTTATTAAAGAGGCTATCTTTCCTCCAGTGAGGGTGTTTAGCTCCTTTATCGAAGATGAGAAGGCTGAGTGTGTCTGGCGTGGTTTCTGCATCTTCTAATCTGTTCCACTGGTCCTCAAGTCTGTGTCTTTGCCAGTACCACGCTATTTTTATCACAGTAGCTTTGTAGTAGAGTTGCAGGATGGGGATTGTGATACCCCCTGCCATGTCTCTGTTACCTAGAATTGCTTTTGCTATTCTGGGTCTCTTCTTGCTCCAAATGAATTTTTGGATTGTTTTCTTGAGGTCTATGAAGTATGCTGCTGGGATCTCAATTGGAATTGCATTAAATCTATATAGCAGTTTTGGAAGTATGGCCATTTTCACTATATTAATCCTTCCTACCCAGGAGCAGGGGATGTCTGTCCATTTTCTGATATCATCTTCAATCTCTCTTTTCAGAATGCCATAGTTTTCAGAGAAGAAGTCTTTGATTTCTTTCATTAGGATGATTCCTAGGTATTTCAGTTTTTTGGATGCTATTGTGAAAGGAATTATTTGCCCTATTTCTCTCTCAGTGAGTCTGTCATTGGTGTAGAGGAAAGCTATTGATTTTTGTGTGTTGACCTTGTAACCAGCTACTTGACTGAATTTGTTTATTAAGTCTAGAAGATTTTTGGTGTAGTTCTTGGGGTCTTCTCTATAGAGTATCATGTCATCTACAAATAATGACAATTTGACTTCTCCATTACCTATCTTTATTCCTTTTATTTCTTTCTCTTGTCTGATTGCCATGGCTAATGAGTCCAGAACTTTATTGAACAAGAGTGGTGATAGTGGACAACCTTGTCTTGTTCCTGATTTTAGTGTGAAGGATTTCAGTTTTTGACCATTTAGTATGATATTGGCTGTTGGTTTTTCATAGATAGCTTCTATCAATTTGAGGTAGAGACCATCTATTCCAATTTTTTGTAGGGTTTTTATCATAAATGCATGTTGGATTTTGTCAAATGCTTTTTCTGCATCTATGGAGATAATCATATGGTTTTTGTCCTTGGCTCTCTCTATATAGTGTATTATATTAATTGATTTTCATATATTGAACCATCCCTGCATCCCTAGGATGAATCCCACTTGATCAAGGTGTATGATCCTCTTGATGATCGTCTGCGTTCTGTTTGCCAGTATCTTATTAAGGATTTTTGCATCTATGTTCATTAGTGAGATTGGCCTATAGTTCTCTTTTTCAGTTGGGTCTTTCTCTGCTTTGGGGATCAAGGTGATGCTTGCTTCCAGGAATGAATCTGGGAGTATTGCTTCCTTTTCAATTTCATTGAAGAGTTTAAACAGTAGTGGCAGTAGTTCCTCTCTAAATGTCTTGTAGAATTCAGCAGTGAAGCCATCAGGGCCCAGGCTTTTCTTAGTTGATAAGTTTTTAATTACATTTTCAATTTCCTTGGTTGATATTGAGTTGTTCAGAATTTTTGGGTCTTCTTCATTAAACTTTGGTAATTCATATGTATCTAGGAATCTGTCCATTTCTTCTGTGTTGTCCGTCTTATTGGCATATAGGTTCTGGAAGTAGGTATTGATGATCCTCTGGATTTCTGCTGGGTCTGTTGTAATTTCCCCCTTTTCATTCCTAATTGCATGGATTTGGGCCTTTTCTTTCCTTTTTCTGACAAGTTTGACTAAAGGTTTGTGAATTTTGTTGATTGTTTCGAAGAACCAACTCTTGGCTTCATTGATTTTTTTGTATCATTCTCTTAGTCTCCATTTCATTGATTTCTCCTCTGATCTTTATAATTTCCTGCATTGTATGAGCTTTGGGGTTATCCTACTCTTCTATTTCTAGAAGCTTGAGGTTCAGCATGAGGTTGTTTAATTGAGCTCATTCTGTCTTCCTAATATGCTTATTCACTGTTATGAATTTCCCTCGTAAGACTGCTTTCATTGTGTCCCGTAGATTCAGATATGTTGTATTGTCATTGTCATTTAATTGAAGGAGCTTTCTGATTTCTTCTTTAATTTCCTCTGTGACCTAGCGGTTATTCAGAAGTGTGTAGTTCAATTTCCATGTGTTTCTGAAATTTTTTGAGTTTCTTTTGTTATGGATCTCCAATTTCATCACACTATGGTCTGATAATAAACAGGGGATAACTTCAATTCCTTTGCACTTACTTAAACATGTTCTATATGTGTGTATGTGGTCTATTTTTGAGAGTGACCCATGTGTAGCTGAGAGGAATGTGTATTCTGATTTTGTGGGGTGGAAGACTCTGTAAACATCTGTTAAGTTCATTTGTTCAAGAGTTAGATTGAGTTCTAGTGTTTCATTGCTTATTTTTGGTCTAGTTGATATATCTATTTGTGACAGTGGGGTGTTGAGGTCCCAAACTACCATTGTATTAGTGCATATATGACTTTCCATGTCCGTTAGTATTTGTTTTATATAGTTGGGTGCACTAGTGTTTGGTGCATAGATATTTATGATTGTCATCTCTTCCTCTTGGATTGTTCCCTTTACAAGGATGGAGTGTCCTTCTTCATCTCTCTTGACCAGTGTTGGTTTGAAATCTACTTGATCTGCAAAGAGGATAGCCACTTCTGCTTTTTTTCAGGTTCCTGTCACATGCAGTATTGTTTTCCACCCTTTAACTTTCAGTGTATGAGTTTCCTTTTGAATTAAGTGTGTTTCTTGTATGCAGCATATTGTTGGATTTTGCTTCTTGACCCATTCTGCCAGTCTATTTCTTTTGATTGGTGAATTGAGACCATTGACGTTGATGGTTATAACTGAAATATATTGACTTGTCATTGCCATGACTTTTTCTTTTTGTTGGGTTCTCCCCCTTTCCATTTAATTTCTTGTCATGCCAGATGGGTTCATTCTGCTTTGCTTCCTGGGGTTGTGATCCTCAATGTCTGTTCCTAGGATATTGTGTAAAATTCTTTGGAGTGCTGGTTTGGTGTTCATGAAGTTCCTAAGGTGCTGTTTGTCATGAAAGTATCTTATTTCTCCATCCATTTTGAAAGATAGTTTTGCAGGGTACATCAATCTGGGTTGGAGGTTGTTTTCTTTTAGGGCTTGGAATATGTCACTCCAAGCTCTTCTTGCCTTGATGGTTTATGTTGAGAAGTCTGCTTTGATTCTGATGGGCTTTCCTTTGTATGTGATTTGTTTCTTTTCTCTGACTGCTTGGAGAACTTTGTTCTTCTGTTGTGTTTCTGGAATCTTAACAATTATATGCCTATGTGTAGATTCTTTTTGATCAAGGCTATTTGGAGTCCTATATGCCTCACTTATCTGTATGTCAAGCTCTTTTCCCCTGCTTGGGAAGTTTTCTGCCATTATTTCTGTGAAGAGATTTTTTATGTCATCTGCACTCTCTCCTGTTTCCTCACTGAACCCAATCAGTCTTATGTTATTCTTCTTTGCATCGTCTAGAAGCTGCTGGATTGATTTCTCATGTTCCCTTATAATTTTGAAGCAATTTTTCTTTTCCTGGTCACTAATTGCAATCTTATCTTCTAGATCTGAAATTCTGTCCTCACACTGGCTCATTCTGCTGTGTAGACTTTCAATGGAGTGTTTCATGTCCTGGAAATTTATTTGCATCTGTTTTATGGATTCTATTTGTTTCTTATGTTGGGATTCCATCGTGTTCCTCAGCTCCTCTCTAGATTTATTAATCGTGTCTTGCACTAGGGGCACAATTTCTCCTGTTATCTGAAATTATTTCTGATTTCATTTTTTCCAGATCCCCTTTTGTTGTCAGTTCAGTGCGTCCAGGTGGTTGAGTATCAGAGTGTTCCATCTCATTTCCCTTTGGAGTTTCTGTAGGTGATCTGGAAGTCTGGTGTTGAGACTTATTTATGTGTTTTCTCATTTCAACTGGGGCAGGCGGCTGTTAGCACCTGCATGGATTACCTCCTCTGAGGTGGGTGAGGTGGGACAGGGGCTGGGAGCAGCGGTAGGGATGGTGACCCAAAAGCCCTTTCCTGTGGGCTGGGAGCAGCCAGAGGGATGGTGGCCGGGAAACCCCTTCCTCAGGTCCAGGAGCAGTGGGATGGTGGCTCAGAAACCCCTCCCTCTGGGCCAGGAGCAGCGGGACAGAAGGTGGCCCAAAAGCCCTTTCCTCTGGGCTGGGATCAGCGGGAGGGATGGTGACCGGGAAGCCCCTTCCTCTGGACCAGGAGCAGTGGGACGCTGGCTCAGAAGCCCCTACCTCTGGGCCGGGAACAATGGGACTCAGTACCTTAGTCTGGTGGTCTGGTGTCCTCTGTGCCTTTGTAATGTGGAATCAGGTGGCTGCCTGTCTGCAGTGGGGTGATTCCGCATCTTCCGGGTGACTCCGGCCGGACCTCGGTAGGGTATCGGCAGACCTGCCTGTCTGCAGCGGGGTGATTCGGCATCTTCCGCGTGACTCAGGACCTCCCATAGATTTAATTATATGTAGAAAGATGAAGAAATTTTCTTTGAAAAGAATTCCAAATCAGTGTGAGAAACTGAAAGTGTAAATAAGGACTAAAAGGTATAATAGATAATGTGAAATAGGAAGAAAAGGGGCAAAGGGGAAGTGAAGTGGAAGGGGTAGGGGAAAGGAAAGAAGGGAAGAGAATTAATATGAGAAAATGAAAAACTGGAAACAAAGTCTTTGTAAATAGGGAGGGATGGAGGGGTTGAAGGGAGGCAGGGGAAGGGGGAAAAATAAGAATCAAGAGAGATTATGTAAAGGTGCAAATTTCCAATGATTAATGTCATTATATTGTATACCTAATATGTACCAATAAAATAATATTAAAAAAAAGAATTCCAGACCAGAAAAACCTGATCAATAAGTTCTATTGGGGACCACTGGATATCAGATGGAAATAAATAGGGTAGGATTGAATTTGAAAAGCAGAAATAGAAATATTGCAAATAATTTTTTTTTTGGTAGGAAAGGCAAGTATGGTGATGGTGAGAAAGGACTGCCTGTATTTAATATACATACAGTTTAATCCTGGTTAAAATTTTTTGTGTCTTTGTTAAAGCAATATGATGCATGTAGGTGTGTTTGTGTGTCCCTTTCTCCTTTACTTATTTGTGTATGAATCATTTCAACAAATATTTAATGTATAATGCTTTACTCCATTTAAAGGTTAATGCAGATTTTGTAAGGGATCATATTTTACATTCAGACAGAAAAATTGATAATTAAATGGCATGAAGGGACTAAAATTTAAAATGTTTATCCACTAAGTCAGAGATTCTTTACCTGTATTTGTAATGAGTCTATATGCTGTTTTGCTTGCTTTTTCTTTTATGCTTTAAAGATGGAGTAACTTTAAAAGGGATGTATTTAGAATTGATCTGACCACTAAGTTAATTGAAATGTTAAAAGACCTCTGTTTTCAATGGGAAAAAGAAATCTTTGAAGAGAAGCCGTGTCCTTCCTAAAAGAGAGATCACAAAACAAGTGAGACATATGATGGTGGTCATTAGAGAGAAGGATGAATGCCAGTTTGTGAAGTGCTGCTTCGGCTGTCCCAGGAGACCAGCTGCCAAGCACACTCCAGAAGGAAATGCAAAATCAGACATCTGTATGTGCACAGCACCCTCCATGTGTGCTCTGAGCAGAAAGAACCATATGAAGCAAGACAGCAAAGGTGAACTCCAACAAGATAGCCTACTTTATTGCCATAGCAACCCAACCCTGATGAAAAGTAGAAAAACAATAAAATACCTCTGATAAAAATCTGTGCTATGAATACTAAGTTAAGGAAGGATGCACTCATAGAAAGCTTGACATTTTTACTATTTTGTGATTTCTTCTAACAAAGCCATGAGTGTTACTTTGGGGAAATGCTGACTTGAAAATCTTTCCATTTACTAAATTATTTAGCTTTTCCTATTGCTATATTCAGATTTCTATGTGTAGGTTGTAATTTCAGACTACAATCCTTAGAGCTATTGCACAATTCAAAGTGGTAACTTTATCACTCTCTTTGATGATGTTTGACAGTATTTTGACATCATTCCTCATCTAAATTGTGTACAACAAAAGAAGTTTCATGATGTCTGCTATTTGAATAAAATTAAAGTTATGTTTTATATGCATAGATTGAATTCTCAAATTTCACCATTATTTTTTAAATGCTCTTTCTTAAATCTGTTGTTTAGTGGTACAATGTGGAGGGAAAATATTTCCTTTTTTTCTCTTCTGAATTTGTATAACTACCATAGCTTCCTAAATCATGCCATATTTTAGGAATTTTGAGGTGTGACTGTGACTAGTTTTATTCAAATAAGACCTGTTTGGTAGAAAAAGTCTGGGAAAACTTTATCTTTTTAATTTATCTTCAATGGAGTAATTTACATAAAATAAAATCAGTCTGTAAAAAAGTGAATTTTAATGACTGTATATTGACATATAGCTATTATCACAATCAATTTGTTTGGATTACTATGTTTTACTTAGGGATTAAAATTTGCATGTCTGACTTTTCTCACGATTCTGTTTGTACTGAGTTACTAGAAATGAAGTACCATGTCCTACAAACTTCATGCTATATATGTGTGTGTGTGTGTGTGTGTGTGGTATAAAAGTATAAGGTGTTATAATTTTTGAATTAAATAATATCTTTTTAAGAAATTAAAATTGTTATAATATAAATATCTTATTTAGTCTATATTTATTTACCTTTTATTAACATCTCTAGTGTTTTCCATTCCTTTCTGTGGATTTGAATTGCAGTTGGATAGTATTTTCTTTCAACTTGATCAAATTCCTTTAGTATTTTTTATAGTTCACTTGTGTTGGCGTTGAATTCTTTCAATTTTTTTTTCATTTATTAGAAAAGACTTTCATTTAACATTCATTTGTAAAGCATAGTTTCATTAAAAATTATACTCTTATTTAATAGGTGTTTTTTTCCCAGTATTCTGAATGTTATTTCAACATCTTTTTACCTCTACTGCTCTGATGAGAAATTAGGCATTAATTGAATCATGATATTTATGATGCATATTTTTGAAACTTTTTTCAAGTGATTCTGAGTATCTAGATGTGATTATCTTTGTGTTTATAGTACTGGGGTCTCAATGAGCTTGTTGGATTTGTAAGTTAATATTTGTTACCCAATTTTGAGATGGGGACCACTGTAACTTCAAGTATTTTTCTTACCTTTCTCTATTTATCATCTTCTGGAACTCTAATTCATAAATGTTGAGATGTTTGCTATTGCACCATATAACTTCCAATTATCTGTTTATTTTTTCAAAGTTTTTACTCTCCACTCTCTGGATTTAAAATTTTCTGTTGTTATAAGCTCACTAATTAATTTTTCTAACATAAAATATTTCAAATCATTTTCTAAATAATAGAAATTTTAATTTCAGTAACTATGATTTTCAGTTTTGGAATTTAAATTAGTTTTTAAATAATTTTAAATCTACACTGATTTTTTAATTTGGTTTAATTCATATTTGTCTTTGAATGTTTTCCTTTAATTCTTCGAGTATATGCAGTACATAATACCTACTTTAAAGTTTTATATGCAGGTCCACTCAAGGTCAATTTTGATTGACTTAAAAATTTTTTTTCTGGTTATTTTTAATTTTCCAGTTTATTTGTCTAGTTCATCAATAGCAATTTAATTGATAATTATGCATAACATGTGGCCATTCTGAACTTTTTTCTTCCGAGAACTGTTTCATATTTGTTTTAATAGTCAATTATGTTACCCGCATTCACTCTTTGAAACATTCCTCTGCTGCATTATGCAGCCACTCATGTATCTGCTCTGTATTTATTTTTTAGTTTGATTCCCTTGATATCTCCCCTATGTTTGCACAGTTTAGAGATAAATCAATGATTCCAGCAGAGGTTATGTTAACACCTCGAGTAAATAAATTTTACACCTGAACCAAACCAGCTGTGTGAGATGAGGAATACATGCAAAGGTGTAGCAAGTTCAGGTCCTCTCCAGTGTTTCAGTTTTCACTGAGTCTCTGGGATCTCATGAACATTCCACATATGGGATCTTTTTAATCCTCTCAGCAACCTTATTTAGGGAAGGAGTCATTAGTTCTATTTTTTATGTGGATAAATGAATTCATAAGTGAATTTTTAAATCACAATATTGGTAACCTGCAAAAAAGGTCCGTCAAATCCTCTCGTGACCAGCGATTTTTTTCTTTTAAATGTCTGATTATATAAGAAAGAGTTCCTTAACATTATCATAAATAGTAGAATGCCCCAAATATTTTCTGTGATCCTGTTTTGTTTTCTTTTTAACAGTTAGCATCATATGACAGATTATAAATTTCTGGGTTTAGTAATTTCTTAGTGTTCTTTCCACAACATGCATGATAGATTCCTGAATCTCCTTAGCAGGACGATTCTTGTCATACTATAAGCAATAAATAAATGTATATGGAATGCTTGAACAGTGAACCAATGAACGAACAAACAGTTAATTGGAAGCACAAGTTGGATCATTTTCCTTTCTCTTCTGGTGAGGAAATAGCCATGCTGTTGCTAGCACTGAATTATGAGAAGAGACATAGTAGTTTGGATTTGAGCTCCTATTTTTCTGACTTTAAATTTCTGCTCAGGTTGTATATTACAACACTATCCTCTGTAAATGATTAAATCTAAAAAGAGAAAATGCAGGTTTTAGTTTTAATTTTGTTTACTGCATATGCACATAAAATATATAGTTTATTTTTTCCAGTGATGAATAAGTTATTATTAGCTTTTTTGATGTATCTTGAAATGTCTTTATTTAACTAAAATCTTCTCCAGAAGGCCACCAGCACATTAAGTGTAGTTTCTTAATTGAGACATATATATACAATACACTTGTTTACTCTGGATTTCAAGATTGCCAACCATGTGTGCTCTAGATACGGCCAGGTTGCTTCCCCTGGTTTAAGTGTCTGCTCTACTGTCCCTCTATTCTATGTAAAACAGCACTCACAATTCTCTATTTCTTTGATTTTTCAAGTACATTTCTTTCCATTAATTCACATCACTTTATTATATATTTAATTATTAATTTGCTTAATGTTTATCCCTGTTACTATACAGTAACCCCAGTAAGGGTAGAGATTCATAACATTTCAACACTTTAGTACTATTTTTCATATTTAATTAGTTAATTAATTCTATTAATAGGTCAGGGGCATTGAATAAAATTTTTATTAAGTTTATTGGTACATTTTAGGTATAAAATACAGTTACATTCATCATTAGGATCTTGTACCTTTACATGATGTATCTTGGTTCTTATTTTTTCCCCTTCCCCTGCCCTCCATTCACCACCTCCCACCTTTCCCTATTTGCAAAGACTTTGTTTCAATTTTTTTCCTTTTCTCATATTTTTTCTTTTCCCTTCTTTCCTTTCCCCTACTCCATTAGACCTTTTCTTCCTATTATACAATATCAATTATACATTTTTAAAATTACAATATCAATATCTAGAAGACATTACCACAGATTTTACAGAATTTAAAAGGATGTAGAAAGCATATTACAAAAATCTTTTTTGAAATAAATTTGACAACTTCTAAGAAGTACCTCGAAAGACAAATTAATGAAACTAACTCTGGAAGAAATATAAAATTTGAATAACATCTATTAAAGAAAGTATATTCCTAGCTTGAAAACCTACCTATATGACAACGGCAGGCTCATATACATTTTAACTGATAAATTATTTCAAACACTTAAAGCAGAAAAAAGAAGTGAATGAATTTTTTTTAAAAATAATTCCAGGAGACTTCAATATAGGTTAATTTGTTTGCTAGTTCATTAGACATAAATTGGCAGATATTTTACACTTTGTTCACTCCACACAATCTACTTAAAGCCCTCATATATAGTAGGAATTAGACTAAATGCTAGAGGAAAAGTAAAAATAAGGACATTTGACTAATATTTATTAAATATATATACATATACATATAATATTATCAAAAATACATTATAACTTAGTCTCTGGCATAGGTGTTGTTTATAATAGTCCTCTCTCTCCCATTATACTTCTAGGAAATTAAAGTACAGGCACTGAGAGCAACGGTGAAATAGCCCCCATCTCAAGGTTTTGATTTATAGGTTTGAGACAAAGCCTTAAATCAGTGTTTTTCTTCAAAAATCTCAATTTTGAAGAATCAACTTTGGAGAATCAAATTTCAGGACCCTGAATGCAAATGGCCTTTATTATCTTATTAGGGGTGATCCATTATTTTTATTTTCACAGGATTGGAGTAGCAATTATAAATGAAGGGTAGCCACTGAAGCTGCTTAGAGGTAATGGTGAGAAACATAGAAAAAGAATGTTGCATGTATGAGGGGCCAACTGCTTAAACCAGTATGACTTCTAGGCCATGCAGGGGAGGTATTACTGAGTTTATGTCATTTCACAGTTCTCTTAATCAGAACTGGTGACCATTGAAAGATTTTTGAAAAGAGTTCTTATAAAAATAAAGGGTACATATTTTCTTGAAGTGTTACTTTGCCACAAATTCTGGAACCAAACATCCCAAGAGTGGCTATCCTGAATGTGAAGGACAACGGACTCTTTCTCCTCCAATGTCAGTCTGTCCTGAAGGCCCAAAGATTACTGTGCACTAATAGAATTTGGACTCAAGGTAAAGAGTATAGATTACATTGAGGAAGACTCTCACTTCGAATGGTACTGTATTTGAGTGGATTATAATTAGCAACTGAAAAGGAATGGGGAATTATTTACAGCCCAAGTATTGTCTCTTTCAAACAGGCAGAGCATGACTTCATCCTACAGGCTTGGACTTTCTAAGGGTCTCACTTCTCCAGGGCAAATTATAGCATACTTGGAGGGGTAACTTGTCTAATATCTTAAGATATTATTTTTGCTTAAAAGTTTTCTAAAAAGCCACAATAATACCATTTCAGCCAAATGGTTTTAATTATGTCCTCCGCTTTGCTCACATTAAATTAAAAAAATACGTAACAACCTAATATGGAAGGTCAACCCCTAATGATTTATTGACTGATACATATCCACAGGCTAACCTGCCACTATCTGTTTTAGCAAGAAAGCCCCAATGAATTTTCAAAAAACTACTTTAGGTAACCAGACCTAGCTGGTGAGGAACCCCTCTGGCACACCCACCAGCTGCCAGTCAGCTGCATGAGCAGAGGGGGCACGGGCTGACTGTGCCCTGCTCAGACTGGCTCACTCAGCCCACTTGCAACCAGGAGACCTAACCACCACTTGGCTCCACGCTACAAAGGCACAGGGGGCCATAAAGGCCATTGTCCTGAGCTGCAGAAGTGAACAACAGAGAGAGGGGCTCTCTCAGGCTCCCAGATGAAAACTGAAGCCCAAAGGAAAAGTGAAAAGAACCTCTGCAAAAAAGGCACACCAGACCACCGTGCTTGGTAAGTTGGAGGCATCATCACCTCCCATCAGAACCTGGACTATCTTCAGGGGAAAGGCAGCTGGAACCCTGCAGTTCAACCCTGCAGGAGGTCAGGGAGCTCAACTTGGGACTTGCAGCCAGAAATCTGCCTGAATCTAATAGGTTTGTGACTGGCTTACTGAGACTCACTGACTTATAACTGCACACTGCTGCCCACGTTGTCTATTGTGACAGCAGAGACATACCCTGAAGAAGGCCCTTCATTTTTATCTTTTATTTGTTATTTTCAAAACTACCACTATTTTTTTCCTTTTATTTTTAATTTTTTTCTTTTTTACTACTCTTTCAAAATTTTTATTTTTCTCTTTTTTCTTTCTTTTCTCATTTCTTTCTCTCTCTCTGCCTTGCTTCCTTGCTGTCCCACATTGTTCTTCATCTCCCTTTTTGTTCCTGTTCTGACCCTAATTTGTATTTCTTCTTTATTTGTCTTTTCTTCTCTTTCCTTCTCTTACCTGTGCCCTCTGGCCTCACTGTTAACCTTCCCCTATCCTTCTACTTACCTATTCCTTGCTCCCCAACTCCTTCTAACTCCCCATCCCAAAGGGTAAAGTTGCTATATTGAAGAGTTTATTCACTATAAACATATGTTGGGTTGGTCCTTGACCTTGATTTAATTCACACAGTTAAAGGTGATAGATTAATGACTACCACAAATGTCATTTTCTAAGATGTACTTGATGCAGTGGTGTTGCTGATTGTATCACTTGGGCTAAGGTGTTGTTATTGATCTAATAAGCTGTCCTTCCTGGTATAATGAAAATGAGACAGCCTCAGAGCCATTAAAGACTCAAAACCTAAAGAGCAGCTATATCTGGAAGATACCCCTGAGAGGCAATCATTCCATAAGTTTTCTAAATATATCAACAAAGCTACTTAAAAAAGCAACTTCAAAATATCAACCCAGGAACTAAAACAAGGACAGTACCAAAAACAAAAATGAGAAGACATTTAACTAACACAAACTCAGATTTCCACCTCACAAAAGGCAAATACTAGGGGAAATGAGGTGGAAAAGTTTGATAATCAACCACCTGGACAACCTGAACTGATAGCACAGGAAGTAACAAAACAGATGAATGAAGCTCTAGAAAAATTCGAAACAGAAATAAAATCCCAGATAACTACAGAGATGGTGAGCAGAGTGAAAGACATGATTAGAGGCTCTAGAACAGAAACAGATAAAAAAATAGATGAGCTCAGAAATATGCTGGAAGCCATGAATGCCCAGCATAAGAAAGAAATGGAAACAATGAAACAGATTCAAACAGATATTCACGAGATTAAAGACTCCATTGAAAGCAGGCAGAGCAGATGAAGGGAATCTGAGGATAGAATATCAGATAAAGAAGACAGGACTGTGGTTAGGGACCATGAAAACAAAGATCTCCTCAAAATAGTAAGGGACCATGAGAAATCAATCCACCAGCTCTAGATGATGCAAAAAAGAATAACATAAGATTGATAGGAGTCCATGAAAAAACAGGAGAAAGTACAATTGACATAAAAAAACAAAAAAACTGTTCACAGAAGTAATAGTAGAAAAGTTCCCAGACAGAGGTAGAGAATTGGACATATAGCTAAGTGAGGCAAATAGAACTCCAACTAGCCAAGATCAAAAAAAATCTACAAACAGGCATATAATAGTCAAGATCCCAGAAACCCAACAGAACAACAAAATTCTACAAGCAGTTAAAGAAACAAATCACATACAAAGGAAAGCCCATCAGAATCATGGCAGACTTCTCAACACAAACCCTCAAATCAAGGAGAGCCTGAAGTATTTAAAACCTTAAAAGAAAATAATTTACACACCTAGACTGTTGTATCCGGCAAAATTATCTTTCAAAATCAATGGGGAAATTAGATACTTCCATGACAAAGAATACCTGAGAAATTTCATAAACACCAAAGCAGCACTCCAAAAAATTCTAAACAATATCCCAGAAAAATACAAGGAAGGTCACAACTCCATAAGGTCCAACAGAGGGAAGCCACCAGGCAAGGCAAGAAACTAAAGGGAAAGAGGGAAAAATAAAAACTAAAAGAGCCAACAACAGCAAAACATCATGACAATGATGAGTCAATATCTATCAATTATAACTATCAATGTTAATGACCTCAATTCACCAATCAAAAGAAATAGACTGACAGAATAGATTAAGAAGCAAAATCCAACAATATGCTGTATAAAAGAAACACAACTCAAAAAGAAATTCTTAGACTGAAAGTAAAAGGATTGAAAACAGTTCTCCATTCAACAGGAACCCAGAAAAAAGCAGGGGTAGCAATCTTGTTTCCAGACAAAGTAGATTTCAAACCAAAACTAATTAAGAGAGACAAAGATGGTCATTACATCCTTGTGAAAGGAACGATCCAAGAGGAAGAGATGACAATCCTAATTATATATGCAACAAATGTGAATGCCCCCAGCTGTACAAAACCAATAGTAATGGAAAAACCAAATAAGCACTAATACAATTATATTGGGGGACCTCAATATCCAGCTATCACAAATAGAGAGATCATCTAGACAAAAAATTAACAATGAAATTCTAGAACTGAACCAATCTATTGAAGAAATGGACTTAATAGATGTTTACAGAGTTGTCCACTCCACAAAAACAGAATACACATACCTTTCAGCTGCACATGGGTCATTCTCGAAAATAGACCACATTCTAGCTCATAGAACATGTCTACGTAAATGTAAAAGAATTGAAGTAACCCCCTGTATATTATCAGACCATAGTGTAATAAAATTGAACTATGGAGATCAATAGCATAAGAAACCACAACCCCCCCCCCCCAACACATGGAAATTGAGTATCACTCTCCTGAACAGCCAATGGGTCACAGAGGAAATTAAAGAAGAAATTAAAAAGTTTCTACAAGTAAATGATAATGCCAGTACAACATACAGGATATTATGGGACACAATGAAAGCAGTTCTACAAGGTAAATTCAAAGCAGTGAATGACCATATTAGGAAAACAGAGAGAACTCAGATAAATAACCTAATGCAGAACCTCAAGCTCCTAGAAAAAGAAGAGCATAATGAATCTAAAGCTCGTACAAGAGAGGAAATTATAAAGATCAGGGCAGAAATCAATGCAATGGAGACTAAGAGAATGATACAAAAAGAATCAATGAATCAAAGAGTTGGTTTTTTGAAAGAATAAATAAAATTGATAAACCTTTAGCCAATCTTATCAAAAAATGGAAAAAAAAGACTCAAATCTATACAAATAAGAACAAAAAAGGTGAAGTTACAACAGACCCAGCAGTAATCCAGAGGTTCATCAATACCTACTTTGAGAACCTATACTCTAATAAAATGGAAAACACAGAAGAAATGGACAGATTCCTAGATACATATGAATTGCCAAACTTAAATGAAGAAGATATAGAAATTCTAAACATCCCAATTACAATGAGTGAAATTGAAAATGTAATAAAAACTTTACCAACAAAGAAAAGGCCAGGTCCGGATGGCTTCCCTGCTGAATTCTACATTTGTAGAAGAACTGTTGCTGTTACTCTTTAAACTCATCAATGAATTTGAAAAGGAAGCAATACTTCCAAATTCATTCCTGGAAGCAAGAGTTACTTTGATTTGAAAACCAGGGAAAGACTCAACCCAAAAAGAGCACTACAGGCCAATCTCCCAAATGAACATAGATCCAAAAATCCTCAAGAAGATACTGGCAAACAGAACACAGAGGGTCATCAAGAAGATCATACACCCTGACCAAGTCAGATATATCCCAGGGATGCAAGGATGGTTCAACATTCATAAATCAATAAATGTAGTACACCATATTAACAGAGTCAAGGACAAAAACCATAGGAACATCTCAATAAATGCAGAGAAGGTATTTGACAAAATTCCACACCCATTCATAATAAAAAAAACACCTACAGAAAATTGGAATAGAAGGTCTTTATCACAATCTGATTAAGGCTAGCTATGGAAAATCAGCAGCTAACATCATACTAAATGGTCAAAACTGAAAACTTTCACGCTAAAATCAGGAACAAGACAAGGATGCCCACTATCCCAACTCTTGTTCAATATAGTTTTGGAAACATTAGCCATAGCAATTAGAAAAGAGAAAGAAATAAAAGGAATAAAGATAAAGGAAAGAAAGATATTAAACTGTCATTATTTGCTGGTGATATGACATTTTATATAGAAGACCCAAAAATCTTGTCTAAAAGACTTCTAGACTTAATTGACAGATTCAATAGAGTAGCTGGATATAAGGTCCACACTCAAAAAACAATAGCCTTCTTGTACACAAATAACACACTCACTGAGAGAGACATTAGGGAAACAATTCCTTTTACAATAGTATCCAAAAAAGTGAAATATCTAGGAATCAATCTAATGAAGCAAAAGACTTCTACATTGAAAACTACAGCACTCTGAAAAAGGAGATCAAGGAGGATATAAGAAACTGGAAGGACATCCCTTGTTCCTGGGCAAGGAGAACCAATATAATGAAAATGGTCATACTTTCAAAACTACTATATGGATTTAATGCAATGCCTATTGAAATTCCAACAATATCCTTCACAGAACTAGAGAACACAATCCAAAAATTCATTTGGAACCAGAAGAGACCTAGAATAGCAAAAGCAATTCTAGGCAACAGAGACATGGTTGGGGACATCACAATCCCCAACTTGAAATTATACTACAAAGCTACTGTGATAAAAACAGCATGGTACTCGCAAAGAAACAGACCTGAAGACCAGTGGAATAGATTAGAAAATGCAGAAACAATTTCAGATGTACTCAGCCACCTCATCTTTGACAAAGGAGCCAACCACCTTCATTGGAGGAAAGATAGCCTATTTAATAAATGGTGTTGGAAAAACTGGATTTCAACCTGTCAGAGATTAAAATTAGATGCATACCTATCACCATGCACTAAACTAAGATTGAAGTGGATTAAAGATCTAAATATTAAGGCAGAAACACCAAACTTGCTGGAAGATAAGTTAGGCAGAACTCTTGAAGACATTGGCATAGGAAAAGACTTTATGAACAAAAACCTCAGTAGCATGGGAACTAGCAGAAAGAATCAACAACTGGGATCGCATCTTATTAAAAAGCTTCTGCACTGCAAGAGCAACCAACAACAGAGCTAAGAGACAAGACAGCCTACAATGTTGGAAAATATTTTTAGCAGCTGTACCTCAGACAAAGGACTATTGTGTAGAATATATAAAGAACTGAAAAAAATCAGACCCCTCAAATTCAAAGACCCAGTTCAAAAATGGGCATCTGAAATGAACAGATATTTCTCAGATAGCGAAGTAAAAGCAGCAAATAAATATATGAAAAAATGTTTGACTTCACTGGTCATTCGAGAGATGCAGATGAAAACAACACTGAGATTCCACCTCACCCCAGAAAGAATGGCTGCTATCAAGAAATCAACCAATAATAAATGCTGGTGGGGTCATGAGGAGAAAGGAACCCTTCTCCATTGTTGGTGTGGGGAGAAAAGATCACTTCTCTATTGTTGGTGGGAGTGCATACTGGTGGAACCACTGTGGAAACCAGTACAGAGATACCTCAAAGAATTAGTGCTAGAGGTCCCATTTGACCCAGCTATTCCCCTGCTGGGTATCTTCCCAAAAGAATTAAAAGAATCATATCACAGCGATATATGTGCACCCATGTTTGTAACAGCTAAAGCTTGGAAATAGCCCAAGTACCCATCAACTGGAAACTGGATAAAGAAGATGTTTGTTTGTTTGTTTTTTATAAAATGGAGTACTACTCATCCATAAAGAACGAGAAACTAGAGACATTTGTAGCTAAATGGATGCATATTGAGGCCATACTCTTAAGTGAAATAAATGGGGCACACGTGTGTAAATACCGAATAGTTTCTCTGGTGTGAGAAACTGAAAGTGTAAATAATTATTAAAATTATTAAAATGAATAATTCATAATCTGAAATAGGAAAAGGTCCAAATGTGTAGGGGAAGTGGGAGGGAAAGGGGAAAGGAAAGAAGGGAAAGGAAAAATTATGAGAAAAAAATGGAAAGGAAATCTATGTAAACAGGGAAGGGTGGAGGGGGTGAAGGGTGCACAGGTAATGGGGAAAAAAATAAGAACTAAGATCCATCCTGTACAGGTACAAGCACCGAATGATAAATGTAAATGTATTGTATACCTAAAATGTACCAGTAAAAGAATTTAAGGGAAAAGAAAGAATAGAAAAAAAACCACATTGATAAAGTTATGAACTTAGAAGCAATTGAGGGGGAGTGATAAAATATTTCCTTAAATAGATTGTGTATGGTGAACTAAATACATGGGAAAAATGAGTTCTTAAACTCATTAAAAAATTATCACAAACTCAAAGGTGTGTATGTGTGTACTTGTGCGTGTGTGAGGGACAGTGTGTATTCAAGTCTCTGACTGAAACACGGTGTCTATTAATTTGATTGTCTCATAAAAATTCACAACAACCCTTATTAACAGATAAGGAATATGAACATGACAGAATATAGCAGATCAGCAGAAACTATAATTGAGTGAAAATATAAGAACCTCAAAGAATTGTGTGATCAGTTCTAAAATAGCCTTTGAGGATGGATCAGGATAAACTCTGGGAATATATGGAATTCACATGATCTCTTTGTGTTATTGGAAAGAGAAAACTCTGGCATCTCTTTCTCTTCTTCTTAAGGTGCCACCATTATGCCCTCATTTAAACTTTATCATCTAATCTCCAAATCTACTCACATTTGTGTTATAATTTCAATGTACAAATCTGAGGTAGGGCAAGTCTGACAATTCTGGCCATAGCACCAAGGAATTTATTTTTACCACTAGACAAAATACACAGAAAATATCAAAGAATTGGAGCTACAGACAATACAGGGATACAAACTATATGTACAAAGTTGCCTGTTAAAAATATGAGGTCTTGTGCATAAGGGGAACACAGAGATTATGTGTCTGAATTTTAGTGCTAGGAAATACTAGAGTAGAGGTCAAGTGGAAAATGTGGTCATGGTTATAGAAAAAATTACACCTACACTAGACAAAAGAAATATTTCAAGATGTGGTAATTGAATGAATTGCCAGGTGATGTATGTAAATTTTGCTTGTGTAAATGTCTTTTGGGAGCCATGTGTACAGTTGAAGTTCTCATTAGAATTGTGTTTCTCAAAGGCTGGATGGAAGATATTTTAGGAGGAACACTAATATACTACACACACACACACACACACACACACACGCACATATCCACTTTTTATAGTTGTACCTCTTAAAATATTTGTAGAAATTACAGTAAAACATACATGACAAAAATTGCGATCTTAACTATAAGTGTACAATTCAGTGGCATTAAGTACATTCACATTGTGCTACCATCACCTGTATCTTTCCACTTCTTGCAAAACTGAAATTCCGTGCCCATTAAACAATACTTTCCTATTTTCTTCTCCTCTATTCCAGCAATGGAATTTATCACTTTCCTTTCCATCTCTATGAAAGTGAGTTCTCTAAATACATCATCTAAGTGGAATCATACAAGAATTGATATTTTTATCACTGGCTTATTACACTCAGCAGAGTACCCTCAAGATTGGTCTATATTATTGCACCTGTCAAAGTTTCCTTTGATTTTTAAGACTGAATAATGTTCCATTCCATTGTATGTAAATAATTGCATTTTGTTTAAAAATTCACCTGCTTCAACCTTTTGTTTACTGCAAATAATGATGTCATGAAAATGAAATGTGCATAAGCAAAAAAAAAGAAAAGAAAATGAAATGTTCAAATATCTCTTTGAGCCCCTGCTTTCAATTGTTTTGTACATTAATTAGAGTAGGAATTTCTATATCACATAGTAATTCTCCTTTTAATTATTTGATAAACTAATATGATTTCCACAAGGGCTGTATAATTTTGCATTCTCACCAGCAAGGCACAATGATTACAATTTTTTCACACCTTTGTCAAACCTTGTTATTTTTATATTTCTTTTTTCTTTTTGATGAAAGTCTTTCTAATGAGTATAAAGTGGTCTGCTCTTGTGGTTTTGATTTATATTGCCCTAATGATTAGCAATGTCAACAACACCAAGCATCTTATCATGTACTTACTGACTTTTTTGTGGTACTAAGTACTGAACTCAGGACTACAATTGGCTACATACCTACTCATTTTTCTATTTTATTTCTAGTATCACTAAGTTGATAAATTGTCCAGGCTGGCCTTGAACTTGTAATATCTCTGCCTCAGACTTCCAGAGTTCTGGGATTAAGACTGTGTGCCTAGATGGATGGCTTATTTGTATATTTTCTTTGAATATTTTGTCCATCTTTAAATGTTTTTTTGTTATTGCTGTTAAGTTTTAGTTTTTCATGAATTATGGATATTATTCCCATACCTGACATATTTTCCATAAAATTTCTCCATTCTGTGGCTTGTCTTACTCATATTATGCCGATAGTATATTTTATTCACAACTAAAATTTATTATGATATCCAATTCATCTCATTTTCTTTTATTGTTGGTGCTTTTGGTGGTATACTCAAGAAAACACTGTCAAATTAAATGTCATGAAGATTTTTCTCATCGCTGAGACAAAATACCCAACACCCGCAAGTTAAGGTCAGAAATGTTTATTTTTAGCTCACAATTTGTATAGGTTTCAGTCCATAATCAGCTGGCTCCAAGGCAGGAATGCATGGCATACAGACATCATAGAGGAGAAACAACAGTGCATGGCAGATATAAGGTAGCAAAGCAAGCAAGGGGAAGAAGACAAGCATCTTTCTGTCCCTTATATTGTTTCCAGAGTACCAGGATTTGGGCTGTGGCAAACCAGTGTACTGATTTAGTAATCACACAACTTTAATCCCAGCATCACACACTATTCACTTAGCTATTTCTGAAAAAGTCCCACCTATGACCGACCACATGAGGCTTTAGGGGAACATCTGGACCAAAATCATAGAACCATGCTTCGTCTAATGATTTTATAATTTTCAGCTTATGTTTATGTCTTTAATTTATTTTAATTTTTGTTCATGGAATAAGGAAATTATCCAACTTTGCAGTTTTACCAAGATCATTAATAGAAAAGATTGCCCTTTCCTTATTGAATGATGTTAGCAACCTTGCTGAAAAATCATTTAACCTAGCTGTGAGGTTTTTTTTTTAAATATCTTATCCCATTTCATTGTCATATGTCTGTTTGTATTCAAGTACCACGTTGTTCTGATTTTTGTAGCTCTAGACTAAACTGTGAAATCAGAAATTGGAGATTTTTACCTTCATTCTTATTTTTGAAGACTGTTTTGGTTATTTTTGTTATAGATTTTTTGATTTGAATGTATCTCTTCCAAATCAAAGTTTTACCAATGTGATAGAATTAAAAGCTAGAGGGTTTAAGATGTAATAAAAGACTTTACACAGCATTTGGCTGCCTTGTTCTTTTGCCTTCTACCATGTGAAGATAGTCAAAAAAAAACTTTATCAGAGCAAATGCTGATGCGTTGTACTTGGACTTCTATACTCCAGAAAAAATAAATTTGTGTTTTTTATGAATTAATCAGTAATATTTTGTTGCAGCATCTCAATTTGAATGAAGAAATATCAAAACATAATTTTCCTAGTTTTTGTCTGGATTTTTCATTACTATTGCATAGAATGCAATTATTTTTATGTGTTAATATTGTTTTTGTAATTTTGATGAACTTGTCCATTCTAATAGAATATTTTTGTTCATAACATTTAAGATTTTATAAATATAAGAAAACATTGTGCATAGAAATAATTTTTCATATTGTCATATTGATTATACATAGAAATAATTTTATTTTTTCCTTTCCAATTTGGGTACCTTTTATTTTTCTTGCCTAATTGCTATGGCTAGGACTCCCAATACTATGGAGAATAAAAATGGAGGGAAAAAGGAGGCATTCTTGTTTTGTTTCTGGTCTTATAGAAAAAAAGGCTTTTGTTTTTAAATCACTAAATATGTTGTTAATTGGGTTTTTCTTCTGTGGAGTTCATTATGTTGCAGTAGTTTCTTTCTATTCTAAGTGTTTTGTTTTCATTACAAAATGGTATTGTATTTTGATGGAGACCACCCTGAGCAAGCAGCAAATTTATAAATTGGCTATTCATATTAAAAGTCTGAGTCTGCCTATTATCCCACAATGGCTTGCCTGAAGAGCCAGCAGTTGGTGTGTGGGAAAGGAACAACTCCCCACATCCCTGGTGACATCAGAGGTCTCAATGGTCCATGATGCTTGATGTCGTGGATGGCAAGACAATAGTATATCTAAGGGCAGCATGACTTGTACAGAAAACTCTTATAGAGGTAAGAGTTAATCCATGGTAAGAAACACATTTCTCATTAATCTATGAGCTGTTCTTGCTAGAATGTTTTGTTCCCTTGTAGGTAGCAACCTTGTTGCATCAGTGCTGTCCATTTCACTGTTTCCTGCACCCTTTCTAGAAGCTGCATGCTCTATAAATAGTGGCAAGCTCCAGGAGACAGTGTCTTAGCCTGATTAGAGCTTTGACCACTCTGGGCTCCCATTTATGCATTCAGATCATGTCTTCTCTTTTTTAATTCTGCTGCCATACCCTTGGTCAGGTGATTGGGGGATCTGATCAGCCTCCAATAGTATTTTGTTCTGTAAAGTGCTTTTTATTACATTAGTTGAGATAAACATCTGTTCCTTCCATCTTTATTCTGATAATATATTGCATTTGTTGATTTTGTATGTTGAACTGTCTTTGCAATAAAGGGTCTCACGTTATTAGGCCATTCTTTGTAATCCTTTAATGTGCCATTACATATGATTTACTGTTATTTTGTTGAGTATTTTTTCATTATGAATACTGGTCTGTAAATGTTTCTTCTATACATTTTTGTCTGACTTTAGTATCAGGTTAATATTAGCCTCAAAGAATGAGCTTGGAAATGTCCTGTTTCAGTTTTTTAGAACAGTTTGAGAAGTGTCAGTGATAATTCTGTAGATATTTGGAAAAATTCACCAGTAAAGGTATCTAAATCTAGACTGTTCTTTGTCAGGAGGTTTTTGTTTACTGATTTAATCTTTTGAGTCATATGTTGGCTAAGATTTTTCTATTTCTTCTAGATATGTGTATATCTCATGTCATATCAAATTTTTGGGATAACTGTAGTATATCAAATTTTTGGAATAACTGCTCATTTTTCTCTGTAGTAATTCATTTTATATATGTAAAAAATAATAGTAATGACCCCACTTTCATTTATAATTTTCATTAAGTCTTCTTTTTTTCTTAGTCCATCTAACTAAAAGATTGTTCATTTTGTTGCTCATTATGCTACTTCATTCAACTCAGGGCAAAAATGAGAAAAACTAGTGGGTATATGTGAAAAAAAGCAGAATCTAAGGGGTGATTTTTTTCATAAAAACTTAATCTTGTGAAATGTAATCAATACTTGTGAGAATTTACAACTCATTATTTTGAGAGAGACTTTGACTTACTCATAAAGGCTCCACCTCACAATCCAAGCACAGTCTACTAGCTCCCATCTCCCAGTACTGCCACACTAAGAATGAATGTTTCAACACATTGACTTTTAGGGGACCCATGAGAGCCAAGACATCTTTCTATCAATTTTAGTTTAGATTCTTTTTTTTTTTCTATTCTCTTAAGATGAAAAGTTAGAGTTTTTATTTCAGATTATTCTTTCCAATGAAAGTATTTACTGCTATCAATTTCTCTGTTGGTACCTATTTTGGTTCATCTCATCTGGTTTGGTACATTGTGTTTTCATTTTCTTCTGTCTCCAGATATGTTTTAATTTTCTTTATGATTTCATTTTGATCTATTTGTTGTTTAAATATTGTTTAATTTCCACGTATTTTCACTTCTCATTCTGCTATTGACATTTAGATTTATTCTGTATGATCAGAAAAGAAAGTTTGCCAGAGGTAGAGGCTTCTGAGCCACAGTCCCACTGCTCCTGGTCCAGAGGAAGGGGCTTACAGGCCACCATCCCTCCCGCTGCTCCCACCCCACAGGAAAGGGATTTTGGGACACCATTGCTACCACTGCTCCTGGCCCCTGTCCCACCTCTCCCAGCTCAGAGGAGGTGATCCTCGCGGGTACCAACATCACCTTCACACCCCACCCCCCCCAGTCAAAATGAGAAAAGACGTAAATAAGTCATAAAACCAGACTTCCAGATCACCTACAGCAACCCCAAAGGGAAATGAGATGGAACACTCTGATACTCAACCACCTGGACCCACTGAACTGGCAACAAAAGGGGATCTGGAAAAAATGACATCAGAAATAATTTCTCAGATAACAGGAGAAATTGTGCTCCTAGTGCATGGCATGATTAATAAATCCAGAGAGGAGCTGAGGAACATGATGGAATCCCAACATAGGAAACAAATGGAATCCATAAAACAGATGCAAATAGATTTCCAGGAGATGAAAAACTCCATTGAAAGTCGACACAGCAGAATGAGCCAATGTGAGGATAGAATTTCAGATCTAGAAGATAAGAATGCGATTAGTGACCAGGAAAAGAAAAATTGCTTCAAAATTATAAGGGAACATGAGAAATCAATCCAGCAGCTGCTAGATGATGCAAAGAAGAATAACATAAGACTGATTGGACTCAATGAAGAAACAGGAGAGAGTGCAGATGACATAAAAAAATCTCTTCACAGAAATAATGGCAGAAAACTTCCCAAGCAGGGGAAAAGAGCTTGACATACAGATAAGTGAGGCATATAGGACTCCAAATAGCCTTGATCAAAAAGAATCTACACATAGGTATATAATTGTTAAGATTCCAGAAACTCACCAGAAGAACAAAGTTCTACAAGCAGTTAGAGAAAAGAAACAAATCACATACAAAGGAAAGCCCATCAGAATCACAGCAGACTTCTCAACACAAACCATCAAGGCAAGAAGAGCTTGGGGTGACATATTCCAAGCCCAAAAGAAAACAACCTCCAACCCAGATTGATGTACCTTGCAAAACTATCTTTCAAAATGGATGGAGAAATAAGATACTTTCATGACAAAGAGCACTTTAGGAACTTCGTGAATACCAAACTAGCACTCCAAAGAATTTGACGCAATATCCTAGGAAGAGACATTGAGGATCACAACCCCAGGAAGCAAAGCAGAATGAACCCATCTGGCATGACAAGAAATTAAATGGAAAGGGGGAGGACCTGACAAGAAGAAAAAGTCATAGAAATGACAAGTCAATATGTTTCAGTTATAACCATCAACGTTAATGGTCTCAATTCACCAATCAAAAGAAATAGACTGGCTGAATGGGTCAAGCAGCAAAATCCAACAATATGCTGCATACAAGAAACACACTTAATTCAAAAAGAAACTCATACACTGAAAGTTAAAGGGTGGAAAACAATACTCCATGTGACAGGAACCTGAAAAAAAAAGCAGGAGTAGCTATCCTCTTTGCAGATCAAGTAGATTTCAAACCAACACTGATTTAGAGAGACGAAGAAGGACACTACATCCTTGTAAAGGGAACAATCCAAGAGGAAGAGATGACAATCATAAATATCTATGCACTAAACACTAGTGCACCCAACTATATAAAACAAATACTAATGGACATGAAAAGTCATATATGCACTAATACAATTGTAATGGGGGACCTCAACATCCCACTGTCACAAATAGATAGATCAACTAGACTAAAAATAAGTAATGAAACACTAGAACTCAATCTAACTCTTGAACAAATGAACTTAACAGATGTTTACAGAGTCTTCCACCCCACAAAATCAGAATGCACATTTTTCCCAGCTGCACATGGGTCATTCTCCAAAATAGACCACATACTTACACAGAGAACATGTCTAAGTAAGTGCAAAGGAATTGAAGTTATCCCCTGTATATTATCAGACCATAGTGCGATGAAATTGGAGATCCATAGCAAAAGAAACTCGAAAAATTTCATAAACACATGGAAATTGAACTACACACTTCTGAATAACCAATGGGTCACAGAGGAAATTAAAGAAGAAATCAGACAGTTCCTTCAATTGAATGACAGTGACAATACAACATATCAGAATCTATGGGACACAATGCAAGCAGTCTTATGAGGGAAATTCATAACAGTGAATAAGCATATTAGGAAAACAGAACGAGCCCAATTAAATAACCTCATGCTGAACCTCAAACTTTCAGAAAAAGAAGAGCAGGACAACCCCAGAGCTCATACAAGGGAGGAAATTATAAAGATGAGAGGAGAAATCAATGCAATGGAGATTAAGAGAATGATACAAAAAATCAATGAAGCCAAGAGTTGGTTCTTCGAAAAAATCAACAAAATTCACAAACCCTTAGCCAACCTTATCAGAAAAAGAAAAGAAAAGACCCAAATCCACGCAATTAGGAATGAAAAGGGTGAAATTACAGCAGACCTAGCAAAATTCCAGAGGATCATCAATACCTACTTCCAGAACCTATAGGCCAATAAGATGGACAACACAGAAGAAATGGACAGATTCCTAGATGAATTACCAAAGTTGAACGAAGAAGACCTAAATATTCTACACAACCCAATATCAACTAATGAAATTGAAAATGCAATTAAAAACTTATAAACTAAGAAAAGCCTGGGCCCTGATGGCTTCACTGCTGAATTCTACAAGACATTTAGAGAGGAACTGCTGCCACTACTGTTTTAAACTCTTCAATGAAATTGAAAAGGAAGCAATACTCCCAGATTCATTCCTGGAAGCAAGCATCACCTTGATCCCCAAAGCAGAGAAAGAGCCAACTGAAAAGAAGAACTATAGGCCAATCTGGCTAATGAACATAGATGCAAACATCCTTAATAAGATACTGGCAAACAGAATGCAGAAGCTCATCAAGAAGATCATGCACCCTGATCAAGTGGGATTCATCCCAGGGATACAGGGATGGTTCAACATATGCAAATCAATCAATGTAATACACTATATCAATAGAGCCAGGGACAAAAAATATATGATTATCTCCATAGATGCAGAAAAAGCATTTGACAAAATCCAACATGCATTTATGATAAAAACCCTACAAAAAATTGGAATAGATGGTCTCTACCTCAAACTGATAGAAGCCATCTATGAAAAACCAACAGCCAACATCATACTAAATGGTCAAAAACTGAAATCCTTCACACTAAAATCAGGAACAAGACAAGGATGTCCACTATCACCACTCTTGTTCAATATACTTCTGGAAACATTAGCCATGGCAATTAGACAAGAGAAAGAAATAAAAGGAATAAAGATAGGTAATGAAGAAGTCAAATTGTCATTATTTGCAGATGACATGATACTCTATATAGAAGACCCCAAGAACTCCACCAAAAGTCTTCTAGACTTAATAACCAAATTTAGTCAAGTAGCTGGTTACAAGGTCAACACACAAAAATCAATAGCTTTCCTCTACACCAATGACAGACTCAGTGAGAGAGAAATAGGGCAAATAATTCCTTTCACAATAGCATCCAAAAAACTGAAATACCTAGTAATCAACCTAATGGAAGAAATCAAAGACTTCTTCTCTGAAAACTATGGCACTCTGAAAAGAGAGATTGAAGATGATATCAGAAAATGGACAGACATCCCCTGCTCCTGGGTAAGAAGGATTAATATAGTGAAAATGGCCATACTTCCAAAGCTGCTATATAGATTTAATGCAATTCCAATTGAGATCCCAGCAACATACTTCATAGACCTCGAGAAAACAATCCAAAAATTCATTTGGAACAAGAAGAGACCCAGAATAGCAAAAGCAATTCTAGGTAACAGAGACATGGCAGGGGGTATCAATCCCCAACCTGCAACTCTACTACAAAGCTACTATGATAAAAACATCATGGTACTGGCAAAGAAACAGACCTGAGGAGCAGTGGAACAGATTAGAAGATGCAGAAACAACTCCAGGCACACTCAGCCATCTCATCTTCTATAAAGGAGCCAAACAGCCTCACTGGAGGAAAGATAGCCTGTTTAATAAATGGTGCTGGAAAAATTAGGCTTCAACTTGCCAAAGATTAAAACTAGACCTATACCTCTCACCATTCACTAAACTAAAATCAAAATGGATTAAAAATCTAAAGATTAAAATAGAAACTCTGAACCATTTGGAACAGAGGTTAGGTAGAACTCTTGAAGACATCGGTGTAGGAAAAGATTTTATGAACAAAACCTCAGTTGCCCATGAACTAGCACGAACAATAAACATGTGGGATCTCTTCTTATTAAAAAGCTTCTGCACAGCAAGAGAAACCATCAGCAGTGTGAAGAGACAACCCACAATGTGGGGAAAAATCTTCACCTGCTTTTCCTCAGACAAAGGTCTACTATCTCGAATCTATAAAGAACTTAAAAAGATCAGATCTCCCAAATTTAAAGACCCAATCCGAAAATGGGCATCTGAAATGAACAGACATTTCTCAGACAAAGAAGTAGAAATAGCAAATAAATACATGAAAAAATGTTCAACATCACTGGTCATTTGAGAGATGCAAATGAAAACAATGCTGAGATTCCACTTCACTCCAGAAAGAATGGCTGCTATCATGAAATCAACCAATAACAAATGCTGGTGGGGCTGTGGGGAAAGAGGACCCCTGCTCCTCTTCTGGTGGGAGTGTAGACTGGTGCAAGCACTGTGGAAATTAGTATGGAGATACCTCAAAGAACTAGGACTGGAAGTCTCATTTGACCCCGCTCTTCCACTGCTGGGGATTTTCCCCAAAGAATTAAAAGAATCATACCACAGTGATATATGTGTGTCCATGTTCATAGCAGCACAATTTGTGATAGCTAAAACTTGGAAAAAGCCCAAATGCCCATCAACTGGAGACTGGATATAGAAAATGTGTTTTTTTAATAAAATGGAGTACTACTCAGCCATCACAAATGCAAAATTAGAGACATTTATAGCTAAGTGGATGCACATTGAGGCAATACTCTTCAGTGAAATAAATAGGACACACATGAATAAATACCATATAGTTTCTCTGGTGTGAGAAACTGAAAGTGTAAATAAGGACTAAAATGTATAATAGGTAATGTGAAATAGGAAGAAAAGGGGCAAAGGGGAAGGAAGTGGGAGGGCCAAGGAAAAGGATAGAAGGGAAGGGGATTAATATGAGAAAATGGAAAAATAGGAACAAAATCTTTGTAAATAGGGAGGACTGGAGGGGTTGAAGGGAGGGCTGGGCAACAGTGAAAAATAAGAACCAAGAGAGATTATGTAAAGGTGCAAATTTCCAATGATGAATGTCATTGTATTGTATACCTATAATGTACCAATGATTAGAATGAATAATCGGTAATGCAAAATAGGAAGAAAAGGTCCAAAGAGGTAGGGGTAGTCGGAGGGGCAAGGGAAAGTAAATAAGGGAAAGGAAAAATGCTGAGAAATGGAAAAAATGGAAATAAAGTCTTTGTAAATAGGGAAGGGTGGAGGGCGTGAAGGGAGGGCTAGGAATGGGGAAAAAATAAGAACCAAGATGCACTATGTAATGGTACAATTCCCAATGAGAAATGTAATTGTGTTGTATACCTAAAATGTACCAATAAAAGAAGTTAACAAAAAAAAAAGAAAAGAAAGTTTGCATACTTTCAATCTTACAAAACTTATTCAAATGTGTTTTATTGCTTGCATGCAGTGTATCCTGAAAAATGTCTATACATACTTCAGAGCAAAGAGCATTGCTATTGTTGGGTGAAAAGTTCTGTATATATCTTCTAAGTCTAATTGTTCCGTAGTGCTGTTCAAGTCCTCCAATTCCATATTAACTTTCTGTCTGGAAGTTAATTTTACCTAATTAAGACTAGCTTTTTATTTACAGGAGTTATATAAAATTATTGAAAATATTTATTAGATTTAAAATTAATAGTCTTCAATTTTATAAATGGAATATAAATGTGATAACTATGAAAATGATACATGGGCTGACATTTGAGCTGCTTTCTTTTAAGTCATGGAATTAAAAGTATCAAAATATTAATATTTTTTCAGCCTATTTTTGCTTGCTATTGTTAGACCTTGTGTTACATACATTATTTATATGTTATTATCTTCTGTGTGGTTATGGAAAGTCAGATTCGGTAATTAAGCACTATGCACACACCTAAGAAAGTAGGAATGTGACTTGGAAAAGACAAAAGACAGAAACTTTAGTTAATCTAATGTAAATATTTTATTTTGTTGTTTAAATCTAATTTTCAAATAGTTAGCAATATAATTTTTAAAGAAAAAACTCCATTGCAAAGATCTTATTCCATTCATCAATTCTTGAGGAAACAAAATCATAAATGTAGGACAAAATCATACAAAGAAGCTATCGATACCCATTTTGAAGAAAACAAAAAATAAATCAATTTGTTGAATACTTAATTTTCAGTGACAGTAAAAAACATAATATTAATATGTATCTTGTGTTTAATCTCTGAATAGTATGAGGAAAAGTCAAAAACGGAGCTTTTCTTAATTATGTAATTGTCTAATATTACACTAAAAGGGCATGCTTACTCTCTTTTGGTTTTCAAGTTTTCTATAACTCATTAAATACCATTATAGAGTACACAGTTATAGGGTTATTTTTGGAGAGTTTTGAATTCTCTGGATCATAAGTTTTGGAAAACTAGCATGGATTTCATGACTAACAAAGGCTGATACCATGGGGACTTTTGTCATCTCTGCAGCCAAATCCCACAGTTTTGTGAAATGCTCTGCAGTCTTTTTCTTATTAGTGGAAGTGTGTAGTAGATTTAGAGCATATATTTTAGTATCTGAGAACATTGCTTATTCCTAGAAAATACTACTACATAATGGATTTGATGTTTAGCTTTCCTAAATTGTATAATTTTATATTTACTCTGGCTAGAAAATTGAAGTATATGCAGAAATATGATGCTTTATTTGATGTGTTAAATATTTCATGCATTTTTCAGGTGTCAATGGTAGTTCATAGATGTTGAGTGTAAAGGCATTAAAAATGTATTTTTAAAATGTCATCTACTTGAACAGCAGTTTGCATATTAGAATACATTTTCTTCCACACCATATATTTAGGTCACGCGCAGACCATAGAAAAAAGGAAGCCACAGACCATGGAAATAAAGATGTTATTTAACACCAAATAAAAATTGGACTGATGAATGGTTAATTTATTTTATTAACTTGAGTGAAAAGAATTAATATTCCTTATCCATTATCAAAATTGAGGCAAATTCACCATTATACTAAGGAACATATCTCTGGAGAGCCTCTCTGAGTTTAAATAATTTTACAAATCAGCAGTTAATTAGCTTCATGTCTGAATATGCCAGCAACAGAGAAAAAGCTGAATGGCCTATGAACTGCACGAGCCTCTAATTTTCCAAGAGATCCAGTAGGAGAAATATTTAGCAAGCATACTGCTCATATGAGGATGTTGGAATCTCCTTTGCATTCCATGCCTGCTTTCTGGGTTAATGGAGGGCTTACATGTTTAGAACTGTCAAGTGAGTCTCTTTTTACAAGCACTATACCAATTTTAGAAGAGGGCAAAAGAACAAAGAATGTAATCTTCTTATTCCACATAATTTAAGAGCACTCAATTATTTGGGCACTCTGTGATCATTATTTTATCATTTTGAAGAGCATTCAATTAATTATAGGATAAAGTGGATCTTAATTTTGCAAACTACACAGTTGTTTCGATTGCTTCTCTATAATGGTGGCTGTTGCTTTTCCAAGTTTTCTAAATAGCATTTGTTTGTAAAGATTGGTGCAACAACTCCCATGTTTAAATCTTGATGTAGTTTTTCTCTAGTCTTCTCATTTAGAAGCATATTGGTTTCTGAAATATTTTAGTAGCTTCTTTGTTTGAACATTTGTTTGAATATCTGAACATTCTTTTAATGTTCTCTTTCTTCCACAAGAATAAATACATTTAAATTTTCTCAGAGCTATATTCCATTCTTTACTTTTTTTTGTATTAAATTCTTTTATTGGTACATTGTAGGTATACAACACAATTACATTTCTCATTGGGAATTGTACCATTACATAATGCATCTTGGTTCTTATTTTTTCCCCATTCCTAGCCCTCCCTTCACGCCCTCCACCCTTCCCTATTTACAAAGACTTTATTTCCATTTTTCCCATTTCTCATCATTTTTCCTTTCCCTTCTTTCCTTTCCCCTGACCCTACCACTACCCCTACCCCTTTGGACCTTTTCTTCCTATTTTGCATTATTGATTATTCATTCTAATCATTGGTACATTATAGGTATACAATACAATGACATTCATCATTGGAAATTTGCACCTTTACATAATCTCTCTTGGTTCTTATTTTTCACTGTTGCCCAGCCTTCCCTTCAACCCCTCCAGTCCTCCCTATTTACAAAGATTTTGTTCCTATTTTTCCATTTTCCATTCTTTACTTTATGTGAATCAGTATCTTTCTAAGTAATTTCATGATTGGGTCAGAGATGAAAAAATGCAACTATGGTACCAATAAATTGGTAAACATGTCAACATATTATATTCTTTTTAGAAGTTTAAGCATTGTGATTTCTTAGAAACCATTACATGCAAAACAGATCAATATATTCCTTAGGTAAGGGATGTATAGAAAATTTTGAAGTAGAGGACATCTGAGTGGGTCCATATGCCACACATCTTTATTGCTTTATATATACATCACATATACATACTATATATAATTGTTCAACATATAATTGTTTAGTTATATTAACAGTTATATATGTGTATATGTAGTATGACAATAAGAACTGAGCTTATTTTACTGATTTTTCTTTTTATAACAAAATTCTTTTCTCATGTTGGAAAAGAATACTGACATTACTGAGTTTAGGAGGACTTTTCTCTGTTGTTTGTATAGCATTTGCGAAAGATATTTTCCAATCAACAACCCAGTACCTGATATTCTGTCGTATTTTCCAGAGCTAAAATATGAAATGGGTAAATGATAACATATATTCTCCTCAGGTTTTCTTTTTTATTTCTTTTAAAATGAGATTTATTGTACATAAAATAAATTAATTACAGTTCAAGGCAAAGCAAGAGTGGCTTTTTAAAGTGCATCCGTGTAGGGGATTTGGCAGGTAGCCCCTGCATCTAGACACTCTGTAAGATAGTGTTCTTGTACTTTAGCCACCCATTGCCATGACTCAGCCAGGCCTAGGAAGCAACCCAACATCATTGCCATAGGCCATTTGCACAAATCATACCAAAATCAACTGACACTTTTTTCTGTACCTGGTCCAACAGTTAAACAAAAATACAAGGAGCTATGCAGTCTTACAATTAGTCTGGGGTTGAAGAGTTTGAATTCTCAGCTACTCAACACGTGTCCAACTAAGCACCCCATCCTGTGTCAGGTGCGCCAGTGCCTCCTGCAGACCACAGTTCACAGCTGTCTGTGTACAGAATATTTTGACCCATAAACTTGAGCCCTTTTGAGCGGAGGGAGATTTTTTTCCTTCTTGTTCTTAAAAAAAAAGAAAAAAGCAAAAAAGAAATCTGGGTATCCTTCAGGCTAGAAAAGTATTCTGTAAGGAATAGTTTTCCAGAGATATGAATCATGTGGATAAGAGAAAAGCAATTCTTCCTCTTGGGAGAAAACAAAGAAGGGGGAAGGGAGAAAGGCAAGCCTATGAATACTTAATCTGTTCTTTCATTCCCACCAGAAACCATTCAAATATATCTGGTTGAAACTACAACTGACCATCATTTACAAGGCAGGTGAGAACAAAAACCAAAACACATCCGCCCTCTTCTCCACTCTAAGGACAAGACACAGACATGTCACATGTACACAATGGCTTGATGGGCTCCCTCAGGCCTTATCCATCTGTCCCCCTGCTCCACACAACTTCCTTTTCTGCAGCAGCTTCAGAGGCCCCTGGGCCCTTCTGCTCCAGCCCTTTCTGGAGCCATGAACTACTGCCAGCATCCAATGTTCCCAACCTAGAGGCACCTCCAGGCCTCTTCCTCGAAGATCAAACCCCCTTGAGTAGTCACACTTCAAACAGAGGTGACAGTTCTCATTTTGGCAGAGAGAGTTTGCCTGAATCTTCTCTTCAGGTCCTGCATGTTGGGTGACTTGGGCCGGGGAATGAGAGAGGTCCTTTGCTTCTTGGGCATGCTACTGGGCTGCTGTTTGTGGCTCACTTCTTTGCACAGGACATGGAAAGCGTTATAGACATCATTGTAATTTTCGCTGACAGACACTTCATAGAAGGAGCAGCCCAGCATGCTGGCCAGCTGCAGTCCAAGCTGAGGGTCAACCTGCTTGCTGTGCAGCAGGTCAGCTTTGTTAGCCATGAGCACCACGGGCCCCTGGGTGCCCAGGTGGAGCTGCTGGACGTGCTAGTGGAGCTGGCCAATGAGTTCATAGCTCTTGTGGTCAGTGATGGAAAAAACCATCACCACAGCATCTGCCCACCAGATGCACGGATTCAACTGCTCATTGCAGCTCAACACATTTTCATGGACCTGAATACCTGGAGTGTCCTGAACTTGTATCGCCAGGGTTTCACCTTCTATCTGGACTTGTCTGGTGTACAGATTACCTGCATTTCCGATGAATCGCATGGTGAGGAACCGGACCACCAGAGCGCTCTTGTCCACGCCGCTGGTCCCCACCACGGCTATCTTGACGAGCCAGCAGCCGGCGGCCTTCGGCCTCCAGGCACCACTCGGCGGCAGTGCTGCCCGCGGCGGGGCGGGGAGGGGGGCTGGGGGTACTCGGCGATGGTGCACAGGTTCTGGATGAGGCACATCGCTGCGCGGGACAGGTGGAAGCTGGCGCTTCGGGAAGAGGGTGGGAGGACAGAGAGCAAGCGCTAGACGGCAAAGAAGAAACCTCACAAGCAAGCACCATAGCGCTCCGAGGGATACAGCTCCCAGGGCTCAGGCTCCGAGCTCCTTAGGTTTTCTTTATAAAGAAGATGCTATTGAAAGTTTGTTAAGGGATACCAAAGAAAAACAGAAGAGTAAAGAAATATCTATAACAGACATTGTACAATAACTTATTTCTGTGACATAATCTCCATTTAACCAGTATACGAGCAGTCATGGTAACTGTTTTATGTTTAAATATTTATTTTTTTTCTTGTTCTAAGTTTAGTAGTTTCTTTAAAAGAAGCAAAGGGAAATACAGTGGACCCTCAAGTTACAACTGGCCTGACTTATGAACAACTTAGGTTAATCAGATTAATGGAAGATTCATCTTCCTCTTGTTATCTATAGCATGTACCCAGGTAAACATTCAGATCTCAGTTGTTTTGACTTACAAACAACTCGAGTTACAATCAGCTCTTGGGAACTGATTGAGTTTGTAAGGATCCACTGTAATCTAAATCTATTTCTTTTATACTTACTCCTCAAAGTTTTTATATTAACAGATAAAAACTCAGTTGTTACCTCCTGGGTGGCTTCTCTCATTTCCTCTTTCTTTAATCTCTGGAGTCATGTGCCTACCTCAAGTTCTTTGATGCTCAACCTGTATAGCACTTTTCAAACTATTGAGATTTCAATTCATGCATTGATTTTTCCCTCTTAGAATGTCAGCTTTTTTGATATATGTTAGTCAACTTTTTGTGGTAACCTACCACAGTGATTAAGATATAGTAATAATCCACTAATATTTCTTAAGTATAAATCAGTGGGTGGATATAAATGAGCATACTCTAGTTGTTAGTGTCCAGGTTTATACCTTTTTTTGCATAAATTCTTTTATTGGTATATTTTAGATATACAATACATTTACATTTATCATTGGGTGCTTGTACTTGTACATGATGCATCTTGGTTCTTATTTTTTTCCCAATTCCCTGTCATCCTCTCACACTCCACCCTTCCCTATTTACATAGATTTAATTTCCATTTTTTTCTCATACTTTTTCCTTTCCCTTCTTACCTTTCCCTTGACCTCCCACTTCCCCTATCCCTTTAGAACATTTCTTCCTATTTCAAATTGTCAAATATTCATTTTAATCCTTAATTTACACTTTCAGTTTCTCACACCAGAGAAACTATTTGGTATTTACACGTGTGTCCTATTTATTTCACTTAAGAGTATGGCCTCAATATGCATCCATTTAGCTATAAATGTCTAGTTTCTTGTTCTTTATGGCTGAGTAGTACTCCATTTTATTTAAAAAAAATCTTTATCCATTTTCCAGTTAACAGGAACTTGGGGTGTTTTCAAGCTTTAGCTATTAAAAACTGTGCCTTCATAAGCAGGAGTGCACATATATCTCTGTGGTATGATTCTTTTAATTCTTTTGAGAAGATACCCAGCAGGGGAATAGCTGGGTCAAATGGGACCTCTAGTTCTAGTTCTTTGAGGTATCTCCATACTGATATTCACAGTGGTTGCACCAGTCTGCACTCCCGCCAACAATGGAGAAGGGTTCCTTTCTCCCCGCACCCCTGCCAGCATTTGTTATTTGTTGATTTCTTGATAGCAGCCATTCTTTTGAGGATGAGGTAGAATCTCAGTATTGTTTTCATCTGCATCTCTCAAATGACCAGTGATTTTGAACATTTTTTCATATGTTTATTTGCTGCTTTTACTTCTTTGAGAAATGTCTGTTTACTTCAGATGCCCAGTTTTGAATTGGGTCTTTGAATTTGGGGAGTCTGATTTTTTTCAGATCTTTATATATTCTAGATAGTAGTCCTTTGTCTGAGGTACAGCTGGTAAAACTTTTTTCCCACATTGTAGGTTGTCCATTAGCTCTATTGGTGGTTTCTTTTGGAGTGAAGAAGCTTTTTAATAAGATGTGATCCCAGTTGTTGATTCTTTGTGCTAGTTCTCATGCTACTGAGGTTTTGTTCATAAAGTCTTTTCCTACACCAATGTCTTCAAGAGTTCTAACTTATCTTCCAGCAATTTCAGTGTTTCTGTTTTAATATTTAGATCTTTAATCCACTTTGATCTTAGTTTAATGCATGGTGATAGATAGGGGTCTAGTTTTAATCTTTGGCAGGTTGAAATTCAGTTTTTCCAAAACCATTTATTAAAGAGACTATCTTTCCTCCAGTGAGGCTCTTTGGCTCCTTTATCAAAGATGAGATGGTTGAGTGTGTCTGAAGTTGTTTCTGCATCTTCTAATCCATTCCACTGGTCCTCAAGTCTATTTCTTTGCCAGTACCAAGCTGTTTTTATCACTGTAACTTTGTAGTGTAGTTTCAAGTTGGGGATTGTAATACCCTCTGCCACGTCTCTGTTACCTAGAATTGCTTTTGCTATTCTGGGTCTCTTCTTGTTCCAGGAGAATTTTTGGATTGTTTTCTCAAGGTCCATGAAGTATGCTGCTGGGATTTCAATTGGGATTGCATTGAATCTATATAGAAGTTTTGGAAGTATAGCCATTTTTGCTATATTGATTCTTCCTACCCAGGAGCAGGGGATGTCTGTCCATTTTCTGGTATCATCTTCAATCTCTCTTTTCAGAGTGCTATAGTTTTCAGAGAAGAGGTCTTTGATTTCTTTTGTTAGGTTGATTCCTAGGTATTTCAGTTTTTTGGATGCTATTGTGAAAGGAATTGTTTGCCCCATTTCTGTCTCAGTGAGTCTATTGTTCATGTAGAGCAAAACTATTGATTTTTGTGTGTGGACCTCATGTCTAGCTACTGTGCTGAATTTGGTTATTAAGTCTAGAAGACTTTTGGTATAGTTTTTTGACTTCTTCATTTCCTATATTTATGTCTTTTATTTCTTTCTCTTGTCTAGTTGCTGTGGTTAATATTTCCAAAACTATATTGAACAGGAGTGGTGACAGTAGATGTCTTTGTCTTGTTCTTGATTTTAGTGTGAAGGATTTCAGGTTTTGACAATTTAATATAATATTAGCTGTTGTTTTATTTTTTTCATTTTTTGGTACTGGAGATCGAACACGAGTCTTTGCGCTTGCGCAGCAGGCTGCGAAACCACTGAGGTAAATTCCTGGCCCTGGCTGTTGGTTTTTCATAGATGGTTTCTAACAGATTGAGGTAGGGACCATCTATTCCAATTTTTTGAAGAGTTTTTATCATAAATGCGTGTTGGATTTTGTCAAATGCTTTTTCTTCATCTATGGAGATAATCATATGTTTTCTGTCCTTGGCTCTATTGATATACTGTATTACATTAATTGATTTGCATATGTTGAACCATTCCTGCATCCCTGGAATGAATCCCACTTAATCAGGGTGTATGATCTTGATGATCTTCTGCATTCTATTTCCTAGTATCTTATTAAGGATTTTTGCATCTATGTTCATTAGTGAGATTGGCTTATAGTTCTCTTTTTTGGTTGGGTCTTTCTGTGCTTTGGGGGTCAAGGTGATGCTTGCTTCCAGGAATTAATTCAGGAGTATTGCTTCCCTTTCAATTTTATTGAAGAGTTTAAACAGTAGTGGCAATAGTTCCTCTCTAAATGTCTTGTAGAATTCATCAGTGAAGCCATCAGGACCTGGGCTTTTCTTAATTGGTAAGTTTTTAATTACATTTTCAATTTCATTGATTGATATTGGATTGTTTAGAATTTTTAGGTCTTCTTCATTCAACTTTAGTAATTCATATGTATCTAGGAATCTGTCCGTTTCTTTTGTGTTTTCCATCTTATTGGAATATAGGTTCTCAAAGTAGGTATTGATGATCCTCTGGATTTCTGCTCGGTCTGTTGTAATTTCACCCTTTTCATTCCTAAGTGAAAGGATTTGGGCCTTTCCTTTTTCTGATAAGGTTGGCTAAGGGTTTGTCAATTTTGTTTATTCTTTCAAAGAACCAACTCTTGGCTTCATTGATTTTTTTGTATCATTCTCTTAGTCTCCATTGCATTGATTTCTCCTCTCATCTTTATAATTTCCTCCCTTGTATGAGCTTTGGGGTTGTCCTGCTCTTCTTTTTCTAGCAGCTTAAGGTTCAGCATCAGGTTGTTTAATTGGGCTCGCTCTGTTTTCCTAATGTGTGTATTCAGTGCTATGAATTTCCCTTGTAAGATTGCTTTTATTGTGTCCCATAGATTCTGATATGTTGTATTATCATTGTCATTCAATTGAAGGAGCTTTCTGATTTCTTCTTTAATTTCCTCTGTGACCCATTGGCTATTCAGAAGTGTGTTGTTCAATTTCTATGTGTTTATGCTTTTTTTGAGGGTTTTTTTTGCTATTGATCTCCAATTTCATTGCACTATGGTCTTATAATACACACGGGATAACTTCAATTCCTTTGCACTTACTTAAACATGTTCTATGAGTGAGTATGTGGTCTGTTTTGGAGAACAACCCATGTGCAGCTGAAAAGAATGTGTATTCTGATTTTGTGGGGTGGAACACTCTGTAAACATCTAAGTTCATTTGTTATAGAGTTCAATTGAGTTCTAGTATTTCATTACTTATTTTTTGTCTAGTTGATCTATCTATTTGTGACAGTGGGGTATTGAGGTGCCCCACTACTATTGTATTAGTGCATATATAACATTTCTTGTCAATTAGTATTTGTTTTATATAGTTGGGTGCACCAGTGTTTGGTGGATAAATATTTATGATTGTCATCTCTCCCTTTTGGATTGTTCCTTTACAAGGATGTAGTGTCCTTCTTTGTATCTCTTAATCAGTGTTGCTTTGAAATCCACTTAATCTGCAATGACGATAGCTACTCCTCCTTTTTTTGGTTCTCATAGCATGGAGCATTGTTCTCCACTCTTTAACTTTCAATTTGTGAGGTTTTTTTTTTATTGAATTAAGTGTGTTTCTTGTATGTAGCATATTGTTGGATCTTGCTTCTTGATCCATTCTACCAGTCTATTTCTTTTGATTGGTGAATTGAGACCATTAACATTGATGGTTATAACTGATATATATTGACTTATCATAGTCATGACTTTTTATTTTTGTTGGATTCTCCCCATTTACATTAATTTCTTGTTGTGCCTGATTGGTTCATTCTGGTGGGCTTCTTGGGGTTGTGGTCCTCATTGTCTGTTCCTAGGATATTATCTAAAATTTTTTGGAGTGCTGGTTTGGTATTCATGAAGTTCCTAAGGTGCTCTTTGTCATGAAAGTATCTTATGGGCCAGGGATTTAGCTCAGTGGTTCCGATGCCTGACTCTCAAGTGTGCAAGGTCCCAAGTTTGATCCCCGGTACCAAAAAAAAAAAAAAAAAAAAAAGAAAAAGAAAAAATAAAGTATCTTATTTCTCCATCAATTTTGAAAGATAGTTTTGCAGGGTACATCAGTCTGAGTTGGTGGCTCCTTTCCTTTAGGACTTGGAATGTGTCACACCAAGCTCTTCTTGCCCTGATGCTTTGTGTTGAGAAGTCTGCTGTGGTTCTGATGGGCTTTCCTTTGTATGTGATTTGTTTCTTTTCTCTAAGTGCTTGTAGAATTTTGTTCTTCTGTTGGGTTTCTGGAATCTTAACAATTATATGCCTATGTGTAGATTTTTGTTGATTAAGGCTAGCTGGAGTCCTATATGCCTCACTTATCTGTATGTCAAGTTATTTTTCCCTGCTTGGGAAATTTTCTGCCATTACTTCTATGAACAGTTTTTTTTATGTCATCTGCATACTCTCCTGTTTCTTTGTTGGCTCCAATCAGTCTTATGTTATTCTTCTTTGCATTGTCCAGCAGCTGCTGGATTGTTTCCTCATAGTCCCTTACAATTTTGAAGCAATTTTTCTTTTCCTGGTCACTAATTGCAATCTTATCTTCTAGATCTGAAATTCTGTCCTACCATTGGCTTATTCTGCTGTGTAGACTTTCAATGGAGTATTTAATCTCCTAAAATCTCTTTGTATCTGTTTTATGGATTCTATTTGTTTCCTATGTTGGGATTCCATCACATTCCTCATCTCCTCTATTTTTTTTATTTGTGTCCTCTCTAGATTTATTAATCATGTCTTGTACTATGGGCACAATCTCTGCTGTTATCTGAGAAATTATTTCCAAATTCATTTTTTCCAGACCCTCTTTTGTTGCCAGTTCAGGGAGTCCTGGTGGTTGGGTGGCAGATTGTTCCATCACCTTTTCCTTTGGGGTTTCTGTAGGTGATCTGGAAGTCTTGTTTTGAGACTTGTTTATGTGTCTTATCATTTTGATGTGGGGGAGGGGTGCTATTGGCACCTGTGCGGCTCACCTCCTCTGGCCTGGGAATGGTGGAATGGTGGCCCGCAAGCCCTTTCCTCTGGGCTAGGAGCAGTGCCACAGTGGCCTGGAAGCAGTAAATTTTTAATTATGTTTTCAATTACTGTCCTTGTAATTGGGGTGTTTAGAATTTTTATATATTCTTCATTTAACTTTGGCAATTTGTATGTATCTAGGAATCTGTCCATTTTTTTCTGTGTTTTCCATTTCATTAGAGTACAGGTTATTGAAGTAGGTATCGATGATGCTCTGGATTTGTGTTGGATCTGTTGTGACTTCACCTTTTGTTCTTAATTTCATGGATTTGAATTTTTTCTTTCCTTTTTTTTTGATAAGTTTGGCTAAAGGTTTATCAATTTTATTTATTCTTTTGAAAAACCAACTCTTTGATTCATTGATTTTTTCTATTATTCTCTTTGTCTCCAGTGCATTGATTTCAGCTCTGATCTTTGTAATTTCCTCTCTTATATGAGCTTTGCATTTGTCATGCTGTTCTTTTTCTAGGAGCTTGAGGTTCAGCATTTGGTTGTTGATTTGAGTTCTCGCTGTTTTCATAATATGCTCATTCACTGCTATGTATTTGCCTCATAGAACTGGTTTCATTGTGTCCCATAGATTCCTGTATGTTGTACTGGCATTATCACTTACTTGTAGAAACTGTCTAATTTCTTCTTTATTTTCTTCTGTGACCCATTGGTTGTTCAGGAGAGTGATATTCAATTTCCATGTGTTTGTGGGGATTTTGTGGTTTCTTATGCTATTGATCTCCAATTTTATTGCACTATGGTCTGATAATACACAGGGGGTAACTTCAATTCTTTTATATTTACTTAGACATGTCCTATGAGCTAGCATGTGGTCTATTTCTGAGAATGACCCATGTGCAGCCAAAAAGAATGTGTATTCTGATATTGTGGGATGGAACACTCTGTAAACATCTGTTAAGTCCATTTGTTCAATAGCTTGGCTCAGTTCTAGAATTTTGTTGTTGACTTTTTGTTTAGATCATCTGTCTATTTGTGATAGTGGGGTATTGAGTTCCCCCACTACAATAGTATTAGTGCTTATTTGCATTTTCATGTCCCTTAATATTTATTTTGTATAGTTGGGGCATTCATATTTCATGAATATATATTTATGATTGTCATCTCTTCCTCTTGGATTGTTCCTTTCACAAGGATGTAGTGACCATCTTTGTCTCTCTTAATTAGTTTTGGTTTGAAATCTACTTTGTCTACAAATAAGATTGCTACCTTTGCTTTTTTCTGGGTTCCTGTTGAATGAGGAACTGTTTTCCATCCTTCTACTTTCAGTCTATGAATTTCTTTTTGAGTTAGGTGTGTTTCTTGTATACAGAATATTGTTGGATTTTGCTTCTTAATCCATTCTGTCAGTCTATTTCTTTTGATTGGTGAATTGAGGCCATTAACATTAATAGTTATAATTGGTAGATATTGACTTATCCTTGTCATGATGTTTTATTGTTGTTGGCTCTTTTATTTTTCATTTTTCCCCCTTTCCCTTTAGTTTCTTGCCTTGCCTGGTGGCTTCCCTTTGTTGGGCCTCATAGAGTTGTGACCTTCCTTATCTTTTTCTGGGATATTGTTTAGAATTGTTTGGAGTGCTGGTTCAGTGTTCATGAAATTTCTCAGGTGTTCTTTGTCATACAAGTATCTAATTTCCCCTTTGATTTTGAAAGATAATTTTGCAGGATACAACAGTCTAGGTTGGAAGTTATTTTCTTAGGGCTTGAAACACTTCACTCCAGCCTCTCCTTGATTTGAGGGTTTGTGTTGAGAAGTCTGCCATGATTCTGATGGGCTTTCCTTTGTAGGTGATTTGTTTTTTTTCCCTCTAACTGCATGTATGATTTTGTTCTTCTGTTGTGTTTCTGGGATGTTGACTATTATATGTATTTGTGTAGATGTTTTTCAGTCTTGGCTAGTTGGAGTACTATATGCCTCACTTAACTGTATGTTCAATTCTCTACCTCTGTCTGGGAAGTTTTCTACTGTTTCTTCAGTGAATAGTTTTTTTATGTCTATTGTACTTTCTTCTGTTTTTTCATGTACTCCTATCAGTCTTATTTTATTCATCTTTGCATCATCTAGTAGCTGCTGGATTCATTTCTCTTGGTCCTTTACTATTTTTTAGAAATCTCTGTTTTCATTATCACTAAACACAATACTGTCTTCTATCTTCACATTCCCTTAATCTGCTGGGAATACTTTCAATGGAGTTTTTAACCTCCTCGATACTGTTTGAATCTGTTTCATGGATTCCATTTCTTTCTTATGTTGGGCAATCATGGTTTTCATTTCTTTCTTATGCTAGGCATTCATGGCTTCCAGCATGGTTCTGAGCTCATCTATTTTTTCTTTTATCTGTTTCTGTTCTAGAGCCTATAATCATGCCTTTTCTATAGTTATCTGGGAAATAATTTCTGTTTTGCATTTTTCTAGAGCCTCATTCATCTGTTTTGTTATTTCCTGTGCTATCAGTTCAGGGTTTCCAGGTAGTTGATTGTCATATCTTTCCACCTCCTTTCCCCCAGAATTTGCCTTTGGTGGGGTGGAAGTCTGAGTTTGTGCCTTGCTTAAATGTCTTCTCATTTTTGTTTTTGGTACTGTCCTTGGTTTAATTCCCGGGTTTTTACTTCAAAATTTCTTATTGTAAGAATCTTTGTTGCTTGTATTTAGAACCCTGTGGAATGATTGCTTTTCAGATGTGTCTTTCAGATATCACTGGTCTTTAGATTTTGAGTCTCTAATGATGCTGAGGTTATCTCATTTTCATTATACCAGGAAGGCAATCCCAACACCATAGCCCAAGTGATACAATCAGCAACCCCATAGCATCAAGCACAACTTAGAAAATGACAATTTGTGGTAGTTATTAATCTATCACCTTTAACTGTGTGAATAAAATCAAAATCGAGGACCAGCCCAACATATGTTTATAGTGAATTAACTCTTCAATATAGCAACTTTACCCTTCGGGATGAGAAGATAGAAGGAGTTGGTGAGGGCGGGATAGATAGGTAGAAGGATTGGGAAAGGTTAGTAGTGAGGGCAGAGTGCACAGGATGATCATGCAAACTCTAAGAAACTGTTGAAGACAAGAGGAAAAGACAGAATGAAAGAATAAAGATGAGAACAGAACAACCTAACAGCAATAGGGAGTCTAGAAACTGTATTTACTTTCCTTTAAAACTAATGACAATTGAGAGAAGGAAAAAGAGAAGAAAAAATAAAGAAAGAAGATCCAAATTATGGCCAGAACAAAAAGGGAGATGACGTATAATGTGGGACAGTGAGAGAACAAGTGAGAGAAAGAATGAAAAGTGAAAAGAAAGAAAAAAAAAGAAGAGAAAAATAAAAATATGAAAAGAGTAGAAAAAATAAAAATTAAAAGTTAGAGAAAAAAATTCTTTGTAAATAACAAATAAAAAATAAAAATGAAGTGTCTCCTTCAGGGTATGTCTCTGCTGTCACAATAGACAATGTGGGCACCCATGGGCAGATATAAGTGAATGAGTCTCAGCAAGCCAGTAGAAGATCTATGAGATTCAGGCACATTTCTGGCTGCAATTTCCAAGTTGAGCTCCCTGTCCTCTTTCAGGGATGGACTCTGCAAGGTTCTATTGCAGGTTCCAGCTGTCCTTCCCCTGAAGAGAGTCCAGGTTCAGATGGGAGGTGATGATCCCTCCAACTTACCAAGTACGGTGGTCTGGTGTCCCTTTATTGAAGAAATTCTCTTTACTTTTCCAGTGTGCTTTAGTTTTCATCAGGTAGCCTGAGAGTGGCCCTCTTTCTGTTGTTCACATCTGCTCTGTCTTCTGGAGCTCAGGACGATGGCCTTTATGATGCCCTGTGCTTCTGTAGTGTGGATCCTGATACGGAAGATGCAGCCAGGAGGTCAGAGGTGGGGGTGGGGGAGAGCGTGCTGCAGGTGCCTGGGTGGCTAAGCTGGTCGCTGTGGGTGGGGCACGGGGACAGAGGGGGTTTCCAGGTTTGTATTTTAATATGAGAGTAATTTAAATTCTAATATGCTTAGATGCCTTAAAAAGTCTAACTAGTGAACCTTGTGTGAATATTGTAGACCAGGGATTTAGCTCAGTGGTTTCACTGCCTGCTGCGAAAGCTCAAAGACCCGAGTTCGATCCCCGGTACCCCCCCCAATATATATATATATATAGTAGGTTGAATATTTAAAATATGGGGGAAAAGAAGTACAGTATCTGTAGTCCTACCATTTAACCATTTAACTTGCTATTTAAAATTTGTCCTGAAGGTGGCAACATTGAATAATATTTTGCATATTTTTCTAAGCAAAGTTTTTATGGCCACTTTTAATTAAAGCCTTATATTTTAAAATAAGCATATTTCCCTACCCCCTGTTTGTTATAGTATAGAAGAGAGTATTTTACTGAGGTTTAATTTTTTCATTCAGTAACCTTGAATCTACACATTGAAAGAACTGGTATAACTTTGAAGAATAAAAGTTAACCTAGCTAAAGTTTAGGTATGTTCTCTTCAAATCTCCAAATGTAAGAAACCAATTTGAAGCCCAATATATGTTTCCTGCCAAGCAAATTTTATATCAATAGATATATTTAACTATTAATATGAATCTATGTTTTTTTGAGGTAAAATTTATTTTTCTGGTATATTTATTCAGTTTCAATGGATGATTATTACCATTTGATGTGATCTGTTAAAAGAAATAAGGTGTTTTTATGAAAGAATAGCTGTAAACATGATTAAAAATCAAATAATCACAGCAGTTAAAAATTATGAAATCAACAAATACTTTGTACAATTTACTACCAATGCAAATATATCTGATGATCACACCTGGGCATATATTACTTTTTCTTCTATTTTCCTTTTTTTTTTTTTTTTTGCTCTTAGCCACTTAGCTAGAATAGCCCATATTCATTTATATCTTCAAAACCTTACTGTGAAACAGAAAGATAGCAAGTTAGGTGTCACAGAGGTTAATTGACTTGTGTAAGATCTGTCAGTAGCAAAGCCAAAATTGGAGCTTTGCATTTCTTATCTCTGGAAAGTGACAATTGCTCATGGTTATAATTCAGTCATTACATTTACAGATAGTGAAAATTTTTTACATAGATTCTAGGAGATAGGCTAATACTTCCCTTCATGTACTAGTTCTTTTTTCATGCAAAGATGTTGTTTTATATACAATTTATACTTTGGCTTGGGCATGCTGCAGTCCTTCCAGTCATGATGTGTGCAGTAAGAGGGCTAGCATGCAGCATTTTCTACGTTAATATGCATAGTTTTCTATATCTTCCTAAAAAATAGATTTATAATACTGTGTTAAATTCTCTAATAAGCTATTCAGAATAAATGGGATTTTTAAAAATTAATTTTAGGATTACACAAGTAGAGCAGCTACATGGTTAGAAGAAGACAATAGGAGGGAAATGGTGGCACCAGGTCTGTGAGAGCATGAAATGCTGTAAGGCAGAGGAAAGAGACTGTTGGATAGGGAGTTGAGCTGGAACTGGACAGGGCCTGAAGCAGCAGGAAACAGATGGAGATTTCTGGCAGGTGCAATGTGAATGCACCCCAGACACTGTCTTTACAGACTTTAAAGATTCTGCACACATGTGCTATTAACAAGGAGGACACAGTGCAACAGGATAATTTGTCAATTTAGAATTGCCAGATGAAGAATTCAAATAGATGGTATGTTCTAGGGTATAAATTTCTTTGCCACTGCATTTTTTAAGGAAACAATTTCAGTTTTTACTTGGCCTTAGGCCAGAAGTACCGATGTTTTCTGGTTTTCTTACTTCATGCAAGAAACTCTTCTCCACTCTCAGGAGAACCAGAAACTGCCCAGGATGCAGAAGTCACAGACAGCCCTCATCTCGTGTGTGCTTCTCTGATCTTAATGATCAGAATGCCAGACCACATCCCAGTAAGAAAGCAGACTCTCTACCCTTGCATAGAGGCTGGTCAGTTTTGTCAATCACTCCTTTTTTCTCTACATGCAGAAAGATATTCATTTCCTCTATTTCCTCTATGATGGTAATATGGAGCTAGAAATGAGGGTTTGCACAAGGTATTTTTCTTAATATAATGCCAGTAAGGAAACTCTACTTCAAAATTTATAGCTAAGGTAGTTTTTGGTAATAAAGTAACTATAATTTCTTACTTTTTGGGGAAATAGCTATGCAATATTTAAATCTCAAATCTTTGTTTCATTATACTTAATACTTTGAAATGCTTATGAAACCTAACTTGAACATAAATAGACAATAAAAGGAACTTGAACTTAAATAGACAAAAACAGGTTTGTAAACATATCCTCTCCAGTTAGCTTTGGACTTCTAGGTCCTCAGATAATAGTCAGTCATTTAGTAACTGAGAATGAGAGAGAAAAACAGAACCATATATAATATGTGAAAAGACTAGCTCATTATTGAGACACATAGAGAAAGACACACAGACACACACACACACACACACACACACATTCCTGTAGGGTGGTCAACCACTTTCTTATGAAGCAGCCCCTGTGGACATGCATTATAATACCTACTGCATTGTATTTTATTTGTTTACTTTCCTTATTTTACTGTGAGTTCTCCAGGTCAGAGGCATTATCTTCACTCTCTTTTTAAAATTCATACTCCTACATAATTCTGGAAATACAATAATAGATATTAAATAAACATTTTTGACTCATAAGTTGGATGAATATATTCATTGAAGAAGGTTGGCATATAAATTCATTATGATGACTTGAGAATGTCTCTATAAGGGACACCTTGGTGTAGTAATCTGTTTTATAGAAACACCTAAGTTCAATGATTCAAATAAAGAAGTTTCTCAATCATTCTGTCCAGCTTTTCACTTTACTGTCTTAATCCTGAATCTGGCTTTTCATACAAGATTAAGTTAGGTATACTTAAACTGACATTCTTATGATGAGTCAAATCTCAGGAAATACTCTGATTCTGCTTTCTTAGCATGTTCCTTAAATGAATACTAAATCTGGCATCACACCTGAGCCAAAATTTCTGTTTACAGATCAAGAAAATCTTCCCATTAACCTATTTGGGTCATGTACTTATTCCTGTGACCAATAATGCAGGGTCAATGCCAGTCACACATAGAACCTATGGAATAGCATCTGTGCAGAAAGTGTGGTGTTAAAAAAGAGGAATAGGAGCGAGATACTGAATTGTGAAGAGGTTTTGATGAGATGAAAATCAGTCACTTGTAATTTCAGAAGAAGAATTTATTTTGTCATTCATTCACTAATTCATTTAAATACATGTTGTACCTTATATACTACATATATTGAAATAAATATTAAGGATGCAAAAGGAAGAGGAAAAAGATTCTGTATTTCCGGTACTGTCCTGTATAACCTATTTTATTTTGTTCATTCTTTTCTATTCTCTTGCTTAGTGGTCTTTCTGACCTTTCTGATCTAAAGGTGGAATTAAAATTTTAACAGCACCAGATATTTAATAGTAAATGAACGTTTTCTCTCCATTTTAGATTCCTGATGAAGGAACTCATTGGCTCAGCATGATGCTGTGCCATCTCGAGACCAATCACAAGATTTTGGGAGGAAGACAAATTGTACAAAATGGTGAGTGTGTTATTAACTAGGATTCCCTGAAACTTGTAGATCAGGCAAACAAATGTGTGCCTTGCAAAAGAGTGAAAGCTCTTTTAACAATGTTGGTGATTAGGGAGCCATGGTTCCTAGAACACTTAGACTGTCTGAAAATTCAGCTGTCATCTGATGATTATATTCCCACAACTGTTACCTTATATCCATTCTTCCCAGTCAGAAATAATATTTGTTTCACAAAAGAAAAATAATTAAAATGAAATAGTTCAAGGCATAGATAGAGCAGATAAGTCTTCCTACCATACTGAGAAAGTGAGGTGCCGTTGTCCAAGCATATATTGGGGGGGTATGTTTTCATTTATTTATTTTTAATTCATTAAATTTATTGGTACATTTTAGGTATACACTATGATCACATTCATCATAGGGAATTTGTACCTGTACATGATATATCTTGGTTCTTGTCTTTTCCCATTCCTCTTCCCTCCCTTCCACCCCTCCACTGCTCCCTATTTACAAAAGCTTTGTTTCCATTTTTTCTTTCTTTTCTCATTTTTTTCTTTCCCTTCTTTCCTTTCCCCCACCCTCCAGTTTCCCTTCCTCTTTGAACCTTTCTTCCTATTTCAAAATATCTTTTATACAGTTTAGTCCTCACTTACACTTTCTATTTCTCACACCAGAGAAATAATTCGATATTTATGTGTCTTATTTATTTCACATAAGAGTATGGTCTCAAAGTGTATCAATTTAGCTATAAACGTCTCAGTCTTTATGGCTGAGTAGTACTCCATTTTATAAAAAGAAGCATACATATTTTATGGCAAACCCAGCAATAGAAGCCAGAACTTTGCCTCCGAGAACCAGTTATTTCTTCCAAGTGAGAGATCTTACCTGGTAGTTCACAAATGAATCTGGATCACAAACATATTCTTTGTCCCAGTATTGGACTAAAAATTATTTGCTTTTTAAAAACTCTGAAAGTTTTAAAAAGCAGAGCAAAATTTAGAGGAAGGAACAGAGCTTTGCCATATACAGCCCACACATGTACAAAGTTTCCTATAATCAGCACCTGAGTCAGAGTAATACATTTGTTACAGCTGACGAACTATTCCCACACATCAGTATCCCATCTACAGTTCACATTTGGGTTCATTCCTGCTGTTGTGTATTCTATAAATTTGTACACATGTACAGTGATAAATGTCCACCATTATAGAAGAAGAGGGTATTTTCATTACTCTAAGAAATACTGTATTATGCCTATTCATGCCTTTCTCCTTCTTAACCCTTGTCAAAAACTGATTGTTTATGGTCCCTCTAGTTTTCCCTTTTCCAGGATGTCATATAATTGGAATAATGCATATACAATCTCTTTTATATTGACTTCTTTCACTTAGTATATGCATTTAAGCTTCTTCAGTATATTTTTATGCATTTGTAGCTCATTATTTTTAGCAATAAAAATTTTATTTATTGGCTATACCACACTTTACTAAACCAATCACCTGCTAAAAGACATCTCGGTCCCTTCAAAACTTTGGCAATTGTTGAAGATGCTACAAATATCCATATTCAGGTTATTGTGTAGACATAAGTTTTCAAATTCTATGGATAAATACTAAGAGTAATGATTCCTGGATCCTACAGTAAGAATATGTTTACTTTTCTAAGACACTAGCTAACTGCCTTCTAAAGTGGCTATTCCATATTACATTCCCACAAAATATAAATGAGAGTTTTGTTTCCCCACATCTTTTCTAACATTTGGTATTTTCTGTGCTTTAGATTTTGATCTTTCTAATAGAGTTGTAATAGTGTATCTTTTGTCATTTTAATTTGCATTCTTGTATTGACATAAGATGTGAAATATTTTTCGTATTTCTATTTGTTATTGTTACAGCTTTTTTGGTAATGTTATTAAGATTTTCTCACCAATTTTTAAATTAAGTTGTTTATTTTCTTATTGTTTTAAGAGGCTTTTATAATTTTCCAAAAATTGCCCTTTCTGTTGGTATACAGTTTCCTTCTTTATTTTGTATTTTTGTATTACCTAGGATATTCAAGACACAATAAGAAGAGGATTCTTACCTTTCTTTTGATGTTAAGGAAAGTTCTGTTTTCTCACCATTAAATAGGATGTTAGGTGGTTTTTTTTAGATATTCTTTCTCCAGTTGGGGAAATTCTCCTGCATTCTGAAAATTTTTATTATGAAAGAGCATTTAATTCTACTGAATTTTTTGTATCTACTGTATTTACTCATATCTGATATTATTATATAAATTTTTCCTTTAGTCTGTTGATGAATTGCCTTAGTTGAGTTACCACTCAACTAAGTGTACAATACTTTTTATAATTTTTTATTTGATTTGCTAATATATTGTTGAGGATTTTCATTTATATGTTCATAAGATATGCTCATCTGTAGTTTTCTTGTAATGGCTCTGTCTTTGGTCTTAAAGTAATGTAGCATCTTAGAATGAACTAGAAAATGTTCCTTTTGTTTCTATCTTCTGAAAGACATAAAAAATTGGGCCATTTCTTCCTTAAGTGTTTAGTGCAACCCATAAGTATACCAACTGAGGTCTGATACTTTTCATTTCGGAAGTTATTAGTTACCTATTTAATTTCTTTAAGAGATTAGGCCAATTCTCACTGTTTATTTCTTCTCATTTGAGTTTGAGTAGATTTTGCCATTTAAGGAATTAGTCCATTTCAACTACTTTGTCAAATTTGGCAGTGTAGAATTAGTATATTTCTTTATTATTGTTTTAATGTCCATAGGATCTTTAATAATGCTCTCTCTTTGCTGAATATTGTTACAGGTGTGATTAGCAGTATGGTGAAAGCTATCAAGGGACAGGAAAACAGCCTTACTAAAATATTATACAGTGCCTTTATCTACTTTATTCACTGGATCTGGCACTGTGCAATTTTTGGCTCTTCCAGAAAGTCAGATGATCATGAAAGGATGTGGTTGATCAGGACATCAAGGCAGCCAGAGGAGCACAAGTAGAGACAGGAAAGAGGACTTAGAGAATGACTTCAGAAAGTGGCAAGAATGATGGAATAAGTGTGTTTGAATGAGGAGGAGTATTTGGGGGTGATCAGTAGCAATGTGTCTTTTACTGTAATGAAATTTTTTTTAAAAATTAAATTGACCATAATTTTTTAAAATCACATCTCACATTTACTTTGACAATGTAGTCAAGTTATTGGAGTTAAAACACACAAAAGTGCTCCCCAAAATATGACTGGGATTCCCTTGGAGAATTTTGCTTTTGCACTTGTCCACACTAAGCCATCAGCAGTATGTCAGTTCAGATTTTCCAGCTTCAACAACTGTTCCACGGAGGTTTCAACTTGTGAATTTCTGCACTAGTAAGTTATGATTCTCTGTATCTGCCTGTCTTGCAAGTTTTAGAGGTAGTGATTTCCCCTGAATCCCCATATTTTTTATGGATCAAAAAAGAGTTATTGATTTTTCGGGTTAGTTACTTTTTTAGTTATTGATAGGATGGAATGGTGACTTCTCAGATCCTTACACAAGAGACTTATTTTTAAACTTTGCATTTCCAACAGTTACAAAACCCAAATCAGTGTAGTGCAAGTAGGACCATGACCAAAGTATCTTTCCCTGCAAAAGTTTGCAGCAATTTAGAGTCTCCTTCTATCCTGTCCAGGGCTACAAATCATTGCACAAACAATCATGCATGCACTCATCCATTCAGAGTAGGGCTTACAAAAAGCCTATGATCTCAAGTCAGTTCTGAGTAGCGATGAGCGCACTAAAGGAAGAATTTTACAAAATCTTGCAGAGGAAGAATAGTTAATTTTTCATTATTATCAGCTTGTAACAACACCCAAGATAGTGGACATTTGGGTCCCAAAGAAATGTGTATTCACAACATACCCAGATAAGGAAAGATTCTCCTTTAAAGTTCACGGAAATTCAAATGCTGAAATTTCTTCACATCTGACAAGAGTTACAAAAGTTGTTTTTCATTAAGTCATATGGTTCACTGACTCCACTAAATTAAATTTCTTCATCACTTGGTGAGACTAATTTTCAAAGTATTAAGTCAATCAACTACACTTCATCTGCTTAGACTACCTACTATAAATGTTAATCTTACTTCAATTGCTAATCCTATTATTTTGCTCTTGTAACAATTGAGAATAGCAAAAATGATATGAGTCCCACATCACAAGTAATGTTATTGAAAGAGAATAAAGTGAAAACTCAAGTTGTCCAGAGGTAGAGCTAAAAATTTTGCAAAGAATAAGTGTAAGTCCTTTTTCAAGAACCTCACCACACAAGTGGTATTCCATGGATAAAGTGAATATTTCACTAAGGACTAACTAGAGAACAAAAGACATTTAGGTAGTCATATTAAATTTATCTTCCTATTAAATAAAAATATTGATTTAGGGCTGGGGGTTTAGCTCAGTGGTTCTGCCGCCTGCCTCACAAGTGCAAGGTCCTGAGTTCGATCCCCGGTATCCCCCCCGCCCCCCGCCAAAATACTGATTTAGATCTCAATATTTTCTGACATTCTTGTTCTAAAAGCACATAGTATATCTATTAGTCTACTATGGCTGGCAAAGTACCACTGGCAAGCTACCTTCAACAACAGAAATTTATTATTTGACATTTCTAAAGGCTAAATGTCTGAGGTCCAGAGCTGAGCAAGATACTGAAGAACGCAGTTTTTCAAGCCTCTCACTTTTAGTTATCTGTGTCTGTTTTCTTTCTGTGTCTTCACAGATTCTTTATTATATGAATCTCTGACCTTGTTTCCTTTCCTTACAAGAATATTAATCCATATTGGGTTTGAGCCCATCCTAAAGAGCTCATTTTAATTTAATCACCTTTTTAAAGATCCTATCTCCAAGTAATGCTTCCTTCTAAGATAATGTGTGATATAATCTCAATGTATGAATTTTGGTGGGGGATAAATTTAGCTCATAATACTATATATTCTACTTATGTATTAAAATGTGAGATGACCTAATGGTAAAAGTGAGAAAATAGTTAAGAAGAAAGTTGCATTCTATCTCTCAACACTGAAAGGAAAACTTGGAAACAAATGTCAGAGAATCCCAGTGTATACAATAAAATATGGCACACAACCAACATGATTATGAATATCAGTCTGGAAAGTTTACAACTTTAACCAATGAGAATTGTATCATTCAAATTTACTGTAGAATTACTTTTATATTTCTGCAGAGCGGAAGAATTGAGACAGTTCTCTTAGGGATGGTAGTGGATTAGATAAGATATAATTTTATGAACCTGTCTCAAAGTGTGAAGAATTTTGCTTCAGGGGCAAAAATATTCAGGCAAACCCATAGAAAATATTCAATCACCAGCATATTTCATAGAGTGGAATGCCTCAGATCTTTTGAAAGATTTATTTGAAGACATCATGGGATCTAACAAAGGCAAATATGTCAAAAAGCTTGGATTCTGCCCCAAATCCACTGCAGATAGAAAATTGCTTACATATTTAGCAAAATTATCAAATTAGTATGCCTGAGAGCACTGGATCTGTGGTGCCAATCTTTACATAGACCTTTGTAGAGCTTATTACTTAGGCCATAGGGACAGCTCAAAAAATTAGCACTAGTGTATATTTTAGAATATGAAAATCTCCATCTTAACAGAGATAGCCAAGTACAGTCCAAATGAGGAATTCTTCAAATTCATGGGATGATCACATTACTTGTAGTGAAGAACCTTGTTTCCATCAAGGGATAAACTTTATGCATTTGTGGGCTTTTTCAGGTAACATTCAATTAAAACCTGGTAGAATATATCAATGATCCTTTCTTCTTTTCCCTACCCTATAGCTACTTAATCATCAAACTGCTCATATTCATGGACTTGAAACATTCTTGCATAATTTTGAAAACAGGTGTATTTTTATGTATCTCTAATCTATGCTTACATCTATATCATGTGCTAAAATACTATTTGAGTACATTATTTATTTTAGATTGTTAACTATCTAAAAAATATGAATCTACTTAATCTTGTTCAGTGGATAGACAGGGTATCCTAGTTAAAACCTAATGTAATTTATTTAATCTTCCTTAGAGAAGAGTAAAGTAGCTCCAGTATTTTGGCCTACTTTTAGAAAAAAATAACAGCAATTAGTCATTTTTAAAGAAATCTTTTTATATTATTTTAAATTAAGGCATAGATTTGTCTTTAATTGGGTAGTTATATGACTCACAAAATGATACCAGTAGGCCTGGTAGAAGGAAATTATTTCTTTTTTTTTTTCCTTAAATTCTTTTATTGGTACATTTTAGGTAAACAATACATTTACATTTATCTTTGGGTGCTTGTACTTGTACATGATGTATCTTGGTTCTCATTTTTTCCCCATTACCTGTGCGCCCTTCACCCCTAAACCCTTCCCTATTTACATACTTTGTTTCCATTTTGGTTTTCTCATAATTTTTCCTTTCCATTCTCTCCTTTCCCCTTCCCCTCCCACCACCCCTACCCCTTTGGAGCTTTTCCTATTTCAAAGTATCAATTATTAGTTACTAATCCTTTTAGTCCTTATTTACACTCTCAGTTTCTCACACCAGAGAAACTATTCGGTATTTACACGTGTCTTATTTATTTCACTTAAGAGTATGGCCTCAATATGCATCCATTTAGCTATAAATGATGCTAGTCTCTCATTCTTTATGGCTGAGTAGTACTCTATTTTATAAAAAAAAACACATCTTCTTTATCCAGTTTCCAGTTAATGGGCACTTGGGCTGTTTCCAAACTTTAGCTATTACAAACTGTGCTGCTATAAACATGGGTGCACATATATCACTGTGGTATGATTCTTTTAATTCTTTTGGGAAAATACCCAGCAGAGGACTAGCTGGGTCAAATGAGACCTCCAGCCCTAGTTCTTTGAGGTATCTCCACACTCATTTCCATAGTGGTTGCACCAGCCTGCACTCCTACCAACAATGGAGAAGGGTTTCTTTCTCTCCACACCCCCATCAGCATTTGTTATTGATTGATTTCTTGATAGCAGCCATTCTTTCTGGGGTGAGGTGGAATCTCAGTGTTGTTTTCATCTGCATCTCTCAAATGACCAGGGATGTTGAACATTTTTTCATATATTTATTTGCTGCTTTTCCTTCTTTGTCTGAGAAATGTCTGTTCATTTCAGATGCTCATTTTTGAATTGGGTCTTTGAATTTGGGGGGTCTGATTTTTTTCAGTTCTTTATAGATTGTAGCCCTTTGAGTTACAGCTGCTAAAATTTTTTTCCCACATTGTAGGTTGTCTGTTAGCTCTGTTCATGGTTTCTCTTGCAGTGAAAAAGCTTTTAAATAAAATGAAATCCCAGTTGTTGATTCTTTCTGCTAGTTCCTGTGCTACTGAGGTTTTGTTCATAAAGTTTTTTCCTATGCCAATATCTTAAAGAGTTCTACCTAACTTATCTTCCAGCAAGTTTAGTATTTCTGTCTTAATATTTAGATCTTTAATCCACTTAGATCTCAGTTTAGTGCATGGTGATAGGTATGGTTCTAGTTTTAATCTCTGACAAATCCAGTTTTTCCAACATCATTTATTAAATTGGCTTTCCTCCAAGAAGGTGGTTGGCTCCTTTCTTAAAGATAAGGTGGGTAAGTATGTCTGAAGTTGTTTTTGCATCTTCTAATCTATTCCACTGATCCTTGGGTATGTTTCTTTGCCAGTAGCATGCTGTTTTTATCACAGGAGCTTTGTAGTATAGCTTCAAGTTGGGTATTGTGATACCCCCAGCCATGTCTCTGTTGCCGAGAATTGCTTTTGCTATTCTAGGTCTCTTCTGGTTCCAAATGAATTGTTAGATTGTTTTCTCTAGCTCTGTGAAGTATATTGTTGGAATTTCAATCGTCATTGCATTAAATCTATGTAGCAGTTTTGGAAGTATGGCCATTTTCACTATATTGATTCTTCCTACCCAGGAACAAGGGATATCTTTCCATTTTCTTCTGTCCTCCTCGATCTCATGTTTGAGGGTGCTGTAGTTTTCAGCGTAGAGGTCTTTTGCTTCCTTTGTTAGATTGATTCCTAGATATTTCATTTTTTTGGATGCTATTGTGAAAGGAATTGTTTCCCTAATTTCTCTTTCAATGAGACTGCTTTTTGTATATAAGAAGGCTATTGTTTTTTGTGTGTTGACCTTATATCCAGCTACTCTACTGAATCGGTCAATTAAGAGTGGAAGTCTTTTGGTAGAGTTTTTTGGGTCTTCTATGTAAAGTATCATATCATCAGCAAATAATGACAGTTTCACTTCTTCCTGTCCTATCTTCTTTCTTTTTATTTCTCTTTTCTAATTGCTGTGGCTAATTTTTCCAGAACTATATTGAACAGGAGTGGTGATAGTGGGCATCCTTGTCTTATTTCTGAATTTAGCATGAAAGTTTTCAGTTTTTGACCATTTAGTATGATGTTGACTGTTGGTTTTTCATAGATAGCCTTAATCAGGTTGAGATAAAGACCTTCTATTCCAATTTTCTGTAGGGTTTTATCATGAATGGGTGTTGGATTTTGTCGAATGCCTTTCCTGCATCTATTGAGATGATCATATGGTTTTTGTCCTTGACTCTGTTAATATAGTGTATTACATTTATTGATTTATGTATGTTGAACCATCCTTGCATCCCTGGGATAAATCTGACTTGGTCAGGGTGTATGATCTTCTTGAATACCCTCTGTATTCTGTTTGCCAGTATCTTGTTGAGGATTTTTGCATTTATGTTCATTAGGGAGATTGGCCTGTAGTTCTGTTTTTGGGTTGAGTCTTTTCCTGGTTTTTGAATCAAAGTAACACTTGCTTCCAGGAATGAATTTGGAAGTATTGCTTCCCTTTATATTTCCTTGATGAGTTTAAAGAGTAATGGCATTAGTTCTTCTTTAAATGTCTTGTAGAATTCAGCAGTGAAGCCTTCAGGACCTGGGCTTTTCTTTGTTAGTAAATTTTTTATTACATTTTCAATTTCACTCATTGTAATTGGGATGTTTAAAATTTCTATATCTTCTTCATTTAACTTTGGCAATTCATATGTATCTAGGAATCTGTCCATTTCTTCTGTGTTTTCCATTTTATTGGAGTACAGGTTCTCGAAGTAGGTATTGATGATCCTCTGAATTTCTGCTGGTTCGGTGGTGACTTCCCCTTTTTCATTCTTTATTGCATGGATTTGAGTCTTTCCTTTTTTTGATAAGATTGGCTAAAGGTTTATCAGTTTTATTTATTCTTTCAAAAAACCAACTGTTTGATTCATTAATTTTTTGTATCATTCTCTTAGTCTCCATTGCATTGATTTTTGCTCTGATCTTTATAATTTTCTCTCTTGTGTGGGCTTTGGGTTTGTTATTCTCTTCTTTCTCTAGAAGTTTGAGGTTCTGCATTAGATTATTTATCTGAGTTCTCTCTGTTTTCCTAATATGGCCATTCACTACTATGAGTTTCCCATGTAGAACTGCTTTCATTGTGTCCCGTGGATTCCTAAATGTTGTACTGGCATCATCATTTACTTGTAGAAACTGTCTTATCTCTTCTTTGATTTCCTCTGTGACCATTGGTTGTTCAGGAGGGTGTTATTCAATTTCCAAGTGTTTGTGGGAGTTTTGCAGTTTCTCATGTTATTGATCTCCAATTTTATTGCACTGTGGTCTGATAATATACAAGGGGTAATTTCAATTCTTTTTCATTGACTTAGACATGTCCTGTGAGCTAGCATGTGGTCTATTTTGGAGAATGACCTGTGTGCAGCTGAAAAGAATGTGCATTCTGATTTTGTGGGGCGGAACAGTCTGTAAATATCTATTAAGTCCATTTGTTCAATAGCTTGGTTCAGTTCTAGAATTTCATTGTTAATTTTTTGTCTAGATGATCTGTCTATTTGTGATAGTGGGTTATTGAGGTCCCCACTACAACTGTGTTAGTGCTTATTTGGTTTTTAATGTCCATTAATATTTGTTTTGTATAGGTGGGGGCATTCACATTTGGTGCATATATATTTAGGACTATCATCTCTTCCTCTTGGATTGTTCCCTTCACAAGGATGCAATGATCATCTTTGTCTCTCTTAATTAGTTTTGGTTTGAAATCTACCTTGTCTCCAAATAAGATTGCTACCCCCTGCTTTTTTCGGGGTTCCTGTCACATGGAGAGCCATTTTCCATCCTTTTACTTTCAGTCTATGAATTTCTTTTTGAGTTAGGTGTGTTTCTTGTATACAGCAAATTGCTGGATTTTGCTTCTTAATCCATTCTGTCAGTCTGCTTCTTTTGATTGGTGAATTGAGGCCATTAACATTGATAGTTATAATTGATAGATACTGACTCATCCTTGTCATGATGTTTTACTGCTGTTGGCTCTTATTTCTTTCTCTCCCTTTCCCTTTAGTTTCTTACCTTGTCTGGTGGCTTCCCACTGTTGAGCCTCATGGAGTTGTGACCTTCATTGCCTTTTTCTAGGGTTTGCTTAGAATTATTTTGAGTGCTGGTTTAGTGTTCATAAAATTTCTCAAGTGTTCTTTGTCATGGAAGTATCTAATTTCCTCATCAATTTTGAAAGATAATTTTGCAGGATACAACAGTCTAGGTTGGAAGTTCTTTTCTTTTAGGGCTTGAAATACTTCACTCCAGGCTCTCCTTGATTTGAGGGTTTGTGTTGAGAAATCTGCTGTGATTCTGATGGGCTTTCCTTTATAGGTGATTTGTTTCTTTTCTCTAACTGCCTGTAGGCTTTTGTTCTTCTGTTGGATTTCTGGGATCTTGGCTATTATATGTCTAGGTGTAGATTTTTTTAGATTTTTTTTTTTGATCATGGCTGGGTGGAGTTCTATATGCCTCGCTTATCTGTATGTCCAATTCTCCTCCTCTGTCTGGGAAGTTTTCTACTATTACTTCTGTTAACAGTTTTTTTTAATGTCAATTGTACTTTCTCCTGTGTTTTCATGGACTCCTATGAGTCTTATGTTATTCTTCTTTGCATCATCTAGCAGCTGTTGAATTGATTTCTCATGGTCCCTTACTATTTTTAAGAAATCTCTGTTTTCATGGTCCTTTGCCGCAGTCTTGTCTTCTATATCTGATATGCTGTCTTCAGATTCTCTTAATCTGCTCTGCATGCTTTCAATGGAGTTTTTAATCTCCTAAATATCTTTTGAATCTGTTTCATGGATTCCATTTTTTTCTTAGGTTGGGCGATCATGGTTTCCATTTCTCTCTTGTGCTGGGCATTCCTGGCTTCCAGCATGTTTCTGAGCTCATCAATTTTTTTCTTTTTTTTTTTTTATCAGTTTCTGTTCTAGAGCCTCTAATCATGTCTTTCACTCTGCTCATCATCTTTGTAGTTATCTGGGAAATTATTTCTGCTTTGAATTTTTCTAGAGCCTCATTCATCTGTTTTGTTACTTCCTGTGCTATCAGTTCAAGGTGTCCAGGTGCTTGATTATCAGACTTTTGCACCTCATTTCCCCCAGAAATTGCCTCTTGTGGGGTGGAAGTCTGGGTTTATGACTTGCTTAAATGCCTTCTCATTTTTGTTTTTGGTACTGTTGCTGGTTTAGTTCCTGGATTGATATTATGAAGTTGTTTGTTGTAAGTGTCTTTGTTAGTCTATTTAAAACCCTTATGGAATGATTGCTTCTCAGAGGTGTCTACAGATATAGCTGGTCTTTAGGTTTTGAGTCTCTAATGACTCAGAGGCTATCTCATTCTCATTATACCAGAAAGGAAAACTGTTTAGATCAATCTTACCTCAAGTCAATCAGCAATACCATAGCATTAAATATCTCTTAAAGAATGACAATTTGTGGTAGTTATTAATCTATTACCTTTAAAAAATAAAGGGCCTCCTTCAAGGTGTGTCTCTGCTGTCACAATAGACAACATGGGCAGCATAGTGCAGTTATAAGTCAATGAGTCTCAGTAAGTCTCACTCAGACCCGTGAGATTCAGGCAGATTTCTGGTTGCAAGTCCCAAGTTGAGCTCCCTGTCCTCCAGCAGTGTTGCACTCTGCAAGTTTCTACTGCAGGTCTCAGCTGCTTTTCCCCTGGAGAAAGTTCAGTTTCCGATGGGAGCTGATGATCCCTCCAACTTACCAATCACGGTGGTCTGGTGTGCCTTTATTGCAGAGATTCCCTTCACTTTTCCATTGGGCTTGTTTTCATCAGGGAGCCTGAGACAGGCACTCTCTCTGTTGTTCACTTCTGGAGCTCAGGACAATGGCTTTTGTCCCCCTGTGCCTCTGCAGTGTGTAACCAAGTAGCTGTACAGCCAAAAGGCCAGAGGCTGGGGGTGGGGGGAGTATTGTTGGAGGCGCCTGTTCAGCCCAGCCATCAGCTGGTGGGCCTGCCCGGGTGGTGGTGGGGTGTCCTCCTCACCCTGTCCTGGTGGCTGGTGGAAAGCTGGTGGAGCAAGCTGGAGCAAGCAGGTCCAGGTCAGCCTGCAACCTCTCGGCCTCACTCGGCCCCTCCGGCTCCGTTCGGCCCAGCCGTCAGCTGCAGGAAATTATTTCTTGAATGAAATGAAGAGAACAAGAAACATCTCATTCATAGACTTATAAAAAGCAAGATCAATATGGCATATTTTCATGTGAAAGTACAGGCTACCTCTTTCTCCAAGGTTTCTTGCAATGATATCTGATAGAAATATTTGGGTTAATAAACATGAATACTTTATGTTTTAACTTGTTTTTTCTCATGTGCAAATATCTGCACCTGAGGATGAATGAAAATATACCATTAAATCTATCTTCCTTGATATCCAACATCCAAATTATATGGTTTAATGTCAAGAGAGTCTTATTTCACCTATCATTTCAACATTATTTCCTTCTTCTGGTCACTTTAGCCACTAGGATTTGGCATTGTTGATTAGTCACTTGAGACATAAATCCAGGGGATGGTGCTGTTCATGTGTATCCTACAGTACTTGCATTCTATGGGTGTCTTCCATGATATAATTCAAGGAAGCATTCCCAAAATAGTCTGAAGATGTTTCTTTCTTTTTTTTTTTTTTTTTGGTACAGGGGATCGAACTTGGGTCTTTGTGCTTATGCAGCAGGCTGCAAAACCACTGAGCTAAATCCCCAGCACTGAAGATGATTCTTTTATGGCAAAGGAAACAATACTTTTCAATGATGATCCAAACATTTCCTACTCCCCAATTTTCCAAAAATTGTGCATGGATATATTGAACTTCTGATAATTTAAGGATTAAGAGTAAGGATTATCTTTTCTAAGATCAAAATTTGTCTTTACTTGTCCTAATCACTTTCGTCATGGCTTGGACAAAATACCCAACACCTGCCACTTACAGGAGAAGAAGTTTATTTTGCCTCACATTTTCTATCCATGGTCTGCTGATACCAAGGCAGAAATGACAAGGTGGAATGGTGTGGAAGAGAAAAGCTGCTCATTTCATGGCAGCCAGGAAGCAAAGAAAGCAAGAAAAAGCTCGGCAGGGAGATGCACCCTTTCAGGTTTCACCCACAGAGACCTGCTTCCAAGTAAGTCTCATATCCTAACATCACAGTTAGTGCTTTCAGTATACCTGCCCATGATCCAATAACCATCAAACAAATGATGCTTTTTGAGGCCACATCACATCCAAACTATAACATTAGTATATGCAAAATAATACTTTATTACTATCTCTGTAGCTCTGAACTGTTCTGGCTATATAGGCATATGTAGATTACTGTTAAAAAATAAGTCCAACCCATTTCTGATTGTTTAGTGTGATTATACAATGGATGAGTTGGGTGATTTTTTTCTCTGATATAATTTAGCAAAGCCATACTGATAGCTCCAATACAAAATTGCAGTTTTTTTCAACACAAGGTTGTTGGTTGAAATCATGATATATCTGACTTTAAATTTTGACAGATACGGCTAAAATATTTTCCCAAAAGGCTTTAATGAGTGATATTTTTACCATTAATGTGAGAGATTATTCATTTACCCATATTCTTAAAATTTATATTACCAGTATCAAATTTTTTCTAAATTGGCAGATGTCAAATTCTATTGTTAATTTGTATTTCTTTAAGTGGACTAAGCTCCTCTTTTCATGTTTATTGGCCCTTTGTGTTTGTTTCTTTTGTAAATCTCCATTTATATTCTTTTTTATTTATTTTTATTTTTATTTTTTATTTTTTGGTACTGAGGATTGAACTCGGGACCTCATGCTTTTGAGGCAGGTGGTGGAATCACTGAGCTAAATCCCCAGCCCATATATTCTTTTTTTATTTTAGAAGAAGTTGTTAGTCCTTTTCTCTTTGACTTAAAGAAGTCTAGATCTATCAAATTTGAGAATGCCTTTTCCTTGTACAATAAACCTATTTTGAATCTTTCAGGGGAAAAATGATAATTAAAAGATTTAATGAGACATAGGTTGTGCAGATTAGATTCACTTATTATCTTTCATTATACGCTGTGAAGTAGCCAAATATCACTTTATTTCCTCATTTCTTCATTATTCCAAATGTTCTCTGGTACCGTCCAAATTTGTGTTAATACTGTTAGATGATACCTTAGCAAACGCTTCAGTGAGCTGGGAGTGGAATGCATTGGCTACATTTTTGTTTTTGTGAAAGAAAAATGAAAGACGCATGGCGAGTTTTTATTTTTATGTACTTTAGTCCCAGAAGTAACTTTTTCTTAATATTTTATAAATGCTTAAAAAGAACAAGCATGGTTTCTTATCAATGAAGCCTTTATACACATTTAGTTTTCTGTCCTTGGTATAGATATCTGCCTTTCCCTAGCAAGAGGCACTATTCACTTTGAGATAACTTCTTAGGATGAAAAAATAATCACATTCCACTGATCTTGTTGGCTTTCCAGGAGAAAGAAGAATCATTTTCTGGGGTTTTTGGTTTTCAATTGTCATGTAGAAGAGTTTCCCAAGAGCCTCTCCTTTCAATGTTATTTTTTTGTATAAAAGTGTAATGATTTTTATTATTTAATTTATAGACTTTCTAAAATATCTCTTTCTTGCTTTTAACTCAGTGTTTTTCTTTTTCAAGCTACAATTTTTGGCTTTTGTGCATCGATGCACAGACCACTGAAATAACTTAGCCTCTTGCCTCATTAATAAGAGACCAGATTTATTCCTTAGCAGGGCTTTAGTCTTTTAATTAGAATTCATCAGTTTGTTTTGGAACTACAGCTTAATTGAACAGTAGTTGGGCTTAAAAGAAATTCCTGGAAATGTATTATGAATATGTAGCCATGCTATTAGGGAGTATAAGATTTCCTATGGAATAAATTAATTTTACTCCATGATAATAGTTTACTTATATAACTTTTTGTTAAGTAGGACATTATTATCCACATACAAATTTTAAAAAAGTGTGTGTGTGTGTGTGTGTGTGTGTGTATTTTGTGTGTGGTGTTGGGAATTAAACTCAGGGATTTTTGGATGCTAGGTTTGCACCATGCCACTGAGATACATTCCCAGCTCAAAGCTAAGTTTAAAGCACCAGCTTTTAAATTTTCTTATATAAAACAAACTGTTTTGGTTTATATGTTGATGCCCCCCAAGAACTTCAAACTCAAAGGAAGGGCTTTTAGAATGTTATTGAATTATGGAAGCATTATAGCTGACTTGATGTTAGGAAGTGAAACCTGGTTAGATGAGGGTCACTGGGGTATGACCTAGAAGGGCCCTGGTTTTTCCTTTAACTGCTTCCTGTCTGCCATGACATGAGCATTTTCCTCTACCCAGGCCCACTGCCATACCATTTCTCTGTTTATACCTGCCAAACATAAATTGAAACTACTAAATTGTGAGCCAAAACAAATCTCTCATCTTTTAGATTGTGGGAGTTGAGTATTTTTCCCCAGTGATAAGAAAAGTGTGTAAGACAGATTTTGGTATCAAATAATTCAGGTTATTGCTGTGAATGTATATGATCACATGGTTCAGAAGCCTTTGAAACTGGTTCACAGGAGAAGTTTGGAAAGGTTTGAAGATATCTAGTAGAGAAGCCCCAAACTGTTGTAAAGCTGAGGTTGATATGTGATACTGGTCAGAGCTTAGAACACCAAAATGCTGATAGAAATGCAGACTATAAATACAAGGCTGAGGAGGTTTCAGTGGTTAAGAAGGACTCCATTGGCATCTGGGCTAGAGACCTTGTGTATTATGCTCCGACAGAAAGTTTGTCTACATTTTGTTCATGTTCTGAGACTTTGCAGAACACTAAGATTAAGAATGCTGGACTAATTTCTGTAGTGGAGGAAATTTTAAAGTGGCCCAATATAGAAGCTCTGGCTTGGTACTGCTGGTGACTTTTAGCTATATCCATTGTGACAAGTGACAGTAAAATGCCACATTGAATAATTTGAAAAATGTTGGTGATGCCCAAGGGAACACCTGTAAAACTGGGTCCTATAAAATATTTGCCCAGGAGAGGTTGCTTGCTAAAAAGATTAGCATTAAAAAATACAGTAATCATAATGTACTACAAACTTATACCAATAAAAATCTTTACAAAATTTAAAAAGAAGCCAGTACTTTGAGTCAGAGCAATAGAAAGGATACTATGATTTCATTCCGGAAAATAGCAAGACCCACCGTTTCCCCTGAAAAAGTGCATGATTTCGCTTTGAAAAGAGAGCCTCGGGATGCTCTGCTCCTTCTGGGGCAAAGAGAGAAATGTTTCCCAGCATTGAGCCATCTAGGCACTTAGAGTCCTCTGCAGCATGACCTAAGAGGGCCCAGTTACTTCTTGAGGTGTTTGCAGAACCTGGTGTCATCCTTGTGGTCCTAGTTTTAAAACTATGCAGAATGCAAGAGTCATAGGGTCAGGAGGCTTCCACTGAAATTTAGAAGAAACTTGGTAGGCAAGGCAATGTGATCCTTAGTGGGCAGTAAGTGAAGATGTGTGATTAAAATCAAAGGACAATCAAGACCAGAGGAAGTTTGAAAAGCTGGGAACATGGAATGTCTGCTGAGGAAAGCCAGGTGCTGTGAGTAAAGTCACCCAGAGAGGGAAACCATGAGTACTACAACCTGAAATACTGTAGGGGTGGGGCCACCAAAGCCCTTTGGATTTCATATGTTTGTTCTGTTCACTGGACACATTGCTACAGGATTTCACATTTTCCCTGTTGAGTTTCAGTCTTATGTTGGTTCCATCGGTTTCTATTCTCTTATTTCTCACTTTTGGAAAGGAAATGTTTACCCTGTGCCTTTGTTTTCAGGCAGTGTTTAACTTTCGAGTTTTACAGGGGCTCACATCTAAAAGTTTGTCATGAGTCTCAGAAGAGATTTTGACCTTTGATTTTCCAGCAATAGAACTATTAAGAATTTTGTGACTATCAGAGATGGACCAAATGTATTTTGCATAAAGAGATTCACATGAGTCTTTTGGGGGTCGGGGGGTGGACTGTTATGTTTTATATCTAGATGTCCCACAAGAACCTCAAACACTGAAAAGAGGGGCTTTTGAAAGGTGATTGAATTATCGGGGTGTCACAGATGATTTGCTATGAGAAGGCAGGGCCTGGTCAGAGGCAGATCACTAGGAGCATGACCTGGAAGGGTATCTCCTTCCATGCTTCCTCCTTTCTTTCTCTTCTTCCTAGCCACTGTGAATGAGCAGCTTTCCTCTGCTTGCTCAGACCTTTTGCTATGTTGTTTCTGTGTTTAATCTTGCCCAACATGGGTGAAAATATCTGAACTGTGAACTAAAATAAACCTCTCTTTAATTTCTGGATGTCAGATATTTTGTTCCAGCAACCAAAAGGGTAAAGACACATCTTTTCTATAAATATTATTTGTAACACAGTATGTATGATATAGTATATATAAAATAATATAGAGTGTAAAAGATACTTTGTGTGTTTCTGAAATGTCTATTAATTATATCTTTAAAAATTTAATGATTTACAATGCATATTGTACATTTTAACAATTTTTAATGAAAAATGTCAAAAACCACGTTCTTGCTAATTTACTTTTTTTTAATTGAAGAATTCCATCATTTTCACTGTTTCATGTGAAGAACTTTTGCAATCCTTTACATTAGTTATCATGGAACATAGGTAATCTATCCCATAATGGAGAAAGGTTTACTTCCTTGACAATTGAATGGCTTAGAAAGTAGTAGGGGTTTAGAAATAAACAATAGATCACCCTGCTCTAAAGAAGAAATAAATAGAGGTTTGTTGCTAAAGTTGAGTTTGTACACAGGGTAGGTGTTTTCAAATACCACCAATAAATGATACAAAATAAATAAAAGAAATAAAAGCAAAAAATATTTTTAGTAAGAACAAAATAATGTGCAAAGTTTTCCACTGAGATGATTTTATACATTGGAAAGACTTTTTTGGTTTTTGTTTCTAAAGACAATGTCTCACTATGTAGTTCAGGCCGGGCTTGAACTCACCATGTAGTCCAGGCTGGCCTCAAACTAATGATGATCCTCCTGCTTCAGCCTCCCTAGTACTGAGATTACAGGCATGTGCCACTATTCCCAGCTGGAAAGTCCTTTTATGGTCTGTAATGTGTCATTCTATAATTTCAGATGCATATTCTATAGAATTAATTTGGACAAACTCTATAGATGTGTATTGATACATAATTTTATTATAAATTGCTTTTGTGGTCATATTGGATTGTGATTTTTATTTTTATTTTTTATTTTTGTATTTTTTTACAGGTAGACTCTAGGCTTTAAAAATTCATTTCTGAAGAGTTTGTGATCACTTGCACAACAAATTCTACTCTTTTATCCTCAACTAGTTTGTCTTGTTTATAAGAGATAAGTAAAAATTAATACATTGTATTATATTATTTTGGTTATTTTGATTAAAAAAACAACAAAAACCCTTTCAATGCATTTGTGTCTAGATTTCTTCTTTCTTGATTATACATTTAAAGACATATTTTTTCCTCTAATCGGTTTTAACTACATTCCACAAATTTTTAAATGACATTGTCATTAAAATTTAGTTTGATATAACATATTTTTTGTTCTTTTTCCATTGACCCACAGATTATGTCAGAATGTGTTGACTAACTTTCAAATTCTAAATATTTGGCTTTTTTTCTAGATGTTTAATTATTTTAATTCTTTTTTTGGACTAGAATTATTCTTTCAATTATTTTCATTTTTTAAAGTTTGAGATTTGTTTTATGTTTATTTGATAGTTTATTTTGAAACTAACATATATTCTCCAGTTGTTCAGATTGATCACTTATATACAGCAGCTAGGTCCATGTGGTAAAGATCCATTAAATATTCTTTGACTTTATTGGTTATGTTTGTATTGTTATTCAATTTCTGTGAGCCACTAAATATGTATTAATGGAATCCGTTTCTTCTGTTTTTAATTTTGTCATTTTTTGCTTCATATATTCATGTAATATGAGGCTCTGTTTTTAGGTACAAGTACATTTATGAATAATATACATTCCTAGTGAATCTGTGCCTTTATTATTATTAAATGTCTCTTATCTTGAACAATTGTCTGTGTTTGAATTATTTAACTTTATTACAGAATTTTCTTATAACATATAATTGCAGGAGATAAGTTGAGATTAAAATATTTATGCTCATCTTTTCTCAGTTGATTTTGAGGGGACATTCTGCCACATCATCCAAAATGTAGGCACATTGTAATGATAAAGTTGCACTGATTTTCCTCCCCTCTTTTTTGAGATGTTTGTCCCAGTTATTATTGTAGTTGAGCATTTGTTCAGTGACTTTCAAATCTGTGGATTCAACCAGCCACAGATAGAAAATATTAAGAAAATCATTATGTTTATATTGAAAATGTACAGACTTTTTTCTTGTTATTGTCCCCTAAACATTACAGTGTGATAGCTATTTACATAGGAGCTAGATTGTGTCAGTTATAAGGAATCTAGCAATGATGTAATGTAAAAAGGAGAATGTGCATATCTTATATGCAAACAGTACATCATTTCATATAGAGTACTAGAGCATCACAGATTGTGGTATCCCTGAGGACTCCTGGAACTAATTCCTATTGAGTATCTGAGACTTGAATATATGTCTATAAGACTTAAAATCTTTTGCCTCAAACAATTCTTTGTAATTTAAAACCTATAGAAGAAAAAGTTGTTTGGCTTTAACTGTTTGCCCACATGCTTATCATTTTGAATGTTTTCTATTCACTCTGGAAGTTTGTGAGTCCCTTTAGTAGTGCTTTACCCTGAGTTAAAAAAAAAATGCCCTGTAGCTTTTCTGGTAGTGTACTTACTTGTATCAGCAACAGAATTTCTTAGTTTTTCTTCCTTCCAAAATTGTCATTATTTTTTCTTAATTCTTGAAGATACTTTCACTTGTTATAGAAATCTGGGTTAAAAGCTTGTTCTTTGAGTGATTAAAGATGCTAATTGAGGTTTTTACTTTGCTTTGGTGGAGACTTATAAGACTTCTATTATCACTTGAATGTTGCTTTCTACAATGGATAATCTTTTTCTGAAGTTTTTCAAGTTTTCTTTATAATTATAGTTTTAGCAATTTGACTATAATGTGCTATGGCATACTCGTGTCTCTTTTTATTCTTTTTGGAGCTTCCTGAGTTCCTCAAAATAGATTTTTATATGTTTCATTAAAATTCGAAGGATTTTATCACTATAGCCTCAAAACATTTTTCTACTTCATTCTGTCTGAATTCTTTTTGAGATTCCAATTATTTGTTGTTTAATAAATGTGATATTTTCTTAAGATATCAAGATTAAATATTTTCTTTCATCATCATGCTGGATAATGTCTATTGATCTATGTTCAATATTTTCTACTGATTATTTCCTTTCATCTCTATCTTACTATTAAACCTATAGAGCAAATTATTTTATTTCACATGTTTTTCAATTCTAACATTTTTGTTTGGCAATTTTTGTATAACATCCATTGGATACTCATATTTCTCATCTTGTATTCATTATAAATCAATTTTTAAAAACTCCTGGATTAATTCATTCTCTCTGCATGAAGAATTTGCCTAAAAAATCCAACATTTACATCACCTCTATACTATTATTTCTTGATTATTTTTATTATGAAAATGGACCATATTTTCTGTCTTCTCATGTCACGTATTTTGGATTACATTCTGGACATGGTTAGTGTCATTTTTCAGATTGGATTCTGTTATAGACCTCAAAGAATTCTAGGTTTTTGTTTTAGCATTCATGAAACATGATTAATTAAGTCAAACTACATGTTCAGTCTCATCCACTGAACTTGATTACAATCAAACTGTCCAGTCTGTGTTGGGTTTTCATGCACATATGTCAAAACTACTTTTATTTTCCTCCGCATGTACAGAGCTGAGCGATCAATCAGCAAATGAGCAGAGATTGTTCACAATTTGTGGTTTCCTTTCTTTTACTTTTCTCCTAAAGCTCAACTTCAGCCTCTTCTTTCCTTTCTTGCCATAGGATTCTTTCCTTGGTTCTTCCAGCTAGATATAAATTAAAATTTCTCTTTTAGTTTTAGCTAACTAATGTATCAATAATTGCTAATACTTAAGGTCAAAGCTATAAATATAATAAACAATCCCTCCAGATCATTTCCTCTAAGTTTTAAGTTTCCATTAATATCTGCCTGCTTTATTCCTCTTCTATAATATTCTGATTTTTAAACTTTTTTTCAGAGCTAATATTTTATCTTTTGGAGAGGTAGTTTTTATAGAGAGGCTTATTTCTTTAAGAACAAAATATTTATGAAAGTTACAACTTTAAAAATATTAAAAGAAAGAAAATTACATCAAACAAGTTGATCATAACAATTATAATAAATATAGTACCATTGATTAACATATACAAATTTCTCCAAAAGCCTATGAAAGCTGTAACACTATTTACTTGCTCATCTTTCTCTTATTATTGAGTAAATTTGATTTTTGTTGTGATTGTCTTCTTTTACCTATGAGAAAGTCATTCTCTGCTTTTTCATCAACATTGTTCATTTGAGTGTGCTGATAGTCAACTTCTTAATAAAAAACTTTTAGAAATTAAATAAGTGAAATACAATCACTGATTAAAATTTGGTGTCTTGGACCGGGGATTTAGCTCAGTGGTTCTGCCACCTGCTTCGCAAGCGCAAGGTCCCTAGTTCAATCCCCGGTACCAAAACCAAACAAACAAACAAGATTTGTTGTCTCATTTATAAAGAAGGTATAGAAGCCACGTGCCAAAGTTTTAATGAAAATATTAAGCATTGCTTTAATTCTGACACTGTCTTCAAATTCCCAAAATACTTCATCAAAAGCAATGGTTTTGAGGTCAAACCATCTGACTTCCTATCTCAATTTCTCTCAACAGTTGTACAATATTTTTCAAATTATTTAACTTGTAAAAAATTTAACTTTATAAATATAAAGATGCATCTCGCTAGGTTAGTTAAAATTTAAAAAAAGAAGATACTTCATCTAGCATAGTAACAGATGCACAGGAAATATCAGTAATCAGTTATCTTCTCCAAAGAATTATATCTTAAAATTGAAACATTCCATTATAACAAAGTTGATTTAAATGGAGTATCAGGTTTTTAATAGTATAACAATAAATGTAAAAATTTAGTAGAAACAAAGTCTTCATCAAAATATGACTTTTCTTTTTTGAGATGGAGTCTGCTATGTAGTTCTGGTTGACTTTGAACTCACAATGGCCCAGGTTGGCCTCAAATTGGTGGCAATTCTCTTGCCTCAGCCTCTCCAGTGCTGGGATTACAGGCATGCACCACCATGCCTGGCTTAAAAGTTGATTTTTTCAAAGAATCATTTTAAATTATGGTAAGATATATATTAGACATACAAATCTTTCTTTCCCTGTAAGATATAATGCATACTTTATTATAATCCTTCTTGAATACAGTTTCATTATCTTGGTAAGAAGCATATTAATTTAACTACATATTTAACTTTTGGAGAAATGATCTGAATGATGATTTTGATTTATGTGTTATTTGGATTAGAAGATGAGTATCTTTAGCAGTTGAAAATAAGATTTCTATTGACAATTATTTAAATCTCATAAAGAATTAGAAAGTTCCATCAATATGTTCCATCAAGGTCAATTCTCCCTCAGTGAAATTTGGAGAAGTTTCTCATATTTTCAAATACTGTTAAAATCAAAGATTATTTTAAGTATGAATTACAAATACAATTTTATTATTACTCTTATTATTTATATTTATATATGAATCAAATAAACAAGACTAATGACCTAAATAAATTACTATATGACCTGTCATGTAAACTGAAAGTAACTGCCAAAGTTAAGCATTCTAAATCAAACAAATTTGCAAAAGAACAGAGTATTTTATGAATACACAATATCCATTAAGTCTGTGTCAATAAAATGCAAAATTGCTCACATGGGAGAGTATGTTTTCTGTGACATTTATTTGAGTTAGCTTTGAAAAACAACTAAAATACATGTGGATGAAGCAGAAGGCAATAAAAATGTGATACTTCAGGAAAACATTACCTGTTGTATTTTTTCATGTTAATATTGGTGATAAATCTACATCTGATAAATCCTATTTTTGCTCTAATGAACCACTGGACAGTCAAAGCATCTATCATTAATTCTCTATTGTTTTGAAAATAATTTATTTAAAATAGTACGATCACATGAAACCCTGTAGAAAAGTGTAGGATTTATTTTAGTGGATACGTAATGAACGGATAGTCTAGTTAGGTATATCTGTAACTGATATTCAGAGAATCTAGGCTGCAGTGCTGGTTGTTACATAGACTCGCAGACTAACCTTTAACAATTGACTACACCTTCCTTGGGGTACTGCCTATGTACTATGCCAACGTAGCTAAGAGAGTGTCTGGAGTCCTGTATTGTGACAGTTGCTGCCTGTTGCCTCTGATTTGTTCACTCTTCCTATTGGTGTAGGGAAGCACCTAAGTCCACACCACTTTTGGCTCCTCCCAGAGGTCATATTTTAGCATCACCAGCAGCTGAACTAGGAAAATATGCAACTTTTGCTTGGGGAATCAGCTTCTCCTAGAAGTCATCTGCAGCATCAGGTTGAAAAGTGTGAAAGAGAGGTGCAAATTCACTTTGTCCTTATTAGTTTCAGGTTGTCCCTCATTTCCTTTACTTGATAAGCAGGTGTTTCTGCCATCTGTTATTGCAGTTGACATTTAGCAACTTTAGGATTCTCACAAGATCTAGGTGCAATAGCCTTACATACACCTCTCCATCAACTACATAAACAAAACTCTGTGACTACCTTACTCTATCATTTATGGTGACTCTATTGCTCTGATCAAATCTAACTTCTTCACTGGTTCCAGTTTAATCATTTTTACATAGATGGTGCCAGCATTTGTTACTGTTTTTTTGATGATAGCCATTCTTTCTGGAGTAAGACAGAATCTCAATACTGTTTCAATTTGCATTTCTCTGATGGCAAGAAAAGTTGAGCACTTTTTAATTTATTGGCCATTTGTACTTCTATTTATTCCTATTTGTACTTCTATTCATGTTTATTCATTTTGATTGGTCACTTTAGATCTTCCATTTGTCTGTCCCTGAATTGTTTCTTTTATAATAGTAAAATAGTAAGTAAATTTTTTTCTGAGGGCTGTGAGCCACTCCAGGCCTTGAACTTATGATCCTTCTGACTCATCCTCCAGATTATTTAAGACTACTGGTACACACTACTGTGCCTGCCTTATTCCAGAAAATACTCACAGAAAGAATTGTGAGTAACCTGATTTATAGACAGTTGCTTAGAATCACAGTTTGCAATCTGGGATTGCAACCAATATCCAAGGTGGAACTTTAAACCGGTTTAAGTTTTTAACTGGTGGGCTCCAATCTACCTCTGAATAATTGGTGTTAGAATTACCTGGGGTGAAGGAAAAGAACACACAGATTGATATTAGAAATGTTGTGTGAGTGTGAATGAAACAAGTTTCTTTCTCTTTTATTTACATACCACAGTATTACAATAATGAAGCTATTGGGAATTACTGTCAGAAAATTTCAAAAAATCTTTAAAATATTGCAAAAGTAATGCACTAGGGTAAATTTTAAACATCATGAAGAAGAAATATAATAAAAGTAAGAAGTGAAAATCACTGTAATCATATCATGACCTATATGGAAAGCAGCCATTCTCTGAAAGTTTTCTAGGTAACCCTGAACCGACCCCATGTTTCTGGCATTTCTCCCCTACAGTTATCAAGGGTTGATGATGTTGGTGATGCGACATCCTGAGAAAAAGGGGAGATGGCCAGAACAGTGTGGCTTCTATTCCACTGTGCCAGAAACAGGATGTGTTTCAACATTTATAACACTTTCACTCACCTTGCACTGGGGCATAAAATTCAGGGTAGGCTACATTGTGAGGTCCCTCTACCATATTATAAGTGAGTCTTGAAGAGATGAACTCCATCTGCCCTAGGCAGCTCTCCTCAGGCCTCAGAGCTAGCTCACAGCTTTCTGTTGTCTCTTGCTCCTTATTTGTAATTAATACATGCTTTCATGCACTGTGCATGTGGGGTATTTTAGAAAGCATAATAAAAAATGAATATCCAAGGGCTGGGGATTTAGCTCAGTGGATCTGGTGCCTGCCTCGCAAGCACAAAGTCCCACGTTTGATCCCTGGTACCAATAAATAAATAAATAAATAAATATCCATTTTTCAGTAATCTGTTTTCCTTATATTTCCATTATAAAATTAAAGAGACAAATTCTATCAATATTCTCTATGATTAACATGTTTTGTGCCTTGCTTAAGATATAATTCCCAACCATGATATAAATATTTTCTCATGAAAGATTTAGTTTTGTCTATATACTTCTGCATTCATTGGGAAATCATTTTCAATATGAGATGAAGTAGAATGAAACTTTTGTCCTCCTATGGAGAAAACCAGTTGTTTCAGCACCCTTAATTTAATGATTCTTGCTTTCCCTCACAATCTCAATGTTCCTCTGAATACTTCAGCTTTTTCATAATTACAGGATTTAGTTTCTGAAGTCCTTTCCCCATTTCAACAGTCAATGTGCTGATTTCTATGCCAGTACCACATTGTTCATTGTCTTAATTATCATAATTTTATGACTCTTATAACTTATAGTTTTTATTACCCAATCTCCCTGCCTTGATTTTACTCTTCATGAGCATTTGGCTATTCTTTTTTTGTTTGTTTGTTTGTTTGTTTAGAGGAAGCATATGGTATTTTTTTATTAGTACATGTTTGTAGTATATAATGATTACATTCATTAACCTTCCCCTCTCTTATATCCATAGATAGATAGATAGACAGATGATAGATAGAGACAGATAGATAGATGGATTGATAGATATAGATAGAACATTTGTATACACATTTTTGGTGCATTATGATCACATTTCTCATAGGAGCTTGGTACGTGTACATATAACACTTCACAATTCTGCCTTTTTTCTTCTTTATAATCTCATTTTCCTCACCCTCATCCTCCCTCAATCTTTTGTTCCCTTCCCATATGCCAAAGATTCATCTCCCTGTTTTTATTGAAGCATCTTTATAAAGAGGAGAAAATTGAAGTTTTTAAACAATCAGTCTGCATGTACTAGGCAGAGCAAGTGCCTGGCTAAGGAAGAGAGGCAATACTTTTACATAACCAGGGTGGCCATGCTGGCATATTCTGACCACCATCATTTTTTATTCTTGTTTACCGATGTTCCAGAAAAAAGTGATGAGTCGAGGTACTGCATTGTAATGCCTTTTAATGCATATTCCTAAACTCTTCTTCAGAAATATTGTTAAGAGTATTTGTTCATGGTAATATATAATAATATAGTTTTTCCATGTTTGGCCTATCTGCTTAGAAAAATGGGTTTCTTCATTTTAATTGCATTTATTTTGCCATTATTGATGTGACTATTACAAATTAGACATGCGTATTTAAGAACTGCAAAAGTACTTTGTTCATTTCAAATGTAAAATAATTATTCATGTGTTAAACAGTAGCCTTGGATTTAGCTCAGTGGCACCGCACCTGCCTTGCAAGCACAAGGTCCTGAGTTCATTCCCTGGCACACAAAAAAAGGAACAGTATACTTTATAATACACTTGCAATATTTTTCTTAATATATAGGCTTGTTTCTTGTACTTTGAGTTGTTATTCTTATTATTTGATTACATAACTGTGTTTTATTTTTTCATAAGAAAGTTTGACATGTATAAGCACCAACTCCCCTTGGTGAATGTATTCATTATGTATCACAAATGTACACTAGTAAAAGATAAATAAATAAAAATATTTTCATGTTTTTTAATTACGCTATTTTCTCCCCATTCTTCAGATTATATAAATACTTATTCTATTTTTCCTCTAATCCTTTTGCACTCCCACTGCACTTTAAAAATATAAATTTTATTATGTTAAGAACACTTCACATGTTCAGCCCTCTTAAATTTTTAAGTGTACAATGCATTATTGTTGACTCCAGGTGCACAAAACAGATGACTTTCCCAGCTTATTCACTTTACTTAACTAAACATTATACTCATTGATCAGTATCTCCTGATTTTCTCCTCTCCTCAAAACCTGGCAACCACCATTCCACTGTGCTTCTATGAATTTCTTCATACAAGTACAATCATGTACTATTTTTGTCTTTGACAGGATTCTTTCATTTTTCATAACATCTTTAAAATATATTCGTGCTACCTTATACTGCTGAATTTACTTCTTTTTGAAAGCTTGATAATATTTTGCTGTATGTACATACTGCATTTCTTTACCCATTTATCTGTCAATGGACATTTAGATATTTCTACATCTTAGCTATTGTGAATAGGTGCAGAAAACATGAGGATCTAAAGGGCTCTTTCCTTATATTTGTTATCAACCTCCCCCAACACATACATATTTTAAAGTTAGTTTATGTTGAGTTGATTTTGATTTAAAGAGGCTTAAAGTGAATCTTTTCAGGTGGCGTAGTTAATTGTAGATGCATGATTAGTTTAATAATGCATCTTTAACCCACACCCAAAAAGTTTTGGTAGTGTTGGGGATTGAATCTAGGGTTATCATTTTTTGTGGCTAGAACATTTTATGACAGCCATTGGTAAAATGACTATTTTTCTACTCTTTCTAAGGACAATTTTGTTTTATGCCTCTTTGATGGAGTTATCAATGTAGCTCTCTTACACTCTCAATTTTCCTAGAGTGGATGACAACCTATGTAGTCAAACTAAACAATGGTCAGTGTGTCAAAAAACAACTAAATGGCTAAAAAAAAAAGTGTATCTGATGGTCATAGTTGCTAGACAGTCAGTATGTAGCTTAACTATGTTAGTTTGGGAGGTTTGTGCCAGTTCATACCTCACTGTGGAAATAATCTTGAAGCTGACACCTGCAGCTACTCATATGGAGACCCAGAAAAATACATCAAGGAAGAAAGAAAGCTAACTACAATAGTCTACGGTAGGACAAAGTCGTCATAGTGAAAGAACAGAAAGATCCAGTATGGCTGCACAGGATAGTGAGGTGGGCAGCAAATTGAACTAAAGTACTTAAAAGAGGCAAGTAGAGTTAGATCCACCTAGGATTTGTTAAGAGACTGCAAAAAATATTGAATTTGTTCTAAATGTGATAGGGAACTATTGGAAAATTTTTACAAAGGGAGCAATGCAATCAAATTTGTATTTTCAGTACTCCCATTTCTAAGTGGAGATTGAAATATGAGGTGGGTGAAGAGCCATTAGAGTTGAGAGACAAGATTGCATATATCAAAAGACAAGAAGTCTTTTAGGAACATTTGACACAGATTATCTGACTGATCCATTGGAAAGTTTGTGAGAAAAATAAAATAAGCCTTTCTTTGATTTTTTGGTCAGAAAATTCTGATGAATGAAAGAGGCTTTTATTGACGAGAACACAGGTGGAGAAGCAGATTTGGGGAGAGTAAAATAAAATATTCTATTTCCAGGCCGGGGATTTAGCTCAGTGGTGCCACCTCCTGCCTTGCAAGTGCAGGGTCCTGAGTTCGATCCCCGGTACAAAAAAAAAAAAAAAAAAAAAAAATTCTATTTCCACGTGGTTAATTTTAGAGTATCCAAGTAAGATCCCAAGTTCAAGATATTAAATATATAATCGCATGTTTAGTATAAAATGCTGGTGAAGTATCAGCTCTAGAAATATAAATTTTTGAATTACTGCCATGGAAATTTTTAGTGTGACAGAAAAGGGTGACTTTTTTTTAGGAAGAAATTAGATTAGCAGTGAGATTAACCTATCTCACATATTCCTCTCCTATCTCTTTTTAATTTTTATTAGATGAATCATTTCTATATTGTCAGAGCATGTATTTTTATGCCACTCATTCTACTTAGGTTTATCTTTTATTTCATTTTTAACTTTGCTTAAATATATTTAACATTGTCACCTTCCCTAGTTATTCCTTGCATGTCTATTATTTATCTTCTAATGGTAGCCTCCCAAAAGTTCCTGGGTTCTTACATGTATAAATCTATGTCTGTACACTTCCTGTTTAGTGGAGGTAAATACTTATGTTTATTCTGCAGATAAATATTACTGTGGAGATTCTGAATCACCATATATCTCCTTACTCTTTTTGCATTTTTAAATTTTAATAATTAGGACATGTATCGACTATAGGTCAATTTCTCCTACTACATAGGGTATAATATGTAGCTTGATGTCTTCGTATTTTAGTAAAATTTTTCTTTAATTATGCTTTGCATTTTTGTTTTGTTTCATTGTTTATTCTTTTAAGGGAAAGGACTATAATTTTATACATTTTGACAATTTGTGGCCAATTCATATTCCTGTTATTTTCTAAGTCTTTCAATCTGTTATGTTTTATGCATTTATTCATTCAAATTATTTCAAGGTATTAATTTCACTTTAATTTGTATATTCCTTCCTGTGTTTCTTTTAATTTAATTTTTATTTGTATAATCTATGTTGTATATATTTTGTCTCAGTGTTCCAGTGCCATATCATCTTCTCTTATCCAGGCATCCCTTAATAGTAAATGGCTTTCTATTCCACAATTACGTGTATTTTTATCTCCCTAAAAGCAATTATTTCATTAATTTTTATTATTCATAGAATTGTTTAGTTATATTTTGGATTTGACAGTTAAAAGCTATTCCAAGGAACTAATAAAGAGAAAATTTATTTAGTATAGAGATTCAGAAGAAAAGAGAACTGGAAGAAGCGCTATGGTATCAGAAGTAAGATACTTAAAATAATAGTGGATTGATTTTTAGAATTCCTTAAGAATAAAATAATTAGTTAAATTTGAAGACTTTGTTACTCTTTCATTCTCTAATTCCTTTTATTGTAATGATTTTTAGAAGTTTGTAGTAATCTGAAACACAGTGCGAACATATTCTTAAAGTGAAATTTGTTTCTAAAGAGGTTAAAATGTATTTGGAGATATGAAAATTTAGACAAACTTAATGAAACCTCAGTGGGCTATAAGACAATTTACTATTACATAATATAATAATGTAACATAAAACTATTTTAATATTGTTAATAATACACTCTAGCATAAACCCCCAATTTATTGTATGATATTATGAGAAAATATCTAATGATATGAAAGTCCGGAGTTAAAACTTTTTTCTCCTCTCTAGTTGAAATCACAATTAAGTTGAGTTTATAAAATATCGGTATTAAGTCATTCTTACAGTTTTGGTAATAAGTACAGTTTTGATAATCTTAGTTTTGATATAACGTTTGAACAACAAAAAAAATTTCCCCCAAATTCTCAAGAATTTCATTTTAGTTAAATAATGTTTTTCAATATATAATTGGAGCTATATAAGCATTCTTGAATAAGTTAAGAGAAGCATACAGAAAATCAGAAAAATAGAAATATTCGTTCTTACTGAAGGTAAAAATGTTAGTCTAATAAAAAAAATCTGCTTGGTACTTTTTTATATAACAGTCATTGATTTAATACAAGAAGATAGAAGCTTTCATCCTGGCCCTCACATGTGAGCACAAGAAGTATAGTGTTTGGGGTGTGAAAGGGGGAATCAGGCAATAGTTTGGAAGCCTGTGAATCCCTATGTGGATAATTAGTTTTCCAGAAATAATTATGTTTTCTCTTAAAATATTGATATATAAATTAAAGAGGGCAAAATAAATAGGTAAAAATAAATTTTAAAAAGCATACATGACTACAGAGTGGAGGAAGATTCATACACAAATCTATGGAGTTTAAAGAGATGACTTTCATTATTGTCATTGGATAGTCAGATGGGAAAGCTACTCGGAAACTTGAAGCAGGTGGAGTGAGGAGTGGTGAGAGATAGATCTGGGAAGGAACATGGAGACAGATCTTGAAAATCTGTGAAATATATATAAAAAGATGGCCAGATAGTAATAACAACTAACAGAGGTACATTAGCATGGAGACAGTCAAGAATCTCTTACAATAATGAATACTATCTTGAAGATAGTATTATATATTATTGCTATAAGATAGCAATTGAAATAGAAAAATGTGGACCATTTCTAAAGACATAAGTTATGAAAAAGTGATTAATTTGTTGTGAATGATGAGAAAATAAGAGGTTTGACTGACCAGTTGTAGGGGTTGAATAAATGGTAAGTTGTGTCACTCACTGCTGATTGACAAGAAGTTTGCACCTACTGAATTCTCCACACCTGTGTGTTCTCTCTTCTAGATCTAGACAAGCCTGCAAAGCTGGACCACAGAAAAGAAGTTCAAACCAAGGTTGGAGAGAGGTCAGCATTTAAGTTGAATTTTCTGAAAATGTTTGTTAGGCAGAGCAAAGATTTTTCCTCAAAAGCCTCCAGAAAGAATAAATCTCACAGGGCCAGGGATTTGGCTCAGTGGTTTTTCTGCCTGCTGCTCAAGCACAAGGACCCAGGTTCGATCCCCAGTACCAAAAAAAAGAATAAACCTCACAGATAGCTCATTTTTACACTGATTCCAGTCTTGTTGACTCAAGAAATTTGACAAAATAAAGTTCTGTTGTTTTAGTTCAAGTTTGTTATAGTTTATAGAAAACGAACATAAAAATTATAATCCAAATTTTGTTTTTAATAAAATTTCAGTATTTATCTTAAATGCAAGTTTTAATAAAGTTATAGTAAACTAGTTTTCAAAATGAAAATTTTTATCAAAATGGTGAGATTGATAAGATAGTTTTAAAGAAACTTTAATTTCTGAATCAGAATACAAAAAGTAAAAACAAGACATCAAGATATTTGATGAAAACATTTTGATTAATGAATATTTTGAGTTAACTGATGATGTTTGTTTTGAAGTGTTTTATTGATCTGCCAGTGAGTTTTTTAGCTCTTCAAGCAAAATGAAATGCGGTACACTATCTGATAAAAAATAAACCTTTAAAAAATATCTCTTTTTTACCAAAATATCTAATATAGTTTTATTCTAAATTAATTTGTAATTTATATCTGACAGGGAATGAAATGTGTAACATGAATTTGATTTCTAGCAAAATAAAATCAGTTATTTTTGTAAACATTTACTCTCAAAGTCTTTAAAATATGGCCTTGAACCAAAAGAAGTGACAATACTCAACAGAAGACTGTAGAAATTTAGAGAAGCAAAGTATTTGCAAAACCACCAAAGTGCCAAGGAACTGTTACTGTGCTATTCTTTGTCTTGTAATATGACCCTAACACTATGCAGGTTCAAAAGCTTCACTGTGTTACTTCCCAGTGGACCCTGCTTGTTCTTTTAATTCCTGGGGATATGACAGTAAACAAAATAAAATTAAAATTAAAAAATGAGGGGTACTGAGTAATGACAAAGATCAAATTATCAATTATTATTGAAGAAGATCATCAGGACAGATTTAAATAATACTGTACAGGAACAACAGGTCCTTTGATGTTTTCTTCATTACAATTCATGAAAGTACTCAATTGTAAAAGAGTTTTTAAAAAGAATGTTTTGTCTAGCACTATTCTAGTACCAATACCAGTCTAACATTAAAGGAAAAGAAAAAAAAATTAATAAATTATCTCTCATGAACATATGAGCAAAATCTTCAACAAAATACTAGCAAATAAATCCAGCAATGTATTCAAAGAGTTATATATGCTGATGAATCAGATTTAATAAAATATGCAAATATGATTTAACATTAATTAGTTAATGTAATCCATCACATGAGTATGCTGAAGAAAAATAACTTAATCCTATCAAAAGATACAAAAAGATATTTTACAAAATATGACACTTGTTCTGGACAAAAAAACTCAGTATACTAAAAATAGAAGGGAACTTGTACAACTTGATTAAAAAAAATCTATAAAAACCTGTAGCTAACATACTTAATAATGAGAAAATCTAACCTTTCTCACTAGTATCAGGAAGAAGGTACAGTGGACCATTGCACTATACTTTTTCAGAATTTCATTGGAAATTTTAGGTAAATTAAAATGGGAAAAAATAATTTTGTAAATATGGAAGGCAGACATAAAACTCTCTTTGTTTGGAGATGACATAGCTTTCCTATTACTGGAACAAAATGCCCGACACATCTGCAATTTAAAGGAGGAAGGTTGATTTTTGCTCACCAATTCATAGAGTTCAATCACTGGTTGACTGGCTTCAAAGCAGAAACAGCATGGCTTGGTGAAAGGTCCTCATAGAGGAAAGCATCTCAGCTCATCACAGCCAGGAAGCACAGAAAGACAACACAGTATACAAAACATAAACCAGAGCAATCAGGCAAGAGAAATAAATAAAAAGATACACATGGCAGTGGAAAAAACCAAATTATCATTATTTACCAATGATATGGCATTCTACATAGAAGACCTAAAGAATTCCACAGAACTTCTTAGAATTAATAACCAATTTCAACAATGTAGCAGAACACAGAATCAACATACAAAGATCAAACACATTTGGGTATACCAATAATGAAATCAATGAAAAAGAAATTAGGAAAACATTACTATTCACAATAGAATCAAGTAAAATTAAGTACAGTGAAATTAACCCAACAAAGGAAATATAAGATCTCTTCAGTGAAAACTATTGTATTCTGAAAAAAGAGATCTAATAGGACATCAACAAATGAAAAGGTGTACCCTCATCTAGGAAGAGAAGAAGTCAATATTGTCAAAATGACCATACTCCCCAAACTGATTTATAGATTCAATGCAACTCTAGTCAAAATACCAACAGCATTCTTCACAAAACCAGAGAAAACAATCCTAGAGTTTATATGAAACTAGAAGAGACCCAAAATACCAAAAGCAATTCTGGGCAACAACAGCAAAGAGGGTGCATCACAATAACTGACTTCAAGTTACACTCCAAAGCAAAAGTGATAAGAAGGCATGATATTGGCACAAAACAGACATGTGGATCAGCGAACCAGAATATAGGATACAAAAACGTCCTTTGACATATATGGCTACTTAATCTTCAACAAAAGGAGCTAAAAACACACGTCGAACTAAAGATAGCCTATTCAACAAATGGTGCTGGAAAAACTGACTATCTTTATGTAAAAGATTGAAGCTGGACCCATATTTCTTACAATGTAGTAATCTAAAGTAAAAATGAAAGATCTAAACACTAAAACAGAAACAATGAGCCTACTGGAAAATAAAATAAGTAAAACACTTAAAGTCACAGGTGTACACAAAGGCTTTCTGAACAAAATGGCAATCGCTAAAGAAATAAGCGCACAGATCAACAAGTGGGATTATATCAAATTAAAAGAATCCTGCAAAGAAAAGGAAATAATTAGAAAGAAGACACAATGAGAAAGAGAATGAGAAAAAATTGCTAACTATTTCTTGGACATAAAACTAATATCCAGAATATATAAAAACTTAAAAAAAAATCAACGGACCCAAAATAAAAGATCCAATCAAGAAATAAGCAACGAGACAGGCATGGTGCCACTGAGCTAAATGCCCAGCCCATAAAGTGAAATAAATAGGTCACACATGTGTAAATACCAAATAGTTTCTCTGGTGTGAGCAATTAAAAGTGGAAATAAGGACTAAAAGGTATAATAGACAATGTGAAATAGGAAGAAAAGGGGCAAAGGGGAAGGGGAAGTGGGAGGGGTAGGGGAAGGGAAAGAAGGGTATGGAATTTATATGAAAAAATGAAAAAAGTTAACAAAGTCTATGTAAATTGGGAGGGGTGGAGGGGTTGAAGAGAGGACAGAGGAATGGAGAAAAAAATAAGAAACAAGATAGATTATGTAAAGGTGCAAATTCCCAATGATGAATGTCATTATATTGTATACCTAAAATGTACTAATAAAATTAATAATAAAAAAGAAATAACCAAGTGAGATGAATAAAATCTTCTCAGAAGAATAAGTACAAATGACAAATATATGAAAAAATGTTGAACATTCATGGCCACTAGAGAAACTCAAAACAATGCTGAGATTTCAGCTCATATCCAAAAGAATGACAATCATCAAGAAATCAAAGAATAACAAATACTAGTGTAAACTAGTATACTCACTATGGTAATCAATATGGATTTCTCAAAGGGCTAAAAGTAGAAATCCCATCTGACCCAGATATTCCCTTTCTAGGGTCTTCCCCAAAAAGCTAAAGACATCATATTACAGTGACACATGCATACTAATATTTATAGCAGCAAAAATAGTAATAGCTAAATGCTGAAAGTTTGTTTGCACATCAACAGATGAATTGATAAAGAAAATATAGTATCTATATGTATAATGGGTTACTGCTTGGATTTAAAGAAGGATGAATTCAAGACATCTGTAGGGAAATGGATACACCTGGAAAATATAATGCAAAATTAAATAAGTCAGAGACACCAGCATAAATACTGTATGATAGCTGTCACTTGAATACTGCAAAGAACCAAGAAAGAGCAAAATAGAGAAATGATAGAGAAAACAAGGACATAGATCTTTTGGAAATGGGAATGAGTCCAGAAGACTGAGGGAAAGTGGAGGAGGGAAGAAGTAAAAAGATTTAAGATATGTTACATATATGTACCAAATACTCAAAATGAATGTCTAAATTATGAGTCAACTGAATTAAAAATGAAATGAAAATGAGAAAAGGGGATTTAGAGATGGAGGGAGTGAGGTCAGTGGGAAGGGGATTACAAAAGAACCAAGCTATGTTAAATACATGCATCTCCTTCCTAAGGTGAATGTAAACTTCAAGTACTGTAAACATGTATCGATAATTTGTAAAAGTATTTAATTATCACAAAAAAGAATAAACTTTCATGAATTAATTTTGAGGCCAATGATATGAAATTCTTAAAGTCATACTAAATTTCTATAGTTTGAAAAGCAATGATTTTGACTAAGTTCTAGCTCTGTAGGTTTATTATCTATTTTCTAGTATATGCTTTTGTTTTCTTACCTGTAAAATGAGCATAGTAATAATTTTTCAGATCTTGCATGCTTGTTTGAGAATTAATAGTAGTCGAATTATTCAACAACTAAGAGATTAGAATCACTTAACAAGTGTGTATGATGAAAAATATTTAGAGCATAGATTGTAGCAAAGTCTTGTACATCATGAAAAGTTTATGAAGTATTATTAGTTTTTACCCCAGCTCATGAAGCAGATGCATAAAACTAGAAATAAATATATTTCAAAAGAACAATAAATATCACTATCACGAGCATTATAATACATTGATATGGCTATTAACTTCTTTCTTGGCATTAAACTTTGAAAACACAAATAATCAAAAAATTGAAAATAAACATGAAATCAGAGCAAAGAGTTAATAAGATCAATCAAACATAACTCATAACATTGAAGTAGCTTTAGGCACCATCTTCACCTTAGTAAGATCTTGCATGGAAGCTTAATTTCTTTGCCTAAGGCTTGCTTTCTCTTAAATAGAATTACATGCATGATGGTATTTATATTTGTGTGTCTTAACGATCCTATGGTTCCAAATATCACTTTATGTTTCACATTTTTTCCCTAAAAAACAATTATTTATTTGTAATACTCATAATCAAGTCTATCAGCTCTAGGAATACATAGCTTCTGTTCTAACCCTATTTAAATCACTTTTAAGCTTTGCAATGTGAAAATTCTTTGTTCTTCAATTTTCTTGTATACAATTGTGTATAGTAAGTTATTTATTTATTTATTTATTTATTTATTCATTGGTACCAGGGATCAAACTCAGGACCTTGCGCTTGCGAGGCAGGCAGTGGAACCACTGAGCTAAATCCCTGGCCCAATATTATTTATTTATTTATTTAAATAATTTTACAGTCTTGGGGATTGAACACAGGGCCTTCCCACTGAGGTATTTCCCACCCCTTTTTATTTTTTGAGACAGTATCACTAATTCAGTAAGTTTCCCAGGCTGAGCTGGAACTTGTAATCCTCCTGCCTCAGCCTTCCAGAGTGCTGGGATTAGAGCTGTATACCCCATGCACAGTTTGAAGTTTTGTTGTTGTTTTTGGTACAGAGGATCTAACTGAGGTCCTTTGGCTTGCAAGGCAGGCGCCAAAACCTGAAGTTGTTTGTTTTTATAAAGATAATATACAAGTAAATGAAATCATTATATCATAGAGATACCTGTTTTACATGAAAAAAACATTTCAATGCACAGTATAGAAACAACTCTAGATATTTTGTAACCATAAAAATGAATGACATCCTGTCATTTGCTGCAGTGTGGATAGAACAGAGATCATTATGTTAAATGAAATAAGGTAGAGAAAAGCAAATGCCTCATGCTACTCATTTATGCAAGCTAAAAAGCCTCATAGAAGAAGAGAGTAAAATACTAGTTACTAAAGACTCGAAAGGACAAAGGAAATGGATGACAGAGGTTGATAGTGGGTATCAAAATACTATTAGATAGGAGGAATTAGTTCTAGCACTCTATAGATGAATAGAATAATCATTATTTATGACAGCTTGTGATATATTTCAAAATAACTAGAAAAATAAGAGTAGAAATGTCACAACACAAAAGCAATAAATCATTGGAGGTGAAATGGTAATTACCCTGATTTAATCATTGCACTTTGTGCATATATCATACTCAATCCTGTCAGTGTGTACAAGTATTAATGTCCATAAAAAAGTTTTTAAAATGTTAATAATGAAATGCATATGTTATGATTAGCCTAGTACATGATAGATAGAGCCTGATGAAGGCTGTTATTGATGAAATATAAATTTTAGTAGAATTTTACTAGTCCTGTACTATTCTGCTTTTGTTACATGTTCCATATAATAAATATCATATATATTGAATTTATAGTTCAGCAGTCAGGTACAGTTATGTTTCTAGATTTGGAGGCAATATAATATTTTATCATCTATGAACTAAGATATCTTTCATAGAACTTTCACTTTAGTTAAAAAGATTAATAGCAATTTATTATGTATTTATGTTTTGTCATATTAGAATGTTAGCTCCATGTAGAAGAATCTTTGTCTATTTGTTTGTGAATATTTCCAAGTACATAGCAGGTACTTAATAGATATTTATGGAATGAATAAATTGGGAAAAATGGCATGAAACTAGTTCCATACTATTAATACACCAAGAAATTTATCTTAAAATTATATCAGCCCTGTACCTAAAGAATGAATTCCATTATCTATGGAAATACCAAATGAGAAAATCTTTTTCTGGATGAGATTGATTTGATGTAGTAATGATGAAAGTTTGTCTTGATTTCTACTATGTTTATATATGAAAAAAACTAGGAATTTAGAATGCTTCACTCGATTTATTGCAAGTTTGTTTGCAACAAAAAACATTCACTCCTAGATCTTTTTGTAAAAGAATCATCTTGGTGTAGAAAAAACTTTTATTTGAACTTGAACAATCATTTGTTCTTTGAAATGCTGAGTATTATGATTAATAGGTCAGATAAAATGTATGAAAGTTAATTCTCGTGCTCGCTTCGGCAGCACATATACTAAAATTGGAACAATACAGAAAGTTAATTCTCTGAGTTTTAAAATAGTGACATTGAAGATACATATGAAAAAAGATGAAAGAAAATAAAGTGATGACTTCTGATTTAATAATTCAAGAGAATAGAGTGAAAATAGATGCAGATATTTTACCTAAGGAAATTACATATGATTATCAAGTGAGATTAATTTTAAAAGGCAAGAATCATTTCCAATGTGGTTTGCTTTGTATTTGTTGAATTATAACGATAGCAGGAGAAAAATATCAAGGCTTTAACATAAATAACACAAGTTTTCTAATGCTAGTGTCATTTTATTCCTAACCAGAGGATTAGGAATAGAAGAGTAGGAGATTTTAGAAGTTGGTTAGAAAACATAGAATTGAATTTATAAGTTGAAACAACAATGGAAATTGTTAAGTATGATAATATATTTAGTATGATAAATTCTACCCTTTAGAATTGCTTTTCTTTAAAATACTATTTTATTGGTACATTTTAGGTATACAATATAATGACATTCATCATTGGAAATTTACACCTTTGCATAATCTCTCTTGGTTCATATTTTTTCCCCTTCCCCTCCCCTCCCTTCAACACCTCCACCCCTCCCTATTTATAAAAACATTGTTTCCATTTTTTCATTTTCTCATATTAATTCCATTCCCTTCTTTCCTTTCTCCTACCCCTCCCACTTCCCCTTCCCCTTTGCCCCTTTTCTTCCTATTTCACATTATCTACTATATCTTTTAGTCCTTATTTACACTTTCAGTTTCTCATATTAGAGAAACTATTCGGTATTTACACATGCGTATCTTGTATATTTCACTTAAGAGTATCATGTCAATGTGCATCCATTTTGCTATAAATACCTCTAATTTCTCATGTTTCATGGTAATACTCAATTTTATAAAAACAACACATTTCCTTTATCCAGTCTCCAGTTGATGAGTATTTGGGCTTCCAAGTTTTAGCTATTACAAATTGTGCTGCTTGGGAACTAGCACAAAGAATCTACAACTGGGATCTCATATTATTAAAAACCTTCTGCACTGAAAAAGAAACCATCAACAGAGCTAACAGACAACCTACAATGTGGGAAAAAATTTTTAGCAGCCGTACCCCAGGCAAAGGACTACTATCTAGAACTGAAAAAAATCAGGCCCCCAAATTCAAAGACCCAATTCAAAAATGGACATCTGAAATGAACAGACATTTCTCAGACAAAGAAGTAAATGCAGCAAATAAATATATGAAAAAATGTTCAACATCACTGGTCATTCAAGAGGTGTAGATGAAAACAACACCGAGATACCACCTCACCCCAGAAAGAATGGCTGCTATCATTAAATCAACCAATAACAAATGCTGGTGGAGCTGTGCAGAGAAAGGAAACCTTCTCCATTGTTGGTGGGAGTGCAGGCTGGTGCAATCACTGTGGAAATAAGTATGGAGATACCTCAAAGAACTAGGCTTAGAGGTCCCATTTGACCCAGATATCCCCCTGCTGGGTATCTTCCCAAAAGAATTAAAAGAATCATACCACAGATATATATATGTCCACCCATGTTTATGGTGGCACATTTTGTAATAGCTAAAGCTTGGAAGCAGTGCAAGTGCCCATCAATTGGAGACTGGATAAAGAAGATGTGTTTTGTTTTGTTTTGTTTTGTTTATAAAATGTAGTACTACTCAGCCATAAAGAATGAGAAACTAGAGTCATTTATAGCTAAAGTGAAATAAATAGGACACACATTACACATATGTAAATACTGAATAGTTTCTCTAGTGTGAAAAACTGAAAGTGTAAATAAGGGTTAAAATGTTTAAAATGAATAATTGATAATTTGAAAAAAGAAAAAAGGTCCAAAGAGGTAGGAGTGAAGGCAGGGGAAGGGGAAAGGTAAGAAGGGAAAGGAAAAGTTATGAGAAAAGAAAAAAAAATGGAAATGATGTCTGTGTAAATAGGGAAGGGTGGAGGGGGTGAAGGGTGCACACATAATGGGGAAAAAATAAGAACCAAGATACATCATGTACAGGTACAAACACCCAATGATAAATGTAAATGTATTGTATGCCTAAAATGTACCAATAAAAGAATTTAAGAATAAAAAAAATTGTGCTGCTATGGACATGGGTGCACATATATGACTGTAGTATGATGCTTTTAATTTTGGGGGGAAGATACCCAGTAGGGGAATAGCTGGGTCAAATGGGACTTCCAGTCCTAGTTCTTTGAGGTATCTCCATACTGATTTCCACAGTGGTTGCACCAGTCTACACTCCCAACAGCAGTGGAGCAGGGTTCCTCTTTCCCCACAGCCCTGCCAGCATTTGTTGTTGGTTGATTTCATGATAGCAGCCATTCTTTCTGGAGTGAGGTGCAATCTTAGTGTCGTTTTCATTTGCATCTCTCAAATAACTAGTGATGTTGAACATTTTTTCATACGTTTATTTGCCATTTCTACTTCTTTGTCTGAGAAACATCTGTTCATTTCAGATGCCTATTTTTGGTTTGGGTCTTTTAAATTAGGGAAGTCTGATTTTTTTTTTTTTAAGTTCTTTATAGATTCAAAATAGTAGACCTTTGTCTGAAAAAAAGCAGGTGAAGATTTTTTCCCACATTGTGGGTTGAACCTTCACACTCCTGGTGGTTTCTCTTGCTGTGCAGAAGCTTTTTAATAAGAAGAGATCCCACTTGTTGATTGTTTGTGGTAGTTCATGGGCAACTGAGGTTTTGTTCATAAAATCTTTTCCAACACCAATGTCTTCTAGACTTCTACTTAACCTCTGTTCCAGCTGGTTCAGCATTTCTATCTTAATGTTTAGATCTTTAATCAATTTAGATTTTAGTTTAGTGCATGGTGAGAGATATAGGTCTAGTTTTTAATCTTTGGCGAGTTGAAACTCAATTTTTCCAGCACCATTTATTAAAGCGGCTATCTTTCCTCCAGTCAGGGCATTTGGCTCCTTTATCAAAGATGAGAGGACTGTGTCTGGAGTTGTTTCTGCATCTTCTAATCTGTTCTTCTACTCCTTTAATCTGTTTCTTTGCCAATAACATGCTGTTTTTATCCCAGTAGCTTTGAAGTATAGCTACAAGTTAGGGAATGTGATACACCCTGCCATGCCTAAATTTTGGTTTAGTGCATGGCGAGAGATATAGGTCTAGTTTTAATCTTTGGCAAGCTGAAACCCATTTTTTCCAGCACCATTTATTAAGGAGTCTATCATTCCTCCAGTGAGGGTGTTTGGCTCCTTTATCGAAGATGAGATGGCTGAGTGTGTTTGGCATTGTTTCTGCATCTTCTGATCTGTTCCACTGGTCCTCAAGTCTGTTTCTTTGTCAGTACCATGCTGTTTTTATCACAGTAGCTTTGTAGTAGAGTTGCAGGTTGGGGATTGTGATACCCCCTGCCATATCTCTGTTACCTAGAATTGCCTTTGCTATTCTGGGTCTCTTCTTGCTCCAAATGAATTTTTGGATTGTTTTCTCAAGGCTCATGAAGTATGCTTCTGGGATCTCAATTGGAATTGTATTGAATCTATATAGCAGTTTTGGAAGTATGGCCATTTTCACTTTATAATCCTTCCTACCCAGAACCAAGGGTTGTCTGTCCATTTTCTGATATCATCTTCAATCTCTCTTTTCAGAGTGCTATAGTTTTCAGAGAAGAGGTCTTTGATTTCTTTCATTAGGTTGATTCCTAGGTATTTCGGATTTTTGGATGCTATTGTAAAAGGAATTATTTGCCCTGTTTCTCTCTCAGTGAGTCTGTCATTCGTGAAGAGAAAAGCTATTGATTTTTGAGTGTTGACCTTGTAACCAGCTACTTGACTGAATTTGTTTATTAAGTCTAGAATACTTTTGGTGGAGTTCTTGGGGCCTTCTATATACAGTATTATGTCATCTGCAAATAATGACAATTTGACTTCTTCATTACCTATCTTTATTCTTTTTATTTCTTTCTCTTGTCTAATTGCTGTGGTTAATGTTTCCAGAACTATATTGAACAAGAGTGGTGACAGTGGACATCCTTGTCTTGTTCCTGATTTTAGTTTGAAGGATTTCAATTTTTGACCACTTAGTATGACACTGGCTGTTGGTTTTTCATAGATGGCTTTTATCGGTTTGAGGTACAGACCCTCTATTCCAATTTTTTGTAGGGTTTTTATCATAAATGCATGTTGGATTTTGTCAAATGCTTTTTCTGCATCTATGGAGATAATCATATGGTTTTTGTCCTGGCTCTATTGATATAGTGTATTACATTGATTGATTTGCGAATGTTGAACCATTCCTGCATTTTGGGATGAATCCCACTTAGTCATAGTGTATGATCTTCTTGATGATCTTCTGTATTCTATTTGCCAGTATCTTTTTAAGGATTTTTGCATCTATGTTCATTAGTGAGATTGGCCTATAGTTCTCCTTTTCGGTTGGGTCTTTCTCTGCTTTGGGGATCAAGGTGATGCTGCTTCCAGGAATGAATTTGGGAGTATTGCTTCTCTTTCAATTTCATTGAAGAGTTTAAACAGTAGTGGCAGCAGTTCCTCTCTAAATGTCTTGTAGAATTCAGCAGTGAAGTCATCAGGGCCCGGGCTTTTCTAAGGTGATAAGTTTTTAATTACATTTTCAATTTCATTGGTTGATATTGGTTTGTTCAGAATTTTTAGGTCTTCTTCATTCAAATTTGGTAATTCATATGTATCTAGGAATCTGTCTATTTCTTCTGTGTTGTCCATCTTATTGGTGTATAGGTTTTGGAAGTAGGTATTGATGATTCTCTGGATTTCTGCTGGGTCTGTTGTAGTTTCACCCTTTTCATTCCTAATTGCATGGATTTGGGCCTTTTCTTTCCTTTTTCTGACAAGGTTGACTAAAGGTTTATCAATTTTGTTGATTCTTTCGAAGAACCAACTCTTGGCTTCATTGATTTTTTTGTATCATTCTCTTAATCTCCATTGCATTGATTTCTGCTCTGATCTTTATAATTTCTTCCCTTGTATGAGCTTTGGGTTAGTCCTGCTCTTCTTTTTCTAGAAGCTTAAGGTTCAGCATCAGGTTGTTTCATTGGGCTTGTTCTGTTTCCCTAATATGTGTATTCACTGCTATGAATTTCCCTCATAAGACTGCTTTCATTGTGTCCCATACATTCCGATATGTTGTATTGGCATTGTCATTTAATTGAAGGAACTGTCTGATTTCTTCTTTAATTTCCTCTGTGACCCATTGGTTATTCAGAAGTGTGTTGTTCAATTTCCATGTGTTTATGAAATTTTTTGAGTTTCTTTTGCTATGGATCTCCAATTTCATCGCGCTATGGTCTGATAATATACAGGGGATAACTTCAATTCCTTTGCACTTACTTAAACATGTTCTATGTGTGAGTATGTGGTCTATTTTTGAGAATGACCCATGTGCACCTGAGAAGAATGTGTATTCTGATTTTCTGGGGTGGAAGACGCTGTAAACATCTGTTAAGTTCATTTGTTCAAGAGTTCGTTTGAGTTCTAGTATTTCATTATTTTTAGTCTATTTGATCTATTTGTGACAGTGGGGTGTTGAAGTCCCCCACTACAATTGTATTAGTGCATATATGACTTTTCATTTCTGTTAGTATTTGCTTTATTTAGTTGAGCGCACTAGTGTTTGGTGCATAGGTATTTATGATTGTCATCTCTTCCTCTTGGATTGTTCCCTTTACAAGGATGTAGTGTCCTTCTTTGTCTCTCTTAATTAGTGTTGGTTTGAAATCTACTTGTTCTGCAAAGAGGATAACTACTCCTGCTTTTTTGGGGGGTTCCCGTTGCATAGAGTATTATTTTCCACCCTTTAACTTTCAGTCTATGAGTTTCATTTGGAACTTAATGTGTTTCTTGTATGCAGCATATTGTTGGATCTTGATTCTTGACCCATTCTGCCAGTCTGTTTCTTTTGATTGGTGAATTGAGACCATTTATATTGATGGTTATATCTGAAACATATTGACTTGTCATTGCTATGCCTTTTTCTTGTTGTTGGGTTCTCCCCTTTTCCATTTAATTTCCTGTCATGCCAGATGGGTTCATTCTGCTTTGCTTCCTGGGGTTGTGATCCTCAATGTCTGCTCCTACGATATTGTGTAAAATTCTTTGGAGTGCTGGTTTGGTATTCACAAAGTTCCTAAGGTGCTCTTTGTCATGAAAGTATCTTATTTCTCCATCCATTTTGAAAGATAGTTTTGCAAGGTACATCAATCTGGGTTGGAGGCTGTTTTCTTTTAGGGCTTGGAATATGTCACTCCAAGCTCTTCTTGCCTTGATGGTTTGTGTTGAGAACTCTGCTCTGATTCTGATGGACTTTCCTTTGTATGTGATTTGTTTCTTTTCTCTAACTGCTTGTAGAACTTTGTTCTTTGGTTGAGTTTCTGGAATCTGAACAAGTATATGCCTATGTGTAGATATTGTTTTGATCAAGGCTATTTGGAGTCCTATATGCCTCACTTATCTGTATGTCAAGTTCTTTTCTCCTGCTTGAGAAGTTTTCTGCCATCACTTCTGTGAAGAGTTTTTTTATGTCATCTGCACTCTCTCCTGTTTCTCCATGGACCCCAATCAGTCTTATGTTCTTCTTCTTTGCATCATCTAGCAGCTGCTGGATTGATTTCTCATGTTCCCTTCTAATTTTGAAGCAATTTTTCTTTTCCTGGTCACTAATTGCAATCTTATCTTCTAGATCTGTCCTCACATTGGCTCATTCTGCTGTGTAGACTCTCAATGAAGTTTTTCATCTCCTGGAAATCTATTTGCATCTGTTTTATGGATTCCATTTGTTTCCTATGTTGGGATTCCATCACATTCCTCAGCTCCTCTCTCTATTTATTAATCATGTCTTGCACTAGGATCACAATTTCTCCTGTTATCTGGAAATTATTTCTGATTTCATTTTTTCCAGATCCCCTTTTGTTGCCAGTTCAGTGGGTCCAGGTATTTGAGTATCACAGTGTTCCATCTCATTTTCCTTTGGGGTTGCTGTAGGTGATCTGCAAGTCTGGTTTTGAGACGTATTTATGTGTTTTCTCATTTTGACAGGTGGGGCAGGGTGGGTGCTGTTGAAAAGTAGTCCTTAAACAGACCACATTTACAATTCATATAACCTATGACCAGAATATGTAAAGAACTCTTACAGCTCATTAATAGACAACCCAATTAAAAAGTAGACATAAGAAGATGATAAATAGCCAGTATAGCACAAAGAAATGTGTGCAACTCTAGAATCAGAAAAATACTAATCATTACAATAACAAGATTGAATTATACTCTTATTAAGGAGATGAAGTTAAAAGTTTTTAAAGCCTTGTCATGACTTTTTCTTTTTGTTGGATTCTCTCCCTATGCATTTAGTTTGTCATGCCCAAAGGATTCATTCTGCTGGGTTTCTGGGGGTTGTGATCCTCATTGTCTTTTCCTAGGGTATTGTCTAAAATTTTTTTGATTGCCAGTTTGGTATTCATGAAGTTCCTGAGGTGCTCTTTATCATGAAAGTGTCTTATTTCTCCATCAATTTTGAAAGATAGTTTTGCAGGGTACATCAATCTGGTTTGGAGGCTTTTTTCCTTTAGGGCTTGAAATCCATCACTCCAAGCTCTTCTTGCCTTGAGGGTTTGTGTAATCTTATCTTCTATATCTGAAATTCTGTCCTCACATTGTCTCATTCTGCTGTGTAAACTTTCAACAGAGTTTTTAATCTCCTGGAAATCTGTTTGTATTTGTTTTATGGATCCCACTTGTTTCCTATGTTTGGATTCCATCATGTTCCTCATCTCCTCTATTTTTTTTCTGTGTCCTCTCTAGATTTATTAATCATGTCTTGCACTATGGGCACAATCTCTGCTGCTATCTAAGAAATTATTTCTGATTTCATTTTTTCCAGTTCCTCTTTTGTTGCCAATTCAGGGAGTCCAGGTGGTTGAGTATCAGATCGTTCCATCTCATTTCCCTTTGGGGTTGCTGTAGGTGATCTGGAAGTCTTGCTTTGAGACTTGTTTGCATGTCTTCTCATTTTGAGGAGGCTTTGGTGGGGTGGGGTTTTGCTGTTGCTGCCCCATGGTTCACCTCCTCTGCACTAGGAGTGATGGAACAGCATCTCAGAAGCCCCTACCTCTGGGCTGGGAGCCATGGAATCGTGGCCCAGAAGCCCCTTTAGAGTTTCTTCCTTCCTTTTTTATAGCATAACCTCTCGCCACACCTTTCTATGACTTGCCAATAAAGTTACACTAAACTTCTTGCTATTTCCAAAGCCTGCTTGGTTTTTTAGAACCTTTATTTGTCTGAGCACATTGTCATTTTTGTCTGGAATAATAATTGAATGTCTTCAGTATCTACATTGAATCTAAATTCATTCATGCTGATACTTAGGCTAACCAAATCAGAATATATTCCTCCATTCAGACCTGTACCTTGTGTACTATATGTCTCTTTTCCAGGTTCCCTCTTAGGGGCTATGGCTATAAGAAGGTAGTGACACAGTTTTTGCCTTTAGGAGGTTATATTAGTCAGGCTTTATTCCAAAAAACAATAGCCATTATATTCAGAAAGGTGTTTCATTCCAAATAACTTATGATTCTGACTTACCTTATCTTCCATGAACCACCAGCACCCATCCTGTTATATTCTTCTCACTGCCTTTAAATTTAATATAGCCAGATAACAAACCCTAGATCCATTTTCTTAGGGATATATTATTATCTGCAACCAGTTCTAGTATAAAAAACTCTTTAGAAGTACAGCATAGAAGCGACTCTACATATTCTGTGCAAAAGAGGAAATTTAATTTAGGTATTCAAGTATTTATAAAGCAAGGGGGAGGAATGGATTCTATGCTGTCTCTGGCAATGATTCCAAGAAAAGTACAGAAGTGACCTATCACTGAGCTGTTAAATTTGTTAAGATAAGGAAGATGGAGAACACAGAGAGCAGCCTGGTAACACCGAGTTCTGATATGTTCAGTAATAGTTCTGCATCAGAGAGTAAACATTTGAGATACTGAATCCATCATAATCTTATACAACTGTATCTCAATCCTGTGAGGCTAATGTCTGTTTTGAGTTTGAATTTGAAGTCTGTTTTTTGCGTATGTCAAAACTCTATTTCAACCTTTGCAAAGATAGAGAGTGGACATGGATACAGCTGCATAATAACATTTTCTTGCTTATTAGGAATATTAAATGAGGCACTACCTCTCTTCAAATTTCACAAAGGTGGAATTTAGTGGCAGAATTGAATTTTTATTTCAAATCCTTTCTAAATGAGTCTGAAAGACTAGAAAATACATTCAAATTGGTGGGAAAACAGACTAAGCATCAATTGATTATATTTTCCACAAAGATTTTATATTTTTGTCTATAATGTAGTTAACTAAATTATGGAAGATGGCAGAATATAGGTTGGTAAAGTGTGCTGTAAAGATGCAAAGGACAGGCCATTAATTTTTAAAAGTTTCTTGGAAGGCATGAGCTCTCACTAAGTCATGAATAAAGACTAAAATGGAACAAAGTGCATTAGGCTAAGTATGGAAAGGGCATTCCAGAAAGAAGTAATAGGAAAAGTGGAGAACAGCATGATGTGTATAATCTTTCATCAGAATATAGATAGTCGGTAACAGAGTTGAATCTCAAGAGGAATGTACCAGAGTTGGCAAACCTCATGTATTCTACCAAAGAGCTTGAGCTGTATTCTGTATGCAGTAGAGAGCCACTAAAGGCAAAAATATCAGATCGGCTGGCCATTTACAGACTTCTCTTGCAGTAGTGGGAAGAGAGATGAAATGGGTGGGAGAGTATTAGAGGAAGGAAGGACAGTTATAACAGTCTTGCAGTTCTCTATAAGAGACAGTATCTGTGTTTTAAATGAGGTATTTTTATACCTCTGAAACTTCACACAAGAGATTTCAATTTTGTATATTTTTTTCTTCCTCAGTAGATTGGCAAATTATTATGGAGTGAAGTGAGTAATATTAAACATTTTGTCTTCAGGACTAGCAGAGTAATAGGCTCGAGTTTAAACTTGGCACACTAGATTGAATTGATTTTGAGATTACTCAAAGAAAGCATTCACCAACACCATCATAAATATGGAATTAAAAGAGCAGTTTTTAAAGTCTAAAATGTAATTTTTCTATAACTAAATTCTCCTGAAGAAAAGAGAAATCATGTAATTGCACATAATTATTATAATTTTGCTATAAAAGAGGTTATTAGCTAAACTAATTAAAGTCAGAATAATTTAATAGAGAAATATATTATCTCAATGATCATATTTTTCTAAAAAAGTTTAAAATGTTCTGTAGGCTTACTGAGATTCTCTGAGTGGCTGTCCTGATTCCTGCTCTGCTCTCTGGTAAATAATCTCTATCATTGCTTAACCTAAAAATTATAGATGATAACTTCCCTTCTGTTTCAGCACAGAAAAATCAATGAAAGTTAATGAACTACTCATTATTAAACTCTTGAATTTTCTTAACTAAAACTAAAACCAATGCAACCAAAAATTATTTTTTTTGTACTATAGAATTGGTGAATGTATTTAACAAGTATATGAAAAGTGACAGTTAAAATGCTTCTTCTAAAGAAAGGTCTGGTCATTTTCTAAAAGGATGTTATCATCTTTCTTTACAGTAAAGAAAATAAAATGAATAGGACTTCAGTTGCTAGGATTTTAAGAGGCATCTATAAAAATTGACAGAATGTGGAGAAAGGTAGAAGATAAACAGTAATACCTCAAGGTAAAAAATAATATGGAAAAGCAGTCACATTTGTTAGAATATTTTCCTATACCTCATCCAATAACAATTTGGAAACTTGGTTCAAAAATATTTGTCTCATAAAAATCTTTTTCTTACTCAAGACAAAATAATTTTTTCTATTTATAGAACCATCTTAATTGTATTTGCAGTTCTCCATATATTTTATAACATAATTTTAAATTTATCTTTTACATAAGTCATTAAAAGTAAATCAATTATTTATATTTTTGTCTTTTCACATCCACACAGAGTATGGTGCCTTTTACAGGTGTTTCTTTGTATGACATCAATTTTTTGAAAACATCATTGATTTAGGAAAAAATCAATTTTTCCCCTTTTCTCTTCTCAGGTCTCTGGCCTTAGCTATCTACTAGCATCTTTCTTACTTTGTCTGGAACCTTGTTCGCAACCTAATAACAGCAGAGAGTATTGTAATATGTGCTATAAAGGGAATCAGAAAGCTTACCTTTGAATTTTATGCCATTGTTAATATCAGTTTTACATTATAGACAAGTTACTAAAGTTTCTTGAGAGGTGAAATAATAAGATCCTTAACTAAAATTAACAATATTTTTTTCATGATTTTGAATGGAAAGATAATAATCATTAGTAACAGGTAACAGGAGTAACCTCTTATGTCTCTGCCACCTGATGAACACATATACTTTCTTATTTAAAACCCATAATAATTATATGTGTTTGATGTCCTTTTAACATGCATATTGTAGGTGCAAGAACTCATACATAGAAGTTAATTGCATTGGCTCACCTCACAGTTCTCTAGGCATCAGACAGAAATCCATCTGAACTAGTTTACTCCAAAGTGTATGGTTATAGTTATTGTCCATGCATAATGAAAACTCACTGGAGCAATATGACAGTGTGAGATCTTTATGAACATTGACCCACAAAACCTAAAAAGTCTTTAGTTTACTGTACACAAAATAAATGGACTGCATTTTCCCTCTATATTTATCCTCTATCCTTGATTTAAAAATTGCTTTCCCTGAATTTTCTTCCAAATTTAGAGATAATTTCTCTGAAATTTCTAAGGTCACAAATAGCTAATCTGGTAAACTAATTGATGATAGAGAAAAAGCCTGATCAGAAATAGGTCCTTCATGACTATCTAGTATATTTAAATATCAGTACTAATAAGAAAGTGCACCATTTGGTCAGTGATCATTTTTAGAAATTCCAGGTAAAATAAAATGGAAATGAAAAATAACATGATCTAATACTTTTGAAGGAGATATTTTGAACAGTTTAATAATGCCATTTGACAGCTACTGCAACAAATATGTGGTAAATGAAGTACTATTTGACATCACATATATAAGTTTAGGAGTTTAAAGGGAAAAGAGTTACATTTATAGAAATTTGGGGGATGTGCATTAACAGGATGCCATGAGAGCACAATGAAGGAAGAAAGCAAGGAAAGGTTTTATTGAATCTGACATTCAAGTTAAAATTTGCTAGATAAATAGGTTTAGTTTGCAGCTCCAAAGTTTTTACAAGATACTTAGTGCTTGAAAAAATGAACAGTTTGGGATGACTGCCAAGCAGGGGTGCTAATATTATTTAGCTCCATATAGCTCAGCTTCAATTGAAAATAAACAAACATAAGCAGAAATAATAAAATATGAGGTCAATATAGACTACATAAACCTTTTGTGCTATCCTGAAAAGAAAATAGATCTTCTCCTAGTATTAAACAATACAAGCGATATTCTTAGTTTCCAGTTTAAAAGACAACCCTACCACAAGTCTAAATGATAAAAACATGGATGACAAGAGGAGATACATGGTAAATTGTTTTTGTGCAGATGTATTAAGTGCTTACCACGTGTGACATGTAAATTAATTGCAATGTATACTTATTACAATTCATTAGATCTTTTACAACAACATTTTGAAGTAGTGATTTCTCCTTTTTTATAAATGAGAAATTAGAGGCCTTTAAAGGTGATTTAAGAGACTATGGTCAATTAATTATGGTTTCATAAATCACACCCAACACCAAAGACATTCTGTTTAATTCTTGACTCATTGTAAAAGCAATAATGAAGGACTTAACAGTAAATGAATAATCAAAAACAATGACTCCAAAGTCTTTGTAAATAGGGGGAGGGGGAGGAAGAGGTGTTGAGGGGAGGGCAGAGGAATGGGGAAAAATAAGAACCAAGATAGATCATGTGTTCAAACTCCCAATGATGACTGTAACTGTACTGTATACCTAAAATGTACCAATAATCTTAGCAGAAAAATAAAAAAACAAACCATCACTCCAGGGAAAGCAAAAAACCCAATGGATTTGAGAGATGAATAAAATCTAAACACAATCTGACAATTTTCTTCATATACTGAATTGCATAACCTCTAAAGGATCATTGCTTCAAGTAGAAATAACTATATTCTAAAGGATCATTTCTTCAAATAAAAATAACTCTATCCTCTAAAATCTATTAGGGAACAAAATGGAATTACTTGGAAGTACATTTTGAAAATCTCTGGGCTTAAAAGCAAATGGAAGGCTTAAAACAATAAATTGTAACTGAACATAGAGAAAAAACTTGAAGATAAATTGAATAGTTAGGTCAGGAATCTGATTAATCCATCTGAAGAGCACTCTGGAAAAGATGTTAATAAAGATTATTAAAAATGTTTGCTAACCACTTCCACATATAAAATTCCATGCAAGGTTAATAATAATGACTATCAATGTAGTAGTACTTTTCAATTGTGAAACACTTCTTCTTTAAGGAGTCCATAGAATTATGAAGACATTGAAACATTAATGCTGGCAACATCTTGAAGAGATAGTAAATGCTCAGCATCTACAATGAATAATACAGTGATCCAAACTCACATCATATGTAATGAAATCTGAACAGTATCTTCTATTTTTTGGTCTTCTTATATATTTATAAACTTCTTTATGCAAAACAAAAACTGTGAGGAAATACAAAGCCCCCCCCCAAAAAAAAAGCTCTATGGGAAGATGGGTAAAATCTGATGGAACGTATACGGATGTGAGAAATACTTTTCTGAGCATATATCTTTATAGAGTTTTGACTTTTGTACAGTATAAATGTTCTCTTTACATTCATGCAAGTAAATTAAAAACTTCAAACCAAAGTAGGAAACAAAACAAAGGAAATAAATCTAAATTGCATTAAATTGATAATATTAGTCTTAATATACAACACCTCTGCAAATCCTTCAACATGTATTCCTTCAAAAGGTGGTCTAATTAGTTTTTAATATGGGATAGTCTTGACTTTTTGCTTCTAAGAAATAGACTACAGTAGAGGAAAATCAATAAACAAGGTCATGTATAGGTGTTTCAGCAGACAGCTGAGTTCAGCTACCATGAATGAGAGTGATTGGAATTTCATAGGACTCCAACACTTAACTATCTTTTGAGGTACCTTAGATGATGATCCTTCCTGGAAAAGAATGATTAGATTTATACTACTTTCCGTGGTACTGGACATTGCATCAGACTCACATGCTGTGTCCAGTGATTCTAGCTTGGGCAGACATAAATATTTTGGTTATTTATTTCATCTACATAGTGTCCAATGATGCCATATTGTTGACTAACTTGATTTGATTAGCAATGATAATGTGGGGAAAAGAATCAACCACAGGCTGGATGCAAGAATTCTGGTGGCCTATAAGTGACCTGAAATAAACATTCTGTCCAATAAAAAAAAAAAATCCTGTAAGGTAGTATTTTAGGAAATTTGGAGTATCAGTGCACATAAAGAGCACAAAAAAAGCAGAGACAGATTAAAGTAAAGGGAAGTGTTAAGACAAAGAAAACACATAGAGAAACAGATATAGAAAAATTGAGAATTAAGAGGAGTTGGGGCATGAAGTCACTAGAATTGTAAGCTCTGTATGTCTATTTGGCAAATGGATGGGGTCATGAGAGCCACAGTTGAGTTAGGAAAATTACTGCTGAGGCACTACAATTGCTGCTAAGCCCAAAATAGCAATGACTATTGCTTTTGTTGTTTACAAGAACTGACTCCTTGACTCTAGATACATTTTCTTTGTTTCCTTACATTTTTGTCTTAATCTACTCATAAACTCTGCCATGGAATTAACTGAATGAATCTTTCTTCCTTGCAAACTGAAAGACACTATAAATGAAACACATTATAACTGAACCAGAATCCTTATACTGTATGGTTTTTCCAACATTTGACTCTATGTGACATATTCCCTGTCTCAAAACTGGAAATGTGATATCAGTTTCCCTAACTCTGGCTTTTAAATAGAGAAAAGATGAAATTTTATTGATATAGTATACATTTATCAAAGGAATAATTATACTTCATTATTTTCATTCTGGGAGGACATATTTGCCTAATAAGGAAAACAATCACATTATTATAATATAATTTCATTATATTATAATGAAATTGTTATATATTACAGCAGATGGTAACATCAATGATAAAATAAGTAACAATTTTTATGTAAGTCTGGAGAGGGTTAATAGAAGCTATAATATATGTGCTTGACTTAAAGTAAATATGTAGGGGATGGATATACTGGCAAGTAACAAAAAGGAATGAAATTAAATTATGAAGTAGTGAAAGGGATGTATTATTTTTGAAGAATGATGAAAACCATCAAGTATATGTGCTTCCCATAAAGAGTAAAGACACTAAGGAAAATAGAGCCTTCAAATTATTTTAACTTGGTTGGTAAGATATTTATGTAATAAAAATACCCCTTCTATTTTAGATTATTTGTACAATAATCACTGGTTTTACTACATAATATTTCAAATTATTTATTAGTTAATAGATGACTACTTCTTTTGACAAGCCATGTTATAATTACTTTGTGTAATTACAGTAAAACTTGTTGCTTTATGTTGGTAGATATGTTATTTTCAGGCTTATATTTAAAGGTTATTTTGAATACTTATGGCTTTGATTGACAAATTAATTTCAGTTGACTATAGATACAGTATATGTTATTGACACTGATTATAAATCACAGATGATACAGAGAAATAGATTATTAAATATGACCTTTTATAACTTCAGGTTTTCAATTGAAATTTCAAGGGGAAATAGAGGTGAAAATTTTTCTCCATGTCAAATACAAGTCCCAGATAGCTTTCATGAGTCTCAGCCACAACGGCCTTTTATTCCTGCTGAGATCTGTAGCTCTGACCATACTTCTAAGTTATGAAGGCAACAAAAGATGAAGAACCATTTGTAGTCAATTTCTTCGGAGAGTTAATTTGTGAAAATATGAGTTTATGGTATGTAATCTGTTCTTCAACACTCCCTCCTGGCCTTTTTATCCAAGAAAAGGGTATGTTTTGTGTATGGGAGATAAGTTTCAGGAGAATGACACCTCAGGGTATAAAAAGACTGTACTCGGAATTTAAAGATAATAGAACCACAAAACTGACACTGAATCTGGATAGAAAACCCTAAAGACAGAAATGATTAGAAGCACTCCTAACTAAAGAAAGGGAAGGGACTGATCCTGAAGATTTTGTTTGAAAAATGCTGCAACAGACTGAAGAATTCTGGGCATGAATCATTTTGAATGATTTCTGAGCTGTCAGAGCAAGTGTTACTAACTATATGGACACTCAAGCAGAGAAGTCATAGGCAGTCAGTTGGATAATTGTGTCAGGGAATGGTACAGGAGAAAAAAAATTTGGATTGATACCTCTAAAGAATCTAAAATATGCTGCTGAAAGTAAGAAAATGGCAGTTAAGAATTAATATGAACCTAGTAATCTTCAGAGAAGATGAAGTTGAACAGACTTGTTGCCAAGAATGATAGATCTGAAATAATCAATGTAGTATTGAGGGTAATAGAACAGAACTCAGAAATAAACTCCTGCATATTTGGGACACTTGATACCTGACAAAGGTGAAACACTGCCTAGATTGTTAGGGAGAGTAATCAACAGATGGTGATGGAAAAATTAGGTATTAATAAGACAACATGAAAGAAAACATTAGACCATCACTATGTAAAATTTCAAAAAATGTCCATTTCAGGATTACATAATTGTGAAAGGAAATATAATAGAGCTCATAAGAAAAGGCTTGAGAAAACCATGCTGAAAGAAAAAAAGAAGTTTTCTTGTAAAAAAAGTACTAACTACAAAACTGTGATTAAGAAATTTGAGTAAATTAAAAATTTTTATCCATTAAAAATACTATAACAAAAATTAAAAATAAATAAAACAATTCACAGTACAACCGACAGACTCCCACAATACAAATTGACTTTCTTACAAATCGATGAAAAACGTAAATCTATTATAAAAATCAGAGGACATATCTATTATTAAAGATAAAAGCCAAATGGTTTGTGAACACAAGTGATAGTCATATTCATAGACTATCATGAAAATACGCATTGATAATCACAGAAGTCTAAATTAAAACAACATAAAATTTCACACTCCTTCCAAAAGATAAGAAATTTAATGCTACTATTGTCAAGGATATGGCAAAATGGAAATTCTCATTCCATTATGGGGGTATATCATATTACAGTTATTTTTGAAAACTAGTTTGGCATTAACTAGTTAAATTGAATATGAACATGTTGTATAGTCCAGTAATGCTCTTTCAGGAAAGCAAACTCTGGCCACACACCAAGGGACTGATATGTAAAGTCATAGTGTTTTGTTTATAATAATATTAAACTACAAATAACTTTCCATAAAAGAATGAAAATAAAATTGACTATATCTTTAATATGACATGGTATATATCAATGCATGTAATCGAACAACTACTCATCAAAAAGGGATAAATATATGAAGGCTGTCAATAGTATTTATAAAATGATGAAAATGCTGCAAAGCTGTATTTCTCAGAGTACATCCATAGACATCAAGATATTAAGAATAGGACCGGGGATTTAGCTCAGTGGTTCTGTCATGGGAAATATGAAGTATGAAATATTATATCTCCCAACCTGTTAACTGTATGATATACCTAGTTCTTGTTCTCTAGAAATTGAAGAATGACTCCTAGGAATGACGGAGGTTAAAAGGAGGAAGATATTTAATGATAGGAAAGCTCCTGAGGAGCAGGAGGGGTCCCGAGTGAGTAGCCCAGGGACTCTACTATACAGAGAAGTTTTATAGGGTGAAACCCACGTGGGTACAATGTGGGCCACAGCCATGAACATCCAATAAGGTTACAAGTATAGTCACTTAGGTAATGGTGGTCCAATTGGGAAGCAAGTCACATAACAACCGTGGATGGAAAGAACAAGGATTCTCCTAGAAGATGCTGGGTCCAGAGGTCTCTGGTCACCCCCAGGGTGGTCGATGCCTATCTGTACTTCACTAAGCCCAGTTCTTTGAAGAAGTATGTGGATCTGGTCATCTTGTCTCCATCCTGAGGCATGGTTTTCAGCTGATGTGCAGCTGTGGTGTTTCACCTTTGTCCTGGCCTTCTCAAGGACTTAGCCCTATCTGACTGCCTATAATATTTCTACCTAGCTCATCTATCTATAATAGTTCTGGGGCCTGCCTTGCTAAGCGCAAGGTCCCAAGTTTGATTCCCAGTACCAAAAATAAATAAATAAAAAGATATTAAAAATAAAGCAAAACCAAAGTGAAAAATACAGTATGAAACCAACATACACTTTCCTATATGTGTAGGGGAGGATTACAATCTAGGAATAAATATGTGACATAGCTGACATTTTGTTTTAAATTTGGGTGGTGGTTACATAGTTATTTTACAGTTATTTTCAGCTCTTATCATATATTTTAAATGCTTTTTTTGGTACATATTATAGTTGTGTTTTTTTTAATTGATAGGATTAAACACCTAGTGTTGTGGACCAGCTTCTCGGAATCCATTTCCTCTTCTTTCTGGCCAACAGTTATTCTTCATTTCCCAGACATGCATAAGTTAAGAGTGGGTATGCAGCAATATTTTAACCAGTAGAATGTGAGTGGCAGAGAAGTGTGAGTCTCCATGGTTTGATCCATATATGTTTCTTGTGGTCTCCTTGCTTTTCTTCTCTTTCAGTTGACTCTACTGAAAATAGCACTCAGTAAGACCCTCTACCAACCTCCTGAGTGGATCTGTAGATTTGCTGAGAGGCCACACTGCTTGTCATGTAAGCAGGAAATCCATTTCTACTGTTTGAACCTTTACACATTAGTCAGTTCTAAGGAGCATATAGAGTATCTCAAAATAATCATAAAATTTGAAGGAAAAATATGGAGACTAGGTTTGCTTACAATTCTCTCTTAATTTTTATGGGCACTAAAGTAATTACTTTAAAATGAAAAGTAGACTTTTTCTATGAAGGTTCAGGTGAAGGCCGTGGTGCAGAACTGGGGATCACACTGAGTAGCTGGGCTTGGGTGCACAAATCAATGTCTCTGCATGTGTGAATCAAGAGTTAGTGTAGGAGTTTTGACAGTGTAAATTAGTTAACTGAAAATTTAGCAGATTCGAATGGAATAGGAATGATCATCTGAGGTAGGACTCTTGATATGTACAGAACTGCCTTTGGAGGCAGAGAAATGGTGAATGATGCCTGGACTGGAGGTCTTCTGGCCAATGCTAGGCAAGGAAAGCATGTGGACAGAAGACTGAGAGACAACCGCAATATGTGCCAGGCAGTGAAAGTGAGAGACTCAGGTCACTGATAGAAGTTGACAAAAACTGGAGAACTGGGAGTTGGGCAAACTACAGATTTGCTTGCCCCGGTTGATTGAGAAAATTGGTTTTTAAAATCACCACAGAGGGCAGCAATGGGTTACGCCTGAAGCAGAACTGGCATTCAGTACAATGACTCAAATGGAGCAGCAAACTTCACTACTTCAGAAAGGCAACTGACTACACCACAGGGGAACAACTTGGCTGCTTCAAATCAGACTATGAATTCTGTGTAGAGGGAACTGAGTGGATGCTCTGGGTAAATGCTGTAACAGCTCTGCGAATATTTTACTTTTATTTTTTTTTCTGTTTTAGTGATTGTTTCTTCAATGTTTTGTGATTTGGGTCATCTTGGTTGGTTTTTATTCTGTTTTTCTAAAAAAGATTTTAAATAAATTGTAAAAAATGCTTAATATCTTTAATCATATCAAATGTGTCAATCAATTTACACTGAGGTTTGTATTCAGCATGATTCATACTTTTTTCTTTTGCAGTGTCTGGTAATTTTTTTTCGGGCATGAGTCAGTGAGAGTTTATATTTTGTGCATTATGAGTTTTCTTTTGCACTGTGCAGTTCATGTTAAAGTTAATAAAAATTCTTTCATCCTTTTGGGCTTTCATTCTGTGATTTACTAGGTTGTATACCACAAGATTATTTAGCCTAATAATTGCCTTCCTGTTTTTGAGACAAAAACATTTTGTCTATTGTACTGAATGGTCCATAAATTATATGACTGTCTCACCCAGCTTGTGGGAACAATAATGGTGTGAACACCAAAGTCTTTTCCTTCTGATCCTTCCACATGGATGTTTTTCCTTTTTCTTTTTTTTTTTTTTTTTTTGCTGGCCATGAATAGTTTCCTTTCATGCATGTACAGACTACTACTCAGATAAACTCTCATTGGAAACCCTATGCAGTCTTCTGCAGTAGCTTCTTCTCTATTGCCTCATATCCCTTCCTGTGTATTCTAGATCCTTAGTCTCCTGTGATTCCCATTTACATTTCTGAAATTGCTGGACCCTGCCTGGCTTCTTCCTCTTTACATGGTGTCCTAGAAACTCTCTAAGAAAGTACCATACACTGAGACAATCATAGAGCACCTTTCACATTTCTTCTCTTGGGGCTGACTGTGACTTGTGTGACATCAGATATTTTGAAAATTGTAATTACACATGTTTAATTTTGTCTTTCCATAGTTTTAGGTAATAGGATACATTTGTTCTCTTTTACTCTGCCTAGGTTAGATGAAAAATAGTAATTTATTCTTAATTACTTATAGATTACAGATGCTCCTAGTTATGTTATTTTAGGAAATTAGCACTTTTAAGTTATCTATTTGAAGTTAAAAGTTTGCTTGTTTAATCAGCACCTGATTTAAGGAGATATCAATCTTACAGGATCTATATGATGATCCTGTAACAGTATTATATTGTCAGTTCTGAAAATCCCATTATCCATGTATACAAAGGCGAGACTGCCTTTTATAGGTCCTGATCCAAGGGGGCAATGCTCAGGCTACATTGTGGTGGGTTAGACACCAGCACCTTGCTGTGGTCTGTCACCTGCCTTCTCTATGACCAAGGCTCCAGATACTGATGACAATTGTTCTACCATGGACTTTCTTTCCATTTGATTTGGTTAAAGCTTCTCTGTTAAAAATAAACTCAATTATTTTCAAAATATTTATATTAAAATATACAAAAATATTTATTATAAACAATGTAAAGAGCTAATGTTATTTTAAAAAAATAATCCCATTCTCATCCTTCTAGCTCAAAAACTAGAAAAATGTATTTTCAAGCCAGGCTAGAGAAAACATTTTCCTTTTATGAGCATTGTACCCTTAGAGTATCTCGATTGTATTGCCAAAACCTCCCTTTAAGTTCAATTGGTCCATTTCATTAGGGTTAAAATTTTCCTAAAACATGCCTGAAACAGAAGTCAATTATTTCACACTTTCATGAAATTAAACAAAGTCTTATCCAGTGTATTTTAGATCAGCTGAAAATGAGGAAATTGAGGATTAAGAAATTTAGTCATTTGGACCTAACATGTTGATGCTTTTTGAGGTCAGATCACAATCATATATGTTTGCCTTTAACACAGAAAGATCACAAAAATTAATTTTTTACCTGAGTGTTTTAGTATATTTACTCATGGAAGATTTATTTCTCAATCACATACTTTTAATTGTCCACTTGGAAGATGATAATTCTAAATAAAAATTTATTTCAAGACACTGTCCTCTGAATACTTTATTGAAAAAAATCTAATTAACTTGCAAAAATTATAGTGCTCCAAAGGACATTTTTCACTTTCAGAGAAGACCATAAAAACAAAAATTATTACTCCCAAAAAATAGTTGCAGAGTTTTTTTGTTTGTTGCTAATGATTTACTTACTACCAGCATAATCTCTAACAGTACACTCTGATTTTTCTACCTGTACAACTGACCACTGAATATTGAAATATTTCTTAGCTTTCTTTTTACCCTTCCCACCTAAAATTGTTTTGTCATAGAACACTCTTAGAAGAATACAAACCTGCTATATATTGCAGCTTCACACTTTTAAGCTTACTGTGCTAGGTGTGAAGATGGACCATTTTGCATTTTTTATCAAGTAAAATTTCAAAATCAGTGATTCATTGTTTCAGTTCATTCTTAAAGGCCTATGATAGCTTGATGGGATTAAGTTCTAGAATTAATACAGAATTTAATATTGACTGTGATATAATACAATAAAACTTGTATAAGTCATTAATTCCTTTTTAAAGTAATTTAATGAAAAATATTTTAAATTCTAAATATTAGTTGGACTCTGAATTTTGAAGGTCTAAAATCAGGCTCAATATATTTCAATTAAAGGGAACATACTATAAAAAAAGAAAAACAAATTCTTATAGAAATGATTTTTCTTTCTTTCTTTTTTCTTTCTTTCTTTCTTTCTTCCTCTTTCTTCATTTCTCTTATCTTTTTCTTTCTTTCTTTCTTTCCAACAGGATTTTATTATGTAGTTAAGACTAGATTGATCTCGCTATGTTGACCAGGCTGGCCTCAAACTCATAGCACTACTCCTGTCCTGCCTTTCAAGGGCTAGGATTACAGTCATATACCACCCTACTCTACCTATATTTTATTGAAAAAAAAAGAAATTAAGAAAATAATAACACGGTTGTAGATAAATACATAACAAATACTGTAACCTGTATTATTCTATTTTAGCAGTTAAACTAACTTTTAATTATTTTGAGGCATTTCAATGAAAAAATATAAAAATATGTAATTTGTGACATGAACTAGTGATGTGAGGAAGTTCAGATTTTAAATAAGTGGACATTTTGTATGTGATTGAAGTTATGATTAGTGTAATAATGATTATTATTCTATCTTCATAAATTATAGTAAACCTCAAGATTTTCATATAGTTGCAATAATAAAAAGGAAAACATTGTAGACTACAAAAGAAAATAAAAAAAAAATCACAGCATGTCACTATGAAAAAGTCAATGAAACACAAATGAAGGCAATAAGAAAGCCAGAAAATTAGAACCTACCAAAAATTATCAATATTACATTAAATTCTTTTTCAATGTTTATTTTAAATGAAAATTATTGAATTTCCCTATCAAAAGCTACTGATTGGATGAATAGATAAAAACCAGAATCCAGGGCTGGGGAATTAGCTCAGTGGTTCTGCCACCTGCTTCACAAGCACAAGGTCCCAAGTTTGATCCCTGGTACCAAAAACTAAAAAACAAAGAAAACCCAGAATCCAATTGTATACTATTTACTCATTTAATCTGAGGAGATACAAAAACCAAAACTATTAAAGGGATAGAGATAGATAGGCCATGTAAATTGTAACCAGAAAGTGGCAGGGGTACCTATACTAGTATCAGACAAAATAGAATGTGAATCAAACACCATTTCAAAAGAAAATGAAAACATTATATAATAATAAAGAGGTTAATTCACTAAGAAGGTAGAACATAAATATGGAAAAATAATTTATGGATCAAACATCAGGGCCTCTAGATACATGAAGCAAACTTTAGTAAACAAAATGGGGGACAAATGGCAATACAATAGTGGCAGGGCATTTCAGCTTTTCATATTCAGTATTGAATAGAACAACAATAACATCAAAAACTATCAATAAGGAAATAGAAGATCTGAAAAATACTGTAGACCAATTGGATCTAACAGAGATACAGTATCCAGAACTGTTCACCCCAACAAAACATATGTTGTTTTCAAGTACACACAGGCATTCACCAGGGTAGACCACATGTTAGCTCACAAACAAGTGTTAACAAATTTTAAAAGTCTGGAAGTTTGCAAAGTATTTTTTCTGATTGCATTGAAATAAAATTATCAGTCAATAGTGGAAGTAAGCACAATAAATTGACAAATGTGAAGATGTCAAACTACACACTCTTCAACAAACAAAGGTTGACTCACAATGTAAATTAGAAAATGCATTATATCAAATCAAATTAAAATCATAAATTACCGAAAATTTAAGATATATTGGAAGGAGTGCTAAGAAGCAAGTTTCTAGTTACAAATATGTACATTAAGAAAGACAAAAGGTCTCAAATCAGTAACCTAACCTCATATCCTGAGGGAATTAAAAAAAGGAACAAACTAAACATCAAAGTTAGCATAATAATGTAAACAAAAATGATTAAAGTGTCAAAAAACAGAATAGGATGAATAATGATAAAACAAACTTTTTTTTTCATTTATTCATTTATTTTTTAGAATATGTTTGCAGGGGCCAGGGATTTAGCTCGGTGGTTCCACCGCCTGCCTCACAAGTGCAAGTACCTGACTTCGATCCCCGGTAACAAAAAAAAAAAAAAAAAGAAAGAAAATAGAATATGTTTGCAGTACATAATGTTTACATTCCTTTTGTGGAGTAACATATCTTTTTGTGTATATAACATATCTCAATTTTTTTTTAATCCCTTTTCATCCCTTTCCCTCCCCTCTCTTCCCCTTCCTTCCATTTCTTGATCTCCTTCCTATTTTAGAAATATCTATCTCCCTACTTCCTAAATTCTGTCTTTAATTTTGCTATTCATTTATAATCTGTGTTTCTCATATAAAAGAAACTAATATTTAAGCTTGTGTGTCTGATTTAGTTTACTTAATATTCTGGCCATTAGAAAAATGCAGACTAAAAAAACACTGAGGTTCTATTTGAACAAAGAAGGAATGGTCATCATGAAGAAATCAAATAAGTTTTAGGTTTTGAAGATATACAATGTGGCAAACACTAATGAAAAAGTGAGAAGATAAAAATAAAACAAAGAATGTAAAATCAGAAAATTACCACCTATGCCACATAACTAAAAATGATTATAAAAGATTATGAAAAATTGTATGCCAAAAATTGGATAGCCTAAAATAAATGTATAATTTCCTGAAACATAACCACCAACAAGTCTAAATAATGAAAAATCAGAAAATCAGGAAACTGATAACTAGGAAGAATATTGAATAAGGAACTCAAAAACCTCCCAATAAAGGTAAATTAAAGACCACATGGCTTCTTTAGACAATTTTACCTAACATTTGAAGAGGATTCAATACCAAATCCTTCTGAAAACTGTCCAAACATTTCAAAAGAAAGGACTATTCCAAAGCTTATTTTATAAGTCTGGCATCACTCTTCTACCAAAATCAGAGATACTACTAAAAAGAAAACCTGCACATCAATATTCCTAATGAATATTGGTGTGAAAATTTTCTACAAAATGCTAGAAAATATTCAGCAATAGTTTAAAAATACTATGCATCATAGCTAAGTACATTTTATTCCTGAAATACAAGAATGCTTCAACAGGCAAAAACCAATAAATGTATATACTTCATTAGAGGAAAAACTAATAAGACCATGCAATCATTTTGATGTGTAGGAGATCACTCCATAAATTATGCCCAAAGCAGGCTGCAAGCAGTGTAGACTGTAAAGAGTTAACCCCACAACTGGCTTATTTTAAGAAGTAAGTTGGACCAAAGCATATGAGATAACATACAGTTGAGATTAGCGTGACTTTTACCCAAATTCCATTCCCAGGATAATACAAGCCTTGCTGCATCAGCAACGTATCCCTAGCAACTACACATGGCCCCTTCACAATGATTGTGTCACCAATAAATATCAGTAGTTCTAGCTTTTCAGTGCCTTTGATTGCTCAAGCACTGATCATCCTAGTTCCCTGTCTCTGTCTCTAATTCTGTCTGTAATTCTTCTCACCATGCATTTAAGCATGGAGCAGGTGATCAAGATCTGCTTCAAGGGTCTTCAATATTGATGAATACAGAAAAATAGTTTAATAAGATTCAGCACCCTTTCTTCATGAAAAACCTTGACAATATGAATTCAAGCAAATTACCTCAACATAATGAAGGCCACACATTCCAACCCACAGCTATCTCCATACTCAGTAGTGAAAGACTAATAGTCTTCCTTCTAGAAACAGGACAAGAAAATCTGGTCTTCTTGCTATTACTCTCATAGGATTGGAAATGCTAGCCAGAATACTTAGACAAGAAAAAGATATAAATGTAATCTATATTATAAAAGAAGATGTAGTGCAGAGGAGCAGAAGCCCCCAGTGCTGAGTAGCTGAGCCTTTTGGGCCACCATACCACTGCCCACAGCAGAAAGGAGCAGAGCATCCCCTAGGAGTGAGGAGGTGAGCCACTCAGGTGCCAAAAGAACACCCCCGCCCCCATTAAAATGAGAAGACAAATAAACAAGTCTCAAAACTAGACTTCCAGATCACCTAAGGCAACCTGAAAGGGCAAGGAGATGGAACAATAGGATACTCAGCCATCTGGACTTCCTCAACTGACAACAAAAGAGGATCTGGAAAAAATGAAATCAGAAATAATTTCTCAGATACCAACAGAGATTGTGTCCATAGTGCAAGACATGATTAATAAATCTAGGGCAGACACACATAAAAAAAATAGAGGAGCTGTGAAACGTGATCGAATTCTCAACATAAGAAACAAATGGAATCCATAAAACAGATGCAAACAGATTTCCAGGAGATTAAAAAGTCTATTGAAAGTTTACTCAGCAGAATGAGGGAATGTGAGGACAGAATTTCAGATATAGAAGACAGGATTGCAATTAGTGACCAGGTAAATAAAAATTTCTTAAATATAGTAAGGGACAATGAGAAATCAATCCAGCAGCTGCTAGGTGATGCAAAGAAGAATAACATAAGACTGATCATAGTCAATGAGAAAACAGGAGAGAGTTCAAATAACATTAAAAAAAAACTGTTCAGAGAAGTAACGGCAGAAAACTTCCCAACCAGGGGAAAAGAACTTGACATACAGATAAGTGAGGCACATAGGAAAACAACTAGCCACAATCAAAAAAAATCTACACCTAGCCATATAATAGTTAAGATTTCAGAAACACAGTGGAAGAACAAAGTTCTCCAAGCAGTTAGAGAAAAGAAACAAATCATATGAAAAGGAAAGCCCATCAGAATCACAGCAGACTTCTCAACACAAACCTTCAAGGCAAGAAGAGCTTGGAGTGACATATTGCAAGCTCTAAAGGAAAACAGCCTCCAACCCAGACCAATGCACCCTGAAAAACTATCTTTCAAAATTGATGGAGAAATAAGATACTTTCATGGCAAAGAGCACATGAGGAGCTTCATAAATACCAAACCAGCACTTCAAAAATTTTAAACAATATCCTAGGAAAAGACAATGAGGATCACAACCCCAGGAAGCCCAGCAGAATAAATCCATCAGGCATGACAAGTAATTCAATGCAAAGGGGGAGAATCCAGCAAAAAGAGAAAGTCATGACAATGATGTCAATTCGTATCAGTTATAACCATCAATGTTAATGGTCTCAATTCACCAATCAAAAGAAATAGACTGGCAGAATGGGTCAAGAAGCAAGATCCAACAATATGCTGCATATAAGAAACACACTTAATTTAAAAAGAAACTCATAGACTGAAAGTTAAAGTGTGGAAAACAACACTCCATGTGAAAGGAATCTGAAAAAGTTCAGGAATAGCTCTCCTCTTTGCAGATCAAGTGGATTTCAAACCAACACTGATTAAGAGAGACGACGAAGGACACTACATGCTTGCAAAGGGAACAATCTAACAGGAACAGATGAGAATCATAAATATGTACCAAACACTAGTGTGCCCAACTATATAAAACAAATACTAACGGACATGAAAAGTCATATATGCACTAATACAATTGTAGTGGGGGACCTCAGTACCCCAGTGTCACAAATGGATAGGTTAACTAGACAAAAAATATGTAATAAAGTACTAGAACTCAATCGAACTCTTGAACAAATGAACTTAACAGATGTTTACAGAGTTTTTCACCTCACAAAATCAGAATACACATTCTTCTCAGGGGCACATGGGTCATTCTCAAAAATAGACCACATCCTCACACACAGAACATATTTAAGTAAGTGCAAACAATTGAAGTTATCCCCTGTACATTATAAGACAATAGTGCAATGAAATTGGAAATCCATAGCAAAAGAAAATCAAAAAATTTCGTTAACACGTGGAAATTGAACAACACACTTCTGAATAACCAATGAGTCACAGAGGAAATTAAAGAAGAAATCAGACAGTTCCTTCAATTAAATGACAATGACAATACAACATATCGGAATCTATGGGACACAATGAAAGCTGTCTTACGAGGGAAATTCATAGCAGCGAATATGCATATTAGGAAAACAGAACGAGCCCCATTTAACAACCTGATGCTGAACCTCAAGCTTCTACAAAACGAAGAGCAGGACAACCCCAAAGCTCATACAAGGGAGGAAATTATAAAGATCAGAGGAGAAATCAATGCAATGGAGACTAAGAGAATGATACAAAAAATAAACCAAGCCAAGAGTTGGTTCTTCGAAAGAATCAACAAAATTGACAAACCCTTAGCCAACCTTACCAGAAAAAGGAAAGAAAAGGCCCAAATCCTTGCAATCAGGAATGAAAAGGGTGAAATTACAACTAACCCAGCAGAAATCCAGAGGATCATCAATACTGACTTTGAGAACCTATATGCCAATAAGATGGAAAACAGAAGAAATGGACCGATTCCTAGATACATATGAATTACCAAAGTTGAAAGAAAAACACCTACAAATTCTAAACAACTCAATATCAATCAATGAAATTGAAATCATATTTAAAAACTTACCAACTGAGAAATACCCAGGTCCTGATGGCTTCACTGCTGAATTCTACAAGACATTTAGAGAGGAACTACTGCCACTGCTGTTTAAACTCTTCAATGACATCAATTAAATTAAAAGGAAAGCAATACTCCTAAATTCATTCCTGGAAGCAAGCATAACCTTGACTCCCAAAGCAGAGAAAGACCCAACCAAAAAAGAGAACTATAGGCCAATCTGGCTAATGAACATAGATGCAAAAATCCTTATAAGATACTGGCAAATAGAATGCAGAACATCATCAAGAAGATTATACACCCTGACCAACTGGGATTCATCCCAGAGATGCAGGGATGAAGGGATGGTTCAACATATGCCAGTCAATAAATGTAATACACTATATCAATAGAGCCAAGGACAAAAACCATATGATTATCTCAATGATGCAGAAAAAGCATTCAACAAAATTGAAACACTCATTTATGATAAAAACCCTACAAAAAATTGGAATAAAAGATCTCTGCCTCAATCTGATAAAAGCCATGCATGAAAAACCAACAGCCAGTATCATACTAAATGGTCAAAAACTGAAATCCTTCACACTAAAATCGGGAACAAGACAAAGATGTCCACTATCTCCACTCCTGTTCAATATAATTTTGGAAATAGTAGTCACAGCAATTAGACAAGAGAAAGAAATAAAGGAAATAAAGATAGGAAATGAAGAAGTTAAATTGTCATTATCTGCAGATGACATGATACTCTATGCAGAAGACCCCAAGAACTCCACCAAAAGTCTTCTAGCCTTAATAACCAAATTTAGTAGTATAGCTGGATAAAAGGTCAACACACAAAAATCAATAGCTTTCCTCTACACAAACAACAGACTCACTGAGAGAGAAAAAAGCAAACAATTCCCTTCACAATAGCATCCAAAAAACTGAAATACCTAGGAATCAACCTAACCAAAGAAATCAATGACTTCTTCTCTGAAAACTATAGCACTCTGAAAAGAGTCATTGAAGATGATATCAGAAAATGGAAAGACATCCCTTGCTCCTGGGTAGGAAGGATCAACATAGTGAAAATGGCCATACTTCCAAAACTGTTATATAGATCCCATCCAATCCCAATGGAATTTCAGGAGCATACTTCACAGACCTTGAGAAAATAATCCAAAAATTCATTTGGAACAAGAAGAGACCTAGAAAAGCAAAAGCAATTCTAGGCAACAGAGATATTGCAGGGTGTGTCACAATCCTGAACTTGAAACTATACTACAAAGTTACTGTGATAAAAACAGCATGGCACTGGCAAAATAAAATGGACCTTAGGACCAGGGGAACAGATTAGAAAACACAGAAACAACTCCAGACACACCTAGGCACCTCATCTTTGACAAAGGAGCTAAACACCTTCACTGGAGCAAAGATAGCCTCTTTAATAAATGGTGTTGGAAAAATTGGGTTTCAACTTGCCAAAGATTAAAACTAGACCTATGTCTCTCATTATGCACTAAACTCAAATAAAAATGGGTTAAAGATCTAAATATCAAAACAGAAATACTGAACCGGCTGGAACAGAGGTTAGGTAGAACTCTTGAAGACATTGGTGTAGGAAAAGATTTTATGAACAAAACCTCAGTTGCCCATGAACTAGAGTAAACCATCTACAAGTGGGATCTCTTCCTAATTAAAAACTTCTACACAGCAAGAGAAACCACCAACAGTGTGAAGAGACAACCCACAATGCGGGAAAAAATTTTCACTTGCTGTTCCTCAGACAAAGGCCTACTGTTTAGAATCTATAAAGAACCTAAAAAAATCAGACCTCCCAAATTTAAAGACTCAATCCAAAAATGTGCATCTGAAATGAACAGACATTTCTCACACAAAGAAGTAGAAATAACAATTAAATGCATGAAAAAATGTTCAATATCACTGTTCATTTGAGAGATGCAAATGAAAACAACGATGAGATTTCACCTCACCACAGAAAGAAAGGCTGTTATCACGAAATCAAACAATGACAAATGTTGGCACTGCTATGCGGAAAGAGGAATCCTTCTCCACTGCTGGTGGGAGTGCAGATTGGTGCAACCACTGTGGAAATTAGTATGGAGATACCTTGAAGAACTAGGACAAGAGGTCCCATTTGACCTAGCTATTCTCCTGCTGGGTATGTTCCCCAAAGAATTAAAAGCCTCATACCACAGTGATATAGGTGTGCCCATATTCACAGCAATACAATTTGTAATAGCTAGAATTTGGAAGCAGCCCATTTGTCCATCAACTGGAGACTGGATAAATAAAATGTGTGTTTTTAATAAAATGGAGTACTACTCAGCCTTCAAAAATGAGAAATTAGAGACATTTATTCCTGAATGGATGAACATTGAGGTGATACTCTTAAGTGAAGTAAACAGGACACACATGTGTAAATACCAAATAGTTTCTCTAGTGTGAGAAACTGAAAGTGTAAATAAGGACTAAAAGGATTAACAGATAAAGTGAAATAAGAAGAAAAGTGGCAAAGGGGAAGTGGAAGTGGGTGGGGTTGGGGAAAGGGAAGAAGGGAATGGAATTAGTATGAGAAAATGAAAAGATGTAAAAAAGTCTTTGTAAATAGGGAGGGGTGGAGGGGTTGAAGGGAGGGCAGGGGAATAGGGAAAAAATAAGAACCAAGAGGAATTACGTAAAGGTGCAATTTTCCAATGATGAATGTAACTGTATTGTATACCTAAAATTTTATCAATTAAATTAATTTAAAAAAGGAAAAGAAGTTGTAAAATTATCACTGTTTGAAGTTGACATATTTGTACAGGTAAAAAAAGCTAAAGATTGCACAAAAATTGTTAAATTACTAAACAAATTCAGTAATTTTTTGTAAATGAAATAAGCACACAAATCAGTTGTAATTCTCTGGTCAAATATGAACAATTTGAAAACAAAATAAAGAAAATTGTTCCATTTTTAATAGTATCAAAAAAGTAAAGTAAAAATTACCTTAAACAAAAAGATGAAAAACTTGTACAATGACAATAAGAAAATTGCTGAAAGAAATGAAAAAAGGCATAAATAAATGTTTATCCTGCAAATACACCATATGTGGAGTAGTTTAACATCTTGAGAGAATGAGGCAGCACTGTAGAAGTCAGATACCTGGGCTTTTGGGATATACACTGCATACTCTCCCACCTGGAAGAAGAAACCCACCCTGGATAATAACTGTATTTAGGGTCCAGGGAAGCCATGGACTTCAGCCAGTGACACACAGGAGAGAAAAGGAGAGAAAAGAGCTCTGAAACAGGCAATCCTTCCCCCTATATAATCTACCCAAATGCCAGAAGCTCTGTGTTTCTGCACCAGCCAACCCTCTGCCTAGCATATGTCATTTGCAAGGGAAGTCCCCCAGTATAAGCAAAGTATGACTGAATATCATGACCCATAGTAAAGCAGAACTTGCTGGCTGGTAGTCAGAGACTGCATCCTGGCAGACATGGGAGAAATGGAGATATAGAGGAGCTAGACCAAAAAAAGTACTTTCCTTTTGTTCCTTCAAACAATAGGGACATCTGAGACAGTGTGACACCAAGGCTGCCACCCACCATCTTGTGGTAGCAAGAGAGGATCCCTGCTCCAATCAGTGGGTCACTGAGTGCCTAGAACACTCAGAGCCACAGAACTCACTGCAGGGGAGCTACAGACTGCACGCTGGGAAACACAGGGAAGAAAGGGAGATTAACCTGAGCTAGGCCAGACTGGTACTCTTACATTGTTTTCCTATACACTGGGGAGATCTGAGACAGTGTGAAACCCTGTCAGATACTCACCATCTTGCATGGGGAAAAGAGGCCCTGTGCCAAGCCGAGGGACTGCATCAAGTTGTGAGGGTTGGAGAATGGAGCTCTTGGGGACATGACTGAGAAGAGATCAGATAGGCAGAGAGACAGAGAGTAGCTCCTGAGTTAGAGGGCTTTTGGTGATGCACTAAGCAAAAGACACATGGGATGAAAACAAAGAGACAGCCATGAGCTTTGTCTTGCAGAGAAGGGAGGAGTGTGGGAGGTCCCCGGTGGCAGTTGAATGAGAACTGAGTGTTGGGAAAATTGCCTCACAGCCCCATCTTCCCAAGTTAACTGAAGTGGTCATCACTTAGGATAGAAACAAAGGCCTGCAGTTAGCCACACCCAAAGCAAGGCTTGCCTCAGAAAATGACCTGGATCTGCTTGTCTCTTGGCTCCCTGTGGGGCCTTTTAGCAGACCTCAGCTGGAGAAACCAAGGCTGACAGGCTACAATCAGACTCTGACTACACCATAAAGGAAGCTGTGTGGATAATTTGGTTTTATGCTATAGCAACTGTGTGGAAGTTTAGTGTTTATCTGATTGCTTGTTTGTTTTGAGCTATTTTGGGGGTTGCTTTTTATTATTATTTTATTAGTTTTTCTATGCTCTGCTCTATTAGTCTTTTTCTCTTTTTTCTTTTCAACTTATTTTTTTCTCCCTATTCTTTTCCCTCTTTTCCTCATTTTCTTATCACTTTATCTACCCTCTCTTATTCTCCATTTTTCATATGGCAAGTGTATAGGAGATGCTTATATATGAAAAGAGAGTAAGAATTAACCAATGATTTAACTTAAATGGTATCCATTCCTGGGCATGTCAGCGTAACCTTTACCAAAATTGTGCTTAGAGTCTCCAAACAATACTAACTACAAGCATATTAACACATTCCAACAATATCACAGTTTCCCTCAAAATCTAATTTTACTTCCTTCCCTCTGCCCTCCCTTCTCCCAATCCACAAATATTCCCTCAACCCCCACTCAATCCATTTCTCTTATCTCCTTTTATAACAGATTTGCCCTCTTTTTTTTCCTCCTTCATCTTTCTTCCCTCTCTTCCCTCCATATCCTAGACAACCTACTAATATCAGTAAGGTACATTCTGTAAGGGGTATTAATATAAGCATGAAACTGATAAAATAAGTTTTAGTATTCAGGATTAATGTATGCTTGGATCTGTTGATACTGTTGTAACCAGAAGTGTTCTCTTTGTTCTTCATGATTGTTTCCAATTCTATTAAAACTGTGTAGATCTCATGGTAGACAATATTTCTTGGTGCACAAAGATAATATCAGAACACTGGAAAGCAGATTCTAACTAAAGAAATTGTCATAGCAACAATAAATTCATTTCATACTATTTGACCTCAATTCTCCAAGAAATATATAAACCTTGAAAAGGCCAATAACCCACAATGAAATTGAGGTATTAATAAAAATATTTCCAACTAAGAAAAGCCCAGTATCCAATGGATTCCCTGCTGAATTCCACAAAACTTCAGGGAGATCTAATGTCATAGCTCCTCAAGCACATTAATAAAATTGAAAACAAAGGAATATTGTCAAACTCATTCCTAGAAGCTAGTATTACCTTGATTCCAAAAACAGACAAGGATTCAACAACAATATAAAAGCCAATCTCTAAAATGAAAATTAATGCCAAAATCCACAAATCATTAAAATAGTGTTCAACAAATCATTAAAAAAGTTCATCACAATCAAGGAGGCTTCATCTCAGGGATGCAAAGATGGTTTAACATATGCAAATCAGTAATGATATCACATCACAGAAATAGAAACTAGGAAAAAATTCACATTATGATCTCAATAGAGGCAGAAAAAGCCTTTGAAAAAAATCCAACATCAATTCATGATACAAACCCAAATAGTTACAGAAAGATTTTATTTCAATCTAATAAAAAGCCATTTATGACAATCCTACTAGCAACATCATATTACAGGCAGAAATGCTAAAAGCTATTCCTCTAAAATCAGGAAAAAGATAAATATAACCATTATCACCACTCATGTTGAATGTAATACTTGAAACATTCGTCAGAGCAATCAGGCAAGAAATAGAAGCCATATTTACAGGAAAAGAAGATGTCAAACTATGATTATTCACAGACGACATGATCCTTTCCATAGAAGACTCAAAAAATTATACCAAAAGATGCCAGGAAATAATAACCAAATTCAACAATGTAGAAGGTTTGAAAATAAAAACACAAAAATATATAGTATTTCTAAACACCAAAAATGCACTCACTGGGAAAGAAATTTGGAAAGCAATACCATTTATTATATCTCCAAGAAAAATCAAACACTTAGGAATTAACTTAGCAAAAGAAATAAAAAACCGTCTACAACAAAAACTACGCTACAGTAAAAAAGTAGTTTGAGAAGGACACCAGGAAATGGAAAGATATTTTCTGTTCCTGAATAGGCAGAAGTAATCTTGTCAAATGGCCATACTACCAAAAGTGATCTATAGATTTAGTGCAATCTCAATGAAAATACTAACAACATTCCTCACAAAGCTAGAGAAAACAACAGTAAAATTCATGTGGAGCCAGAAGAGACCCAGAATAGCAACATCAATCCTGTGAAACAAGGATTGTTTGTGCAGCAGGAAGCTTCACAATCCCATATTTCAGTCATATTACAAAATTACAATGATAAGAGCAGCATTGTACTGGCCCCAAAACACACTGTGGATCAATGGAGCACTGCAGAGGGTACAGAAAGAATCCCATGAACATTCAGCTGTATGTTCCTTAATTTGTTGTTCGCAAAACTAGCTATACACATGCAGAAGACTGAATCTAGACATATTTTCCATCATAATATACCAAAATAAAATCAAAATGGACCAGAAACCTATATTTTAAAACAAAAACACTTAATCTGCTGGATGATAAAGTTGGTGAAACTCTGAAAGCCACAGACACATGTAAGGTTTTTCAGAACAGAATCACAATGCACATGAAATAATAAGAATGAACAAATGAGCTTATATCAAATTAAAATGTTTCTGTTCTGCAAGTAAAACAATCAACAATGAAAAGACATCCTACAGAATAGGAAGGAATTTTTCCAGCTCCTCTTTAGACAGAGGACTAATATTTATAATATGAAAAGAACTTACAAATCCACATCACATAATAAAAGACTTAAAAATGGGCGACTGAAATGAATAGACATTTCTCAGCAGAAATACACATGGCCAATAAATACATTATCATCAGAGAAATAAAATAAAACAATATAGAGATTTCATCTTACCTCAGAAAGAACAGCTATTATCAAGAAATCAAATTATAAATTCAGGTGAGGGTGCAGGGAAAAAGGAATCCTGCTATATTGTTGTTGGGATGATAAACTGGTATAACCACTATGGAAATCACTATGGAAGTCCTCAAAAAAAGCTAAAATTAGAAATTTCATTTGTCTCAGGTACTCCCCTTCTAGGTATCTTTCTGAAAGAGTGAAGACATCATACTACAATGATGCATGTATAATTATGTTTATATCAAGACAACTCATAATAGCTGTCTTAGAAATGGCCTATATGCCCATCAACAGAGGGTTATCTAATTAAATATGAAATATGGCATGTATACACAAATCAGTACTACCCTGCCATATAAAAGGATAAATTTGAGATACTTGTGGGATAATGTATGTATTTTGATGTCTTTTTTTAGTGAAATAAAACAGACACACAAGATTAAATATCACAGTTCCTCTTATATGTGAAACTCAAATTATAAATAATTTAAAGAGTAAAATAAAAGATAGACAATAAAAAACAAGGTGATCTATCTTCTTCAGATGGGAAGGGGACCTAGAGGTGGAAGTTTGGGGAGAAGGGTGATAATGGGAAAGGAAAATAAAATGAATTAAGGTATGTTATGAACTTGTACCAGCTCTCTACAATGAATGTAATCATCATGCATTGCAAACATGTCCTAATAAAAAACAAAAACAAATACCTAATGTTTCTCTAGGAATTTGATATTCACACACACAAAAAATCAAAGTTACCCCTTATCTCTTTACCATATACAAGCAGGCACATCCAAAATTTCTAAAACTAGAAGAAACACTGAAAAACCTCATGACCTTGAATTTGGTAATGATTTCTTAGATATGGCACAAAACACAGTCAATAAAAGCAAAAGCAAATAAAAAGCAACTACAAAAAAGTTTTTGGGACTACAAAAACTTTTGCCAGTTACATTTATGATCATTTTCAATAGTGAAAGGGCAACTTTTCAAAGGAGAGAAAATATTTGGAAGGGGGTATATCCAGAGTATACAGGGAACTACTACAGCTCAACAATTTAAAAAAATGGGTACTTTTGTCCCAAGATGATAGTCAAATGGCCAGCATTCATACCAAAAGACACTCAAAATCACTGATTACTGAAGAAATAAAATAAAATCTACAGAGTTATTACTTCATACCTTTTATCATGACCATTATATTTAAAAATGAAAGAATACACAAGAGTTAGAAAAGATGTGAGAAAAAGTTGAATCTTTGTTCATTGTTGGTGGGATTGTAAAATGGAGCCACAGCCATGGAAAATAGATTGGAGGGTCCTCAAAAAATTTAAACATATGATCCAGAAATTCTACTTGTAGCATTTTTCTAACAGAATTGAAAGTAGTGTTTCAAAGTGTTATTTGCATACCCATGTATTATTCCCAATAGCTAAGAGGTATAAGTAACCCAGACGTCCATTCATGGATATGTATCTATTATTTAGTATTGTCGTTGCTGGGACAAAAGACCTGACACCTTTAACTTAAAGGAGGAGAAATTTATTTTGGCTCATAGTTTCAGTCCATGGTCTACTGGCTCCAAGGCAGAAATGGCATGGAGGAATAGCACAGTGAAAGAAAACTGCTGAACTCATGGAAACCAGGAAGAGAGCAATAGAGGCTGGAGAAAAGACTACACCCTTCCATTCACACTCAGTAAGTCACTTCCACCAACCAGGCCCCACACCCTAATGGCACATTCAGCTATAACAACTCAATAATGGATTAATCCACTGATGAGTTTAGTGCTCCCATGATCTAATCACCTTTCAAAAGCCCCACCTCTGAATACATGAGACTTTTGGGGAAAAATTTTGGGCATAAATTGTAACAATGGGCAAACAATATATGCTACATACATAAAATAAAATAGTATTCAGCCTTAATCAGGAAAGGAATACTGTCACTTACTGTAACACTGATGAACCATGAAGATGTTAAGGGAAACAAGCTAAAGGAAAAAGGAAAAGAAAACACAGTAGACACAAAAAGACAAATACTATATGATTTCACTTATATGAAATATCAAAATACTCAAAACCAAGAAACAATAAGTGGAATGGTGCTAAGCAAGAGGAAGAGAGTGGGGAAAAGGTAATTGTCACCTGATGTTTCAATTTTGCAAGATCCACATCACAACACAATATTTAATACTGCTGTACTAAACATCTCAAAGTAGTAAAGATAGTAAATTTGATGTTATATATTTTACCAGAATAAATGGAGACTATTTATTGATAAATTATAATTTAATGAGAGCTTCTCATTCTCATCAATTTATGCATTTAGCAATTCCATTTCTTTTTCCAAAATTAAATGTGTATTTAGTGGTCTAATTCTGCCTTCTTGATTTGAAATCTTTATTCATGTACTGTGAACATATCTTGATTTATAATAGGTGAACATAAGCTTTGTATTTTCTTCCACTTGGTTATCCTCAATTTCTTGCCTGTGTATGTAATCCTTTAACTCTAATTAATTTATAAGTAACTTCTAAATATTACTCTTTTCCTCTTTAAACAAAAAGTTGCTTTATATTCCATAAAATCTTTACCACTATAATTTATCTTCAGTATATTCTGACTTGTGAAATTATTGTATGCATGAATATTTTTTGTAATAGTTTGAGGTACAATATTTTCAATGGAAATTTTTAGTGATTATGATTCTTTCAGTTATTTGGCACAAAAATCTATATATTTTAATTAGAGCAAGCTTGCTAATTGCTTCATTTAAATCTTATATGCACGGGGTCTGGGATTTAGCTCAGTGGTTCGGCTGCCTACCTCTCAAGCTCAAGGGCTAGAGCTCAATCCCCGGTACCAAAAAAAAATCTTATATGCATATTATTTGTCTACCTTACCATATAGGTTTATGAGAGATATTATAAAATCTCTCATTGTATTTGTAGTTTATTAATTTGTTCTTTGATATAAAAAGTTCTTGGTTTATGTCAAAATTATGCTATCAAAAATTGATGATTAGTACTCCATTTTATTAAAAAAACACATTTTCTTTACTACTCAGCCATAAAAAATGAGAAATTAAAAACATTTATAGCTAAATGGATGCACATTGAGGCGATACTCTTAAGTGAAATAAATAGGACACACTTTTAAATACCGAATGAATAGTTTCTCTACTGTGAGAAACTGAAAGTGTAAATAAGGACTAAATTGTATAATGGATAATGTGAAATAGGAAGAAAAGGAGCAAAGGGGAAGGGGAAGTGGGAGTGGTAGGGGAAAGGAAAGAAGGGAGTGGAATTAATATGAGAAAATGAAAAAATGGAAACAAAGTCTTTGTAAATAGGTAGGGATGGAGGGGTTGAAGGGAGGGCAGGGGAATGGGGAAAAAACAAGAACCAAGAGAGATTATGTAAAGGTGCAAATTTCCAATGATGAATGTCAGTATTTTGAATACCTAAAATGTACCAATAAAATTAATTTAAAAAATCGATGGCTATTTGTATTACCTTAGCGATTTCTCCATTGACACATATAAACTTTCTTTGTTTTTTCATTTTTGTGCCTTTATCTTAAATTCTGTTTGTCTGATAGTAATATCATTTTAACTAAATTAATTTTGTTATTTCCACAAATTGGTGCCAGGCAGAGGAAACTACGTATGTTCAGTGTGTCATCTTTGTTAAAATGTTATCTTCAGTGCTCTAAGATTTTAGTGGCGATTATTCTAAAAGAAGATTTTTCAAAATTATTTTCTCCGAGAAAAATGATGTAATCTGGAGTAGCTGAAAACAAAAAATCTAAACAGAAGGAGAGAAAAGGGGGATTGTCAGACACTAGAAAATTATGGATGAGAAAAATTTGCATACCATGTTATCTTTAGTGTTGCGGACAAGAGGAATGAACTCTATAGAGAAATAATAGATGTTTAATAAAATATTTTAGAATATTTGAGTATTGGCATTAGATATAATTTTCATTCATATTTTCAATGTTTCACAATTCATAATTCAATATTTCATAATTTCTTTCATATTTCTTCAGTGATTTCTATACTTCATATGAATGTTTTAAAATATTAGCTGAAAACATTTGTGTCTTTTAATGTGACAATAACATGTCCCATCTTCCCTGAATCTTACTAAATCTCCCATGAAAGTTTTCATTTTCAATAATATTAAGCTCACTCTCAAGGATCTAAAATAACATCAATGATGTTAAAAGGTAAATTGTGTATTCATTTTGAAAATGCCTGCCTGGATTTTAGAGTGTGGGCTATGTGAAATAATATCAATGTAAACTTTTATTGATCTTGTTCTAGATACACATTATCATTTTAAATTTAAAATCACCCATGCTGAGACAGAGGAAAATGTATTTGATCTATTTTAGGATGAGATTATTGAGGTAGGTATTATTCAAGATTTTACTGTTCTTAAAGTTGTCTGATAAAGCCAGGTCTAAACTAATTTTTCTAGGACTCAGAATTCTTTATTTGTAACATAATTAATTATTTGATTGATTTAGCAATGAAAGTACAAGTGGAAGAGTCCTAACATTTAAAAAAAAAACGCACATGTAGTGAGAACTATGTGAGAATCAAAAATATTACACAGAAACACAGATAATATGTTCTTGAAGATAAAGAGACATTTTATTTTTTTATTTTAACATGTATACATATATTTTCTCTGACTAATAACTCTGTGTAGAAAACCAATAGATTTTCATGGCCATGAAATGGCATTTGTTTTCATCATCTTGTGACCTTGATTTTGTTACTTGCAAGAGAGTTCTCACTAAGCCATACCTATTAAATCATTCAGATATACAACAATACTCTATAAACAACCTACAAAAATGATAATGACTACTACCAATTAGCTGATCATTGAACTAGAATTTCTTCAGGATAAATTTAGCTAGGAGTATTAAAGTAAGAAAAGTAATAAAGTATTAATATCAGAGGGGTTTTTTTATACAGGTAAAACATACATCTGAGGACAGAATGCATTTAGTTTGCCACATATCATATGTTTGCATAATGGATGCAACCCAGAACTTACAAAACTAACCTGAGAAGTTTAGCTGAAAATAGATACTTTGTTTCAGAATAGCTTTATTGATAGTGAATTAGTGCAGTCAAATATGACCCCATTATTTTCATCATGTCATTTTCACAGGGAAGACTTTCCTGATTACAATTGAAAAAACATTGACCTAATGTTAGAGAAAGAAAATGGAATTTTGAAATCTAAGATTGCAGTTTCAGATATAATCAAAAGAAACATATTACCATTATGTTTAAAAGATTGACAGCTTGTTATTTGGAATTTATTCACAAATGGTATTGTATGCAATTTTATTAATTAGTCTAATAAAACTCAAAAAGCACCACGAAGAACTCATATTAAAAATGTTCTTGCTAAATTCTCTGCATTTGCATGCATAATTGGAGAGAAAATTGAGATGACATTCTATTGTGACATCTGCCAGCTAATATAAAATGAATAAGTTTAAGTACATGAAAATGAGTATGTCTTTCAATGTCTGAAAAATTAATGCAGAAGAATCTATGTTAAACTGTAGAGGCAACAAAACCATGTAATTTTATGAATTTCATGATTTTGTACTATTTAAAGAGAAGGCCTTATTTGTATGGATTCTTTCAGATTATACTATTTATATATGGACATTAACTATTTTAATTTAGATTTTAGTCTTGCCTAAGATTTCAACTCTCAAGTAATTATGCTTTACAACACATTTGGGCCCTTAAATTTGAATGGGTTTTGTATGGTTTATTAGTGCATGCTGGTTTCATCTCAACAATATATTGGAATTCTTCCATTCTGGTATCAAGTGAAAAAAAATTAAATGATGATAAACTTAGAATTTTAATAGATTGTAATCAATCTTCTGTAGCTTTTTCATAAATGTGAATCCAATATATCTGCTTTCTATTCTAATTATAACATTGGTTACAACACTGTAATCTGTCATGTAAAATAGCTCTTCTTGGTTACATTAAAGTTGAAGTATTATAGCCAGTGGAAATTTGCTGGTTTTTTTATACTGACACATGATAAAGACTTTAGGAAGTTCTGCCGAAACCTCCTTTTCTTGGAAATCTGAAGAATCCTTGTGAATTCAGTAAATATTCATCAATTCTTACTGTTTTACAGTTTCAAATATCCTTGTTCCCGGGGATTAAAAAGGGCCCAGAATGTGACACCATTCTCTGGGGCTTGGGTTTCAAAGCATCTGAAGGATACATCCAGTATTTTCTGGGAAGTCAAATGAAAAAGTCAGCCTAGGGAGCACACTGCTCACATTTTCACACCCTGAGTCAACCTTTGTTTGCCATAGGAGACAGACACTTTATCTAATACTGGGATTCTTCTACAAATTCTACAGGAAACTTAACTCATTGAAGTCAGTATCTATATCGCAACATGCATTTTTTATTTATTTGATTTTTTGTTTATTTAATTTTTTATTTATTTAATTTTTTATTTTGTTTTGCTAGCCTTGAACTTGAAGCAATCTTCCCACGTCAGCCTTATGAATGCTGGGATTACAGGTGTGCACTACCATGTCCAACGTAGTCCATACTCTTGAAATGCTAGTTAAGGCCTCCCATGGCTCAGCATAACACTAATGGCTATATTTATTGGTTAAAAATATCTATTGTCATTTTAGAATGTGTGTTGCTCCTACTAGGATATTCCAAGAAGTAGAAGCAAGATTAACAGCAGTTGATATCTATACATCTGTTGTGATGACCATACTCAGTAGGCCTGTAATTTCTTCTAAATGTGCTGCAATTTCCTGCATCATTGTTTGGTCTAGTTAAATAAACACTTTCTTCAATGTTCCTGTCTATATATGATTTTGTGGGTTGAGTGGATTGTAGATAGACAGTTTGCAATATTTGATATATCACACAAATCAAGACCATGGAAATATTCAGTTCCTTTTATTTCAGGGTCAATATACTCTTGGCACATCTGTGCTCTTGTGTGTTCTAGTATACTTTCTGTTGAAAAGTAAGTTCAGATTTTTGATAGAAAAAACATAACACTGAGATTACACAACTCTTTCTACTCTTTGAGAAGAATAGTAATGATAGAAAAGCACATGCACTTGATCACTGAAATTAAACTGGTCATTGACAGTTCATTTGTGAATAAGCCTCAAGGAACATTGTTGTTATTTAAGTCGCTGGCTATGGAAGAAAAATGCATGGGGGGAAAATGTCTAAGAATGAAGCCTAGAAGATTACGAAGCTGAAAAGTCAATGAAGAATAAAATTCTCTTGCTGGATTAAATTACATTATAATTAAAATAATTTACACTTGCTTACTGAATAATGAATAAAAGTACAAATATATTCTAATGATATTAACAGAACAGACAGAAGCTTTTTATTTATTGCCAAGAAAACAAAAATCATCCTTGGTGCCCCAGAAAATCCTACTAAATAACTCATGCACTTAATTTTTAGGTGTTGCATCATTTTCAATGTGGTGTATTATTACTCAATCAGTCCCTGTTTGGTGTATTACTACAAATCAAGATGGAATGGCTATGATCCACGAGTCCAGACTCTTTGAACCTGTGTCATGCATTTTTCAAAGGTGAATTAATTCTATCACAGTTATTTTAAAAAATTCTCCAACTGCCAAACAAACAAAACAAAGCAACCCAAAACATTGTCTGATACATGAACACCCTCCCAAACTACAGATTACCTACCAGAAAGATGAAACCATGTTGCATTAGGCTCAGTCTTTCTTCTTGACCAGTGTTACTGTGTGAATTTGTGTGGTATTGATATCGTGCCTTTTGTCTCTCTAACCACACCCTAACCATAATGATCCTGTCATAAAATTATCAATGTGTTGCTTCTTGGCCCTTTGTGATTTTGAGTAGTGGTAACTCACTATGGGAATGGCCTTCCTCTCTTGGGGTTGGCCATTTTTAGATACCACTGTGCCAGCTCAAGACCAAATAATTCCTTAAAGAACATGTCTGCTCTATAGAGATTTCCAAGAATTACTGCCTTCCCTTTCTGGTTCCTTTGGTATTCAGTTTTTAGCTGTCACAGAATATAAACAAATTACAATGATTTCTAATTTTTAAAACATTTTTATATTTATTTAATATTTGAGGTATTAATACAAATTTTCTCATGAACAAAAGTTCATTTGGTCCATATTAGAACATGAAAATCATAAAATTCAGAAGTCATATTTTTACTTATTATGTTTATAAGGTCATATATACTATGTTACATAAAAAAACAAGGTGGTGCTTGTTGTATAAAATATTTTCATTAACTGGCTAGGTAATTTGAAAGCAAGCCTTAGTATTTCTAAATAATAATGAAGATTCCATAAAAACAATTAGTATTCAGTTTATGTTCTAAGAATTTTTAAAAAAGAATTTGTATTTTAGCTAATTTCTCTTTTTCCAGTTATAGTAAAATTTCTTCAATACTTTGTTGTAAGAATGTAGCTGATGTGATTCAGTAAATATTACTCAAGCATAAAATTCATTTATTTAGGAATGTGAATTCTTCAGAAGCAAATGTACTTTCGCAAAGTATCTCTGATTATATTAAATTCATTAAACACTGATCTGTCAAAAAACACTTGTCATAATTTTAAATATTTGTACTAATTATCAAAAGATTAATATTACTGATATAATAACTGCCTTAAAAATAAAAAATAAGTGATCAATTATGTTGTATTAATCAAGACTTTTCACGAATGTTACTACAAAATGTTAACACTGGAGATAACAGTGTAACAAAGAAATGAAGTCTGACATTACTTTTTTTTCTATTTTATATTCCAGAATTAACTCTTAAGTAAATTTTAAATTTCTTTAAGAGTGCTGTGATTATTCTTGATTTTTTTATTTGCCATGACAAAAGTTTTTATAAATATTTCAATTGTAGTGTTTTGGGGGGTCAGCTAAAATGTCATTTTGGAATAACACTTAAGTACATTAGATTAAAATTTTAAGATATTTTTACATACTGGAAATTCATTTAGATGTGTCTTCTCCATCTAAGGAAATAGCTTCAGGGTAAACAGCTGAAAGATTTGCTTATGTTTCTGAAATAGTTAAAATTCTTTTAGTAAAATGAAATGCAACCAACATCTTATTCTCACTTCCCCTACACTTACATTTAAGTATTTTATTTATAAACAATTCAAGTTGTAATAATTTTCCCTACATTTAATAAAGTGAAATGAAAATTACTGACTACTCCCCCTTCATGACGCTGACACTCATGCAATTAGGAAGACAATTGCAAAGTTTCAACTTCATCTTGTATCTAAAGAGTAATAAATTGCTTTAAAAAATCAGTAGACTAGAGGAAATTGTTGTCACACTGGCATAGACTCCATCATTCCACATTTATTGTTTGATTTATTGAGAAATTCTCTGGGCTGAAAATGTAGATCCATCTCACATGTCAACTCTTTTAATATACCTCAGACATTTTTTTGTACTAGAAAACAATATAGCTGATTCATCAGAAGCATTAATCAAAGCTCATAGTAACTCTTACAAAATTTAAAAAGTTACTCTATTCATTTTACCTTTGACTATCCTAGCAGCAATAAGAAGTTAGTCATGAAAGCCTATTATCCCTATTTTTGGAGATAGCTAAACTTAACTACAGTAATGTGTCCATGACTCACATCTAGCAACTAGCTTCTTTGGGATTAGAAGCCAAATATTCAGAGAAAGATCGAGGGCTTTTCACTCTAGTTACATGGTTAAAACTAAATTTCTAAAAAATTGTAGTAGAAATGCATGCCTTATTTTCTAACATAACTTCACATTTTCATTGACAATACCTCATTTATGTAGCAGTACAAGATTGTCCAAACTAATGTATGCACAGGCAATAGTTTACTTTTAGGAACAATCATTTTAACATAATATGCTGGAATGCACCATTTTCCCTACCACTGGTAATGATGTAGAACATCCAAATAAAACCAAAAACCAAAATTTAAAATAAATAATAATGGAAAGAGAAAACACTTTAAATTTTATCTGGTTGTAAAAATTTGCAAGCAAGATCATGTTAATAATATAATCAATTTCTGTGCAATTTGAGTGCATGAAAAGTACAGTAAAATATTGATAATTGTCTAAAAGTTCTATTGGAGCCTATGGAAAGCCAGAGAAAGGAGTACAGTTCAGGCTGCATGGGAAGAAAGCTGTACCACCTTTGAAAGCCATGTGAAATTGCCTCTATACTCTCATTATTATGCTTAAAGTGTGAAAACCAATAAATATTGCTTCTACTTTGTTGTCTCACAAATTAAAAAGTATCTAAGGATTATCCTTAGACTTCAGTAGTGAAGAAGGCATTAAATGTTAGTTACCAGATAATTATCAAAAGTCTCTGTCAGGTAAAAGGCTGAAAACCAAGACTAGATCAGGCCACAACAAGCCCTTATTATAGGGACAATCTGCCAGGCTGTCTCTGAACAAAAGAGAGACAAAAGCAATATGTCCAGGATAGGAAGTGCCTGTTATAGGAGCGGGGGTGGGGCTTATAGGAGCTGAGGTGGGGTTGAGTGAGGTAGCGGTTAGGGACTGGAGGAGCCTGTGACATCACTAGTTGCTAGGAGGAGAGCAAATATTAGGTTACGCTTTTGGTGGGAGTAGGGACATGTTGGAAAGAAGGAAGCTGTTATAGACAGCAGCAATCCTAAATTGGAGCGAAATCTATCAGTCTCCTCATCCACACTCTAAATTAAAAGAAAAATAAATATTATAGAAGTAGAATGTATGTGGCACTTGATAAAGTACTAGCAAAAGTATACTCATCATCTTCTGTTTAGTTTTCATGGAGCATTGTAATAGCTCTTCTTAAAAATCTGCAGTCATATACCTTACACTTTTGGCTAAATATATAAATTTTGGTAGGGACCAGATCTAGACAAAATGACTACGAAGATGTATAGAGCTTGTATATCAAAGTGAAGTAGGATCATATTAAATTTTTCTTATCTTCAATTTGCATTGCTTTTAGTTAAAACTTTAGCCAAAGCTTCTGGTTTAGAGAGATGAATGTTTGTTATTTTGCTCATAATCATCTTTTTTTTTTTCATTTTTTCATGTGTCTAAAACACTCCCACCAACCACATTCTATTGAGATAATGGAATCATTACATTAAAGCACTTGAAACCAATTTTTATTAATCATGCACTTTAATCAGACCTTCAGTGAATAATTTGTATCTATGTGCTAAAATTCTTAAAAAAAAAAGATTCATTTTTTTAAAAATGTAGTTCAATGTAGGAAGCCTGAACATAAATAAATAGTACCACTATTTTCCATAATATAGATTGAGAAATTTAAGCCATATATGATTTAATTTTGAGGAATTGTTTACTTATACATTAGGAAATTTCAAATAGGAATTTAATTATTTGGAGCTATTTTTGCAGTTCTTTCTATTAGAAAATTTAACCTCATAAGTCCTTTCTTTTCATTTCTCTTAAAAATTATGCTTGCTAATGAAGGGGCATGACAGAGAAAGATTTGGAAGAGTTTTTAGCTGGAAGTCAAGGACAGAAATTGAAACTGTAGCATGGAAGGTGAGCCGGTCCCAGCACCCGGAAGGAAGCTCCCCCACTGCCATCCCAAGATCCTAGGTCAGAGAAGGTGAGCCACACGGGTGCCAGAAGCAACCACACCACCCCCACCCCATGGAAATAAGACATGTAAACAAGCCTCAAAAACAGACTTCTGGATCACCTACAGCAACCCCAAAGGGAAACGAGATGAACAATCTGATACTCAACCACCTGGACTCTCTGAACTGGCAAAAAAAAAGGTCCTGGGAAAAATGAAATCAGAAACAATTACTCAGATAACAGCAAAGATTTTGCTCATGGTACAAGACATGATTAATAAATCTAGAGAGGACACAGATTAAAAAAATAGAGGATCTGAGGAACATGATGGAATCCCAACATAGGAAAGAAATGGAATCCATAAAACAGATGCAAACATATTTCCAGGAGATTAAAAACTCCATTGAAAGTCTGTACAGAAGAATGAACCAATGTGAGGATAGAATTTCAGATATAGAAGAAAAGATTGCAATTAGTGACCAGGGAAAGAAAAATTGCTTTAAAATTGTGAAGGAACACAAGAAATCAATCCAGCAGCTGCTAGACCATGCAAAGAAGAATAATTTAAGACTGAATGGAGTCAAAGAAGAAAGAGGAGAGAGTGCAGATGGGATAAAAAAAAAATGTTCACAGAAATGATGGCAGAAGACTTCCCAAGGAGGGGAAAAGAACTTGACATACAGATAGGTGAGGCATATAGGACTCCAGCTAGCACTGATCAAAAAATATCTACACATAGGCATATAATAGTTAGGATTCCAGAAATCCAACAGAAGAACAAAATTCTACAAGCAGTGAGAGAAAAGAAACAAATCACATACAAAGGAAAACCCATCAGAATCACAGCAGACTTCTCAATGTAAACCCTCAAGGCAAGAAGAGCTTGGAGTGATGTAGTTCAAGCTCCAAAGGAAAATAGTCTCCAACCCAGATTGATGTACCCTGCAAAACTATCTTTCAAAATTGATGGAGAAATAAGATACTTTCATGATAAAGAGCACTTCAGGAACTTCATGAATACCAAACTGGCACTCCAAACAATTTTAGACAATACCCTAGGAAAAGACAATGAGGATCACAACCCCAGGAAACCCAGCAGAATGAATCCATTGGGTGTGCCAAATTAAACACAAAGGGGGAGAATCCAACAAAAAAGAAAAAGTCATGACAAGGCTTTTAAAACTTTTAACTTCATCTCCCTAGTGAGTGTATAATTCAATCTTGTTATTGTAGTGATTAGTATTTTTGTGATTCTAGAGTTGCACACCTTTCCTTGTGCTGGACTGGCTATTTATCATCTTCTTATGTCTACTTTTTAATTGGGTTGTGTATTAATGAGCTCTAAGAATTCTTTATATATTCTGGTCATAGGTTATATGCATTGTAAATATGGTCTGTTTAAGGACTACTTTTCATTTTAATGATGTCATTTAAAGTTCTAAATTTTGATGAAATCCCATTTATCAATTTTTTTCTTTTATGCATCATGTTTTTTGTATCCTAGGTAGTTCTTGCCTACCCTGAATTCATAAATATTTTCCCTTATAATTTCTTCTTAAAGTTTTATACTTTTAGGCTTTCATATTTAGGTTCATAGATCCCTTCAAGTTATTTTCATGGATGGAAATAAAGGGTTGAGGTTAATTTTTTATATATGGATACCAGGTGTTCTAGTGACGTTTGCTGAAAACCCTATCTCTTCCTCGGCTCTTGAATCAAGTTTATATTCTATAAAATGCTAATGTTAAAAAATCTTTCAAAACTCAGTGGACCATATATGTGTGGTTCTATTTCTAGATTCTCTGTTTTATTCAAATAATCTGTATGTCTTTCCTTACACCAACACTGCCTTGATTATTGTAGCTTTAGAAGAAGTTTTAAAATTAGGTACTAAACGTCTTCCAATACTGCTTTTTTTTTTTTTTTAACTTTTCTAGGTCCTTTGTATTCCTACATAACTTTTATATTCCAATATCCAATTCTTCATTTATAGCAAGTATACACAGACCTGAATTTTTATATATACCTTGTGTTTTCTAATCCTGCTAAATTCAAATACAAATTCTACGGGCTCCTAGAGATTTCTTAGTATTTTCTCTGTAGATGATCATTTCATCTACATATAAAGATTTTGCTTCTACCTAGCCAATCCTATCCTAATTGTGTCATTTTATTGCCAGACTATTTTGGTGAGGCCTAGGTTTCAAAGTTTAATGGACAGATAAAGAGTAAGCATATCTGTCCTTGTTCCCCACCTTAAGAAGAAAGCATTGTATCTTCTCCATTCATATAAGGCATTCTCGCTGAACGTGTGGAGTACATGTCTTTAACCTGTTGAGAAGGTTCTGTTCTACTTCTGCTCTCCTGATAGCTTTTACCATGAACAGCTGTAAAATTTAGTCCAGTACTTTTTCTCCAACTAGTAACAGGATCATATGGCTTTTTCCTTTTCTCTGTTAAAATGATGACTTTTGGGGGTGGATCTTCCAATGCTGAACCAACACTGCCATCCCTATAACAAAACCACTTTTTACATACTGGTAGATCTGACTTCTAATAGTTTGCTTTGTTAAACAAATTTCTATCTGTGTTCATACTTTTTTCTTCTATTATCTTTATCCAGTTTTAGGATTAGCACAATGCTGAGTTCCCAGAATGAAGGGAGAAGTGTTCCTTCTTTTTTCTGCTTTAATTGTTTGATATAATTTATCAGTTAAAATTTATATGAGCCTGCTGTTGTCATATAGGTAGGTTTTCAAGCTAGGAATATACTTTCTTTAATAGGTGCTATTCAAATTTTATATTTCCTCTAGAGTTGGTTTCATTAATTCGACTTCCAAGGTACTTCTTAGAAGTTGTCAAATTTATTTCAAAACAGATTTTTGAAATATGCTTTCTATATCCTTTTAAATTCTGTAAAATCTGTGGTAATGTCTCCTAGGTCTTGATATTATAATTTTAAAAAATATTTAACTGATATTGTGTAACAGGAAGAAAAGGTCTAAAGGTGCAGGGGAAGTGGGAGGGGTAGGGTAAGGAAGGAAGGGAAAAAATATGAGAAAAGAAAAAAATGGAAACAAAGCCTTTGCAAATAGGGAAGGTTGGAGGGGGTGAAGGGAGGGCAAGGGAAGGGGAAAAAATAAGAACCAAGATACTCATGTAAAGGTACAAGATCCCAATGATGAATGTAACTGTATTTTATACCTAAAATGCACCAATAAACTTAATGGGCAAAAAAAATTATGGTTGCCTTGTCTCACATGGGACCAACTTACAGGTGCACTTTGTGCTGTGGAACTCTTCTGTGTGAAAAAGTTGAATATTGTTATCTTTCTCTTCCTAACCTAACTTATTTTCCTTTCTCCTCTTAGAGCAAACATTGAAAAAAATCTATTTCTTAAATTGACAAGAAGAATAAAAATATTTGGAGAAGTGTCAATACTGGATTGGGTTTATTGTGCAGCATACAGAGAGCAAATATCTCGTTTTCTCTGGAAGGCCCATGGGAAATGTAGTTTGCCAGTGTAATAAAGAGTGTACAGGTAAGAGGAGCAAGGGAGGCTTGCTGAGAACCTTAACAGTGGCTGTTCTTTGGAATACAGGGGTAACAGTAGGAGATACTGTGACATTATTGGTCCCATGGTAACAGTGAGAACAATGGGATTCTTTATCATATGAAATCAGCCTGAATATCTGTGTTTTTAGAAGCAAGGTGAGTAAGAAACACATATAGTAGCTGTTCTTGACCTGCAAAGATGTACGAATATGGCTAAAAAATTAAACTAACAGCAGAAGGTTAATAAGCCAAGAGACATAGTATCCAATACCTACAGTGTAAAGGAGGAAGGTATTATTTAGGTTCAGTTTACAGAAGTTTTAGTCCATAGTAAGCTGGCTCCAAGGCAGGCAGCATGTGGTGTGGCAGAGGGACATGCAGAGGAGAAATAGTTGGTGATATGGTGACAAGAAGCAGAGAGGGACCAAAGGAGGAGGAATATTACTGTTTCAAGCCTTGTCCACAGAGACCCACCTCTTCCCATCTGGCTTATCTTCCCAACATCACATCCAGGTATAAACTCACCAATGGATTAATGCAGTATCACACATCCATGATCCAGGATCATATACCCATGACTTAGTCACTTACCAAAGGTCCACCTATTCATGCATGAGGCTCCAAGGGGATATCTAGTGATAAGCCATAACAGGAAGCAAGGGAAGCCTGCTGAGAAGCTTAACAATTGCCATTCTCTGGAAAACAGAGATGACAGAGCTACTGTGACACTATTGGTCCTATTGGTAAAAATGAGAATACTGTGATTCTACATCAGATGAAATCATATGGTAGATCACCTGTCTTTAGAAGACAGACAGGCAACAAAGTCATAAGAGTAGCCATCCCTGACCTGCAAAGATGTATGATGTTGGCTAATAAAGCAGTGTTTCTAACAGCAAAATGGATGTTAAGGAAATAATGGTATTGTTTAATATATATAATAAAAATAATAGATGAGCAGCAATCAGGTCTCCTTCCTTAAAAAAAAGCCATAGCACTTCAATTCAGTTCTTGTCATAATTCACCTTTCAAACTTAAAAGCAGAAAAAGAGATCAGATTCTTTTGAAGAAGGATTCTGTGCTACCATGACAAATATATATATTTCTCTCAGCCCTTCCCCAGTAGAATTTAAGGCTGTTCAGTGTGGTAACAATACATTGGGGGAAAAAAGTATTTTTCAAGGGCTTTTAGATGATGATAGTAATTTGGCATAATACTTCAGTGAGCAATGGGGAGTCTTTGAAACATTTTAAAACCTCAAGGCCAAGGTTACTAAGGAGGGTACCTGTGGGACTTTAGTACTTACTGGCCTATACTGCCATGGGGGTCTATTCCTTGAATTTGAATGCAGTGCCCCTCAGCTATGGTTAAATGGGAGCAGTTGTAGCTCTTCCCGCAACTTTAGGAGAAACAAGCCATACATTTTTGTAGCCTCCCTGAGGTGCTAATTCTGAGAAACACAGAAAGCATGAGCTGTGAGGGCTTTACCTAGATTTCCAATGATTTCATGACTCTCATGAGAGGGCCAGGAAGAGACTTGTCACGGGGTCAGAGCCATCACAGAAAGCTCCCTCTAGGCAATGCCTAGGTAGAGCAAAGTTCTTAAGACCCCAGAACAGTAGTGTCACTAGTCAGATTCTGCTTAGGATGTGTGACATGGAACCAAAAGAGATTGCTCTCCACAATTAAGACAACATTGTTTTCCTATTTAGTTATAGACTTACTTGAGACCAGTTACACTTTATTGGCTATTTCTCCTTTATGGAATGAGAATGTGTTGTGCCCAGATTGTGAAGTCCCAGAGACCACCAGGAGGCCGTTTCCGATGTAAGCACACAAGGGTCGTTTATTCAAGCTTAAGCAGGGACTCTCAACTGTCACCGACACAGCGGATCGAGATTGAGAGCCCTGAGTCCCTAACTAGCAGGGTTTTTATTGAGAATACAACAAGCTTTGGTTATTAGTAGCCAGGTGATTGGTTAATACTTAATACATATGAAGTGTAGGGTTTTGGTTGGCTAGGCTTTGGGGGTCGAAGGGGATTACATATTGGTTTTTGTGAGGGAGAAAAGGGGCAAAGATTAACGGCCGGTTGTTACATACTGATCGTTAGCAGACCCACTAATGGCTGCATCTATCTTGTGTGGACAGTCAGCTCATTAACTGCTTATCCTACAGATAGTGTGCCTGGAACGCTCTCTCCCCGGGTACACAGGTGGTTGGGTAATAAACTCAGGAATTTCAAGTGGTGAATTCCTAGTTTAAGCACAAATTTGAGAGAACAAAGGAGACGGCTCCAAAATGGAGTCATTTTGGTCCCACAAATGTCTATTTTATTCCTGTCTTACTAATACAGATAGTACAGCTTGGGCTACAGAAGCACTCCCTTCCACTTGTCTGAACCTGGACCATGCCATGTACCTTTAACCTAAGGCCTACTAGCTGGAGGCAGAGATGAGAAAAAGAAAGATCTCTGAGCCTGTCCTGAAACCTTACAAAATCACAAACCAGGACTCATGGATTGCATGACCTACATTAATCTTTCTTCATGCTTGGAGCATGAAGGATCATGCATATGGACTACATCTCATACATCCAAATATAACAGTGAATTATGGGATTGGGCATAGGCAATAGATAATGGCTGACATGACTCAGCATCTTGTCAATCACTTTGTCAATCATGCTTTGAAAGACACAATGGGAGGCATCTTAGACCTGACATAATATTTTAAATTCTTAAACCCAATGCCTTAAATGCTCATGACTATTTCCTTTCAGTAGGCATGAGCTCACTTACTCAGAGTATACTGTGACCTGATAAAAACTCTGCTGCTTTGTCCTTACTGTTGTGTGTCAAATTCAATTCTCTGTAGTCCACAGGAACCTAGGAACCTGCCCAGGCGTGGCAACACTACTATTTATTTTGAAAGGATATAACTTGTCAATTTCACAGGGGAGAAGAATGTGACAATGTACTGATTCAGTTCATCCATATACTTTACCATAGTGCCACAAATATAAATCAATAACTTCTATTTTTGATTTACCTTGCTTTTCAAGGAAATTGATTTTCAAAAATAAAAGATAGAATTAACATGACTAATAACATTATTGAATGATTTTTTTTACTTGTATTTTAGGGTGAAAATTATATAGAATGTACATCTGATTTTCAAGTAATTCAAGTTTTAAGAATAATATTTTAGGACTCTAAAATAACTTTAATAATAAGATAACTGTCAGTGACTCTCAGTCAAAATCTGTAAGTCATCAATTTGTTTTAAAGTAATGCTGTGAAATACTTGCACTAAATTTAATAAGCAAAAGAAGTAATATCTTAGGAAACACATAAAAATAAACACAACTAAGTAAAAACAATATATTTAGAAGAAAGTTTAATATATGAAATAACAAAGTATTTATGAAAATTAGTTAAGTAGAAATCTTGGAAATAAAAATAATTACTGAGTAAAACACAACTAAATGGGTGACTGAATAATAGAATAAAAACTAGTGAAGAGTTAATTTGCCAGCTGGATAATTGAAGCAAATACACTTCCCACTGTAAAAATGCAGAGATGGAAAATTTTTATTTTATTTTATTTATTTATTTATTTTTTGGTACCAGGGATCAAACTTGGGTCCTTGTGCTTGCAAGGCAGACAGGGGAACCACTGAGCTAAGTCCCTAGCCTGAAAATTTTTATAAAATGTATAATAGAAGATAGAGTCAAAGAGATCCAAAGAGGATGGATACAGTCTAAAAACAATTACATATGGATAGGTGGAGGAACTATTTAAAGAAATAATATTTTTAAATCTGCCAAATCAGAGAACAATATTGATCCTCACGTTGAATGATTCCTCTAATTATCAAAAATATTTAAGAAGGAATATAGCTAGGAAATTGGTTTGAGATATGTGATAGGTATAGATAGATGATTGATAGATGATAAATAAAATGGTGAAATTTCACATAATTCTGGATAAACAGTATATGAAAACTATGTACACTTTTCAAAATTAATTTTGGATTCAAGGTAGAGGTAAAGGTGAGGAAAAAGCTTTATATAATTTAGAATATAAAAGGAAAGCTTGTGTCTTGCATTTAGGTTATGTATTAGTATAGAGGACAGCAATGTTTTTTGAGAGGGAAGAGCTTCTTGCTCTCCATAATCCTTGCCAACACATTTATGGTTTCAGACAGTACAAACTTGTTCAGTAAAAGATCCTGGAAGAGTTATTAGGAGGAAAATTATTTCCTGACAGAGCTAGCCTTAGCTACATAGTTATGTAAGATTTGAGTACTGTTTTTTAATCCAGATAGTACTGAAAAAAACCTACTTGAATCCTGATTTCATCGACACAAGAGTTGAACTTTGCACATTATTGCTGATGAATACCATCCTTAACCATCATTTTAAGACTTCATAACAATGCTGTCTAGTTGTAAGAATATTCTCTAATTCATTGTTGTGGAACCAGAAAAAGCTCCTGTCAGAGTTGTGGAAAATGTTAGTTCAGATAAAGTGGATCCTTGAGTTACAACTAACCTCACATGTGAACAGAATTTTATATTTAACTTATGACCAAAGTCTTGAGTTACAATTCAAATGTTGGCCACTTGTGCAGTTGTAAGCAAAGACTCATGATGCCAGAAAAGGCTATGTAAGCATACGCAAGTGTCAGTCTGAGTCCAGATGCATATGTTTGTGGACGTGATTTTGACCATTGTTTTATATAATCACCAGGATCATTGTTATCAAAGTGACCCCAAAATAGCTATAAAAGAAGCTTTAGGAAGGTAGAGAAAGCAATCACAATCAAAAGGAAGGGAAACTGTGGAGAAATATGAGAGTGGCATTTGTGTGAATGATCTCACTAATATGTACAGCATGTCAAAATCTATCATCTCAACACTCTTACAAAGGAAAGATTTGCATAATGAAACTAGTGCTGCTAAAGGTGTTACTCAAATTAATAAGTAATGACCAACAGTGTTAGATGAGGCAGAAAGCCTATTATTAGTGTGGATAAATGAAAGGCAGATGGCAGGTTATAATCTATCTGATTCTATAAATTGGGCAAAGCTAGGGCTATAAATGCAGACCTCATAAAGGATAATCCATCAACAAGTGATAATGGTGACATATTCTGTGCCAGTGAGGGGTGGTTTCACAATTTTAAAGCAAGAACTGGGGTTCATAGCTTAATTAGGCATGGTGAAGCAGCCAATGCTGATAAATGGGGTGCTGAAAATTACATACACCATTTTGAAATGATAACACAGAGAAATGTCTTTTGCTCTCATCAAGTTTTCAACTGTGGTGAAACTGGTCTTTTCTGGAAGAAAATACCCATGAGAACATAAATTACACAGGAAGAGAAGAATATCCAAGGCCACAGCCTGTGAAGGATAGGTAACCTTATTGCTATGTGTCATTGTGAATGGTGGTCTCAAGATTAATCTTCTCTTGGCTTATCACTTGAGACCCCTAGAGTGTTCAGAAAACACAAAGTCATGAAGTAGGCTAGGGGTCATGTGGAGCTCTTAACGCAAAAGTCTGGGTAACAAGAGTACTTTTTATTGAGTGGATCAGAGAGGCTTTCTCTTCTACTGTTAAGAAATATCTAGAAGATTAAGGTTTACCACTCAAGGCTCGCATAATCATGGACTGTACTCCTGCTTACCCATAAGATTTGGAAGAATTGGCTGAAGAATTCCCATGGCTCAGAGTCAAGTTCCTGCCACCTAATACAATTCCTCTACTGCAGGCTATGGACCAGCAGGTTATAGCTAACTTTAAGAAGTTATATACCAAGGAACTCTTCCTGAAGTGATTCCAGAAGGTCTTAGATACAGATTTAACTCTTAAAGAGCTCTGAGAGAAACATTACAGTATCTTTTCCTGTGTGCGGTTAATTGAAAAATCCTGAGCCAATGTATCTGCAAGGACACTGAGATCTTTCTGGAAGAAAGTGTGGCCTAAAATTATACAGGAGAGAGACTTCGAAGGCTGTGTAGAGGAGCCTGAACCTTCTATTTACCCTGTGTGGTTGATGACACTGTCACCATAGCAGAGTCCATAGGCTAGTAGGTAGACAGTGGTAATGTTGAGGAACTTGTGGAGGAACACTCAGACCAAGTGTCTACAGAGGAACTTCGGCAACTTCTGGCTGAGCAACAGAGAATGGCAGCTGAATAGCTTTCTGAAGAGGAGGGGAAGAATCACAATCAGTGCAGCAAAGTTCTTCTGAAATAAAGGAAATGCTGAAAAACTGGACAGAGCCACAAACATTTGTAGATAAGACCTACCCACACAGAGTAAAACACAATCATTGCATTCTCTTGCTTAGTGACAATATTATGTCATACTACATATTAAAGAAAAGAGAAACAGACAACCTTAGACAAGTTTTTAGTTCTGAAAAAGTTGAGTCCTTGTGAGCCAGGAACAGGTCCTAGTGGGCTACAGACTCTTCCAAGGAGAGAAAAGACACCAGAGAAATAGATTCCTGATGTTTTTATGGAAGGGGACTCTCTTTCCAAACAATAACTACCTTCCATTTCATCCTCCTTTCCAAGGATGTCAACTTGAATGATGAGTACATTATGAAATTGTTGTTTCTAGTAAACTGGCAGATTTTATGACTTTTGGTGAATACACTGGGAAAATTATTGGTGTTTTTGGTAAATTCTACACATTATACAACCCTTTTCAATTATGAAAAATTTAGTTAATGGGTACTTTGGGAGGTTCAAAACACATTATGGGTATTTCCATTATTCCTTATGGGAAAATAGTCTGGACTTACAACCAACTTGAGTTACAACCAGCCCTGTTGAGTGAGTTGAGTTTGTAAGTCAAGGGTCCACTGTAGTGGCTGATCTTGAAAAGAAAAAAAAATCCCAATGCTTTCAGAAATACTATAATAGGTTCTCTATTGAAACAAAACAAAGCAAAATAGAACAAAAATAAAACAACAAAAGGTGTTACATTTGGTTTAGATTTCTCTTTGGCAACACTAAATGTTAACAGTGATTTTTTTTTTGACACATAAGATTTCACAGTGCAAGTTGTTTTTTAGATGTAAGGTATTTGAGGAGGTCATTGACATTTCAGATCAATTGGCCAAGAATGTTAAATCAACCATGCTTGAGGTTATTTATAAGAACTAGTTTGTGACAGAGGCAATTTACTGTAATTCTAGATACCTTTTTGGTTTTTCAATAAAATGTATTTTTCATCAATTCCTTGGACTTTTCATGACATCAGGAATTAGACACAATTGAGCTTGTATGCACATTTGGAAAATAAATGAAGTCTTTGAAAGGTAATTCTAGCTCTCTTTTAGTGTAGTTGTCCTTACTTTTCATTAGGCTCCCCTTTCTACTCTTCCATCTCCAATAAATCAGACCTCTAACCATGTCTTCATTCAAAATCTTTGTGCTTTCTACCATTTCTACTACTATACATATGTACATCCCTGTCTCCTGAATTTCTTTCTGATTTATTTCTATACACCCTTCCAGAATTCACATCTTTTCCTTCCTGACACAGAATTACAATGTAATTAATATCTATTGGAAATTAATAACAGTGCACACAAAACTTCATACATAGTGCACACTGGAGCCAATGTCTGGATTCCGTTCTTGTATTAGTTTGCTGAAGGTATAACAAGGTACTGCAAACTGGAAGATTAGACAATAGAAATTTATTAGGAGAGCAGTCATATTGTATTAGATTAAGGGCCTTTACTACTCAGTACCATCTCACATTAACTAATTATGTCTGCAAGGACCTGATTTGCAAATAAGTTCACATTTTGGAGTATAAAGGGTTAGGCTTTCAACATATGGGACTGGATGTAGGCTTATGGAGCACAGTTCTATATGTTCACAGTTCATTTACCTTCTTGAGCAAAGATTTTACAGTTGTTATAATTGGAATCATACTATTATCTACCTCATAGTGTTTTTAGTGATAAGTGAAGGAACTTCACTTAGAATAATGACCAACACTTACTAAGCACTTCTAGTAGTGAGTAAACATGACATTTCTGGTATTAATGCATTTTAATAAACATGTTAGGGGAAAATGTTCATAATTTATATGGGCTAGACCTTGTCAGTGCTGTATCTATTTTCAGGAAAGCATTAGGGTCATTATTTTCTAGATGCCAGTAAAATGGCACTTATGAGAAGATCATGACTTTTACTACTAAGCACTGCTTATAGCACTGATGTATCATGGTCACCTGGAGTTTTAAAAATCACACTGAGCTGTGCCTGATTATCAGAAAAGTTTTTGGTAGTAGGTTTAAGTAGCTTTCAGTTATCAGAGTATCTATTTCAGGAAAGTCATGTGAGGATATGCTTTAAAGTTTATTTGAGAAATTGCTATTATAGTTTATGTGCAAAGTTTTTATATTTGAACATAAAATGCATATTTCAATTCATTATGTTAATGTGATAAAAGAAAAGCAACAATGCCAGAAAATTCTCTCAGGCTGACTAAACTAAGGTATAAACATATTCAGCACTGTTTAGATGTAAATGAATAACACATTGCATTCTGATGTAGCTGAATAAATGTTTGTACTTCTATAGTTTTGATAATAATAAAACTTTGAGGCAATTTTTATTCATGTACTTTCTAAAAACCTATTACCTTTTTCACCTGCTTGCATTTTGTGCTTTATGTAGTGATATTGACAAAATGATAAAGGTCTTGCTGTAATTGGGTTTGCACATTATTTTTAAGTGTGCTGCAAGTTCATATGAATAGATATTAAAAGGAATATTTTTAAGCAATTAAAAAATGAGAAAGAACCAAAGATTCTAAAGTAATAGAATTTAAATGATGTAATAAAAAGTTCTGGCCTTAAAATAATTTTTATTTGCTACTTTGACTATTTAGACTATAACTCTCTTATTTGATTTGTTTTTATCTTTATTGAAGCATAATTCCTGTGCACATAAAGTTTATGATTTGATAAATTTTGATTTAGGTATATTCATCCATCACCACATTCAAGATAGCATTCATTACCCACAAATGTTTCTTTGCAACCTTTTGTAATCATTCCCTTTTATTCCTATCTATGCCTCCTACACCATTCCCCAGAAAATCACTGTTCTACTTTTTAACAGTAAATGTTAGGTTTTATTCTATAAAATAAAATATAAATAGATTTATTCAGGTTGTACATAGGTTTTTTTGTGTAGCTTATGTAGCTATAATTTTATGAGATTTGTGAATATTTGTGTTGACCTCAATAGTTTATTCAGTTTAATTGCCGGGCAGTATGACAGTGTTTGGTTATATTGCAGCATGTTTATTTACTTGGTAATGACCAATTAGGTTTTTTTGCAGCACTTACTCTTAAAAATGAAGAAGCTATAAATACATGTGCACAAGCTTTTGTATGATCATACACTTGTAATTCACTCCAAGCAATAGGGGTAGAATGGTAGTAGTATTGTATTGTATGTAGTAGTCCAAGTGTGTTACTTTTATAGTAAACATTTTTTAAATGAGGATATCATTTCATGTGCCATCACTAATATCTGAGACATTCATTTGCTCCATGTTTTTGCTGGATGTTTTTGTGCTCTCAAATATTTTAATCTGAGACATTTATATAGATGAGTAGTGTATCCTACATTGGTTTTCATTTGCATTTGTCTAAGACTAATGATGTCAGCATCTTTTCATGTATCCATGTATCTTCTTTTTTGAAGTGTCTGTACAAATCTTTTGTACATTTTGTTATTGAGTTATTTCCATTATATTAAGTTAGTAAAGTTTTTATATTCTAAGTACAAGTTCTTTATCAGGCTATGACTTGCAGCTATTTTCTCTGACTCAACAGATTTTTTTTTAAGTGTTTTTCCAAAATATGATTAAATTTTTTTTCTTTCTCATTGGTACATGTTTGTAGTACATAATGATTACATTCTTCATGGAGATTTTTTAAATGTACATAATACATCTTAATTCTTCTTTAATCCCCTTCCCATTTCTTTCCTTTCCCTTCCTTCCATCTTTTAGTCCTCTGTCCTTTTGCAATAAAATCTATGTCCCTATTTCCTATCATCTTTTTTTCATTTTGCTCTTTATATTTTTGGTCAAAGTATGCCCCTTCTAGATTTCTTCCAGAAAGAGTTAATGACATGATATTTTATTGATACACAGATATCCATTTTTATAGCAGTACAATTCATAACAGCTAAATCTTGGAAGTAGTCTATATGTCTACCAGCAGATGAGTAAACAAAGAAAATGTGGCATTTATGCACAATGGAGTACTACTCTGCCTTAAAGAAAGACTTGAGTTCTTTGCAGAAAATGGATTCACCTTGAACCCATAATGTTAAGTGAAGTAAGTCAGACATACAACCTTAAATATCACATAGTTTTGCTTATATGAAACACACACACTCTCACACACATATATAGTATGAAGTAAAAGACAGATAATAGGAAAAAAGAGAAAAAAAAGATGTGTGAACAATGTATTAAAAGTGTATCTTGACTTAGTACAATTGTTTTATATATTTTATATGCTCTTTGGCTTATTAGTCGGGTTTTCAATCTGTATATATGATAATTAATTTTATAAAATATTGTAAGATAAAGAAATGAATCTGAAAATAGAAGAAAAAGAAGTTGGAGAGAGGGGGCAAAATAAAGGAACTGAAATGTGTTGTATACATGTACCAATCTCCCACAGTGAATATAATCATTATGTACTGCAAACATGTGCTAGTAAAAGTAAAAAAAAAAAATCAAAGAAATTATTTGGAAACATATTGTAATAAATTGGAGAATGTAAAAGAAATTGATAAATTCTTAGACACAATGACATACCAAAAATGAACCAGGAAGATGTAAAGACCCTGAAGAGACCCATAACAAGAATTAAAAACTCTACCAACTAAGAAAAGCCCCCAGGACCTGAGGGATTCAGAGCTAAGTTTCAGTAGAATTTCAGAGAATTTACACCAATACTCCTCAAACACTTTCATGATTCTGAAAGGGAAGGAAGACGGTTGTATTAGTTACTTTTCTCATTGCTGAGAAAAAATACCTGACACCCAATGTTAGAGGGGGAAAGGTTTATGTGGCTTACATTTTTTGGAGGTTTCAGTCTATAATTAGCTGGCTCCAAGGCTGGGTGGGAAAGTGGCAACAGTTCATGGTAGCAGAAGCAGCAAAAGTAACAAGAGACCTTAACAGTGTCTTCCTGCCCCTTTTATCTTATTCAGACTACCAGGATTACATCAATGCCTAACCAATCACTCACATATGGTAGTTTAGTAATCACATGACCCTAATCCTAGCATCACACACACCTATGACTGCATGAGGCTTTGAGGGGGGGGACTTCTAGACCTAAAACATTCCACCCCTGACCCCCTAAAGACTCACATGCATTTCTTTACACAAAAGGCATTTAGTCCATCTCTAAGAGTTTCTGAAGTCCTAACAGTTTTAGGATTGCTGAAAATTTCAGTCTCCTCTCAGATTTAAGGCGAACTCAGTAGCAAGCTCCTGTACAAATGAAAAGAAACTTAAACACTTCCAACATTCAATGGCATAAGGTAGATATTTCCATTCCAGAAGTTATAAACCAGGGGATAAGGAAAGGGAACAAAGCAAGACCAAAATCTAGCAAGACAAACATTAAATCCTATAGTTTCATGTCTAGCATCCAAGGCAATCTGTGGCAAGTTGTGAAGTCCAAAGGGCTTGTGTGGCTCCACTCCTATGGCAATGCAGATGGTTGTAGCTCTCATGCCTCATCTCTTAGGCCAGTTCTGCTTCCTGCTTGCAGCTTTCTTCAGATGATCCACGCTCCTAGATTCTCCAAACTTTTGGAGTTTCCACTTCTCCTTCAGATTTACACTCACATCTTCACACATTGCTCTCTCAGGGGCACACTGCTTGGCCTCCCAGACCTTCTTATGAAATCTGGGTAGAAGCCTTCTTGACCCAACAATTCTTTCATTCTGCATGGGCCTAAATATGTGGATGATGCCACAGTCTGCTGCCAGCTATAGCAATAGCCAGGTTTCCTTCTCTCTTGGCTGTAGGGATACAGTGCCTGGATTGCTGAGCACTCTGAATCCAATTCCAAGGAATAAATTCTCAAGGCTGCTGCCATTCTCGAACATGGTGCTCTGAGCCTTTTTTCTCTAGGTCTTTCACTTTTCCAATTTTGAGACTGCAGAGAGTAGAATCTTGCCGTTGCTTGTGATGCCCTCAGGCCATCTTTTCTATTCTCTTGTTCCTTCTCAACAATCAAGATCTCCTCTGCTCTATTTTTGCAGGCTGCAACTTTACTGGAGTTTCCCTTCTGGTAAAACTCAAGGCATTTTAAATCACTCTTCTGGGCTTTTTGCTCTTGATTCTCAACATAGATTTGGCTAAAAGCCCCCAACAGCAGCCATGTCATGGCCTCAAATTTAGACTGCCTTGAAATTTCTTCTGTTAGATTAATTAGTCTGGTGCCCTTAATCTCAGTCTCAGGCAAAGTCTCTGGAAACTAGCAAAATGAAGACAAATTTTCTGCCAAACAATAACATGTATAATCTGGAGTCCAACAGCCAATGCAGTCCTCCTTCCCAGCAGAAACATCCTGAGCCTGGTCTTTACTAGCTTTCTGGTCCTCTGAGCTCTGACCAGACTCTCCCATACAGAAGAGCCTAAAGCATTCCAGCTGTACTTGTACAGCTAGTATCTTGAAATCTTTCCTAACTCTTCTCCTTCCCACAAGCCAGTTCCAAAGGCTTTTGAGCCACGTGGCCAGGTACTGTCACAGCAATGACCCCACTTCTCTGGTACCACATTTCTGTGTTAGTTACTCTTCTCTCATTCCTGAGACAAAACACCAAAAACCCCAAATTAGAGAGGGAAAGGTTTATTTGGCTTACAATTCATAGAGATTTCAGTCCATAATCAGCTGGCTCCAAGGCAGGGTGGCAGAGCGGCAATAGTTCATGGCTGCAGAAGCAGCAAAAGCAACAAGGGACCTTACTAGTGTCTTTCTGCTCCTTTTATCTTGTTCAGACTACTGGAAATTAGGGTGGTGCCAAACCAAACACTCATATGAGTGTAGTGGTTTAGTAATCACAGGCTCTTACTCTTAGAATCACACATCTATGACTGCATGAGGCTTGGAGGAACATCTAGACCCAAAGCATAACAACTGCCAAACTCACTTCTTGAAACCAGAATTATCCTCATAAAAAATTCATGAAGACTCAATGCATGCTGGCAGATTCCAGAAGGTGATGAGGGAGAGAATACATTCACCTTTAGAGACTCTGTAGAGGGCGAGCAAAATTCTATTGAAATCTCGATTTGGGGCTATCAATTCCAGAATCATGAATAAATGACTTTCTGTTGTTTTAAGCTAGCAAAAGTTTCATTAATAAAAATAATCCTAGGAAACTAATATAATATGAACATAGACATTTTAACAAAGTATTAATTAATAGAATTTAACATTATATTAAATGAATTTTATATTATGATTAATAGAATTTGCTGTAAAAATTCAATAGTGTATCAAAATTCAAAAATCAATCAGTATGTACCACCAATTAATAGATTAAAAAATTTTAAAAATACATTAAAATAAAAACTGATACAGAAAAAGCATGTGATAAAGTTGAAATTTTATTTATAATTATAATTCTTCAGTAAAATACAGTTATTAGGGACCTTATCAACTTGTCAAAAAACATTTATATCTTCAGCTAGTATTATGCATGATGGTGAAGGACTGAATATTTCCCCTTTATAATCAGGAACAAAGAAAGGATGAATGCTTTCTCTCATCACTTTTATCCAATATAGTGCTAGAAATTCTAGCCAGTGAAATAAGCAAAATAGGAAAAGAAAGAAAAAAGTAAGACTCTTTTTTTCTTTTTTACTGGTGTGTAAAAGGGGTGTAGCTCATAAAAGAACATTTGCACCTTGTGTGAGGCCTTCTGGTTGATCTCCAGCATTCAAAAAAAAGAAAAATAGAAAAATAGAAAGTTCGCTTTGGCTTTCTGCCATGTCAAGAAGGGACCATTTTCCAATGCAAAAGTTGATTCTCATGTCTAGCATCTATACCCTCAAGAAGACATGAAAAGTGTCATTTGCATAAATTAGGCCTTAGGTATCATAGGGTAGGCCTCTCAAGCATATCTAAACTTCAGTTTAGAGATAAAACAAAGGGAATGTATTAATCAGCTTTCTATTGCTGGGACAAAATACATAACAAATGAATCTTAAAAGAGAAAATATTTATTTTTTCTCACAATTACAGAGCTTTCAGTCTGTGGTTGGCTGGCTCCAAGGCAGAATGAACATGGCAGAAATTCATTGCAAAGGAAAACTCCTTACCTCATTAAAGCCAGAAGCAGAGAGAAGAGGAAGAAGGGCAGAGAAAAAGAGAGAAAGGGGTCAGTTACAAGAATACACACATCTGGGCCACGATCCCAGTGAGGCACCTCCTCCTCCAGGCCCTACTTCCTAACAGGACATTTAGCTATGAACTCATCAGTGGATTAACCCACTGAAGAGTTAAGCACCTTTATGACACAATTGCTTTCAAAAGTTCCACCTGAGAACTCATGAAACTTTGGGAGAACACATTATACCTAAACCTGTAACAGAAACTAATTAGTTTATCAATGCATTTGAGGGCTGGGGCTATGGTGAGTGTTTGTGCATGAGCAGGAATTTGTATGGTTTGAATTTCTAATGAGGTCCAAAGGAACACTTAGGTTTTCTTATGAATTTATCCACATATAAAACACAAAAGGAAAATGAAGAGGTGAAACAAATGTTTTCAGCAAACATCAAAGAACAGAAGCAGACACTGTTACTCAGAGCAGATGGAAAGAAATAAAATTATTTCTATTTGAGCACCCAGAAGGAAGCTCACTTGCCACCATCCCAAGATCCTAGGGCAGAGAAGCTGAGCCAGTCCCAGCACCCAGAAGGAAGCTCCCCCACTGCCATCCCAAGCTCTTAGGACAGAGAAGGTGAGCCACGTGGGTGCCAGAAGCACCCCCCCAGAAATGAGAAAAGACATGTAAAAAAGCCTCAAAAACAGACTTCTGGATCACCTACAGCAACCCCAAAGGGAAACGAGATGGAACAATCTGATACTCAAATACCTGGACTCTCTGAACTGGAAACAAAAGAGGATCTGGGAAAAATGAAATCAGAAATAATTACTCAGATAATAGCAAAGATTTTGCTCATGGTGCAAGACATGATTAATAAATCTAGAGAGGACACAGATAAAAAATAGAGAATCTGAGGAACATGATGGAATCCCAACATAGGAAACAAATGGAATCCATAAAATAGATGCAAACAGATTTTCAGGAGATTAAAAACTCCATCGAAAGTCTGCACAGCAGAATGAACCAGTGTGAGGATAGAATTTCAGATATAGAAGAAAAGATTGCAACTAGTGACCAAGAAAAAGGAAAACTGCTTTAAAATTGTAAAGGAACACAAGAAATCAATCCAGCAGCTGCTAGACCATGCAAAGAAGAATAACATAAGGCTGATTGGAGTCAATGAAGAAAGAGAGAGTACAGATGACATAAAAAATCTGTTCACTGAAGTGATGGCAGAAAACTTCCCAAGGAAGGGAAAAGAACTTGACATACAGATAAGTGAGGCATATAGGACTCCAGCTAGCACTGATCAAAAAATATCTACACATAGGTATATAATAGTTAGGATTCCAGAAATCCAACAGAAGAACAAAATTCTACAAGCAGTGAGAGAAAAGAAACAAATCACATACAAAGGAAAACCCATCAGAACCACAGCAGACTTCTCAATGCAAACCCTCAAGGCAAGAAGAGCTTGGAATGATGTAGTTCAAGGCCTAAAGGAAAATAGCTTCCAACCCAGATTGATGTACCCTGCAAAACTATCTTTCAAAATTGGTGGAGAAATAAGATACTTTCATGATAAAGAGCACCTCAGGAACTTCATAAATATCAAACCGGCACTCCAAAAATTTTAGACAATACCCTAGGAAAAGACAATGAGGATCACAACCCCAGGTAACCAAGCAGGATGAATCCATTGAGTGTGACAAATTAAATGCAAAGGGGGAGAAGCCAACAAAAAAGAAAAAGTCATGACAAGGCTTTTAAAACTTTTAACTTCATCTCCCTAATGAGTGTATAATTCAGTCTTGTTATTGTACTGATTAAGATTTTTCTGATTCTAGAGTTGCACACCTTTCCTTGTGCTATACTGGCTACTTATCATCTTCTTATGTCTACTTTTTAATTGGGTTGTCTAATAATGAGCTCTAAGAATTGTTTATGTATTCTGGTCATAGGTTATATGCATTGTAAATATGGTCTGTTTAAGGACTACTTTTCATTTTAATGATGTCATTTAAAGTTCTAAATTTTGATGGAATCTCATTTATCAATTTTTTTCTTTCATACATCATGTCTTTTGTATCCTAGGTAGTTCTTGCCTACCCTGAATTCATAAATATTTTCCTTTATAATTTCTTCTTAAAGTTTTATACTTTCAGGCTTTCATATTTAGGTTCATAGATCCCTTCAAGTTATTTTCATGGATGGAAATAAAGGGTTGAGGTTAATTTTTTATATATGGATACCAGGTGTTCTAGTGCCGTTTGCTGAAAACCCTATCTCTTCCTCGGCTCTTGAATCAAGTTTATATTCTATAAAATGCTAATCTTAAATAATTTTTCAAAACTTAGTGGACCATATATTTGTGGTTCTATTTCTAGATTCTCTGTTTTATTCAAATGATCTATATGTCTTTCCTTGCACCAACACTGCCTTGATTACTGTAGCTTTAGAAGTCTTAAATTAGGTACTAAATGTTTTCCAACACTGTTTTTTTTTTTAACTTTTCTAGGTCCTTTGTACTCCTACATAACTTTTAAATTTCAATATCCAATTCTTCATTTATATAGCAAGTATAGACAGTCCTGAATTTTTATATATACCTTGTGTTTTCTAATCCTGCTAAATTCAAATACAAGTTCTACAGCCTCCTAGAGATTTCTTAGTATTTTCTCTGTAGATGATCATTTCATCTACATATAAAGATTTTGCTTCTACCTAGCCAATCCTATCCTAATTGTGTCATTTTATTGCCAGACTATTTTGGTGAGGCCTAGGTTTCAAAGTCTAATGGACAGATAAAGAGTAAGCATATCTGCCCTTGTTCCCCACCTAAGGAGAAAGCATTGTATCTTCTCCATTTATATAAGGCGTTCTCACTGGAAGTATGGAGCACATGTCCTTAATCTGTTGAGAAGGTTCTGTTCTACTTCTAGTTTTCTGGTAGCTTTTACCATGAACAGTTGTAGAATTTAGTCCAATACTTTTTCTCTAACTAGTGACAGGATCATATGGCTTTTTCCTTTCCTCTGTTAAAATGATAACTTTTGGGGGTGGATCTGCCAATGCTGAACCAACACTACCATCCTTATAACAAAACCACTTTCTACATACTGCTAGATCTGACTTCCAATAGTTTGTTTTGTTAAACAAATTTCTATCTATGTTCATACTTTTTTCTTCTATTATCTTTATCCAGTTTTAGGATTAGCACAATGTTGAGTTCCTAAAATGAGGGGAGAAGTGTTCCTTCTTTTTTCTGCTTTAATTGTTTGATGTAATTTATCAGTTAAAATGTATATGAGCCTGCTGTTGTCATATAGGTGGGTTTTCCAGCTAGGAATGTACTTTCTTAATAGGTGCTATTCAAATTTTATATTTCCTCCAGAGTTTCATTAATTTGTCTTTCAAGGTACTTCTTAGAAGTTGTCAAATTTATTTCAAAAAAAATTTTTGTAATATGCTTTCTATATCCTTTTAAATTCTGTAAAATCTCTAGTAATGTCTCCTAGATCTTAATTTTGAAATTTTAAAAATGTATAATTAATATTGTGTAACAGGAAGAAAAGGTCTAAAGTTGCAGGGAAAGTGGAAGGCGTAGTGGAAAGGAAAAAGGGAAAAGAAAAAATATGAGAAAAGGAAAAAATGGAAACAAAGTCTTTGCAAATAGGGAAGGGTGGGGGGAGTGAAGGGAGGGCAGGGGAATGGAAAAAAAAAAAGAATCAAGATACTCATGTAATGGTACAAGATCCCAATGATGAATGTCACTGTATTTTAAACCAAAAATGTACCAGTAAACTTAATGGGAAAAAAATTATTTCTATTTATAGTTGATGTAATTGTCTAAGTAGGAATCTCAAGGAATCTATCAGAAAAATTCTAGAACTAATACATAACTTTAATAAGATCACAGAGTCTAACATAAATATTCACATATTGACTGCATTTCTATAATTAGCCATAGAACAATGAATACTGAAATTAAAATACACTATGTTCATAACCACATAAAATGAAATACTTAGTTGTAAATATAACAAAACATGCAGAATTTTATGAAATTATAAAGGTGAGAAAAAACAAAGATGTAAATAAATGGTTATTACTGTGTTTCTGTATTGAAAGACCTTCATAGTAAAGGTAATAATTCCTTTATATCGATATAAAGATTTAACTCAGTTCCAAGCAAAATTTTGGCAACTTTTTAATAGTTTTTTAACAAAATTATTCTCAAATTTGTATGAAAGGTAAAATAGCTAAAACAAATTTGAAAAAGGAAGAATAAAGAGAGAAAAAACAATTCTACAGAATTTCTATGCCATTTTGAGATCTATAATACATTTGTCTTAGATCTAGTTGCTTATAATCTTTAGACCTTTATTTCCTTACTTATCTTCTGTTTGATTGTTCCATACTTTGTTAAAAGTGGTATGTTAAAGGCTTCATCTATTGTTGTAGCACTCTTTCTCCTTTCAATTGCTATCAATTTTTGCATCATATATTTAGATGTGTTACTTAATATGAATATTTATAATCATTATATTTTCTTGCCATAATAAACATTTATTAATATATAATTTCTTTATTTTCTGTACACTGTTTTGACTTGAAATCCAGTTTGTTTACTATTAGTACAGTCACCTCTGGTTTCATTTGGTTGCTATTTGTGTGTAATATTCATTTTCATCCTTTAATTTTCAACATTTTTGTGTTTGGATATAAAATGAAACTCACATAGATCACGTATATTGTATTATGTTTTCTTAATCCATTCTGCCATTATCTATTCTGATTACAGATGTCAATCTATTTACATTTAAAGTAATTACTGATATGAGGAAATTTCATTTTGTCATTATGCTACTTTTGTCTATATGCTTTATATATTTTATCTTCCACTGGTTGTATTACTGTCTTCTTTTGTGTTCAGATTATTTTTTATAGTGAAATACTTATGTCTTAGTTATTTTCTTGTCTCTGTGACCTGATACTGGGTACTCGCTCACCAATTAAAACAGGATAGTGGGTGTCCCTCAGTCTCTGTTCACTTTTATGTTCCTCAGTTTCAGATAAATCTCATTGCCCTGTCTTTAAGTACAGTAATTCCTTTTTCTGGCTGTGATAACTCTAAAAATCACATTTTCTTCTTTTTCCCAAGTTTTCTGGTTCTTTCACTTGTTTCCATTTTTAATGGTTGTTGGTGGTCTTTGTGAGATGGATCAGCTTGAAGTATAAATTGAATGTCTTCAAAGATCCTTTTGGAGCATGTGCCTTCCCCTGGAAGTGTGTAATGACTTTCAAATTCCCCCCATAGGTGGTTACTTTGGGAGCATCTAGTGTTCAGTGTCTGTCTCCCAAAAGTGTAAAAAGAGAAAAAAAAGAGGTGAGGATTTAAGAGCACTTTATATTCCTGGGGAAGTCATTACAGCCAGTGGAGGTGAGGCTTTTAAGAATGAGAGAAGTTTAGCTACCACATTTCTGATGGCATTTCTGTGATCAGCAGTAGTAATCAATGGTGGGAGTATCATCTCTGATATTTGGACCGACCCCTTTTTGCCCACTTGGTTCCTAAAAGTTCTGAGCAAGCTGCTCTGGGAGCTTGCCTACAATCTGGAGGGCAGGGGGGTAGTTGTTACAGTGCCAGGAGCTGAAATCCACCAAAATTAATCACAATGAACTGCCCAAGCATTCCTCTAGTGATTGCAGGCCTTTGCTAGAGGCACAAATTCCAAAATACTTACATCAGACATATTCTACCAGTTCAATTGTCGAGGTGAAGAGATAGATTTTAGGTATTTTTCTGTAAACTTTTCAAGCCCCTTCTACTATTTCCTTTTGAGGAAATAGAGAATGAGAAGTTATATGTCATATGACACACCAGCATCTCTTAGATATAAAAAATAGTTATTGCTTCCCTGAACTTGCTATATATAAAAAAGAAAGATTATCATTTTAATATCACTGAAGAGAAATGAGCCACTGAGAGCATTTGATAAATCTGCAGCATTTTTTTAATGGTAACACATTTATTTATAACACATTTCATTGAGTTCTTGTGGGAGTGTGGAGCATTGCTTCTTCGGAATGTTTTTTTTTTCAGATACAATGTAGGAACTTTAATGAAAGCCCCCTTAACAGAACAATAAAACCTTTTCCAAATTTAAATCAAAAAAAGAAGCATTCATGGTGCATTTTAAGGATATTGAAAATAAGGTTCACAAGAAATAGAAAATGGGATGATCTTAGGTGTTTAAACATGGACAAAGAATGGAATCATTATAATCCACACTACTGAGATAATTGCCTTGAATACTTTGGTGGGATTTCAGATATGTTCATTTTATTTCTGTCTGAAATTTCTGTCCATGCTTCTTCTTTCATACAATCTGTGGAATTGTTATGTATTTTTCTAAACTTAAAACAATTTCTCTGCCAACTTCTTCCTTATCTCAATAACTACTGACTACTATCAGAATTTGTCATTATCTTTCCTATCTTCCTTAAAACTTTTATGAATAATTTACCTGGATTTACGAACAGGCCAGCTTTCAGTATTGATGAACTGCATATCTGCTTGTCTTCATGTAATGAATATATTACTTCAGTGTAGATGTATAATTTATCTTTGGATTCTTAACTTCTCAGAGGGACATTCAATCATTCACTGCTAAATTGTAATTCATTTTGTATTTTCTGATTTTTATTTGTCATTTAGAGTTAATTTAAAATTTACTGAATGCCTATCATCTGCTGGGCAGCAAGCACAGTGCTAGACATCTAAAGTAAAAATAAAACCAAGTTTGATCCTGGCACACAGTGGTGTGGCCCACAGTGGTAGGGATATTAAGATAAGGACTTTAAATAGTTTAAAATACAATGTAAGGAAAATATAGATGTAGGAATGCTCTGAATAGAGTGGAGATAAATAGTTTGCATTGATACATTTTGTCAGTGATTATCATATTCTTTATCGCTCTTGCTTTTGCAATCTAGTATGATAATGGTCATTATCATAGAGTAAAAAGGTCCAGATCTTTAATAATTTAGAAATTGTCTGCCTTATTATGTGACTATTTCAGAACTTTTGGAAAAATAGGAATATAAAATTTAATGACTATAAAGTCAATTGTTATTCAAGGATTTATATCTTCCTTTACTGTCACTCTTGCAAAGTATCTCCATATTTCTATTATGAGCTCTGTTTATCATCTTAATAAATGCTACATCCATGCATCAGTATATATATATATATAATAATTTCCTCTTACCTTTGGGGGATATGTCCTAAGACCACTAGTGGATGCCTGAAGCTGTGTATAATAATGAAATATGCACTAGTTTATTTTCCTTTACACATAAATTTACAATAAAGTTTAATTTGTAAATTAGGCACAGTGAGGAATTAATAATGAGCAGTAGTGTAGGCTCAATGTTTTTTTGGTGTGGAGCACATTGCTCTCAACTGGCACACCTGTTCTGTTCCTGTCTTCCACCCACAAATTTAGAGCCACTTCCATTTTAACCATTATGCCATTTCCAGTTTTTCTTGGTGAAACAGAGAAAGTCTTATATAATTTTCATATTTTTTGGGTTTGATACAGCCATCATGGTTTAAGGTTTTGATTTATTGTTATAGATAATAAATTGTAACATTATTTCAACACTTACTTTTTTGTTTATAATGAAATTAATCAACAGCAAAGACCCTTCTCAGATAATATGCATGTATCTAAAACTAAAAGTGCTGTTTTATATGAGAGGAAATGGAATTTTAATAGAATGTAGTTCTAGAACTTTTAATGAATTGAAAAACTGAAAGCATAAAATCACGTGATTATCAAATACATATTGTAAATTCATAACTTTTAGAAATATAACAGCATTTTTTTTCTGAAGCACAGATAAATCTTTATTTTTGTTGCTGTTCTTAATGAGATGAATGCACATTAGACAACTTCTCACACATTGTTTTACAAGTACTGCAAAAGGAATTGCAAGTATAAGAAAAGCACAAACCATAGAAATCACTATTCCTGTTTTTGATAAAGTAACATTCAACTATCCAGCAAAATTCAGTGTGTTCAACATTTATGTCAAGAGAGGCTTAGAAAAATATAAAGAATAGATAAAATTCATCTCCTTACAATGTATAATCTAGTGGACAATGTAAAGAATACTTGAAGAAAGAAAAAATGAAAAAAATATTTGTCAGTAGGAAAAGTCATTACAGAATTCACAAGTTAGGAGAGGGCAGCAAGTATTTCCTGTTGCATATGAAATTAAATAATAGAAAAGCTCTGTTAACTGACCTCCAAGAATTAAAATAGCCCAATTAACTTCAGCTCTCTATTCTCTCTATAAATCATACTGATGAATGTTCCAAATATTCTGAACACTAGGAACTAGGTCACTCTTTGGTCATGACCATTTGTTTGCAATGGGTGGGACAATGCTTACCAACAGTCAAATGTATGCCCACAAACCAACTATGCCATTGTAATTTATTACTGTAAATATGTCTTTTAATAATAAAACATTATTTAAACATTGTAAGCTTTTAATAAAATGACTCCTTAAAAATTGCTTTAAATTTAGGAGTGGGACAGACATCTTAAAATATGAGAAAATTTCACAAGTTGCTTCATAAATATCTTTATGTTACTGCTCTTTCAAAGAAACTAGTATTTAAACAATTACACTGTGAATGTAGTGACTAAATCAAATGTTTACAAGTTAATATTAATTTATATAATATAAGTAAAAATAACACTTTAAAGTTTTCTGCAGGATATACTCCACTGTTTCATATAATTTTCATACATCTCCTTTGATTTCAATAATTTTATGCAAAAACTAGGGAAGGTATGTTTATCTTCTTTGACAGATACCTAAATAATGATTTCCCAAAGATCATGTAGATGGAAAGTCACTGAGAGCAGACTTTAATCTACATTGTTCAAAGTTAAAAAGAAAATTTGTCCTCTACCTCTGTTTAAAAAATTTATTGATACATGTTTGTAGTGCATAATAATTACATTCATCATGAGGAGTTGATACATGCACATGACATTTCTTAATTCATTTTTATCCCCTTTCTCTCCTTTCCCTCCCTTCCTTGAACCACTTGGACTCCTTCATATATATATATCTATATATCCCATTACATTAAAATATATGTTTGTAGTACACAATGATCACACTCCTAGTAGGTAGTATTTAGTGAATGTACACAACATTTCACAATGCCTCCCCTCATTTCATATCTTATTTTCCTCCCCTTTCTTCCTCTACCTTTCTTTAAGTGAAATATTTTTGGAAAAGAAGAATCTATTTGTTGTCACTAAGTAAAATGGTTTTGCAAATGTGAAATTTATACAAATGTAAAATCTATACATATGAAGGAGTTTAATAAAAGATAAAATATCATTGTCCCTGTGGAATAAATGTGTTCCCCCAAAACTTTCTCCACCCAGAATTTCACATTATGAATTTATTTGGAATACTGCCTTTGCAAATGTTATTAAGAAAAAAATATTGAGATGGTATCATCATGGTGTTCATCATGTGGACACTAAATCTAATAAAAGGTACCCTTCTCAGAAATTTTTAAAAGAGGAAACAGATTCGGGGGCAAGCTGCATGAACAAACAGGTAGATATTGAATGTCGTATCCATAATGAATACCAAGTATTGGCAAGATCTCCAGAAGCAGGAGAAAGGCATGAAATGCAGTTGCCCTGGAGCTTTCTGAAGGAAGAAACATTCCTGACACCTTGATTTTCTACTTCTGGTCTCCAAAACTATGAGAAAATAAATTTCTGTTGCTTTTTACTACCAGGTTTGTGGCAATTTTCTTTTATAGCTCTAGGAAACTAGGACAACTGTTAAGATATAAATGAGAAGTCATGGGTGTATTTTCTATCAATATTCATTCAGTTGATGTAACTAATTATTAGTTATTTGTCTGGCAGTAGAAAACTTTGGTATTAAAGGTATTGCTCTCTTTTTTAGGAAACAGACAATATTTTAGTATCAATTCTATTCAATGATCTCAGTTCCAGAACAATGCCTTCTTACTATTTAAAATAGCATTAAGTGATTAGGAAAGAAGTCTAATAAATAAATACTTGCATGTATATTTCATTTCCAAAAAGACCTTTTTATATAACAGCAATATAAATTGTTTGGTTTTAAATAAAAACTCTATGTGTGTATGTTTATTTCAAATTACCCTGCTTACAGCTTTTTTCTTGTACTTAGTTATGAATGCATTAAATAAAGCCAGAAATGAAACACAGACTTTTCTTTGCCAGCTAATCCCTGAAAGTGAAAAATTTAAGAGGAATATGTTGGCCTAGTGAGAAATGGAAAGACATGGGTATCTTGAAAATTACACTTAAATTGATTCAATGATAAATGCTGAATAGAAGTTTATCACTTACAAATTTAATAAAACTTATCCATCAATACAGGACTTCTCTTCTGAAAATTAATATATGGTGAGTGGTTACTGCTACTAGAAGGCAACACACATATAATGACCAGATCACTAGCTGTTGGTCTGATAAAGGCAATATGTAAGGTTCTATAAAATAATTAAAAATCACTGACCTTTGACTTCTACTTGTTTAAAATAATATTTATGATGAGTATTTCTTAACCTTGAATATACACTGAAATTTCCAGGAAGATTTGTTTTAATACTGGATCTTACTTCTGGAGATTCTTATTTAATTAATGACTTGAGGATGATGATCTTTTAATCTTACGTGATTTCTATATGACTGTGGTGGATAATCACTGTATTGGATGTTTGCATAATATAGCTACCCATCTACAACCTAAAAAAAATCCCTTCATAATATTTTCTCATTTTACTAGCTAGTCTGGACCTTGTATTTAATTTCAAGCATAAAGGGAACTTTGCCCCCTAATACTCTTTCATTGTTGTTGTTTCTGGGGAAAATATAGAACATTCAACAATTAAGAGAATTGGTACATTTAAAGGCCTGCAATCTACAGATATCTGGAATTGACTTGAATTGCGAGTAAATTTGGTTAGGTTGAATAGATGGCAAGAATGGAGATGGAAATAAGGAATGAGGACAGCATGAAACTCTTGAAAGTAGGTATTAAAAATGATTAGGAACCTTTTTGTAATTTACAATCATGATAATACATTCCTATCTAGAAAATATGGTAAAACTTTTAAAAAAAATTAAACGTCGTCTTTGTATTCAAAGGGAAGAATCTTTTCAGCAGTATCATGAGTCTTTGTGTTGCACAATTTCAGTCGTCAGTAATTACACTGTGTTTTGTGTTGAGTCATAAAGTTGTAGAAAAGAGAGGCCTTTTGTAGATTACTATCTATTGAGGTTAAACCACTTAACAAGATAATTCTCTTTAACTTTAAATGAAAAACTTTGTCATCTGTTCATTCCAAATATATTTTATCACAGGCATATTTAATCATTTATTTCAAGGCTTAATCATTTAAAGCTTCCAAATTGATTGAAAATAGAGGTCAGAATAGTGGGAAGATACAATTTTACCTGTAGAATATGAATACATTTGATTGAATGCATGAAGAATTGCACAGAATCTGAGTTGCTTTTAGAGAAGATTGTGTGGTGTCTCTGGGCCAAAATGTGCTTAAAATTCAGTACATTCACCTTAAAATTTTATTATTATTATTATTTTTTTCACTGCAAAAGAACATTTACACTTTTTGTGGATATATTTAGGGTAAGTGTAGGAGGAAGTTAAGAATTACCAAGAATTTTTAAAAGGTGAAACTGGAGCTGGTTAAAAGGTTCCTGAACCACATTTGCTGTTTGCAAAGCACCATACAAAAGCAAGACTTCCTGCTTCATTGTCACAGGCTCGCTTCTCAGAACCATTCAGGGCTCAATATAGCAGATGTACAGCTATTTTTTATATCCCTTAAGAAGTTTCCCCCATTTTGATTTTCTTAGCAATTCTCTTAAAGTATGCAGGTTCTCAGAAGTGAGATTTATTGATAAATTCCACTCTGCTAATTTCCATGCATAGAGAGTGAACTCTGAATCATTTACAACCTAAAAAATAGTAATAAAATTTTAATTTAAATAAAACCTTAATAGTCATACATTATTTCAGTTATTCATTTGGCTGTAAACTAGGGCTGACAATCTAAACAATTCCTCTCAAATTTACAGACTTAGGCAACATCATAAATTGAGTGTACAACAGTGACAGAAATTATAGTAATTATAGTCTAAAATTAAGGATATACTTGGAACTTCATTCTTTCTTAAATTATAAATTTAAGAAAAAGTTTGGTTCCCAAATCATTTTGCCTATGAATTGATCTAGTAAGTAGATTTATTCCCTTTATGTCTCTTCTCTTCCCTCCCATCTTCCACGTTGTCCTGTTCATACTGTTTAATAAAAAATAGTGGGAACTCAGGTGCTAGGAGCAAATTTCACAAGTTCAAATATCAGATACATTGATTATTACATACTGTAAAATATTATTTTGCTTGTTTCCTTCTCTGAGAGTGGAAATATTACTGATTTTGATCATTGGTCATGATTTGAGATACTGCCTAATTTAGCTTGATATGTGACATGTAAATATCATAGATGTGATACATGTAGTTGTTATTAATTATAATCTGGCATAAATTTTACATACTGTACTTTTCAATTTTTCTATTTAAAACTTTTTTCATATTTTCTTGTAACTGAGTATTCAAATTGACATGTTTAACCTGTACCTTTTTCTTAATATTTTTGTGGGGTTTTGTTCCTGATGCCAGGGATCGAACTCAGGACCTTGCGCTTGCGAGGCAGGTGGCAGACCACTGAGCTAAATCCCCAGCCCCTTTTCTTAATATTTTTGTATCATCATTAACAACTACATTTTGTTAAAGAAATGTGATTTACTACACTTGGTTTTTACATTTTAATTGATAAATAATAATTTTGTAAATTTATGAGGTACAATGTGATATTTTATGTAAGACACAGAAACAAGTACCAACCACATTCCCTAAGAGCTTAGATTTATACCAATGCAAATATCTATACAAAAGGGTGATGTAGTGATATATGATTGTAATGTTTCATTTTAAAAAATCAATCTAGGGGAGTAAGACAAAAAAGGATTTGGTACTGAAATTATCACTTTTTAGATTTTATAAAGTAATTTTAATGGAAAAATAAATATGAATACACACAATCATCACAATTTCTCCTTCAGTGGTTTTATACAGAAAATGTGATTATTTAAAGCTATTATAAATTTACTTATCATTTTAATGTAACTCACTATTTCAAGACATGGTAGTACACAAAGGCTTATAATGTTATATGTGTTTCAAATATGTATTTAGACTAATATTTCATGATCAAACTTAACAACTGCCAGTAGTTTCACATAACTAACTTTCCAATCAGAAATATTCTGTCCAAAGAAATAGTAGACTGTCTTTATGGTGATATATTCTTAGCCTATTTTCCTAAAATGTAACTATTGTGTAACCATGAGTTACTGAAGCAAAAACAAACAAGAAAAGGAATTTGAACGTAAAAGGAAAGATAGAATAGCATACAAAAATTTGCCTCACATTTAAATAATTCCTTCAGAAATCAGAAAGTAGTTTTTGTTCATTTAGGATTTTTAAAACTTTTGCACCTCTGGACCAGGAATTTAGCTCAGAGGCACTGCACCTGCCTCACAAGTATAAGGTTATGAGTTCTATCCCAAGTTAAAAAAAATTTTTTTTTGTCTGAGAAACTGCTGGTGAAATTTTTTTCCCACATTGTGGGTTGTCTCTTCACACTGTTGGAGGTTTCTCTTGCTGTGCAGTAGCTTTTTAATAAGAAGAGATCCCACCTGTTGGTTTGTGCTAGTTTACGGGCAACTAAGGTTTGGTTCATAAAATCTTTTCCTACGCTAATGTCTTCAAGATTTCTACCTAAACTCTCTTCCAGCAAGTTTAGTGTTTCTGTTTTAATGTTTAGATATTTAATCCATTTCAACTTTAGTTACTGCATGTTGAGAGATATAGGTTTAGTTTTAATCTTTGGAAAGTTGAAATCCACCAGCTATTCCTCAGACCAAGGTCCACTATCTAGAATATATAAGGAACTTAAAAAAATCAGACCTCCCAAATTTAAACACCCAGTCCAAAAATGAGCATCTGAAATGAACAGACTCTTCTCAGACAACAAACTGGAAATAGCAAATAAATATATGAAAAAATTTTCAACATCACTGGTCATTCAAGAGATGCAAATGAAAACAATGCTGAGATTCCACCTTACCCAAGAAAGAATGGCTGCTATCCAAAAATCAACCAATAACAAATGCTGGAGGGGCTATGTGGAGGGAGGAACCCTGCTCCACTGCTGTTGGGAGTGTCAACTCGTGCAACCACTGTGGAAATCAGTATGGAGATACCTTAAAGAACTAAGACTGGAAGTCCCATTTGACCCAGCTATTCCCCTGCTGGGTATCTTCCCCCAAAGATTTAAAGGAATCATATCACAGTGATATACGTGCACACATGTTCATAGCAGCACAGTTTGTAATAGCTAAAACTTGGAAACAGCCCAAATGCCCATCAACTGGGGACTGGATAAAGAAAATCCGTTTTGGGTTTTTTTTTATTTTCTTTAATTTTTTATTTCTTTCCCCATTAAGTTTATTGGTACAGTTTAGGTATAAAATACAGTTACATTCATCATTGGGATCTTGTACCATTACATGAGTGTCTTGGTTCTTATTTTTTTTCCCCTTCCCTTGCCTTCCCTTCACCCCCTCCACCCATCCCCATTTGCAAAGACCTTGTTTCCATTTTTTTCCTCTTCTCATATTTTTTCCTTTCCCTTTTTTCCCTTCCCCTACCCCTCCCAATTCCCCTGCTCTTTTAGACCTTTTCTTCCTGTTACACAATATCAGTTATATATATTTTTTAAATTACAATATTAAGATCTAGGAGATATTACCACAGATTTTACAGAATTTAAAAGGATATAGAAAGCATATTTCAAAAATTTGTTTTGAAATAAATTTGACAACTTCTAAGAAGTAACTTGGAAGACAAATTAATGAAACTAACTCTGGAGGAAATATAAAATTTGAATGGCACCTATTAAAGAAAGTATATTCCTAGCTTGAAAACCTACCTATATGACAACAGCAGGCTCATATAAATTTTAACTGATAAATTATATCAAACAATTAAAGCAGAAAAAAGAAGGAACACTTCTCCCTTCATTCTGGGAAATCAGCATTGTGCTAATCCTAAAACTGGATAAAGATAATAGAAGAAAAAAGTATGAACATAGATAGAAATTTGTTTAACAAAGAAAACTATTAGAAGTCAGATCTGGCAGGATGTAGAAACTGGCATTGTTATAGGAATGGCAGTGTTGATTCAGCATTGGAAGATCCACCCCCAAAAGTCATCATTTTAACAGAGGAAAGGAAAAAGCCATATGATCCTGTCACTAGTTGGAGAAAAAGTATCAAACTAAATTCTACAGCTGTTCATGGTAAAAGCTATCAGGAGACTAGAAGTAGAACAGAAACTTCTCAACAGATTAAGGATATGTACTCCATACTTCCAGCGAGAATGCCTTATATAAATGGGGAAGACACAATGTTTTCTCCTTAAGGTGGAGAACAAGGGCAGATATGCATACTCTTCATCTGTCCATTAAACTTTGAAATGTATGCCCCACCAAAATAGTCTGGCAAAAAAATGACACAACTAGGATAGGATTGGCATGGCAGAAGCAAAATCTTTATATGTAGATGAAATGATCATCTACAGAAAAAATACTAAGAAATCTCTAGGAGCCCCTAGAACTTGTACTTGAATTTAGCAGGATTAGAAAACACAAGGCATACATAAAAATTCAGGTCTGTATATACTTGCTATAAATGAAGAAAAGCATTTTGAAATTTAAAAGTTATGTAGGAGTACAAAGGCCCTAGAAAGTTAAAAACAAAAACAAAAACAAAAGCAGTGTTGGAAGATGTTTAGTACCTAATTTTAAGACTTCTTCTAAAGCTACAGTAATCAAGGCAGTGTTGGTGTAAGGAAAGACCTATAGATCATTTGAATAAAACAGAGAATCTAGAAATAGAATCACACATATATGGTCCACTGAGTTTTGAAAGATTATTTAACATTAGCATTTTATAGAATATAAACTCAATTCAAGAGCCCAGGAAGAGATAATGTTTTCAGCAAATGGCACTAGAACACCTGATATCCATATATAAAAAATTAACCTCAACCCTTTATTTCCATCCATGAAAATAACTTGAAGGGATCTATGAACCTAAATAAGAAAGCTTAAAAGTATAAAACTTTAAAAAGAAATTATAAGGAAAAAATATTTATGAATTCAGGATAAGCAAGAACTACCTAGGATACAAAAAACATGATGTATAAAAGAAAAAATTGATAAATGGGATTCCATCAAAATTTAGAACATTAAATTACATCATTAAAATGAAAAGTATTCCTTAAACAGACCATATTTACAATGCATATAACCTATGACAAGAATATATAAAGAATTCTTAGAGCTCATTAATAGACAACCCAATTAAAATGTAGAGGTAAGAAGATGATGAATAGCCAGTATAGCACGAGGAATAGTGTGCAATTCTAGAATCAGAAAAATACTAATCACTGCAGTAATAGGACTGAATTATACACTCATTAGGGAGATGAAGTTAAAAGTTTTAAAAGCCTTGTCATGACTTTTTCTTTTCATTAGATTCTCCTCCTTTGCATTTAATTTGTCACACCCAATGGATTCATTCTGCTGGGTTACCTGGGGTTGTGATCCTCATTGTCTTTTCCTAGGGTATTGTCTAAAATTTTTTGGAGTGCCGGTTTGGTATTCATGAAGTTCCTTAGGTGCTCTTTATCATGACAGTATCTTATTTCTCCATCAATTTTGAAAGATAGTTTTGCAGGGTACATCAATCTGGGTTGGAGGCTATTTTCCTTTGGAGCTTGAACTACATCACTCCAAGCTCTTCTTGCCTTGAGGGTTTGCATTGAGAACTCTGCTGTGATTCTGATGGGCTTTCCTTTGTATGTGATTTGTTTCTTTTCTCTCACTGCTTGTAGAATTTTGTTCTTCTGTTGGATTTCTGGAATCCTAACTATTATATGCCTATGTGTAAATATTTTTGATCAATGCTAGCTGGAGTCCTATATGCCTCACTTATCTGTATGTCAAGTTCTTTTCCCCTCCTTGGGAAGTCTTCTGCCATCACTTCTGTGAACGGTTTTTTTATTCCATCTGCACTCTCTCCTCTTTCTTCATTGACTCCATTCAGTCTTAAATTATTCTTCTTTGCATGGTCTAGCAGTTGCTGGATTGATTTCTTGTGTTCCTTCACAATTTTAAAGCAATTTTTCTTTTCCTCCTCACTAATTGCAATCTTTTCTTCTATATCTGAAATTCTATCCTCACATTGGTTCATTCTGCTGTGCAGACTTTCAGTGGAGTTTTTAATCTCCTGGAAATATGTTTGCATCTGTTTTATGGATTCCATTTGTTTCCTGTGTTGGGATTCCATCATGTTCCTCAGATCCTCTATTTTTTTATCTGTGTCCTCTCTAGATTTATTAATCATGTCTTGCACCATGAGCAAAATCTTTGCTGTTATCTCAGTAATTATTTCTGATTTCATATTTCCCAGAACCTTTTTTGTGCCAGTTCAGAGAGTCCAGGTGGTTGAGTATCAGAGTGTTCTATCTCGTTTCCCTTTGGGGTTGCTTTAGGTGATCTGGAACTGTGTTTTTGAGGCTTGTTTATGTGTTTTCTCTTTTCCAAGCCAGTGTTTGCTTCTGGGGCCCACGTGGCTCACCTTCTCTGCCCTAGATGCTTGGGATGGCAGTGGGGGAGCTTCCTTCCGGGTGGTGGGACCGGTTCAGCTTCTCTGCCCTAGGAGCTTAGGATGGCGACGGGGTGGGGGAGCTTTCTTCCGGGTTCTGGGACCGGCTGAGCTTCTCTGCCCTTGGAGCCTGGGATGGAGGTGGGGAGCGTCCTTCTGGGTGCTGGGACCAGCTCACCTTGTCTCAGGTTTTTTTTTATAGAATGGAGTACTGCTCAGCCAAAAAGAATGAAAAATTGGAGACATTTTTAGCTAACTGGATGCACATTGAGGTGATACTGGTAAGTGAAATAAATAGGACATACGTGTAAATACCAAATAGTTTCTGTAGTGTGAGAAACTGAAAGTGTAAATAAGGACTAAAAGGTATAATAGATAATATGAAATAGAAATAAAAGGGAGAGGGAATCTGGGGGGTGGGGAAAGGAAAGAAGGGAATGGAGATAATATGAGAAAATGAAAAAATGGAAACAAAGTCTTTGTAAATATGGAGGGATGGAGGGGTTGAAGGGAGGGCAGAGTAATGGGGAAAAATTAAGAACTAAGATAGATTACATAAAGGTACAAATGTCCAATGATGAATGTCATTATATTATATACCTAAAATGTACCAATAAAATTAATTTTTTAAAAACCTTTGCATCTCTGAATACAATGCTTAAACTTTTACTCCTTAGATCAATAGAGATAGGCAGCCACTAAAAAGAGTGAAAGAATTGCATCAGTGTGATCACTAGTAAATATACACGTGCATTATATTTATGAGAGAGACAGAGACAGTGATAAAGATCAGAGAGACAAAATGAGATAGACCTAGTCCTTTAATAGTAAGGAAAATAATTCTATGAATATTGTCAGATCAAGTGTAAGACTCTCAAGGTCATAAAAATTTCATATTTCAGTATGGCATACCTGTCTCACATTATCAGTACTGTTTATGGACACTCCTGAATGGTGCTATTTACCTAGGAATTATACAAATAAGGTTTGAATCAATAACATACAAAGAGAAAAACTAGAGGATGGGGGGGAAAAGGCTCTGGTTAATAATCATATGTACCTCAGTTTTAGTTGAATAAGTAGGAAATCATTGGGCAGGAGGAATTTTCCAAGAAATGTGAAGTTACCATTGCACACCAGAAAAACTTGTACTCATATGTCAGTTGGTGAATTTAATTTTCTGGAAAGAAGTGGGCCAGAATTTGGCTTTCTCTAGGAGTTTTGATAAGAAAAAAAACTGGTCTGTTTGACTAGTTTCACACTGTTGTGGAGAAGATCTGACTATCCTGAGAAAAGATGGTGGACCTAAGTGTGGCCACAGACTCTAAGGATTTAGGTGGAGACTGTCTGGGTTCAGCAAGAATTTTAAAAATTATTTTTAAAAAAGTGAACTGTGATGACTAAGGTCTAGGACTTTCCCCCTAGCTCACACACACCATTACCCTCACTAACCGCATAGCTCCATATGTGACAATTGACCCTACAGATCTTAGAGTCAATCCAAAAACTCAATGAAGCAAAGCCAGAAACACAGCTCTGTATACAGTATAAACAAAATTTGACTGGTTCACTTTCCCATGATCTGAATTATATTACATTTCAACTTCTATTTTAAAGAAGCATGAGAATTAAATTTTAAGTTCATTTCTAAAAAATAAAGTATATTGAACATTTTGGATCTTAGATATGACAGATTTTTTGCAATTTTTTATGAATTTATCATTTATTTGTAGGCTTTAACATATTTTACTTTATAATACTTTTTAAAACTTTAATTGGTTATGGCTTAGATGTTAATGATTTTCAGAATTAAATATCAGAAGGCTATTTTAGAATTTAACGGATTTATTTTTCATTTTGTAATTGTTATAATAAAGAATTTCCCATCTCTGTATTTAGATATGAATATAAACTGTTCTTTTAAATTTATTTATCATTATTTTCATACACAAAGAGTGTTTTTAATAATTTTCCCACATTCCTGCTGTCACAGAAATAGAAAACAGCACAAAACATTTTCCATCTCCATAGCCTTCTCAAAATTATCAAATGACCTACAGGTAAAACAGACTATGTCCTATTACTAAACCACAGGATTCATTAACATTTCTTTTAACATAATGAAATAATAGAATTTACTTTTGCTGCTTACTGTATAATAAAATTCACTTAGCTTCCTTATTGTAAACTTTGTCTATTTTATATATATTTTTTTCATGAGCATACAAGAACAGTAATTAGTCAGAAAATCTTTGTTTTCTAATTCTCCATAATGTTTCTTTACTAAAAAGTCAGAGAAATATATAAGAAATGTATTGACCCCTGATGGAATAATAGCTTTCTGTTTCTTTTTCTCCTCTCTGTGCAGCCCCTCCTATCCTTGTCAGCCTAAATTTTGAAGATTGTAAAACTGCTTTCAGACCTGTCTTTAAAAATGTGCTTCAGAATCGCCATGAGTTCGAGGCCAGCCTGGGCTACATACTGAGCATACTGAGAGCCTGTCTCAAACAAACAAACACAAACAGAAAGGTACCTCAGAGTCCATGTATTAAAGGCTCAGTTCCCAGCATGGAACTATTGGAGAGTGTTGGGAACTTTAAGAGACAGAGCCTCATGGAGATTTAGGCCCCTGGGAACATGATTTTGAATGAGATTTTGGGATGCCAGAATCTTGTTTTTGTGCTTTAGCTGCCTGGCCACTCTGAGGTGACTAAGATCCTCTCCTACATGCTTCTACCTTGGTGTACTACTCACCAAAGGACCAAGAGCCCAACTGAACATATACTGAAACCTCCAAAACTGTGAGCCAATATAAAGTTTTCCTCTGTTTAAATTGCTCATCATAGGTATTTTGTTACAGTATCAGAAAGCTGACTAAAATAGAAAATTAGTATTGAGAAGAAGGGTTCTTATATTTGAGATGATGTGGAGAAGTTTTTGAAGTTAGATTGTGAGTTTGGAAGAGTGTGGAAAAGAGGCTAATGAGTGTCTCTACTGATACAAGCAGAGTTTAACTGACAATTCCAGTGGGGACTCAGAAGGCCAGTATTGTAGAAATGTGGAGAGTAACTCAGAAGACCCCATCCATTGTTGGCTCGAAGGCATAAATGTGGAAACTCATTTCAAGGACCTTCTTTCAGAAGAGAGACCATTAGGGTTTACTTCCTATACTTAGCAGTCAAGGCACTCAAGTCAAGCTATAGTTAAAATAGTGCAAGCTATAGTTCAAGCTATAGCTATATTTAAAATAGGTCCAAGTATCACACTAACCAGACATTGTTCACTTGTCCGTGGTATATGAAGGGATAAAGAATGCAAGAATTACGAGGTTATGGGGGCTTCCACTGAGATTTTCAGAGGAAAGCCTCTGAGTCCATGCAATGTGTGGCAAAATTAAATTCTCCATGTTGTGGCTCATGACAGGGCAATGTGTAGAGCTGTAAGAGTGAATCTGAAGCCATAATGGAAACTCAAAAAGACAGAGATTCTAAGAAAAAGGAATAGCTGCAGAGGGAAGTTGTGGATCACGAGCAGAGGCAGCCCAAGATAGTGGCCATGTCAGCTGTAAATGATGAAACCTTAGAGGTAGGACTGCTGGACCCTTTAGGAGCCAAGGTCCTACTACATTGTGCCACTATTGCTAAACATAGAGAACAGGATTTAATATTTGTTCTGCTGGGTTTTGGTGTTGCTTTGATTCAATCCCTTCTTGTTATTTTCTTATTCCTTCTTTTTCAAATGGAAATGTTTACCCTGTGAGATTGTATCTTGGAAATATGGTTATCCTATATATAGTAGAATCTTTAACAGCTTCCCAAACTTCTACCCATTAGATGTCAGTGGTACCTTCTCTTGCTACCTACTGTTGCAACAACTAAGCATCTTTCCAGACACTGATGAACAAACCCTGTGACTCCTGATTTGTCAACTCTATTGTATTAAAAAATGACTAGTAGATTAGTATCGGATTTCAGTTACTATATATGGTCTCTAGCCCATCTGTTCCTCTGTTCTGCTTTCTGGCTGCCATGAACTAAGCAGCTTTGCTCTACCACACCCTTACACTATGAGATTTCTGCCTTGAGTCTGTTGACCATGTACCTAATCTCCTGAAAACGTGAGCTTAATTAAATCTTTCCTCCTTTAAATTGTGGCTACCAGGTACTGAGTGTCAGCAATGGGAACGTTAATACATCCCTGGTAGGTGAAATTACTTCCACACACATCTTGAGAAGAACTGATTTAATATGTTGGATTGTCTTTTTAATTTTCAGGTTGTTTGAAACTAAATCTCAGTCTGGTTATTAAAGAATATTTAAATGTATCACAACAAATTAACCCACCCCATCTCTTAACAGAGCTACAGTTGCACAACTGTTATTGTTAGGCAAGATTATTACTTTGAGTTTCTCTTTACATTAGAAGACAAAATGATTTTTAAACTCCTTGAATTTGCTGATCTATAGTTGAATGTACTTGGAGTTGTTTCTGCATCCTCTGTTCTGCCCCAATGAGCCTCACATCTGTTTTTGTAACAGTAGCTTTGTAATATAACTTCAGTCTAGGATTGTGATGCCTCTCACTTTGCTCTTTTTACTCAGGATTGTTTTTTCTATTCTAGATGTTTTCTGGTTCCATGTGAATTTTAGGAATGTTTTCTAAAGTTCTGTGAAGAATGCTTTTGGAATTTTGATTGGGATTGCATTAAATCTTTGTAGCAATTTTGAAAGTATAGCCATTTTGTCTATAATGGTTCTGTCTATCCAGGAACAGGGGATATCTTTCCATTTTCTGATCTTTTCTTAGATTTCCTTTTGCAGACTACTATATGCTAGAGAGGCTATGGGGAAAAAGACATTCTTTTACACTGTTGGTGAGAAAGAAAAGTAGTATTATAGAAATCACTGTAGGATACAGTATAGAAATTCTTCAAAAAACTAAAACTAGAAATTCCATTTGACTCAGCTATTTCCCTTCTAGATATTTCTCTGAAAGGGCTAAAGTCATCCTAGCACAGTGACACATGCATACCCATGTTTATAGCAGCACAATTTATAACAGCTAAATCTTGGAAACAGCCCACATGCCCATCAACAGATAAATGGATAAAGACAATATGATGTTTACACACCATGGAGTACTACTCCACCTTAAAGAAGGATAGATTTGAGTCATTCGCAGGAAAATGGATGAACCTTGAGACCATAGTGTTAGTGAAATAAATCAGACATAAAAGCTTAAAAATTTTTTTTCTCTTATATGAGAAACCCAGAGTAAAACTAAGGAGCAAGATAATAAGTGGGGAGATAGACCATACTCAGCAGTAAAGGGCATCAAGAAATGGAGGGGGAAAGAAAGAAGAGGATAAGGGATGAAACAAAAATAATTGGGATATGTTACATACATGTTCCAACTCTACACAAGAAATATAAACATTATATACTCCAAACATGTACCAAAAAAAAAAAAAAAAAGAAAAAAGAAAGAAAAGGCTCAAGGAATAAGTAGAGAGGGCAGGGAAAAGAAACAAATGAGAATGAAAAAAGGAATTAAATTGTGTTATGCAAATGTATCAACTTTCCACAATAGTAAACATTATGAACAACACATATGCATTAAAATAAAAAACAAAAAGAAAATAAAATGTCTTGCAATTTCATGTTATGTAATATTTTAATATAGTATATTTTATTGTAATATATATCACAGTTTATATTATTTATTTTCCCATTGCTGAGACAAAATATCTGACACCCATAATTTAAAGGAGAAGAGGTTTAATTTCACTGTTTTCAGTAAGTTCAGTCCATGGGTAGAGAGAAGGGAAGAGCTGGAGGGGAAGATGTATCTTCCCAAGACACACCCCCAGTGACACTAGTATTCCAAACAGCCCTACCTCCTAATCTCAGATTTAGCTAAGAACTCATCAATGAATCAATCCTCTAATGACTGTACACCCCTATGATTCAGTCATGTGTCAAAAGCCCCATCTCTGAACATAGGAGACTTTCAGGGGATATTCTAGATCTAAACAATAACAAACCATTGAATGAGCATAAAACTTGGATTTGTTTCACATATACGCATATTATCTCCTTGCTTATATGAATGTAGGAAAGTTATTTAGCTACTAGAAGCCCAAAATTATTAATGTAATACTATTCATGGAGCATTTTAAAACAATATGATTGTGGATAACAGTAGTATCATATTTCACATGATCCTTGATACTCAAGAAGTACATAATAAATAATGCTGAGTATTGTTATTAATATGTGAAAATTTAATTTTGCTGATTAATGTGGAAGAGTCATAACTCTTTTTTTTTCCCATTAAGTTTATTGGTACATGTTAGGTATAAAATACAGTTACATTCATCATTGGGTTCCTGTAGGTATACATGATGTACCTTGGTTCTTATTTTTTTCCCATTCCCTTGCCCTCCCTTCACCCCCTCCACCCTTCCCTATTTGCAAAGACTTTGTTTCCATTTTTTTCCTTTTCTCATAATTTTTCTTTTCCCTTTTTTCCTTTCCCCTATCCCTCCCACTTCCCCTACTCCTTTAGACCTTTACTTCCTCTTACATAATATCAATTATACATTTTTTAAATTAGAATATCAAGATCTAGGAGACACTACCACAGATTATATAGAATTTAAAAGGTATAGAAAGCATATTACAAAAATCTTTTTTGAAATAAATTTGACAACTTCTAAGAAGTAACTTGGAAGACAAATTAATGGAACTAACTCTGGAGGAAATATAAAATTTGAGTAGCACCTATTAAAGAAAGTATATTCCTAGCTTGAAAACCTACCTATATGACAACAGCAGGCTCATAAACATTTTAATTGATAAATTATATCAAACAATTAAAGCAGAAAAAAGAAGGAACACTTCTCCCTTCATTCTGGGAACTCAACATTGTGCTAATCCTAAAACTGGATAAAGATAATAGAAGAAAAAAGTATGAACATAGATAGAAATTTGTTTAACAAAGAAAACTATTAGAAGTCAGATCTGGCAGGATGTAGAAACTGGCATTGTTATAGGAATGGCAGTGTTGATTCAGCATTGGAAGATCCACCCCCAAAAGTCATCATTTTAACAGAGGAAAGGAAAAAGCCATATGATCCTGTCACTAGTTGGAGAAAAAGTATCAAACTAAATTCTACAGCTGTTCATGGTAAAAGCTATCAGGAGACTAGAAGTAGAACACAAACTTCTCAACAGATTAAAGACATGTACTCTATACTTCCAGTGAGAATGCCTTATATGAATGAAGAAGATACAATGCTTCCTCCTTAAGGTGGGGAACAAGGACAGATATGCTTACTCTTCATCTTTCCATTAAACTTTGAAATGTATGCCCCACCAAAATAGTCTGGCAATAAAATGACACAATTAGGATAGGACTGGCAAGGTAGAAGCAAAATCTTTATATATAGATGAAATGATCATCTAAAGAGAAAAATACTAAGAAATCTCTAGGAGCCCCTAGAACTTGTATTTGAATTTAGCAGGATTAGAAAACACAAGCTATATATAAAAATTCAGGTCTGTGTATACTTGCTATAAATGAAGAATTGGATATTGAAATTTAAAAGTTATGTAGGAGTACAAAGGACCTAGAAAAGTTAAAAAACAAAAACAAAACAATGTTGGAAGACGTTTAGTCCCTAATTTCAAGCCTTTTTCTAAAGCTACAGTAATCAAGGCAGTGTTGGTGTAAGGAAAGACATGTAGATCATTTGAATAAAACAGAGAATCTAGAAATAGAATCACACATATATGGTCCAGTGAGTTCTGAAAGATTATCTAACATTAGCATTTTATAGGATATAAACTCAATTCAAGAGCCCAGGAAGAGATAGTGTTTTCAGCAAAAGGCACTAGAACACCTGAAATCCATATATAAAAAATTAACCAAAACCCTTTATTTCCATACATGAAAATAACTTGAAGGGATCTATGAACCTAAATATGAAAGCCTAAAAGTATAAAACTTTAAGAAGAAATTATAAAGGAAAATGTTTATGAATTCAGGGTAGGCAAGAACTACCTAGGATACAAAAAACATGATGTATGAAAGAAAAAAATTGATAAATGAGATTCCATCAAAATTTAGAACTTTAAATGACATCATTAAAATGAAAAGTAGTCCTTAAACAGACCATATTTACAATGCATATAACCTATGACCAGAATATATATAAAGAACTCTTATAGCTCATTAATAGACAACCCAACTAAAAAATAAACATAAGAAGATGATAAATAGCTAGTACAGCACAAGGAATGATGTGCAACTCTAGAATCAGAAAAATACTAGTCAGCACAATAACAAGATTGAATTATACATTCATTAGGGAGATGAAGTTAAGAGTTTAAAGTTTTAAAAGCCTTGTTATGACTTTTTCTTTTTGTTGGATTCTCCCCCTTTGCGTTTAATTTGTCACCCCCAATGGATTCATTCTGCTTGGTTACCTGGGGTTGTGATCCTCATTGTCTTTTCCTAGGGTATTGTCAAAAAGTTTTTGGAGTGCCAGTTTGATATTCATGAAGTTCCTGAGGTGCTCTTTATCATGAAAGTATCTTATTTCTCCATCAATTTTGAAAGATAGTTTTGCAGGGTACATCAATCTGGGTTGGAAGCTATTTTCCTTTAGAGCTTGAAATACATCACTCCAAGCTCTTCTTGCCTTGAGGCTTTGCATTGAGAAGTCTGCTGTGATTCTGAAGGGCTTTCCTTTGTATGTGATTTGTTTCTTTTCTCTCACTGCTTGTAGAATTTTGTTCTTCTGTTGGATTTCTGGAATCCTAACTATTATATGCCTATGTGTAGTTTTTTTGATCAAGGCTATTTGGAGTCCTCTATGCCTCACTTATCTGTACGTCAAGTTCTTTTCCCCTGCTTGGGAAGTTTTCTGCCATCACTTCTGTGAACAGATTTTTTATGTCATCTGCACTCTCTCCTCTTTCTTCATTGACTCCATTCAGTCTTAAATTATTCTTCTTTGCATGGTCTAGCAGCTGCTGGATTGATTTCTTGTGTTCCTTTACAATTTTAAGCAATTCTTCTTTTCCTGGTCACTAATTGCAATCTTATCTTCTATATCTGAAATTCGATCCTCACATTGGTTCATTCTGCTGTGCAGACTTTCAATGGAGTTTTTAATCTCCTGAAAATCTGTTTGCACCTGTTTTATGGATTCCATTTTTTTCCTATGTTGGGATTCCATCATGTTCCTCAGATCCTCAATTTTTTAAATCTGTATCCTCTCTAGATTTATTAATCATGTCTTAAACTATGAGCATAATCTTTGCTGTTATCTGAGTAATTATTTCTGATTTCATTTTTCCCAGATCCTCTTTTGTTGCCAGTTCAGAGAGTCCAGGTATTTGAGTATCAGATTGTTCCATCTCGTTTCCCTTTGGGGTTGCTGTAGGTGATCCGGAAGTCTGTTTTTTGAGGCTTGTTTACATGTCTTCTCATTTCCCCAGGCAGGGGGGAGTGTGCTTCTGGCACCCATGCTTCTCAGCTTCTCTGCCCTAGGACTGTGGGATGGAGAGGGGTAGCTTCCTTCCAGCTTCTGGGACTGGCTCAGCTTCTCTGCCCCAGGAGCTTGGGTTGGCAGCAGGGGAGCTTCCTTCTGGGTGCTGGGATGGCTCAGCTTCTCTGCCCTCAGAGTCATAACTCTTTAGTGGATCTCCTGAGGATCATTTTATCATATTTTAGTCGCTGTTATCTCACCTAAGGCACTTTCAATACCTATTATTGAGCATGGTATGTATGGTTTTATATAGAAAAGAACAAAAGTGAATAAAATATCATCTTTCTGAAAATTATAGCCTAGACAGCAGTAATAGGTAATTAACTGTTTGTATGATGGTCAAAGTAGGACTGTAATTTTAGGGTACAACTGTGCTCACCAGGATCCATAGTCCACAAGGTGGCCTGGGTTGTGTCATTAAGCCTAGACTGTTGAACAGGCTTTCCTGTAATTGCCTCTGCCCCTTTGTCTTCATACTCATCCCAGCCTCTGGATACCACCTGCTCCTAAGGTCCACCATTCCTCTGTGACAGGTAAACTTTGTGTACTGAGTCTGAGGTTTGTTATATGACTTATGAACAAGATTCCTCTATTTTAAACACAAATGTTTACAAGATAAAGAATATTTCAAACCACAAAATAATCTCTAAGTCAGCCTGGAGATGTGGTGCAGTGGTAGAGCACTTGTTGAGCCTGTGCAAGGGAGGTCCTCAGTTCAATTCCCAGAATGAAACATACACACACACACACACACTTCATTACATACATAAATTACTTTGTATATTAGATAGTAAAATATTAAGTGATAAAGGGAGTTTAGGATTACTGCATGGTATGTATTTAGACTTATGTCAATCTCAAATTACTTTACATTAGACTAGAATCAAGATTCTTTTTGTCTAAATGGATGGTCAGTTATTCAAGATCTTCCCACTCTCATCCTTTCCTCCACCCCTGCCTCTAGGACTTCACTTTCCAGATTGGATTGCTTTGGACATCTGTATTTTGTTTTGTTTTTTAAGGAAAATCAAATGATTCCATTAATAGAGATCTATTTCTGAAATATATATTGTTTTATTGATAAGTTTATTTTATATCATTTCCAAGTGAATTGATTACTATATCATTTTGAGTCTTGAAAACAGGTAGTGTAAGTTTTACAATCTTGTTTGTCTTTATCGAGATAGTTAAAATTCTGCTTTTTTTCCTGAAAAGTCTGTGTCCTACATGGTGACCAGCAGTGCATACATAAGCTTGCACTGGAGTACTTCACATTCAGCCAGCAATTTGGACAAAGTTTAAATGCATAATCCAAGACTCCCTCTTGATTCCTTCTGTCCACTTTTTATCATTTTTCCTTACTTTCTTCTAGCTGCTGGGATCATACCATATTATGCCTTCTGTTTTCTAACTAAAAAGATTCTAAATTTGCATCAAAATTTTAGCATTGTCATCAACTAGGTCTTAGTTTCAGAGAAAAAAGCTATATTTCCTAATTCAAATTGTCAGCTTCATAAAAGGCTCTACATATTTTTTGTATCTTAATATATTTTCATAGTTTTACATTTCCACATGTGCATATCATATATTCATTGTATACATATGTGCATAGATATTATTATTTATATATGATTACATAATCATGCATACATATTTGTGTGTAAGTATAAATAAACATTTCAGATTTTTAAATGTGACATGATATCTATTACTTCTTCCTTTCTCTATTTCACATCTACATGTACATCAGTCAGTATACATTCAAATTCTTCTCTTTCCAAAATTCCTTACCGTTTCTCTCTTTTCATGGGTTTTATATTAAACAATTAAGAAATAAAATTTCTTCCTCAGTCTGACTTAGTTTCCTCAAGTCACATTTTTCTATCACTTTTACATGCACAAAAGCCACATTTTTCTGGGAGTGTTTGGGTAGGTTGATATTCTCAGTAATATTGTCACAGCATGATAAAATCATAATGTAATTTTCTTTCTGAACTTTGAATTTAGTTCATACTTTGGAATATGGAGTTACAACAAAACAAATCTCACCATCTGGTGTTTTGTGAGTCATAATATTTTTACCTTTATTGTCACTGCAATTTTTTCACAAATTTATAAGCATGTGAGAATAAACATACACCATTGGCAGTTGAGTTTGTCAGCACAATAGACATTTAGAACATGTAATTGCCAAGAAAACATTTGCAATGAAAATGATTTTGAGGGTAAGTAATACCTTTAACATAAAAATATAAATTCCCAGGACTTCTGATTTTTACATCACTGACTTGGCAAGAAACATTTTTATATGAAGAATTATATGTATTGACAGTTGCAGAGCAACAGAAACCTACAAGCAACAATTTACTATGTTATCAACATAGAGATCAACCTTAGTGAAAAACCAATGTTTTTTCTGTTGTAGCTAAAAATCTGACTATACAGGTGATGCTTCAAAGAGATAATTCTATAAAACAGTCTTCACCAATCATGTTTTCTGATACTGCAGATTGTGAGTTTTGAGCCCAGGTTGTGAAAATTAGTGATTTAGCAAGGCCCAGTCTGAGAACAACAATAAATGGGAGGTCAATATGAAGGCCCTGGGAGGTTCAATCTCCAGTACAAAAAAAAAAAAAAATCATGAATCTATGTGAGAGTGAGTTGGTAGGAACACAGAAAATTTCACATACGAGATGTTAGAGCTAAATTTTGAGAACCCACATAGGCTTTACTTACAATATACGATATAAAGGGTAGGAAATTTTAGAATGAGAAATGCAAGGGCCGGGAATGAGGCTCAGTGGTACCGCCACCTGCCTCACAAGTGTAAGGTCCCAAGTTCGATCCCCGGTACAAAAAATAAAGAAAGAAATCCAAAACATATTTTACTGACCAGCGATAAAAATGCAAATTCAAAAACTGTGTCTTTTGACATAATGTTTCAATATGGAATATGGATACACATACATAATTTATCATATACCATCTGCTAAATTTAGGTATAGGGGTTACAGAAATATTCTCATTATTTTACCCAAATCTTATTAAATATTGAGTAAATAAAAATATAATCACAGAATATATAATACTTTACTGATAGCTTCTATGTGATGCCTTAGAAAATAATTTTCCTATGCCCAGGTGTTAAAAGTCTGATCATGTATTTTAAGAACAGAGAATTACATTTTTACCATGTCATTGAAGGCAATTGTAGGGTAGTTTCAGACTATAATCTTTTGTAATATTGTAGTATTTCTTTGCACTAACCTGTGCACAATTGAGTTAATACATTTTGTTATTAGAATTTCACAGATCTAATGCATGAAGTAGTTTATATTCTTTCCTTCAGATTTACTAATCTAGAAACAAATAGTTTGTTTTAAACTGTAAAACATACATGTAACTGAGTTATTTCTTGTTTTAAGGGTGGGTAGTAGATAGTGAAATGTCTTCAAGTAAAATATTAAGGTCCTCAACTATAGGTTTCACTTCTTCCTGGAGTTCTTAGACTCTTCTGTATGCCAAAGTTTCTGGGAGTAGAGGTGGCTGTCAGTACTCAAAGAAGCTTTCATGACGGAGGATTACAGAACTGTATGATTTTTTCCTCCGTAACAAGTTCTTTGTCAGGGGTGCATGCTTAAAAGATGTAGCTTTGGGCTCTCTGTTGAAATGCAAAAGTCTAAAAAATTTCCCCTTATTCTGGTCACGTAAAGCTGTTAATGCCTTTTGAAAATCCAATTCTTCAGCAGTACACCTGGGCAGATCCTCCTGCGTCCAGTATCTTTTACCACTGATCAAAATTACCTTCTCAGATTGTATTCCTATTCCTGGTTTTCCTTAAAATATTAATGTAAATTAATATTTATTAATGAAGGGTTCAGTTAATCAATATTCATAATTTTTCATGACTTTTTCCCTAATTTGTTATTTTATTTCCTCAAAATGCTTATTCAAGAATAAAATGATTGAGAACTCTTCACATGTCATCAGAAGGCAACACATGGAAGGCTTCATTTTAGGTGGTGTAAGGAATGCAAAAAAAGTTGAATTTAGCCCTGGCTCAACAGCCAAATTAGGAGAATTTGGGGGAGGGTCATCAGTATGCAAACTTGAAGCAGCTGAGATAATTTAATTTGTTAAATATTTTAAAAGGAAGACACAATCACATGTACTAGAGGAGTTAACAATTGAGTAAAATTTATGAAAAGATAAAGTGTAACATGTAGTAAAAGCAAGTGTCAGGAAGGAGAAGGAAATAAATGTGACTTAGAGCCTAGCAAGAAGCAAGGAAGCAAGCAAAGGGCCCCAAATCAGTGTGCCTGGGCATCACTCTTTGGGAGTATGGCTTTAAACACTATCTCTGAAGCATGGGAGATTGGGTGCTGCCTGTAGACTCCCAAGACTTCCTCCACTAGGCCAGAGTACTTTCCTCCAGGTTTGGCTGTTGGCTCATAATTCCTCCAAGGCCAGACGCATTACCCTCACCAGACTTAGAATTCACTCTCTGAGGTTATATCACACCCAGTATCCAATGACAAAGTAAGTATGGGATACAAAGATAGCTGCCACCCAGCCCCACTCGCCTCAAGATGGAACCTTCACTCTGTAAGAGGAATTCTTCAATCTATCATTTAAAAATAATTATTATCTACAATTCTGCTGTTTGGAATCCTGACCTAAGATTATGCCAAAAGTGATCCTCAAACACAGACTATAAGATTGAGGTTCTGACAGTGGATACTTCTAGGATGATGGCAATACATAACCCAGTGAGGTAGGAAAAATATTTTTAGTACCTGAAATGGTTTAGTAGCATAGCTATTAAAACATTGTTGATTAACTAGAACAGATTGATGTGGAAGGGAATTCTGTAGGTGGTGAACTATCTTTAAAGATTCAGAGATGTCATAGAAATAGTAGCTATATGGACTATGGAATTTCATGATTATTGGTACGTGATACTAGAGACTCACATCTACATTCAGTCTTGTGAGAAGGTCAGAAAGCCTGCTCAGTAGCTCTTATTGAGACTCTCATTTTTCATCGTCAGAAGTCAGAAGATCAAGCATAGGACATAATTTTAAGAGTGGAAGATGTGTGAAGAAAATTGAATGTTAGGGTAGACTACTACCACATATCAAAAATAGAAGAATAGATTCTCAGGAAGGAATCCTCAGATTCTTTTATCTAGGTAGATACACTTGAGAACCTAAAACACTCAGACCTATCTTTGCACCTTAAAATGTAGTCAATTGCACCTCCTAAATGTGGAGTAGACTCAAATGAGGTAGATGACTCACAAAACAATGCTTCAATTCTTTGGGATCTGACACTACCTACCCTCATGATCATGCATAATTACAGAAAGTAAAAAGAATTTAAGTAAAACATTTGTCCTAGTTAGAAAAAGATTTGGTTAAAAATAATAATTTGAGTAAACAACATTTATGTTTGAAATGAAAAAATTACTATGAGAAAAATATTTATTGTACTTAGTATTGCTAATTAGATTGTCATTAAGCAGAATCCAATCTTGAAAGCATTTAGCCTTCTAAAAGAGGACATAGGTTATGTGATAAAGGAACTGTGAAACCTGGTTAACATGTATCATCACGAAAAAAAGAAAATATTCCCAGGAGTGTATTCTGAGAGTGCTAGATCAAAGGTGACATATTATAAGTTAAAAAAAAGTTTTCTCATGATGGAATATCCTCCCATGACACAGGATTTGATATTCTGACAAGGGACCTAGAAAGTAATTACAGTATACCATTTTATTGACATTTGTAAACTTGGGAATCAAAGTAAGCCATATTCAATGAAATAGAAAAAAATTGGTAATATACTGCAGTAAAGGATGAAAAAGCTCAAAGCTTTAGGGATACTAGACTGGTTCTACCATAAAAGACTAAAAACCTATAAGGTAATATTTTCCAAGATGAAGACAGATATGTTTACAAAGAGGGCAGCCCATCACAGAGATCAATGATGATTGTCCTTTCTAAGGCAGGACTGATGACACATTAATAACAGACACACATACACACATACACACACACACTCCTTTATGTTAATGGGAGGCTAGAATCCCAGCAAAGTAAAAGGCAGCAAAGTCAGAATGGCAGCAAGGGATACCTGGCTCACAGTGGTCTGTGGATGTTCTAGAAGACCATAGCAGTCTTCTTGACCTAGAGTGGGTCCTGATCAAAATGGATAATTGGCCAACTGCAATACTCATATATCTATCACGCATATCACACACACACACACACACACACACACACGTGTATTTGTATAGGAATAAGCAAAATTCTTATGAATGAAAATACTGAAGAATCAAAATCCATGTTTCTTAACTTGAACTAGTTCTCAGAAAACTCATTGATGGAAGAAGATATCAGATATCTAAAAGAAATATCTTGCAACAAGGGCGTGGAGATAATATATGTTATTGATGCCCTTCCCCCAATCTCTTCATTGGGCTAGTGCACAATTTCCCCAAATTTGGGGAGCAGTGAGAGTATACTGTTGCCCCACTTACGGGACACTGATTTTGGAGGAACAAGAGAAGAGCTGCGTTGATCAGGAGATAAGGAACCTTCTAGAGCTTTCAGAGGTACTGACAGGGTACAAAGTGCTCTCCCTTTTCCCCAAAGTGAGACCAACTGTGTCATATAGTTGGTGGTGCAAGATGAAGGTAGTCTCCCGCTGACATTACTTCCTTGTTCAGTTTCCTCTTTCTCATTATTCTAAAAACGCTGCTTCTCTGAATCATTGTCCCAAAAGTCACTATTTCTGATTCTGCTTCTAAGAGAACTCAACTTTAAAAACATATTCAAAGTCAAAATCCTATCTGCATCTGGTGCTCTGCTTAATGATTGGTACCCGGCTGAGTAATAGCAAAAATAATTCTGGATCTGGCAGTGGCTATATGGTAGATGTGAGAGCTTCTCTATATACACCTTATTTCCCATTGTCTGCAAAATTGAGGTAATACTGGTTGTAGTACATATGGAAAAATGCATTCTTGTAGAAATATTCATGATAAGACCTAGTTTACAGTGAGTGTTCGATACATGACAAATATATTTATTATGCATGTTTAAATATCTCTTAGGTGTCTTTATATGATATTTAAAATTAATACTTGCTAATATTAAACCACTACATGTCAGTGTGCCATGAACTGATTTAGTGTTTTATGTACATCCATGTAAGTCAGTAATTCTATATAATTATTATTATTTATATTTGTATATTGCACATAAAAAACTGAGGAATTGATGAATACATGGAATACCCAAATTCTCATAGCTGATAAACAGAGTTGTGGTATTTACTCCAAACTCTGATTCTCTAGGGTACATGCTCTCAACCACTACAGTTCTCTGACTCTTTCTCAGGAACCTAATGACAATGCAAACAAAAGTTAAGAATTAACATTTAGGGACTACAATTATAGTTCAATGCTAGTCTGTGTAATTTGAATACTTTTTATGGTGGGATTTTAAAGAGAAAATATAAATATTTTTGTCTCTCTAACTACTGTCGTCATTTTTAACACTTTTTGGGGATATATTCAGTTATTGAGATATATTAGAAGGATTAAAAATCCTAGAAAATACCTTTTATTTTTACACTTTGATCTCTATTATAATGTAAAAATGGTTTGAATGGGAATGTATGACTATTGTGTCTTATCAGAGAAATTCTGGAAGCAGCTTGGTACAAAAATCTGGTAATATAATAAGTCATAGTTCTGCTTTATAGAATTTGAACCTTTATAGATCCATTCTTATCGTGAAGATTAGCTTTTGAGAACTATTTCATTTATAGAAAATTCCTATAAAAATAATATGGGAAAGAAAATACCCTCCTTGGTGTTTATCTTTTTTGAAATTTTTTTTATGATGGAAACTATGAAACTATAATTTAAAAAATTATATATGATATAATTCACAATACTTTTATAGTTTATTTTCACATAATGAACACATTTTCCTAGTTTTAGGAATGCATATTACTGGAAACATAATTGTAATGATTACTTCATGTATTTGCCCACCAATTTACTTAGCAGCTAACTTCCATGGTTGCACTGTGAAGTAATTATGATGACCTTCATTGTATAAATGAGGAAACTGGGGCATGAGGATGCAAAACATCTGCCACATTCACACAGCTACTAAGTGGTAAAACTGAAACTGGAATACAGGGACTATGTCACATCAAAGCCCATTCTCATTTTAATCAATGTTCTGCCACTTCCTTGAAAAGCAGTTCAGAATCATTTGATTTTTCGAAAATGTAAGACATATGTAGACATATTGAGAAGCAGTGCGTGGGAGAGGAAATGAATATGGCCTTGGGTAATTACGCTGATTGACAGAACTACAATTTTATGCGAATGCTTGTGATATTTGAGTAAGCTCCTTTCCATTGATTTATTTATTTTATTTATTTATTTTTCCTTTCCATTGATTTGTAACAGGATGCAACTTTAGATGTCCAAATATCCAACAAATTCAATGAAGAAAAAGAAGTCAAATTTTAAAAATTACTATATAAATTTATAAGATGAGATAAAAGCAGTGTGTAAAGAACAGTGCATCAGTGTCAAATAGATGTGAATTGTAGCTTTTTACCTTCAGATAATTTCTAATCTAGTGCTTCCTTCCCTTCTCCTATAAAGTAAGAACTTTACTTTACCATGTATGGTTGTGTAGGACATTAGAAAACATTCAGCAGGCACATGGTAATCAGTGCTACCATCATTATTAACCAGACATTTACAGTCTTTATGACAGCCATATTACAAGACTTTAGGGTTTTCTTTTTCTATGCAAATGACATTATATAGTACAAAATCCAATCATTATTATAATTAAACAAAACAAAATTGATAAAAGAACTACTTTAAATAGGCTTTGTGTTACTTTAGAACTCAGGAAAGTACACTAATTATACTAATTTCCTAGGACCTCTATACAAAGTTGTCATAAACTATGTAGCTTACAATGATATAAATTTATTCTCCCCAGGTTCTAGAGGACAGAAATCTGAATTCAAGGTGTGGGCAAGACCATGCTCCCACCAAAGACTCAAGAAAATGCTCTTTCTTTGATTTTTCCAGTTAGTGCTAGGTCCAGAAATTCCTTGGTTTGTTGACGGATCATTAGAATCTCTACCTCCAATGGTGACATTCCTGTCTTCTCCATCTGTGTGCGGCCCCAATTTTCCTCTTATAAAGATACCAGCCATACTGCATTACACATCCGACTTAGTCCGGTATGATCACATCTAAACTAAACATATCTGCAGTGATCCTCTTTCTGAACAATGATAATGGGGTGAGAGAGTATGATTTCAACATAGAGAACATGGTAAAACCTATGGCAATATTTAAACTTTTTTTTTGAATTATGGCTCTATTTCAATGAACCTAGCTTTGTTTCTAGCAACGGCAGTGCTGGAAACAAACTAATATGAAATCAATTTCTCCGTTTTTACTTCTGCTTCACTCCTGGATTTTCTTGGTTGGTACTGTTCTGTCTGTTGGATTTCCTCAGACTACATATTTTCCTAATTACTACATTGCCACAGACATTCTGTGGATGGTTCTTTTATTTGTATGTACGAGGATATTCTGGTTGTGAGTCTCACTTAGCACAGTTACAGTGTGGTGCTACTTTCTAGTATCTTATTAGATTGTTTATGGAGAAAATTTAATTTATCATTAGTAACTTATTAGTAATTTAAAACAGTAACTTATAGATGCTTAGGTGATTAAAAAATGACTTTTTTGAAAGAAAAGGTTTCAGTATATTCATATATATTAAGTTGGGAATATATTATTGATCTAGAAGCATACTGTAGGGAACGATATTGGTAATATCGAGATCAGTAAATCAAAGTTGTTGCTACAAACTCTAGGGAGTTTCCTGATGCTCTTCATGTTTTCATATCATCCTCTTACTCTTTTCTTGTATATGTTGTGATGTAGATGCACATTTATTTTCAGTTTTTATAAAATTACAGTATTGATATTACTTTAGTGCAAACTACTTAGCAATGCTTTAGATAATTTTATACGAAAAAAATCTCAAAATTAATAAATCTAGCATTGTTGAAAATTATTCCTCATAAAACAAATGAAAGAGAATTTCTTCTTGTTCATGTTCATAGTGTAGTTTTGGCTTGTCAAGCACATTTATTGCTAAAATGCCAAGTGAATTTTTTAAAATACATTAAGCCAACATATTTGTACCAGCACTGTGGCAAGCATTTGGAAGTTACAAAGATACAAAAATCAGAGCCTAAAATGGCAAGAAGATTTAATTCTAGAAAGAAAATATGATGAACTAAATGATCAACAACTACATTCACGAAGACCAAATTAAACCAAAGCCATATACATAGGAACATAATACACTGTAAATGAAACAGAAGTGATTGCTTTTGCAAGATGAATGCAGGTTTCTGAGAAGAACATTGCAAAAAAGCAGACACCAGCATGGACAGGAGTCATACCTTGTTTGAGTTTTACTTCTTTTGATCTGTAAAGTTAAGATGTTAATATGCACTTTGGAAAACTATTTTGAAAATGTAAGATTAAAAAATGTGAAAATGCTCTGTAAATTGTTAAGTACTATCTGAAGTGAATTGCTGTTCTTATAATATTTTACTACCAGAAACACTGGCTCAATTTTGAGAGGAGATAACGTTCTAACAGTAGTGCAGTGTACCATTAACTAGATTGTTTTGAGAATGATACCTCTGGGTAGGAAAACAAAATGGAACAAATATGTCTGCATTTAACTCTATTTCTTAAATCTATAATCCAAAAATAACTATTTGCTCTTTTGGAAGTTTAGCCAATCTAAACAATAAAATAAAGGGTTTGGAGATTTATCTTTTTCTTACAGAAAAAAATGCTATAAGCAATACTTTTAAAGAATTCTGGTCCTCTAGCTCACTGTATATTCCATATAAGGAGCACTAGAATATAATTTTCATTATGATGTAATTTTACAAATATTTTTGTGAAGAGACTAAATTTTTTCTGCCAAAGTCAATAGAGATTTGTATAGTTCAACCCCTTTATGAAAGAAGGGAGTAGATTTATTTTTTCTTTTCCTATAGTTTTTATGAAATCTTCGAATTCTCTCTAGCTTTTTCTTCAATAGTTTCAATACTAATGTGAGAGGTGTGACATAGATAAGATTTTTAAGAATTTAAATTAAAAACTTAAAGGCTTCCAAAACAGATTCATGCTCTATTTGTATGACATAATTTTGAAGGCTTTCACAATGAGACAATGGGTTAAAAAGATTTGATGTGAAATAATTCAAAAAAAGGTAAAACAAAAAGACCTTGATAAATAACAAGTACCAAGTTGCCATTTGATTAGTTCAAAAATTTACTTTTATGTATTTTAATGCCAGAACACACAGATTTTTCTCTTTTGTTGTCCTTTTGCCTCCATACCAACTTCTACAAACTATTTCTCATTACTGGTTAAAAAATAAAAGTGGGAGAGGAAAATACGCTAAGTGAAAATTTTATTGATAAGAGAATGACATTTTAAATATTTTCAGTGAATTAAAATAATTAAGTGCCAAGAACTGAGGTAGTGGGAAATTTTGATAAGCTCTGCTTTCTTAGTAGATTCTAAGTATATGTGCTACCAAAAGAAAGCTCTAATTTTTCTATGTTAGATTAGTCCTTCTAATCTTCCTAACTTCCTAAAATGTGTTATCCTAATAAAGCAGAGGATGAAAAAAGTGACTCTAATAGTTTGTGATGCATGATTTTTTCCTTTTTATCTCAGATTTTCAGCAGCTGTCCCAAAAGCCAATTCAGAAGTTGTGATATACACTTACCTACTGAAGTAAAATTCCAGATGACCAATTGAGTCTCTTCAAAAGATTTTGAAGCCAGCTTTGCCAGGTGAGGCTCATCATTCACTGTACGCAGTAAAAAGAATTGCATGGAACATGTCAGAGATCCGATGGCACTGGTGTAAGAATCTATTCAGAAGGTATAGATGGTGCCGTCTGTGGTTCCCTCTTCCTTGGTGAGATTGGGAAGATCAAAAGAAGAAAATGGCAAAAACTGCACATAAACTAAGATGTAATATTGTGAAGACATTTACTTCATTGTCATATCTACTTTTCTTTCCTTTTTTCTTTTTTTATTTTTTTGCTAAAAAATAATCAAATTCTGAGGATTTTTTCAAACTTTCATGTAGAACAATCTTGTTTCAGCAAATAAAAATCAATGCATAAGGTATTATAAGTAATCAAAAACTTATTTAAAATATTTAGCCTATAATAGAAATTCTATAAATATTTATTAAATTTATGAATTGATATTAGATTTTAGACAGAAGTGGCAAACTCATAGCATGACCCAAGTGAAATATATTTTCAGAAGATTAAGCAGCATTGCCTGAATGAACTTTGTCTTAAAGAGAGAAGAGCCAGGGATGAAGTTTTTACCATTATAACAAAATCCAACATACTAAGAAAAGTATTGACTGCTACTAGAACCTAAGCTAGCTGCCCTGGACTTGTAGCTTAATCACTGCAAGAGAAGAGACTGTCATTAAAACTGAAAGAAAAGTTTTACTTAGCTCTGAAATATATCAGTGGCCCTCCAAAAACAACAATATCAGAGTGTTTTATTCCTTTTTTCTACTTTCTCCTTTTCTTGATCAGAAGATAAAAGTCAATATGAAGTTTAAACAATCTGAAGTCTCAGAGAGACTCCAAGGAGACAACAGTACTTCTGAACCAGATAGACAGCAGCCCCAAGCAAGTGAGCCGCACTACTAGGAACTGTTCATCAAGGTGAGAAAGAAGAGTTTCTTTGTACCTGGATGGATGTTGGCAAGGATTGTACAGTTCCCCTTGAGAAGTAAAATGCTGTCTATAAGTGTGGCTTGAAGGATTACTTGGGACTTGACGTACAACTGAAGTCAGAAAATTAGTGAAAGAGCAGGTATGCTGTATATACCTAGTTTAAAGTAGGTTAAACATACGTAGCTTATAGAAGGGCAAGGAATGAAGAAATACTGTTTTTCAAGAATAAACTCATTTAATTTGCTAGAAAATTTCCAATTGCTTGAAGTGGAAAGATCATTACAGCTGAGTTGACCCTATGAAGATTTATTTCAGCAGCATAAGTGTGAATAAATTAATCATTTTATAAGTGCTGTCTTTCAATAGGACTACTAAGGTCAGAAATCCACCCTGTTGCAATTTTTACATTCAAGGAAAATAATTTATAAGGCAATGAAACCATGAAAATACAGTCCATGTAAGCCTAATGCTCAACTAGGTAGTTAAAAAAGAGAAGCAAAGGCTAAAACCAGCGCATATGGCTCCATGCCCAATCGTTTTATTTCCTTGAATAAAGCTGCTGGAGATCAACACCTGCATATTTTCCAACATGATCTCATTGTATAATGAGCCTTTGGTGAATATACTGTGGTTCCAGGTGTCATTGTCTTCTCAATCTTTGGCATCCAGAAATGTAGCATTTGCATGACAAATGATCACATCAAATTTTGGCAGTGAAGGCCATTCTGCTTTGGGAAGATATGCAGAAAGCGACCTGCAGCTGAGGCCAGTTTAACGTAACTTATCGCTGGACTAGCTCCCTTTGGACTTTTCCACGTTATCTGTGGGTAGAGTCCCTGGAAATATCGGTTCACATTGCAGCTGTGGCAATAAACAGTAAGCAAAATAGTTGCTGCTACTCTTTGAGTTAATCCGCTTCTAAGTCATCCAACAGACGTTTTTCCTATTTAAATGGAACAAGCTATTTGTGAAAAATTTAAACTGGGTCAATGATTTCACATCTTAATATTGTTCCAATTCCCTTGAAGTAATCGTGAAAATTGAAACATAATCCTCCATGGAAATAATCAAGGTTGCATATATATAATCCATTCTTAATAGTTTTCCTTCCCAAATCTGTTCTGTAAGGTGAGGAATAAAATAATTTTTTAAACATTTCTTTATAAGCTATGAAGGTGTACACTTTCCTATTTCCCTTTTTGCAGCTACTATTTTGCTTCAGAGTAATGAGAAAGAACAGCAGTTGTGCAAACAAGATTTATATAGCACACACTCAGTGTTTTAAGTGCAGAGGTGAGGTTAGAGCTATTTGTGAGTAGATGAATAGAAAAGAGCAAAGCAAAATAGAGACATTAATGGTGACAGTTAAAAAAAGACACTTTAAAAGTCACATTTAAAATCAAAGGAAAAGAATAAAATCTCAAGTTAAAATGCTGGCTGGATGGTATTATTTACAATCTTCATTTACTCATGAAACAAATCTTACTAATCCGTTAATAACTGCAAGCCACTGAGTGAGGTACAAATGAATTTCATGTCATCCGGGAGATTGCAAACTTGTTGAGGAAAGAAAAGTTCTGTATGTATAAAATAGCTTTCACCTACAGCTTTTCTATTATCAAAAGAAAAAGCCTAAAATAATCAGAGGGAAGGCTAAGTGTCTTTAAAAATTTTTATTCATGTCCACTTTTAATGTAAAGACAAATTTGTATTTCCAAGCAAGACTACTTTTTTAAGTTCAACTATCCAACTCTATGTGTTCTTGGTAATATCATTTCAATGGCTTAAAGCCAAATGACATTCCACATGTTTAAAAACTAAACCATTTTTAAAAATTGAGAGTTATCTTTTAAATACATTTTACTGTGTTTAAGGTATACAATATCATAAGCTCCATACACAGTATATAGTTTAACTATAGTTTTATAGCTATTATAGTGGAATAAATTATGACACATCATCTCACATAGTTACTCATTTATTATTCCCTTACCCCATGCCTTATACATGCCATGTATAATTTACATATTTACCCAGAATTCTGAATATAATACCCTATTATTACTATGATTATCATATTGTGTATTTACTTGTTCATCTTACATATTTATTATTGTACATTGTATCTTTTGATCTACTATTCTCTATTCCCTCCACCACCAGCTTGGTAACCACTCCTTTATTCTGTCCCTATAATGAAAACAATTTCTATTCTTATGTTCCTTACCATATTCACTAATCCTACAACATATTCAAAACTCAGGATAAAAATCATATGTTCCTTTTCACCAGCTATGGTGTGTTGATCTTCTTTATTCACATGTCTAATTTACTGGTGATTTTTGTATCATTTAACCGTTAAATATCTTTAATCTCAGCACTTCTCAAATGCTGCCAGTTTACTTCAAACTACAATTTTCTGTTCTTTGCATCCCATTGGTCCAGAGACTGATCTTTACCACTCACTTGTGCTCTTTCCCACCTTCCACACTTTAGGCACAGTGAAGTTTTCAAAATGCAATTCTTATGCTATCTCTTTACAGGAAACCTTCAATCTCTGATATGCACTTACGATTAATGTCAAATTCCTTAGTAAAGCAAATTAGTTGAATTCTCTTAGGAATAGTGACAGAAAAAGTAACCACACTGCCTAAAGCCATGAGAAAATTAAAAAATTCACATTATTAATTCACATATATTAAAAGCTCAGGAAGTGGCTTATAAGGTACAATTCGAGGCACCTTTTCCCCTTTCTTTGTCCAGCAGTGCCTAAATAAACCTTTCTCCCAGAAACCCTCATGTGATGTTAACAAGAAGTAATTATTTGTCATTTAAGCCATTGATATAGTTGAGGCTTTTCTCCTCACATCTTAACTTAAAGAAAATTAAATGTAGAATTTGGTGGGTGTGAATGGAATGCTGCCATAATTTCACTGAAGTCTGTTGCATTAGCTAAAGGCTCAGGAAGAGGCAGCAAGGGCAAATTCCTGGAGAATAATAGAAACAACTGCTTATTTAATCAGAAAAACTGGGGACTAATCAAGAAGTGCTTCCTATACTAGGTTAGGGGCTAAATCACATTTCCTTAGAAATTGGAGAATTTGGGTGCTTCCAAATTGGGTGTACCTGAGATGGGTGCTTCCTGAGAATATTTGATTCATTCATTTCCATTTTTCTGTGAATATTTATTCATTGTAACTATCTTCATCCACTTCTAGATATGTAGAGGAGCTAATGGATTATTTTTTTATTTAAAAGTCCTTTGTTGTTAGAAGACCCTGAGGAACATTCAATTAGGGTCAAAAGCCTTGATCTTTGAGCCTACTTTTATTTATAGATAAGCCATTTAGATGGCTTGAGGAGGGACCAAGAGTACATTTTACTTACAATATATCAGTGAGTACCATGGTGGTTTGTATTATGGGTTTTCAATAATTCTTTCTTTCCCTATACTTGCCCGGCTTCCTGATACCAGTGACTTTAGGGTTAGCCACATGAAGTATGATACGAGTATTTGTGCCAGTTTGATATGAACATTTGTGTCATTTGACACATCTAAGCAGAAGTCTTAATTGCAAGTGAAGGACATTACTGGAGTCTCATTGCAGAAGCATATCCTTCAGATTCTGGATTGAGAAGACACACAGAGCCAAGTCTGTCTCATCCAAACCAAACTCAACAGTTCACCTGAAAATCTCATATAATGTATAAAATAAGCACTTGTTAAACACTGAAAATTAAAAAAATTATTTTATAACTTATGATCAAGAAAATTTCAGATTGCAAATATTTTTAAATTTTTTGAATTTAAAATTTTTATTAAATAAGAAAAAAGTTATACTGCTGAGTGAGAACAACAGGATATGAAGTTTTAGTAAGGAATGATTTCAGTTCCATGACAAATATTTTTAAAGATACATGTGTTTATTGCATGAATGAAAAAATCACTAAAATAAAAACAGTGGCTATTACTAGTATATTTCACAGAAGACTCACAAGATCTGAACTTAATTCCCTATTCAAGCCCTCATTAATCATATGATTCTTCAGTAAAAAGGTTAACTTCCTTGCCTCACTTTGAACTATATCTGTTTCTACCTCAATGGAATATTGTGAGATTAGATAAAATATGAATGTACAGTTATGATTATTAATGTGTATATAAATTAGTATACTAGTTTATAGAACCTGTATATAAGTATTAGCGATTGTAATTTTTGTTTTGATACTATTAACATGATAATTTCTGTATTTCTAAAATTTTTAACCTAGATTTATGTCACTTTTAGACAAAATCAAAACCATATAGGTAGAAAACTAAACTGTCAAGTTCTAATATAAAAAAAATTGTATGTAGAATAACACAAACAAAATGTACCTGTTGGTGAGAAGGGATGGTACTAAGTCAAAAATATAGTGAACAGCTAGCAGACAACCATAGAGCAGAAGCATATGAGAGCTATTTTGATTAGCAGTATATGGTGTTCAGAAAAGCGAGCTGATTGACCTCCGTGGATTGTAAAGAATAATTTGAAAGTGACCTAGAAATGTGAAAAAGAACAGAGGAGTCATTGCTAAGGATACTTTTCTCTAGAAAGTTAAGAACATTCTTTGCACCCAGTAGGAAGCAATTTGATGAAGTCTTGGTTTATGTGCTAGGAAAAGTACCTAATGAAAGCACAGTGCCTGCAGAGACAGAAAGGCTGAAATCTAAGCTTTTATACCTCTTTCATGGGAAATAACCAGGAGACTGGACCTTTTCAGCATAGTTAAAGAATCCTTTAAGTACAGAAACTTACAAGGCCTCTAAAATCAAAGAGATCTTCTGAGGTCAAAACTGCCAGAAATTGCTGAATCATCAGTGAGTAGAAAAAAAAAACAAACCTATTTTTACAAGAACTAGAAGATACAACTGAATTATAAATATGTTTAGTTCCTAACTGTTACAGTAGATAAACAGGAATTTGTTATAAATTATTTTCTTAATGTAATATATTTAAGAACAAAATCTATTTTTATTGATTATATCTACTAAGTATCGGTCATAAAACCACCCAAGTTGCCTCCTAAGTTGCTTCTTGACTCTGTGTATTAGACTTAGCATATTGGGGTGTCAGGTGGGTCGTTTATATGAAATTATGTTTGTATTACATGACTTTTTATGCCTTTCTTCTTCTAATCTTTTTGTATGCCTTAATCTTTCTTGTTACGTAGAGATTTTTCACTTAATACATACACTGACAAGTATGTGCCTCAATTTGAGTCTTTCAAAACTGAAATATCATATCAAACAAATCATATGTATGAGCCTCAGTGAATTGCCACAAAAGCACAGCCATGTAACCATGTCTCAAATCAAGAAACATAACATTTCCAGCATCTTGGAATCCTTTTCATTATATCCTTTGAATAATTACTCTTTCCTAAGGGTAAGCACTATTCTGATTAAAACAGAAATTACTTTGCCTTTACTGAACTTTTAGAAATGGAATCATAGTGCATGTCCTTTTTATCTACTTCCAAGATTATAACTACAGATATTTAAAACAACAAATAGGTAATATTTTAATTGGGAAGGTACAGATACATATCAGTACTTAACTACTACATTGTTAAATAGATAATCCAAAAACGCATCAATCACTGGTGGGCTTTTTTTCAACATTTTATACTTTTCTCAGCATGGCAGCCTGAAGACTTTACCTGATTTAACAAAATGAGAACTTCAAGGTCTTCTTTTACTTAGCCTTGGGGATCACACTGCATCACATTCATCATGATCTGTTGGTCACAAGTAAGTCATAGAACCATTAGATTCAAGGACAAGGAAATCAGATCCCTCCCTTGAAGGGAATGTCAAGTTTCTAGAAGAGAAAATGGCAAATTTTCTATAGAAAAAAAATTTTTTAGACTTTCAGGCTACATAAATCTGTTGCAAATTTGTCGTTTCATAACCACTTAAAAACGTAAGAAACATTTTTAATTCATGGACAGTAAAATAGCAATCAGTACAAACTTAGATTGGGCTGTACACTGGAATGTGCTAACTTATTTTCTAGAAGAACCTATGGTAGGGTTACAAAGTAGAATATGCTTTGTTGAATTAAATTTTTACAGTGCTATTCTGATTATCTTGGGGAGAATATGTAGTTTTGCCTAGTATAAATGTGATGCAACAAGGCTGCTTAGGAAGGAAGGAATTTGGAAAAGCTCAATTAAAATAAGTGGTAGTATATATTTTAGTAAATGCATTTACCATTTTCAAAGGATTCAGAAGGGAATTGGATATGAAATAAGTGGGAAAGTGGAGTCAAATATTATTCTTAAGATAACTGAAAAATTAACTCTGATTCAAAGAGAACAAGAAAAGTAGGCTTTGAATTTGAAGAAGAAAATGAGATATATTTTGAACATATTAGGTTGGAGTTAGTAGTAAGTTTGAATATTGTTAGTAAACAGATGAAAATACGTACTGAAATAAGTTACAAAATCCTCAATAGATAGAACATAACTAAAGAATCAGATGACATCCCAGTGAGATATACATTAAAAAAAGAAAAATAATTTAAAATAAATTTAGGGAGTCTATCATTTAAGACCTAGAGAAATAGAGTAAAAAATGGAAAATATAGAAAAACAATCAGGAACATGCAAACTATCCAAATTAAGAGAGCCTTGAGAAAAAAGTAGTAAGTAGATACTATTAATCAGAGATGAAATAATGTATAATGATGTTTTAGTTACTTTTTTTGTTGCTGGAACAAAATACCTGACACAAGTTAATGGAGGAAAGATTCATTTAGCTCACATTTTGTAGAGGTTTCCGTCAATAGTCAAATGGTTACAAGTCAGGGCAGCAGGGGAGAGGGTCATCACAGAGGAGAAACAGTACAAGGCCTTGCAAACAGAAGGCAGCAATGCAGCAAGCAGCAGCACCAACAACCTGATTGATTGGTGCCACCCATATACAGGATAGGGCTTCTGCTCTCACACCCTTAATCCCAGTATCACACTCTTAAACCACATTTATACATTCTAATCCAACCACCTGCAAAACTTCCCAGTTATGACCATAGGAGGCTTTGGGGGATATCTAGGTACATGACACAATATTCTGCTCCTGGCCCTCAAAAGACTCATGTGCATCCCTTTGTGGAAGTGGAATTTAGTCAACTGTAGGAGTCACCAAAGTCCTAACAGTTTCAGTATTCCTGAAAAGTTCAAATTCAAAGTCTCCTCTGAGATTTAAGCAAACTCCTGGCTCCAAGCTTTTGTACAAATGAAAAGAAAGTTTAAAAAGTCTAATATACAATGACACAAAATAAACATTACCATTTCCAAGGCTACATATATGATGATAGAAAGGAACAGGATCAAAAGAAAACCAAAATCCATCAGGGAAAAAAGTAAATCTCATAGTTCCGTGTCTGATGACATCATCATTTGTTCTCCTCACAGCAAGAGTCCAGAAAGAAAATTGGTAACAGACATACCCTACAGCATTTCTGGATGAAACCCTGAGGACAGTTCTTTGCATGACTCTGCTTGCTGCTGCAGCAGCATCCCTCAGCATATATTCAACATTCTTGTCCTTTTCATAACCTCCCTCCCCTCCCCTCCCCTCTCCTTGCCCTGACCCCTCTCGCCACAAGGACATTAGAAGTTTTGTTTTACCATATGCTCACCCCCATGATGTTAACCTAACCATAGGTCCAAAAGCAACAAAGCCAATCAAACATGACTTAAAACATCTGATACCATGAGCCACAATAAACCATTCCTCCTGTTAAGTTGACTTACTCAGACTTTTTGTTACAGCAAGGTTTTGTTACAACAAAGCTAACAAACACAAGAAATTGGTATCAAGAAGTAGGCTACATTGGCTATACCTGATGATGTGTCTGAGAAGCACATGGAATTGGTTTTTCAGGGGAATTTGGAAGTTTAGAGAAGCAGGTGAGTGAGTGCTGACACAAAACTGAAGAATTCACCAAGGGTACTATATCAGACAGAACCAAAAAAAGTTCTCACAAGTTGAGAGGGAATTCAACGGAGGACACCCAGGAGTGCTCAAGATCAGGGGTTAACATACAAACTTTAAGTGAGCTATTTTGGTGGGCACACAAAAATAAAACAGTGAAATAATGTTGTTGCCATTTTTAGCTAGGCTTTTGACATTAGGAGAACAGATTGTCCTTTTACTCCAACTCATCAGGGCATATCTCAGTTTATCCAAAACCTTGCCCTTTGGCACAACGTGTTTGGCATTTTTAGCTAGACCTCTGATATCAGTAAAACAGATTTCTCTGGCCCTCTAGCTTCCCAGGGCCAACTTCAATGAGCCTCTTTCTCTTGAATTCTAATTTTCCTAGGGCTTATCTTAGTTTTCTTAAATCTCTATCCTAATATCTATTATTTTGCTATTTCCTGATCTGAATTCCCACCTCAACAATGCCCATAACTGACCTTAGGGGTGAGGTTGCCACAACTCACACAGCATAGGGTTCAGAGCCAGGGAGAGAGGTGGGAGACAAAGAAAACATGACAAAGAGACCAAGATTATTCTTGAAGTTTGGGACCAGGTGAAAACATTGCTTGTTTGGAGCTAATGGCTACTGGGAGCACCATGCGCTCTTTATTTATAGTGGAAGGCAAACAGGAAGAGAAGGTGGGGCAAATAGTGCTAAGTGCCCTACATGACCTACGCACAGCATAGTGTGATTGTTTTGTGATCGGGGCATGCACAGGAATGGAACAGGGAAGGATACAATGTAACTGTCTCCTGGGGCTGTGCCATCCAGGGTCTACAATATCTCTAATTTATGGAGGAGAAAGGGAGTATGGAGAAGAAAGGGAGCAGGAGGCCCTTGGCAAGAGGTCATTGGTTTGTCAGCTGTTTCATGCTGAGAGGGGAGCATTGATAGTGTAGTGGTCTGGATGCACCACTGTGAAGTCCATTTATGGCCCCTGAATAGAAACCAAGAGGAACATCCATTGGTGAGTCTCTCTGCACCATTATCTATAGTTCTAAGACTATCTAATGAGAAGAAACAAATATAATTAAGAGATTAAGTATGCATTGTCCAAACAACAAGGCAATAAAAATTAGCAATGGCCCAGCCAGAGGAAATAACTGGGATACCCATTTTCAGATTCCTTACCAAGATCTCTATGACTCAGATAATTTCTCACAGGTTTTAGAAGCATGTTAAACTAGCTGTCATTTGGATTTTTAAATATTTTAGATTGATTGGCATAAAAACAATAATTTTTTCTAGTAACAGGCATGGTATTCCTTTTTTTAGAGATCAAGAGATTATCTAAAAGTCTGATATCTTCTTTATTGTTTGAAGATCTTTTATCTGAAGTAAATTATTTACCTAAAGACAATGTGTTTTATTTATGGACATGCAAGTTTTTTCAGTTTCAGCCATAAGATCAAAAGCTCTGTGATTTTGAATGACAATTTTAGCTAAGGAATTTAAAAACTTTTGTTCAACTTTTATAATTGTCACTGTGGCTTTTTAGCCTTATTGAACCATTATAGTGATAATTTACAGGTGTAGCTGGAGACTGTTTGCAGGGGACAGTGTATTAATTGGAGACCATTTTGTATATCTAGCCTATATTACTATTAGTTTTAAATATTCTTTTGGTAATACCTTTCTGTTGGATGTTTAGGACAGAGCTAAAGTGAGACCTGTGTTAATTAAAATTAATCTCTTGCTATGTGTGGAGTCTCAGTTTTTTTATCGATGTCAGTCACCAGGATGAGTCATGGACTTGCTTGACTTGCTTGACTATGGTTTCCCTTGGCGGAAGCATGGGAGACATGTCTGTCTTTGATGCCTCTCCTTTTAGCACAACATACACTGGTTGATTCTTGTCTTCTGAAGTCCAACAATCTCCCTGTTTAGGAGGTTGGGTGACTCACCAGAGTTGTAGGATCTTTTAGAGTGGTCTCCTCATGTTCTGGGTCCTTTCTGACCTTGGAGAGCCAGAGCCAAAATATTGACTGTCTGTATAGCCCAGTTATCTTTTTCAGGTTTTTTTTCTTTAAACCTCAGTTGTTTAATACCCAGGAGGGGCTGTTACAGCTGTATTGAAGTGGGAGCATTAAGTTTCACTATAATAAACTTATCTTGTTGCCAGCCACTTTGAAATATTGATTTTGGTCAGAGAATTGCTATTTTTAAAAAAAATCATAGTCGTCTTAGAAGTCAAATTCTTATAGCATAATAACAGATAATTGTGTCTTACAGGAAAAATTTGAAATCAAGAGCAAATATAATATTTAACCATCACAATTATGCTAACATTATTTATTATTCTAGGATCATTGCAGTTTTCTTTTATCTCTAAAAGTATTCTGAAATTTCCATTTTAGTATAAAATAACATCACAGAGTTAAACTGTAGATTGTTAGGTGGGATATTTCTTCACTATCTCTCACTGTAAAACCAAGTTTGTGGACTTGTGTCTTTAGTCTTTAACTTGCACTTGGAGAAAAATCAATCTTTTAAAATCTGCAATTTTAAATTGGCACCAAGTTCTTAAAATAAAACCTAAAGGTGACATTTTGAGAACATATATTGAATGACCCATAATCTTTTAAGATGTATTATGTATCATAAAGATCTCTCTTGAGTACTTATTGAAAGAGGTAAATAGAAAAAGAAAAGAAAAAAGAAAAGTTGGGATTCTGTTTAGACAGGCTGAGTGAGCCTGTCTGCACGTGCAGCCCACCCCAAACCAAGGTGAGGCTGCAGCCTGCCTCACTTACTGTCTTGACTATTGTAGGCATCCCTGACAGTCACACAGAAATCTGTTGCTCATATCCAGAATTATCTTCCTTGTTCCTGGCACATAGCTACTATAATCTTCATCAAGAGACCAGGAAAGCAGGAAAAAAGAATTGTACAAGACATCAGATCTTTATTCAAAAATTTCTAAAAATTATTATTTCTAGGGACCTGCAACATACACAAGGAAATCCTAGAAGGTTTAAAAAGTCTGGAGATGTCACTTAACAACTTTAAATCACATAATGTTATAACAAAATTACATAACAATTACAAGAGTATACACGTGAGAAATTATCCACATCATCTGGCTTACTGTCTGATGTAGGATTGGCATGCATATTTTATCATAAGAAGCCGAAAAACAAGTAAAATAAAGCAAGAGGTAAATTGCTTCTTTGAAAGCCACAGCTGTTTTTGTTTTTCTTTCTTTTTTGTGTTTTTAAATTTTTTCTCTTAATTCTTAAAGAGGTAGGCCAAGGAGAAATAAGTGGAAAGCTTCTCTGAGTCTCAATATTCCCCATCTGTAAAAAAGGCCAGGAGAAAAGGGCAACCACTTGTAGCTTCTGTTGCTTTCTCTTTACCTCCTCTCCTTACCTGTCACATCAGGAGAGAGGACCCTACTCCAGGGGTTGATTGACATTAGTTGTACTAGGTATTGTCATATCATCCCAGAAGGGTGTACCCAGGGCCTGATCCTCATAGTGCATAGATGGATTTGGATCCCTTAGCCCAACTTCCAGGAGAGAAGGACAATGGTGTCAATTGCTCATTGTCCAACTGCCTTACCAGCAGAAAAAGAAAAGCCCAGATATTTGTCTCAACTCTTAGTGGAGGCTTACAAGACACTCTGAAGTAGGGTTCACAGGTAACCCTGGAAAGGGAATAACTGGAGAACACAAAGAGAGTTTAACCCCTCACCTCATATAGGAATGCCGGCTGGATGTGTTAGGTAAGTGGAAGTTCATATGCTGGATACTCAGTCAGGCTGTCAGGATCTAGCTTCCACCAGGAGACCTTTCAGCAGTCACTGGAGTTTTCTCAGCCTGAGCCCTGCAATTGCCGCACTGTCTTTCCACAAGTACCTCATGTCCAGACATCAGCATCAGCACAGAATCCACCTACTTGCATTTTCAGCATTCCCACTATCCCAGGGGAATCCACAGGGGAGACTGCTGAAAAACCAGTCCCACATTTTAAGAGCGGCAGCTGGTCTAGTAACTTTTAAATCTTGATAGAGCACCCATAGTTTCTTAGAATGTAAAAAGGATAGCAAAAGTGAGGTCCAGTCATTTCTCAACACTTTATTCTCTATAGAAAAGTGTGCATTATGTTAGGTGCCAAAGATAGTACAAATTTTCTCTTTGGCCTCTTGTCCTGAGGACAACAAAGGATGAAGTTAGTGCACACAAAAGTGGAAAATGAACCAAGAATAGTTTAATAGAGAGAACAAAGTAAAGTTCTTGCTATCTGAGAGAGGGGCTCCAAGAGGTGATGCTGAGGAGGCATCTAAATTCAAGCATTTATACACAAACTTTAATGAACTATTTTGGTGAGCACTTGAAAATGAAACAATGAAACAATGCAATTGCCATTTTTAGGTAGGCTAAAATGACTTTAGGAGAATGGACTATCCTTGCACCCCAATTTACGAAGGTTTGTCTCAGTTTACCTAGACCCATGCCCTTTGAAACAATGTAAGTGCTGTTTTTAGCTAGTCTTCAAACATCAGGAAAACAGACTTCCCCTGCCCTCTAGGTTCCCAGGGAACACTTCAGTGAACCTCTTTTCCCTTGTATTCCAATAATCCCTTGGTTTACTCAAGTCCCTGTCCCAGCTGCCTATTGTTTCTCTGTCCCCTGCTCACTGGGCCATCCAAGCTGTATAAGCTCATATCATCCCACCATGAGCCCTGAATGCCAGACATGGTTTTATAAGCATTAATGTTTACTCTGTTAGATTGTTTTGTTTTGTTTTGTTTTGTTTTTGGTACCAGAGATCGAACTCGGGACCTTGCACTTGTACTCTGTTAGATTTTGGTCTTTCCTTGCTCCAAACTTTCTTCCCAGTGCCTCTATTTCTCTTTTTTAGAATGGGAATGTTTTATCTATGCCATCATATTTTAGAAGTATGTAACTTATTATTTTATTTTTACAGTGGCTTGCAGCCGAATTTACCTTCAGTCTCAGAGGAAACTCTGGACTTGGACTTTTTAGCAATGCTGCAATTGTGGAGACATTGAGGATGCCTGGAGACAGAATGAATCCTGAGATTGACATAAGTCACTTCTCTTTTTAGTTTCATTCTCTTCAGATATTTTGTCACATTAACAGAAAGCTAAAAAACAGACAACAAAGGGCACTGATTGAGAACACAGAGAAAGCACATAACACTTACAAGCCAAGAAAAAGGTCCTTAGAAGAAATCAAATTATGAACACTTTTAACTAAGACATCTAGACTCTAGAATTGTCAGAAAATGCACTTCTGTTGTAAGCCACTCAATTGTGGCATTTTGTTATGGCAGCCCTAGCAAACAAAGACAATTAAAAATACTTAGTACCATACACCAGTTTAAAATTCAGAAGTATTAACTGGTGGATCACCCCATATTTTAGTAAGCCATTTTTTTAAACTTATTACTATATATTTTTTGGATAAAATTGTCATGAAATCCACCTGAGTTCTTTTTGGTTAGTTTTAAAGCCCATCAAATAACTTACAATGGTATGTCTACATTATTTTTATACTTTCATGTTCAACATTTATATTCTGTGCATTGTTATAGAGATATCTGGCGATATAATTGCTATTTCTGCTTCTCTATAATTTTAAATGAGTCTTGAGAACACTTCTTCCCATTAATTTTTTTAATAGACACATGTTGAGGTCATAAGCAGAATTCTAGATCATAAAATTTTCATGCATATAGTGTAATATATTGTTTCCCTTTAGGTGGGAAGTGGATTCAGGGATAGGGAGAACCAGAGGGAAGGGGGGCAGAAGTGGAAATATAAATGATCAAGACACCCTACATATACCACAGCTTGCATATCTTCATTCTGTTTCTCAAAGGAATTGTTTTTAATCAGGTCTATAAATATTCAGAACAAAAAATCTATTCTTTCTAATAAGTTTTTAAATAACATTAGCAAGTTATGCTTTTTTATTAATGAATATGAAAATAAGACAAAGAATTTATATCAAAAAATGGAATGTTTTTTCCTAAAAACTAGAAATAATAAGAATGTTACAGGAAAACATGTTAGAAAGGCATATGCAATACATACTTTAGACAGCATGTACAAAATTTTTGAATTCTACATCTTATAATAGCAATCCAACTCATTCTGAGACATATTTTGGCTTTTGAGATATCTACCATTCTTATTTTCATGATGAATATGTCATCAACTTTCAAACAGGTCATCTAACATGCTTTTATAAAAGCACTATAACTCTCCCTTCAATGACAACCTTTTTCTGTATGTAAAGATTTGTGTTGTTTCACTGCCTCTATTTGTTTGCATGACAGCATTTTGTAGTAGAGTACAACTCCTTGAGTATAAGATCTTGTTCATCTTTATGTCTTCAATTTTTAACCTTGTTTGTCAAATAAATAATAAACACTAGTTGAACTAAACAATAAAATATATATGAAGCAATTACCTAAATATAAGTGCCATAGCAATGTACTTTTTTCAGAGTTTAAATAATCTAATTTTGTGCTAGCATTTTGCATCAAAAAGTAAAATATAGTTAATGGTACTTATCTGTAAAGTGATGTAACCAGAATAGTGAAAAACACTACATGGTGTAATATAATACACCTATACATGTGGCACATATCTTATATATCTTTGTGCCCCCAGAAGAAACAAGTAATTTTTGAATAAGTAAATGATAAGTAAATGATTAATCAGCACATTATCACTATAAAGAAAAACACTTTTAGTATTGATATGTAGTATGGGGTCAAAATAATTTTGAAATTACTGAAAGTATTAACTATCAAATATAAAATATGTATCCATCAATTTGATTATAAAAGGTCTGATGATGTAATGAATCAGTTTCCTTAAATGTCTAGCTGTCATTATTCATACAATTATTTTATATAGAATGAAAGAAAAATTATACATCTATTTATACATAATTTGTATTTTCTTGAAGTAGGTAGGATTATTTGCAAAGTTTGAGAAACATAGAAGTATTATATCAAAATTTATCTCCAAGCAATTTAACTAAAACATCTTCCATATTTTTGATTGCTGGTGATCTTATTGACTAGTGAGTGCCTGTCTTTCATCGGTGTTGCATGAGTGCTCTTTCTCTCTTGTCACAAAATATGTACAGATGAATTTTATAGGTGTTGAATTAATATCTTTAGCAATGGATATAGGAAATGAAGTTTAAATGGAAGAATAAACTTTGTAATAGCATTTCAGCATATGCATTTCATAATCATTTACATGCTTCAGTTTCTATATATTTCCAACAGGCAATCTCTATTTTGGTTGTCAGAAATCCATACCATTGCAAACTCAGACTTATATGAAATGATGAAGTTTTACTTCCTAAATTTTAACTACAAAAACTGGCAAGCTAATTTGTATGGAAAGAAATTTGTAATTATGGCCAACAACCTCATTTCTCTTCTGTGATGATCAATAAAATATTTAATTATGAAAATCATATATTAAAATTGTATATATACCTTTACATAAATTAGTTGATTTTTTGTTGTTTTTCCATACTATTTTCTGACATATATTTTGCTTTACTGAACTTTTTTTCCTAACTCCTTCTCAATGGCCATCAACATTCTTGACATTTGCATATGATTCTCTCTCAGTGGAGAACTACTCATCACTCTGTTATTTGAATACTCTTTATTTCTGAAGATGCAGGTCTTTTGTAACTATTTTTTAAAAACCTCAAAGAAGGATGTGCCACCACTCCCAGTACAGAGTAGGAAGCTTCTGGGTCGAAGTGCCACAGCTCCCAGCACAAAGAAGGAGGCTTCTGGGTCAACCTGCCATCACTCTGAGTGCAGAGTAGGAGGCTTCCAGGCCAACATACCACTGTTCCCAGCACAGAGGAGGTGAGCTGCATGGGAACCAGTAGCACCAACCCCCAACCTCCATCCCCCCCACCCCTGTTGAAATTAGAAGACACGTAAACAAGCCTCAAAACCAGGCTTCCAGATCAGCTACAGCAACCCCAAAGGGAAACAAGATGGAATACTATGATACTCAACAACCTGGACTCCCTGAACTGGCAACAAAAGAGGATCTGGAAAAAACGAAATCAGAAATAATTTCTCAGATAACAGCAGAAATTGTACCCATAGTACAAGACATGATTAATAAATCTAGATAGGACACAGATAAAAAAAATAGAGGAGCTGAGGAACATGATGTAATCCCAAAATAGGAAACAAATGGAATCCATAAAACAGATGAAAACAGATTTCCAGGAGATTAAAAACTCCACTGAAGGTCTACACAGCAGAATGAGCCAATGTGAGGACAGAATTTCAGATATTGAAGATAAGATTGCAATTAGTGACCAGGAAAAGAAGTACTGCTTAAAATTGTAAGGGACCATGAGAAATCAATCCAGCAGCTGCTGGATGATGCAAAGAAGAATCACATAAGACTGATTGGAGTCAATGAAGAAACAGGAGAGAGTGCAAATGACATTAAAAAAAAAAAGTTCACAGAAGTGATAGCAGAAAGCTTCCCAAGCAGGGGTAAAGAACTTGACATACAGATCAGTGAATCATATAGGACTCAAAATAGCCTCGATCAAAACAAATCTACACATAGGCATATAATTGTTAAGATTCCAGAAACCCAACAGAAGAACAAAATTCTACAAGGAGTGAGAGAAAAGAAACAAATCACATACAACGGAAAACCCATCAGAATCACAGCTGACTGCTCAATGCAAACCCTCAAGGCAAGAGCTTGGAGTGACATATTCCAAGCCCTAAAAGAAAAGAGCCTCCAACCCAGATTGATGTACCCTGCAAAATTATCTTTCAAAATTGATGGAGAAATAAGATACTTTCATGACAAAGAGCACCTCAGGAACTTCATGAATACCAAACCAGCACTCCAGAAAATATTAGACAATATCCTAGGAACAGACAATGAAGATCACAACCCCAGGAAACACAGAAGAATGAATCCATCAGGCATGAAAAGAAATTAAATGCAAAGAGGGATAATCCAACAAAAGAAAAAGTCATGACAAGGATAACTGAATGCATATCAGTTATAACCGTCAATGTTAATGATCTCAATTCACCAATCAAAAGAAATAGACTGGCAGAATGGGTCAAGAAGCAAAACCCAACAATATGCTACATAGAAGAAAAAAACTTAATTCAGAAAGAAACTCATAGACTGAAACTTAAAGGGTAGAAAACAATACTCCATGCAACAGGAACCCGAAAAAAATCAGGAATAGCTATCCTCTTTGCAGATTAAGTGGATTTCAAACCAACACTGATGAAGAGAGACAAAGAAGGACGCTACATCCTTGTAAAGGGAACAATCCAAGAGGAAGAGATGACAATCATAAATATCAATACACCAAACACTAGTGCACACAACTATATAAAACAAATGCTAACAAACATGAAAAATCATCTAAGCACTAATATAATAGTCATGGATGACCTCAATAACCCACTGTTACAAATAGACAGATCAACTAGACAAAAAACAAGCAACGGAATACTAGAACTCAATCAAACTCTTGAACAAATGAACTTAACAAATGTTCACAGAGTGTTCTACCCCACAAAATCAGAATACATTTTTTTCAGCTGCACATCAGTTGTTCTCTAAAACAGACTCATACTCACTCATAGAATATATTTAGGTAAGTGCAAAGGAACTGCAGTTATCCCCTATACATTATCAGACCATAGTGCAATGAAATTGGAGATCAATAGCGAAAGAAACCACAAGAAATTCATAAACATATGGAAATTGAGCAAAACACTTCTAACCAATGGGTCACCAAGGAAATTAAAGGAGAAATCAGGCAGTTCCTTCAAATAAATGAAAATGACATTAAAACATATCGGAATCTATGATACACAATGAAAGCAGTCTTATGAGAGAAATTCATAGCAGTGAATACTCATATTAGGAAAACAGAGGAACCCAATTAAACAACCTGATGATGAACCTCAAGCTTCTAGAAAAAGAAGAGCAGGACAAGCCCAAAGCTCATACAAGGGAGGAAATTATAAAGATCAGAGCAGAAATCAATGCAATGGAGACTAAGAGAACAATGCAAAAATCAGTGAAGCCAAGAATTGGTTCTCCAAAGAATAAACAAAATTGACCAACCCTTAGTCAACCTTATGAGAAAAAGGAAATAAAAGGCCCAAATTCATGCAATTAGGAATGAAAAGGGTGAAATTACAACAGACCCAGCCAAATTCCAGAGGATCACCAATACCTATTTCAAGAGCCTATACACCAATAAGATGGAAAACACAGAAGAAATGGACAGATTCCTAGATACGTATAAATTACCAAAGTTGAACAAAGAAGATGTAAACATTCTAAACAACCCAATATCAATCAATGAAATTGAAAACCTAATTAAAAACTTACCAATGAAGAAAAGCCTGGGTACTGATGGCTTCACTGCTGAATTCCACAAGATATTTAGAGAGGAACTACTGCCACTACTGTTTAAACTCCTCAATGAAATTGAAAGGGAAGCAGTACTTCTGAATTCATTCCTGGAAGCAAGCAACATCTTGATCCCCAAAGCAGACAAAAATCCAACCAAAAAAGAGAACTACAGGCCAATTTCACTAATAAACATAAATGTAAAAATCCTTAATAAGATAGTGTCAAATAGAATGCATGTGCTTATCAAGAAGATCATACACCCTGAACAAATGAGATTCATCCCAGCGACGCAGGGGTGGTTCAACATATGCAAATCAATCAATGTAGCATAGTATTTCAATAAAGCCAAGGATAAAAACCTTATAGAGCCAAGGCTAAAATCATCTCCATAGATGCAGAAAAAGCATTTGACAAAATCCAACATGCATTTATGATAAAAACCCTACAAAAAATTGGAATAGATGGTCTCTACCTCAATCTGATAAAAGCCATCTATGAAAAAACCAACAGCCCATACCATACTAAATGGTCAAAACCTGAAATCCTTCACATTAAAATCAGGAATAAGACAAGGATGTCCACTATCACCACTCCTGTTCAATATAGCTTTGGAAACATTAGGCAGGGCAATTGGACAAGAGAAAGAAATGAAAGAAATAAAGATAGGAAATGAAGAAGCCAAATTGTCATTGTTTGCAGATAACATGATACTATATATAGAAGATCCTAAGAACTCCACCAAAAGTCTTCTAGACTTAATAACCAAACTCAGTAAAGTAGCTGCAAGGTCAACCCAAAAATCAATAGCTTTCCTCTACACAAACAACAGACTCACGGAGAGAGAAATAGGGCAAACAATTCCTTTCACAATAGCATCCAAAAAACTGAAATACCTAGGAACCAACCTAACCAAAGAAATCAAAGACCTCTTCTCTGAAAACTATAGCACTCTAAAAAGAGAGATTGAAGAGGGTATCAGAAAATGGAAAGACATCCCTTGCTCCTGGGTAGGAAGGTCAACATAGTGAAAATGGTTGTACTTCCAAAACTGCTATATAGATTTGATGCAATCTCAATTGAAATCCCATCACCATACTTCATGGGCCTCGAGAAAATAATCCAAAAATTCATTTGGAACAAGAAGAGACCCAGAATAGCAAAAGCAATTCTAGGTAACAGAGACATGGCAGGGAGTATCACAGCCCCCAACTTGAAACTGTACTACAAAGCTACTGTGGTAAAAACAGCATGGCACTGGCAAAGAAAAAGATTTGAAGACCAGTGGAACAGATTAAAAGATGCAGAAAAAACTCCAGACACTCTCAGCCACCTCATCTTTGACAAAGGAGCCAACCACCCTCACTGGAGGAAAGATAGCCTCTTTAATAAATGGTGCTGGAAAAATTGGGTTTCAACTCAGCAAAGAGTAAAACTAGACCTATATCTCTCATCATGCACTAAACTAAAATCTAAATGGATTAAAGTTCTAAATATTAAAACAGAAACACTAAATCAGCTGGAGGAGAGTTTAGGGAGAACTCTTGAATACATTGGTGTAGGAAAAGACTTTATGAACAAAACCTCATTTGCCTGTGAACTAGCACAAACATTCAACAAGTGGGATCTTGTCTTACTAAAAAGCTTCTGCACACCAAGAGAAACCACCACCAGTGTGAACAAACAACCCACAATGTGGGAAAAATTTTCACCAGCTGTTCCTCAAAGTTCTATTATCTAGAATCTATAAAGAACTTAAAAAGATCAGACCTCCCAAATTTAAAGACCCAATCAAAAAATGGGCATCTGAAATGAGCAGACATTTCTCAGACAACAAAGTAGAAATAGCAAAAAAAAAAAAAAATCCCATGAAAAAGTGTTCTACATCACTGGTCATTGGAGAGATGCAAATGAAAACAATGTTGAGATTCCACCTTACTCCAGAAAGAATGGTTGCTTTCATGAAATCAACCAATAACCAATGCTGGCGGGGCTGTGGGGAAAGAGGAATTCTGCTCTACTGCTGGTGGGAGTGTAGACTGGTGCAAGCACTGTGGAAATCAGTATGGAGATATCTCCAAGAAATAGGACTTGAAGCCACATTTGACCCAGCTATTTCCCTGCTGAGTATCTTCCCCAAAGAGTTAAAAGAATCATACCACAGTAATATATGTGCACCCATGTTCATAGCAGCACAGTTTGTAATAGCTAAAACTTGGAAACAGCCCAAATGCCCATCAACTGGAGACTGGATAAAGAAAATGTGGTTTTTTTAAATAAAATGGAGTACTACTCAGCCATAAAAAATGAGAAATTAGAGACATTTATAGCTAAGTGGATACACATTGAGGTGATACTCTTAAGTGAAATAAATTGGACAAGTGTGTAAATACTGAATAGTTTTTCTAGTGTCAGAAACTGAAAGTGTAAATAAGGACTAAAAGGTATAATAGATAATGTGAAATAGGAAGAAAAGGGGCAAAGGGGAAGGGGACTTTGGAAGAGTAGGGAAAAGGAAAGAAGGGAATGGAATTAATATGAGAAAATGAAAAATGGAAACAAAGTCTTTGTAAATAGGGAGGATGGAGGGGTTGAAGGGAAGGGAGGGGTAGGGGAGAAAATAAGAGCCAAGAGAGATTATGCAAAGATACAAATTTCCAATGATGAAAGTCATTATATTATAAACCTAAAGTGTACCAATATAATAAAATTTCAAAAAAACACACAGAAATATTTCAGTACAACTTAAATGTCTGAATTATTTCATGCCTATATTCTCTTGTTGTTTTTCAATGGATTATATATATATTTCTACAATAGAAATGAGACTCTGAGTCCCAAGGGCTATGTCCTATAATTTTTTTATTGTTTTCTGTATCAACAAAACTAATATGCACAAAATTTAACAAATAGTTCTTGAACTAAATTGAAGAAAACTTTAAAATGTATTTTAGAAGAGTAGTGACTTTATGAAAAATACTTTAAGGTTGAAGATTGAAGAGGAAAACAGTTGACATTGCAGTATAATGGAGGATGTTGAGTTGGGAGCAGCCTTTGCCATCCCAGAAATTATGCACTTCAGTGAGAAAGTTAGTGCAGAATATGACTTTTTGAGGGCCTGGGTTGGTTATCTTTGGCAGTGTAGCAAAACTTCTCAAAATGGTAAACAACAGTTATTTATTGACTTTCATGTTTCTATGGTTTGTCTGACCTCATCTGATTGAATCTTCTCTCCCCCTGACATTGACTAAAGCTACAGTCAAATGCAAGCATTGCTGACCTGAGACGTCCCAGGTAGTTTGTGTCCATGGATGACGGTTAAGGTAATGGCTGTTGGCGAGGAGCTACATTGAGACTGTTGATCAAGATCCTGTAGTTGCCATGTGTGTCCTCTTCCTTTGTAGTTTAGATTTTTTTTTTAACAGAATGACACTTGGTTGCAAGATACACTACAATATTCCAAGTGTGTAAGGTATAATGGTATAGTGACAAATTTGTAAAAGCACAGCCTCAGAAATTACAGAGCAACACTCCTATCAGATTATGTTGATTAAAGCAAATAATATGGCCACTCAAGGAAAAAAAAAGGAAATAAGTGATCCTTCTTGATAAGTGGAGTGACATAAAAATTTGTCATCTAAAAAAAAACCTCATCCCTTAGCTTTTTATGAAAGTCATGGACATTCAGCAACTGGCAAATAAACAGGCACTTGCAAAGTAAACTTTTCAAGTTTTAGAATTTAATGTACATAACTGATGTGAATTTTCTACATTGCAATTTTTAATTGCACTAAGAAAGATAAAACATTATTTTGAGTAAGGACTTTTTCAAAGTATCACCATGTGTCATTACATTTATATAAAGCAAATAAAATTGGCTTCCTCCTTAAAGGAATTTTGGAAATACATAGCAAGGTTCTCATGTACATATAATGTTTAATTGTTGTTAATTTTTATATCTAGTCTCAGAAAAGATGCAAGTATTCCAGTATGTATAAATATCATATAAACCTATTGCTGGACATTTAAGCCACTTCTAAGATTCAGTTATTGAGTTACACTGCTGTGAGGATGGGTATGCATGTATCACTGTGATAAAGTATCTTTGAGTATTTCAGGAAGATACCTAGAAGGGAAATATTTGGGTTGAATGAAATTTTTAGTTTTGTTTTTGAGAAATGTTCATATTGGTTTCCATAGTGATTTCACTAGTTTATGTTCCTACCAAAAATATAAAAGTGTTCCCTTTTCCCTACAGCATTGTAAGCATTTGTTATTATTTGATTTCTTTTTCTTTTCATTAAGTTTACTGGTGTATTTTAGGTATACAATATGATGACATTCATCACTGGGAACTTGTACCTTTACAGGATGTATCTCTTTTTTTTTCCCCTATTCACCTGCCCTCCCTTCAACCCATCCACCCCTCCCTGTTTATAAAGACTGTTTTCATTTTTTCCTTTTCTCAATTTTTTTCCTTCCCCTTCTTTCTTTTTCCCTACTCCTCTCACTTCTTCCTCCCCTTTAGAAATTTTCTTCCTGTTTCACATTATCTATTATACATTTTGATTCTTTTTAAAATTCTTTTATTGGTACATTTTAGTTATACAAAACATTAACATTTATCATTGGGTGCTTGTACCTGTACATGATGTATCTTAGTTCCTATTTTTTCCCCATTACCTCTGCGCCCTTCACCCCCTCCATCCTTCCCTATTTACATAGATTTCATTTCCATTTTTTTTTCTTTTCTCATAATTTTTCATTTCCCTTCTTACCTTTCCCCTTCCCATCCCACCACCCCCTACACCTTTGGACCTTTTCCTATTTCAAATTATCAATTATTCATTTTAATCATTTTAATCCTTATTTACACTTTCAGTTTCTCACACTAGAGAAACTATTCGATATTTACACATGTGTGTACTATTTATTTCACTGAAGAGTATGGCTTCAATATGCCTCCATTTAGCTATAAATGTCTCTAGTTTCTTGATGATAGTCATTCTTTCTAGAGTAAGAGGAAATTTCAGGGTTTTTTTAACTTGCATTTCTGTAATGGTCAGAGATGTTGAACATCTTTCTTATATTTATTGGCTATTTGTGCATCTTTTTCTCTGGGAAATATCTATCAATTTAATTGCCTATTGTTGGATGGTCTTTAATTTGGGGGTCTAATTTTTGAGTTATTTATGGATTATATATATATATATATATATATGCATTCTAGCCCTCTATTATAAGAATAACTCAATGATTAGAATGAATAATCGATAATGCAAAATAGGAAGAAAAGGTCCAAAGGGGTAGGGGTAGTGGGAGGGGCAGGGGAAAGGAAAGAAGGGAAAGGAAAAATGATGAGAAATGGAAAAAATGGAAATAAAGTCTTTGTAAATAGGGAAGGGTGGAGGGGGTGAAGGGAGGGCTAGGAATGGGGAAAAATAAGAACCAAGATGCATCATGTAGAGGTACAAGATCCCAATAAGAAATGTAAATGTGTTGTATACCTAAAATGTACCAATAAAATAATTTAAGTGATAAAAAAAAGAATAGCTGATAAAATTTTCTCCCCATTCTCTAGATTGTTTATTCACACTGTTTGTTGTTTCTTTTGCTGTGCAGAGGGCTTTTAGTTTGACATAATCCTATTTGTTGATACTTGATGCTCCAGAATGTTATGGCTCATGCCCAGATGTCTTCCTAAAGCTTCATGTGCTCATAGGTAGGGCTTTTGAGAGGTCGCAGGATCTAGAGTGTGTTATACTGTCATTAAGTGTGTGACGCTGGAATCAAGAGTCTGTGATTACTAAATTAGTCCACTAATTGGTTTGACATAGTTCTGGGTGTGAAAATTGAGAAGGCCCACCCTGGGTATGAATGCTATCTATTCTAAGGGCATGTAGCCAGGATAAGATATAAAAGACAGAACGAGTGTCATTGCTTGTCACTTGATGCTCCACTGTTTCATTGCTTTGCTATCCCACAAACTGTTTCTCCTTTGTGATGCCCCTATGCCATGCCACCTCACCTTGGAGCCAGGCAACTATGGACTGAATCCTGAAACTGTGAGCCAAAATATACCTTTCTTCCTTTAACATCTCTCAGCAATGAGAAAAGTGACTAAGACATGGTTATATAAAAAGTAGCGGAAAAATAACTAGAGAATATTCATCATTAATAGATGTTTTCTTTGTTTCCTTTCACATATATGTATTGTATGAAATTCATACCTTTTCCAAGTCAATAAATGAACTAACAAATTATTATCATTAAGAATTTTGAAATTAAGCAGAAGAGGTAGATAAGGTCACAGCTCCTTTGCCATTGCAACAGTAACTAAGAGCTAAGAGATATATAAAGAGCAATTATAAATAAAGTCAAGCAATTATGGATTATAGGAAAATTATGAATAAATTAGCTAGAAATATATGTATGCAAGTTTGTGTGTGTGTGTGTGTGTGTGTGTGTGTGTGTGTGAGAGAGAGAGAGAGAGAGAGAGAGAGAGAGAGAGAGAGAGAGAGAACATACATTTCCAACTCATTTGAGAATAAAAGAGTGAGATCAGGGGAGCATACCATCTAAGGATGCTAGGTTAAGCTCAATATTTTTCTGGTCATTAGTCAATGCATGTAAAGCCAAGCTATAGGAGGGTGTAGGAGGCTAGAAATTGATACAAACAAGTGACTCAGGTAGCAAGCAACTGCATAAGAACACAAAAGTATGAAATCATAGGAGATTAGTTACCTGAGTTGTCATGGATAGTAATAGCTAACATTTAAACTGTCTGAGAGGGCTTTTTATCCTGCCACTTCTGAACTTTAAAAGATATTTAGAGCCATCTTGTTGCATTTAGAGTGAACATAGCAGCTTACTTTTCTCCTTTTAGATAAAAAAATCTCATAAAATAAAATCATAATGAAGACCCTTCCCACAATTTGCCTTTCTGTGTCACTTACATAAAAGATACACTTTAGTTTTCAAAATTAGCAAACTTTATTCTTAAACAGTGTTTGATTTTGAGATAAGGTGAGTAGAAAGTACAGAGTTCTCATAAATTCTTTCACATTACTATTCACAGGTTGTACAAATGTGATACATTTATTACAAATGAACCATTATTGATATATTGTTATTAACTGAAACCTATTTTTTGCAGTTGGATTCATATTTTGTTTTATATATTTTCCAGGTTTTGAGATAATAGCATTACCTATCATTACCATGTCATGCACAATATTTTCACTCTCCTAAATATCTCCTGTGCTACATCTGTTCACCTTTCCTTTCTCTTCAATCTTTGGCAACCACAGATACTTTTTACTTTATAATTTTCCCTTTTAAGGCTGTTATATAGTCTGGATTATATAAAAATGTCTCTCTCACTTTAATTTTTTCACTTAGTAATATGTTTTCAAGTTTTATCCTTATATGTTCATGACTTGATAGCTCATTTCTCTTAATTATTGATTAATATTACACTACATGAATATTTCTTTGTTTATTCTTTCTCATATTAAAGGACAACTATGAATGAGGTAACTATAAGTATTTGTTTTCAGATTTTTTTGTATGGACATATCTTTCCTACTCATCTGAGCAGTAAAGAGTGTGGTCACCGGACCACATGATCTAAAAATGTACTAATTTTCTAACAAACTGCCAAAGACATACAAAATGATCACACAATTTTGGAATCTAGCTAAATTTGTGACTGAAACCTACTAGAAAGAAAATAAACCTCTCCTTCTTTAAAGGTAAGAATAATGGGTATTATGTCTTGGTGATGGAACTGTGATTAACATAGATATTTGCTCCATACACTGTGACTATAACTGGTCATGTGGTTTAGAAGCTTTTGGAGCTGGTTTGTGGAAGGAGTTTTGAAAGTTGTGGAGATACTGCTAGAGAAGCCATTGACTGGCATAAACAGAGTAAGAAGAGGTTAATAAGAGATTTTATTCAGAAATTAGATGACCAGAATAATAATAGAAATGCAGAAAGTAATGTAAAGGCTCAGAAGGTTTTAGTTGGAAACAAGGACAATCCTGGCAGTTGGACTACAGGCCATGTGTATTACACGTTGGCCAAAAATTTACCTTCATTTTCTGCATGGCCTGAGACTTTGCAAGAGACTGAAATCAAGAGTAGTGGGTTTATTAGTATGGTGGAGGAAATTTCAAAGCAATCTAATGTTCAAGGTGTGGCCCAGATACACAGTAAAAATCAGGAGCAAAAAGCAGATGTGAAAAATTTGCAGTTTCATCAGAGAAGGAGCCCTACAGTGTTAGATCCATGGAGACCATGATTGCTGAAAAGATTAGCATGAAAATTTGAGGCATTCTAACATCTTTTCAAATTGTAAACATTCAAAAATAATACAGCTATATTATGAACATCACATTTTAAAATAACGGTTATAAAATAACAAACAGTAGATTTCTAAACGTAGATAACAATTAAACATATTACCAATTTCCATTTTCCTTTCAGTATAGTTTATAGCTGAGTTTCTCCAAAACAGTCTAATATGTTTTGTAATTGCCTATGTAAATGAGAAAGCAAGAGGACCATATAAAAACTGATGGTTAATAAAAGTAGATAATCATGTTGCTTTCTTCAGCAGGACACATAGTAAAATTGGAATGATGCAGAAAAGATTAGCATGACCCCTGTGCAAGGGTGACTGCAAACTTGTGAAGCATTAATTTTTTTTTTTTTTTTTTTTTTTTTTTTGGTACCAGAGATTGAACTCAGGGCCTTGTGCTTGCAGGGCAGGCAGCGGAACCACTGAGCTAAATCTCCAGCCCCAGCATTCTATATTTTTATGGAAAAGAGAACTAGAGATGGAGTGAATCAGAGGAAGAGGAGAGGAGGGGAGAAAAAAGGGATAAAAAGGTGAGTTTAAAAAAATGGAAATAGAGCTTTCTCAAATGGGAAGAACAGTAAGACTTGGCAAGAGGAAGAAGGAGGTGTAGGAAAAGGGGATGAAAAAATTAAGATGTGTTACGTACATGTACAAATTTCCCCATGAAAAATATAATCATTGTGTACTGCAAACGTGCTAAAAATGTAGACAATCTTGATCAATCAATTCAAGTTTTCACAAATACAGTATCTTTGTGATATTAATTTTTAATAACAATTACATTCAGTAAACTCTCCTGAGCCATAGATTTACTTAGACATCTATTAACAGTTATGACCTATTACAGAAAAGTCATTTGTCTGAAGTTATGTAATGCTTTTGAATTTTGTCCTATTCCTCCACTAGATTGTTTGTTCTTCAAAGAACATCTATTGTTGTCAAAAGATTAAATTAGTGAATAGATATCCTTTATTAGTTTCATTTTTGTCTATGGGTAAATATGATTAATTGTGGGTCAAGATTCCTGGTGAGGGTTGAGTGAGAGGAATAGGGAACATATACTGAGAAGGAATTTGCACTATACACTCTAGCTAGATCATCTTTAGTAGTGCAGATAACACTCAAATATCAGAAGTTATGAATTCAGACTGTGGCTATGAATATAACTAAGATGACACTGAACATGTATGGGTTTTATTGTACTCATGGGATAAAGTAAAGGATTTTTTGCTTTCCAAGAAGATAAAAATGATGGAAAGTCAAAATTCTGACAGTTGTTCATATTCATCCTGATATCTTCATAAGGCAATCAGATAAACATTACTTATGCTTTATTTTAAGGAAACAAAAACATATTTCTCCTGAAATAATTCAAATGATCTCATCTACTCAGAGTGGTTTCAAACATTATTCATCATTAAACTTATATTGTAGTAGGAAGTGAGAATAAAGCATTAAGACATGCAAGACTAAAAAACCGGACATGCAAGGCTTCTCCCATCTTGCAGCATAGAGCCCATTGGGGAAGAACAATGAGTAAGTGAAACAAAACAAGGTAATTTCCCATTATGTGTGTTTTATAAAGGAATGAATGGCGAGATCCTGGTGAAGATCATGAAGAGAGAATTACTTTGGAACAGAGAGTGTCTTCAAAGTGCTAATATTTATATGGGTATCTGAAGAGTGAAAGGAAGCAATTCATATGGTAGCCAGAGAAAAATACCTTTGGCAACTGTTGTTAAGCAAAGCAGGAAAGTGTGATTATAATAAATGTAAAAGTTTCTGCATAGCAAAGGAATTAATCAACAGACCAAAAGCAGAACTCACAGAATCAAAGAAGTCTTTGCAAACCTTACATCTGATAATATCCAAAACATATAAGAAATTCAACTTAGTTGCAAGAAAATGTGATTTTTAAAATGGGAAATAAACATTTTTATAAGACATATAGGTGTATGGAAAAATGCTGAATAACACTGATCATCAGGGAAATACAAATTAGAATGATGAGATTTCAACTCACAAATTTTAGAATTATTATCAAATGGACAAAAAATAACAAGTGTTGGTGAAAGTGTGAAGAAAAGGGAACCCATGTTCACTGTTGGAGAAAATGTAAATTAGTATTTTTATTGTGGCAACCAGTCTGGAGACTTCATTTATACATTCTTGGGAAGAGAAAGCAGACTGACCAAGTTCATTCCATGTCAGACCTCTGTACCAAAGGGCCTAAATAATCATTGTTTTATTTTCTTCCTAATAAATCCTTCAAGAGTGTGTAAATTAAAATAGAGCAATATTACCACTGAATTATTTTTTCCATTAAGTTTATTGGTACATTTATTTTAAGTATAGGAAGCCTGAGTTAGTTTTGTCAAATCAGTTTGTTTTTCAGAGCTTTTTGACAATTTACACTGAAATTTGAATTTGACCATGTGGGTAATGAAATAGGAGCTAGTATAACATATGGTGTGGTATAATTTTAGAAGGGAGATGTCCCTGCCTCACTATCTTTCCTTGCTCATTTCTGAAAGTAGAAGACAGTAATTGAAACAATAAACTCCCTATTCTGTCCTTGCAAAAAACTTTTAAAAAGTCAAGTACTTTGTATCAGGACATTAGGAATCAGGAAGATCCCAGTTTTTGCAAGCTCAAGGGTGAAAAACTGAAAAGCTTTCCTTTGAGAAGTGAGGTCCTCTGGGCCCTGTTCAAGAAGCATTCCCTAGGGAGCTGGTTCCTAGGGATTCATTTCACAGTGTTCAGTCATCTAGGCACTCAGCAGTCTCCATAGCCATAATTCAAAGGAAACCTGACTACTGCTAAACCTGGTAGCTGACTTCATGTCATCCCTGTGGTACTGGTTCTACAGGCATACAGAATGCAGGAGTTATGGAGTCATGTAGTCTTGCACTGAAATTTTTTTTAATATATTAATTGGTACATTTTAGGTATACAATACATTTACATTTATCATTGGGTGTTTGTACCTGTACATGATGTATCTTGGTTCTTATTTTTTTCCCCATTACCTATGTGCCCTTCTCCCCCACCACCCTTCCCTATTTACATAGACTTTGTTTCCATTTTTGTTTTGTTTTTTTTCTTTCTCATAATTTTTCCTTTCTTTTCCTCCCTTTCCCCTTCCCCTCCTGCCACCCCCATACCTTTGGACCTTTTCCTATTTCAAATTATCAATTATTCATTTTAATCATTTTTATCCTTATTTATACTTTCAGTTTCTCACACTAGAGATACTATTCAGTATTTACACATGTGTGTCCTATTTATTTCACTTAAGAGTATGGCCTCAATATGCATCCATTTAGCTATAAATGACTCTAGTTTCTCGTTCTTTATGGCTTAGTACTCCATTTTATAAAAAAAACCCCACATCTTCTTTATCCAGTTTCCAGTTGATGGGCACTTGGGCTGTTTCCAAACCTTAGCTATTACAAACTGTGCTGCTATAAACATAGGTGCACATATATCGCTGTGGTATGATTCTTTTAATTCTTTGGGGAAGATACCCAGTATGGGAATAGCTGGGTCAAATGGGACTTCCAGTCCTAGTTCTTTGAGGTATCTCCATATGGATTTCCACAGTGATTGCACCAGTCTACACTCCCACCAACAATGGAAAAGAGTTCCTTTCTCTCCACACCCCCGCCAGCATTTGTTATTGGTTGATTTCTTGATAGCAGCCATTCTTTCTGGGATGAGGTGGAATCTCAGTGTTGTTTTCATCTGCATCTCTCAAATGACCAGTGATGTTGGGCATTTTTTCATATATTTACTTGCTGTTTTTACTTCTTTGTCTGAGAAATGTCTGTTCATTTTGGATGCCCATTTTTGAATGGGGTCTTTGAATTTGGGGGGTCTGATTATTTTCAGTTCTTTATATATTCTCGATAGTAGACCTTTGTCTGAGGTACAGCTGCTAATGAATCGAAGAGCTGGTTTTTTGAAAGAGTAAATAAAATCGATAAACCTTTAGCCAACCTTATCAAAAAAAGGAAAGAAAAGGCTCAAATCCATGCAATTAAGAATGAAAAAGGTGAAGCCACAACAGATCGAGCAGAAATTCAGAGGATCAATACCTACTTTTCAAACCTATACTCTAATAAAATGGAAAACACAGAAGAAATGGACAGATTCCTAGATACATACAAATTGCCAAAGTTAAATGAAGAAGATATAGAAATTCTAAACACCCCAATAACAATGAGTGAAATTGAATATGTAATAAAAATTTACCAACAAAGAAAAGCCCAGGTCCTGATGGGTTTACTGCTGAATTCTACAAGACCTTTAAAGAAGAACTATCTCCATTACTCTTTCAACTCATCAAGGAAATTGAAAAGGAAGCAAGGCTTGTGCCCAAATTTTAAAGAAGTCCTGGAAGGTCTAGCGGTGTGCCCCTGAGAAGACAGTGCATGAAGTTGTTAGAATGAAGACAAAGGTTCAGTGGAGACCTCAAGTTCTTGGAGATGCCAAGAACAGAGAATGCATCATTGCTTCTTAATATTTTATTGGTCACACAAACCAGAATAAAAACAATGCGGGGAGAGACTACACAATGATATGATTATCAAGAGGTAAGAGAGCATCGGTTAATCTTTCGAAAACTGGCCAACACAAGAATAGGATTTATTTTGTCATTGCACAGTTCACTTTTAAGTATATAATTGCATCATGGAATCTGTAAGTTAAAGTAAAAAGAGTTTATTGTGCTGATTTAAGTAGTACCAAATAGGGATCTGAGGTTGACTTAACTGATTTCTTCATCACTTTCTTCGGTTTTAATGCACTTAAGGATGAGCTTAATTTTGACTCTTAAAAATGAACATTGAGTGCAAGCGCAAGGACCCAAGTTTGATCCCTGGTACCAAAAAAAAAAAAAAATGAATGTTGATAATTTCTATACTTTCATATTCCCAAGGCAGCTCCCACCAAATAGGATAAGAATGAATGAGGAGGTGACATTCCAAGCTGCGCTGTTAAGTTGTCTGGATGATATGCACTGTGTACTACTTAGAAGCCATTGCCTGGGGGAGGGAAATAGAGAATATACTCTCTAAAAGAAATGATGGACATCCAGGATCAGGTGGTAGCCTGTTTACCCTTGCCTAAAGAAAATAATGTATATTAGAACAATGCAAGCAGAGGAAAGACCCTGTTGTTGAGTCAGAGTAGACAAAGTGTGCAAGGACATAAGGAATAAAAGGAATGAGTACAAATCATTTTAAAATTTCAAGGGGAATTATAAAGAGATGTAGTTTTACTTTATATGATTCAATAGATAGACTCTTTGGAAAGATTTAAGTAAACACGTGGTTTTTAAAATGTTAGAGTAAGCAATGCACTGAGAATAAATGTTATTTTTTGTGTCTAGGTGTCCTCTCAAAGCCTCATGCAGTCATAGAATCTAGAGTACACTATGTGATTACTAAATCTGTACACTGATTAGTTTGGCACCACCCTAATTCTGGTAGTCTGGATAAGATAAAAGGAGAAGAAAGACACTGTTAAGTTTTCCTTGTTGCTTTTGCTGTGTTCTGCTGCCATGAACTGTTGCCCCTCTGCCATGTGCCACCCTGCCTTGGAGTCAGCCATGGACTGAAACCTCTACAAACTGTGAGCTAAATAAACCTATTCCCTTCTAACTTTGGGTGTTGGGTATTTTGTTTCAAAATGGAGGGTAAAGTAACTAAGACAATAGGATAATAATGCAATAATAGAGGGAAGAAATTATGGCTTCTTGGATTCTACTAATACTTTGGAGTTAATAAGGAAGGATCAGATACTAGTTATATTAAGAAGATAGATTCTACATGATTTGCTTCTGAATTGGTTGTGAGATATGAGAGAAACTTACCTAATGAATTAGATCAATTAGACAATTTCATAGGTCAAGTCTGGGCATTCCAAAGTTCAGAAGTATGAAAGGGGATGATGAATCAGAACAGAGACTGGGAAAGAGTAATATATTAGGCTGTAGAATTTTGACAAGGTGGAGTCTTAGTAGCCAACTGTAGGAAGTGAGTGAAGAGAGTGGAATAATTAGATTGTGCTGAAAGGTTGAATGCTGTGAGAATAAAACTGTGAACATCAGATTCAGTCACAGTGCTGTCACCAATGATCTTGACATGCTTTCTTTTAGAAAAGTAGACAGACTGAAATCCTCCTGGGGTGAGATCAAAGAGATGACACAGTAGCAAGGACCTGTGCTTTAAAGGAGAATAAATAAAGGAATTGTTCCTGTAGAGGGATGTGAGGTCAAGAGAGGTTTACTTTTTTTCTCCAAAGGGAGAATCTTTGAGATCAAAGGCGAGGTAGAAGTGTCTGGGACCTTAATTAGTTTAGGGATTTGAGATATCTCATTTATGGCTTTTTAATTCTGTCTTGTTTTCCTCATGGGGTAGTTTGTCCACAATGAGCTTTCATTCTAATCTGCTGAGACAGAGAAGAAAGATGAAGATTGACATTATTCAAAAATCACAAGAAATCTGTAGTTCCATTCTGTAAGAAAATGAAGAGTACCTGGTTAAAATTATTCATTTAAAAGCTGGACATGGTGGTTCATGTCTGTAATTCCAGCACTGGCAAGAGGATTGTCATAGATAAGCCAAGCCTGGGATACATAGTGAGTTCAAGGCCAGCTGGAACTACATAATGAGACCATGTCTCAAAAGACCAACCAACCAACAAACAAACCAAAATTCTTTAAAATGCAAGTCTTAAAGTTTTCAAAGTGTATTACTGTATTTTTAAACAAATGTTATTTCAGACACAAATAATTAGAGGATGAGACAAATCCCATAGGGCTTTTCTACAGTCACCTAACCTAAGAGTTACCAGACTCAGGTGTTTAAGGTAAAATGATCACAAAATCTAGCATAAATGTTCCATTATCTGAAAACCAATAAATTAAAAGTATTGCACTTATAATGTGAGCTATAAATAAAAAATATAAAGATATCATCCAAACTTTAATGGTTTAGAATCATAAAATATGTTTATCTTTGTATTCCCTGGTAGCACATTAATTTATAAATTGATTCAACCTTTTTTTTTTTGGTATATGGAGTCAAACTCTGGACCTTATGCTTGTGCAGCAGGTGCAGCACCACTGAGCTAAATCCCTGGCCCCTCAACCATTATTTTTGAGTTTCTATTTCATACAAAGCAATGTACTCTGATAAAATAATGTATTAACCAGCACTTTGCATTTGCATACTTGGCTTAAAATAGGCCCCCAACGCTGTTTGGATAGAATTTTATGAGGACTCAATAGCACCTGTTTCTTGAAAGAAATAAATTAGTTCAGAAAGTATCTTGATTTATTTAGCAATTTCTTTTGTATAAGTTAGGAGATGTTGAAAATTTTCTACACTTTCTAACATGCATTATCCTGCTTTTAGAGTCAATGATAGCTATAAGATGTTCTGATGAAGAAAATCCTAGTATTTACTATTTAGATAATGGCAAAAAAAGATGACAGTCTTTATCTGAATAAAATATAAGCAAATTAGCTTCTGTCTTACCCAGTGGAATATTAAGAACTAGATTAATTCTTTTCTCTGTGTTTTCACAGCTTTATATCTTTTGAACCTAAACATGAGATAAAGCAGATTATTTTCTGAATTAATGAAAAGCTATTCATATTATTTCAGGCATTACATTATATTTGTAAAACTATATCCTATTGCATGTTTTTGTGACAACTTTTACAGCAACATCAAGAAATGTTAAAGAACTAAGTATATTTTCAAAAGTAAAAAAAATAAACATTGAATTCAATTCTTAACTATATTTTAGAACAAGTATTTCATATGTTTAATAGGGAGATTATTTATTTCTACACATAATTTATTCTTTAACTGACTATAATTTCACTTTCATTTTAAAAAATCTACCACCTGAGCAGCTTCTAATGTTCAATATTTTAATGTCTTAAAGTTGTTGTGACTTGCAAACTCCCTACTTCTCTTTCTGCTGATTTTATTTTATTTTATTGTCCAGAAAAAAAAAATCTGTCCACCATTTTATATTTTCCTATATAATACTTCTTTCCCCTAGCTTGTAGAATACCACAGCAACAGGCTCTCCTCTGCTCTGAGTTAGTTTTTCTCCTTTCTTCCCTACTTCCTCACTTCCTGCTTCCCTTCCTTCACTCCAGTCTTGTGTTCCTTCCCTTTTTCCCTCTCTCCCTAACTGATGTTTGTAAAACAAGACAAGCTGGCCTCATTTGCAGAAGGGTTTCAAAATTTCTACAGTGAATCCTAACATTTTTATTTTGTTTTATTTTAAATCTTTAAGGTAGGTTTAAAATATTGCCAAGTTTGAAAACCACCACTTGATATATTCTCCTAGAGTGAACTTTTCCCTTTGTAAATTTTTGACTGTCTACTCCACACAGATTTACAAATATGTAGTGTAGAAACTCTACCTTCTAGGGCTGGGAATTTAGCTCAGTGGTTTCTCTGCCTGCTGTGCAAGCTTAGGAACCTGAGTTTGATCCCTGGTAACAAAAAAAAACAACCTCTAGCTTCTGCCCTGAGCTAGGGGCTTGTTGTAGATAATTGCTCAGTTTGTGTTCTTTCATCCTTTTGTCACTGAATATTTTTGAATATTACTGTGAGCTAGAAACTGCTAGACATTACTAAAAAAATGAGCTGTACATTGTTCCTACCTTCAGGGAATTTGAGGAATATATGGAATGAAATAAATAGATGACTAAATACTGTGATGTCTTAGAAAAAAACAGAGGTAAGAAAAGAACATAAAACAGAAAAAAATCATATTAGGACAGATGTTTAAATTAGGGCAATCTATGAAAGCTAAAAGATGAAAATAAATGTTAGAGACATAAAACATATGATGATGTGGGGAAAGATATGATTATTTGCAAGAATAGGAATGAGGAAAACTAGAAAATATTTGGGATAGAACACATGTAGTCTTTGCAGAACATTTTCCTATTAATTCTTTTCTAATAAAATACCTCTTTAATTTATATCTAAACTTTCTAGCAAGTATCCTTATCAGTTAATGGGTTTGGTCAAAATTTTTTATAAAAAAACTTATATTACACCTTCAAACATAAAACAATACATATGAAGTTCTGGTTGCATTACCAAACATTTGGTAAAAAGTCAGCTTTGTGTGCAGATATTTGAAACCTCAAACACGATTGAATGTGTACAACATGGACATCTGTCTCTGTTGCTGTTGATGCTGCCAGAAGCATCTAGAATGTGAACATTCTAGTTCCCAATCTCTGCTCTTTTCTGGGAATTTCGTCATTGTCCTGAATGTGTTTAGCGTTTTTGTCTGGACTTGTGTATGACTCATAGAAATTAAAGAATGAAGATTTTAAGAAAAAGCATAGAGAAGGCAACAAGTGTGATTAAAATGGAAGGAGTTCAACAGCTTACAGAGAATATTTCCAACATGAGAATGGCTGAAGGCTTATTTTGCAACCTTTCTGTGCTAGAGCACTGGCCATTTGCACTGAAGTCATTGTGGCTCCTTGTCATAGAGGCCTCTTAGATGAATCAGAAAAAGGGAGACTACCAGTTTCTCTGAGACTGAGAATTGATCTGAACCTATTCCTACTTTACCCATCTGTTCAGTGTTATAAAAATAATTGAAGGGAAAAGTGATGAAAATAGAGCTTTTGAAAATGGGAAAGAAATGAGTTAGAAGGAGCAGGGAGGTAGGGGAAGGGTAGGGGGTAAAAAGTGGGGGATTAAGATGTACTATATACATGTACCCACTCTCCGTGATACTTGTAATCATTATGTACTAATTAAAAAATAATGGATATTTCAAAAGGCAAAATATAAATGTAATTTTTGGCCTTGAGATCAGCTTCAGTGTTGGCTGCTGTTATTTGTACAACTTTCTGTTAAAATTTCTCCCAGAGGTTTAAGTTCTGACTCAGAGGGAGCAAGCCAACTTTACCTCTCCCTACTACTGAACGTGGCTGTACAACCTGGGCACAGTAAATGGCACAATTCTTTGAGGGACTCAAAAGTAAACCGTAGCAGGTAGGTTGAGGAAGAGGATCAGAATTTAGGATGTGAAATAAATTTCCATTTTTTGTCTTTTATTTTTCTATTACATACTTTAAAGTCATTGTAATCTGAGCACTGAGGTGATCCTTGAGGTAGAGTTTCTTAGAGTAGAAGAGATCCAAAGAAGCATACTACTTCTAGCTCAAGGAGCATTTAAAATGTCTCTTTTCCCATTCTATCATTTTCTCAATTCTCTCACATCCTAAGCCTTATGCCATGTTTGGTGGTAGCAGTCCTTAGTAGCCAAAATTTCCAGGGAAGCAAACATGTATTGATCAATGCAACTGTGGTCCTTAAGAGGGGAGGTGAATTCCTGTTGGCATTTTCTTGTCTGATTTCCTAGTCCTGCTCTGAAATGCAAATTCAGTCATAGATATGCATGACAGAGTGGGGTAAATATACGCACATCAGGGTGATTGCAGTATCTCTTCTTTTTAAGGAGAACAATAGGAAACCAGAAAGTGCTGGAAAGATTGAGAGGGAGTTTTTGAGGGAAAATAGACTTCATACATGTTTATTTTTGAAGTCCCAATTTTATTCCAGCTATATATATAACTACCTCTGATTTTCATCAGAATATCAAGGATTTTGAGTAGACTAACTGGACACCTGCTGGTCTATGAGTAGAGATCATGTGGAAGACATCCAAGGCTTTGTGCAATGAGGTGACATTGGATCCACACTTACAGAAGATTACTGGAAACTGTAATCTGAAGAGGCTTCTTAATTTGCAAATTAAGATGATATATATTCTTAACACCAGATGAGAGACAAACCTGGAATAAGTGCACAATTTGTTCAAATGAACAACTGAGTTAGATGCTCTCTTTTTAGACAAAAGAAGAGATTTTTGGTTATTAATGTCACTATATAAAACCACTGTTACAAATGTGTTTACATAGGAATATGAGAAATATAAGAACAGAGAAGAATAACAAAATATTGAAGCTGGTTAATATCTAGGCACACCAGGATGTAAAATCCTTAAGTGACAAATTGCTTAAGTTGTTTTTCAGGAAAAGTCTCAATAGTTCAGTTAAGGACCATTTGAACCAGCTTTTCAAGAATAAACATATGCAGAAGAAGCCAGTTCCTCTGGGAATGACTTTTGGAGGGCCCAAGTTCAAAATTCCCTGTGCAGAGCATGATAATTTGCCCTCATCTATGAGGAGGCATGATGACCATCTGTCTGGGTGAAACAAAATCTAAAACTCTTTTTTTCTACCATCCAATCAGCAACCACTTTCTTTTCTCTCCTTTTCTATAAATTCCCCTCCCACCAAATGATTGGACTGGTGGATTTTACCTGCTCCTGACCACTTTGCCAGTTGACCACACAATAAAGCTTTCTAGTTGCAAAAAGTGATGCTATAGTATTGACTTCTATGTAAGTCAGGCAGCAAACCCTTCCTGCATATCAGTATCATATCCAATACTTTTTTCCAGATGTTTGCAATACCATTTATAAAGTATATTTAAGAATTGAAATCTGACAATACCAATGCTTTTAAAATTATGCAAAAATTTAACTCTACTAAAACACAGTTCTAGAGGTATGTGATTTTGTGTGGAAAGCATATTTCAAAGTTTAAAATGTTTTTGAAGTATAAGTACATACTTCTAAAAATATAAATTGTTGCTTGTGAGTTTTGTTCTTTGAAAGTGCAAGTAAGTGGTTAATAATACTGATCAATTTCTCATTTTTCTAGGAAAATAGTAGATAAAGTGCTAGATATTAATTGATGAACTGCGTGATTCCCCAAAGAGAATAATTACTTATTCATGAACTGTAAAACATGCAAATTATTTCTGCACACTGGAACAGAGCTTAATTTTGAACTACAGGTAGAGACTTACAATTTTTCTTCATGAATCTAATTATCAGTGTCATTTCAAAGCTATTTTTACTTCTGTTTTGGCTTAGTGGGATTTTTAATTTCTAATATTGGAATGCATTTAAAGATTCAAAAACTAAAGAATATACAAGTTTTCTCTTTATTATTTTATAAACCTAGGACACAATTTCCTAATCCCTTTTCTCATATTCACAAAGGGGAAAATGAAGAACAGTGTAATTGATAATTGATGAGGAAATCAAGTATTCTTGTGTCTTATGTGGTGGGAGTATATTCTAAAAGATCATCAGTTTCTTTAATGTTTTTCAACCTATCTAGACTCATTTTTTTATGTATACTGATATTGTTTAATTTTGAGCAAACCAAAATTCTTGAAAATCATTTCTTTGCAATTTTGACTGTTTATATATGTACAAATGTTATATATATAGTTATATCTTTTTTCATTACTAATATTGTTTTACTAAGCATTATTTTCTTATTAATTCATTAATTTTATTTGTCTCAAGAACTCCATTTTTCTCCTTAATGTGTGATTTTACTTTATTATACCGTTCGTTACCATATTTTAGTGAATTCTTCTATAATTGCTGCTTCTTGAATCTCCCTTCTGGCTTCATTTTTCTGTTGTTGAAAGGATGATTTCTGATTATTAATGTCTGAAAAATATTCTTGAAGTTATTTTTAATGATAATATTATAAGATATAGACTTTTATACATAAAGGTTTATTCTCTCAACACTCTTCTCTTGGCATCTATGTTTATTTTTTAGTTATTTATGGTATTTGCTTTTCTTTTTTCTTTAAGTTCAGTAGTTCTCTATGATGCATCTAAACACTCATTTAAAAATTTGTTCTGCATTTTCTTCTTATTCTTTTTATTTTTAATATTATTTTCAAAATAATATTTTCATAAATAATAAATAAATAATGTTTCTCAAACCACTTGAAAATAAGTTGCCAAATTGATGTTCTAGCAACTTGAATACATTGTGGATAATTACTGAAAACAAAATTATTATACTTTTATACATAGTCACAATATTACTATCAAAATCAAGATATTGAGAGGAATGTACTACTGTAGTTTTATCATATGACCCCATTGAAATCGTGACAATTATTTCAATAGTGTTATGTATAGTGAAGTAATTAAGTTCTAAATAATGTCTTATATTTATATTAAGTGATGTCCTTATGTTTATTCTCACTTCTTTATAATCTCCTTCAGTTAAAAATATTTTTGCTGTCATATTTTGACTTTGATATTTGAAGATAACATATGTATTATTTTGTAGAATATCTATCAATTTTATTTTGTCAGCTACTTACTCATAGTTAGAATTACATTATGTTTTATTGGCAAGAATATTAGATGAGTCCTGTGTGTTCTTCTCAATGCATTATATTCACTTTACACAAGGTCAGGTTATCTTATATATTGCCTCACCTTCTCCATTGTATTAAAATATTTTGCCCCTTAAATATTTGTTTTATTACCATCATCACATTTGTTTATTTTAAATTGACAGATAATATTATATACTTTTATCATGCATAGAATATTTTGAAATACACACATTCCATAACATTTATATTTAGAAAATTAGCAAATGAATTCATTTTCATAGTTTTTATTTTTGATTTGAGAGTATAAAATATTCATTGTCTTAACATCTTTTCTACAATAAAATATAGTCATTAATGATAGTCATTTTGCTGCACAAGAGATCTCTTGAAATATATTCCTTCTATCTAATTTACCAATTCTTTACATCTCCCCAAATTGCCTTCCCTCGTACCTACCTCTGCCTCTGGGAAACACCATTCTACTCTCTTCTTTTACAAAATAAACTTTCTATATTTAATAAAAGAGTGAAATTATGTAGAATTTATTTTTATGCCTGTCTTATTTAACAGTATCCTACTGATTCATCCATGTTGTTGCAATTGCAAGATTTCATTCTTTTTAATGAACAAATAGTACTTTATTATGTATGTGTACCATACATTCTTAATTCATCTGTTTTTCAATAAATATGAAAGTTAATTTCATATCTTAGCTATTATCAAATTATTGCAGTAAACATAGGCATGCAGGTATCTATTTGACGTAGTTGATTTCATTTCCTTTAGATATATTGCTTATAGTGGTATTGCTAGATCATGTGACAATTTTATTTTTAATCTTTTGAAAAACCTACATGTTATTTTTCTCAATGGCTGTATTCATATACATTCCTACCAGTAGTTTATAAGGGATTCTTTTTCTCAGCATTCTAGCCAACACATTTAATATTTTTGGTAACCATTCTCACTGGTGTGAGGTGACATTTCATTATGGTTTTTGATTTACATTTCCTTGTTTATTCAGTGACGAGAATCCATTCATGTATCTCTTTTCTATATGTATTATTTTTATAAATATCTATTTGGATCTTTTGGTCATTTTAAAAATTAAGTAAGTAGGTTTCTATGTTGCTGAGTTGTATCAGTTGCTTTGTAGGCCAGCAAATATTCTCTCATTTTGTAGGTTGTCTCTTCCTGCTGTTGTTTCTTTTCCTTTTAAGAACATTTTGATTGATGTAATGTCATTTGTCTATTTTAGCACTTGTTGCCTGTGCTTTGGAGATCTTATATTAAAAAATTCTTGGGCTGGGGATTTAGCTCAGGGGCCTCACGCCTGCCTAGCAAGCACAAGGTCCTGAGTTTTTGGTACGGGGGATCGAACTCCAGTCCTTGTATTTGCAAGCCAGGCAGTGGAACCACTGAGCTAAATCCCCAGCCCAAGGTCCTGAGTTTGATCCCCAGTACCGAAAAATAAAACAAAAAAATGCTTACCTAGTCCAACGTCATGAAGCATTTCCCCTATATTTTCTCCTAATAGATTAATAGTGTTATGTCTTACATTTAAGTCTTAATCTATTTTTAGGTATTTTTTATTTATAATGAGAAATAGTTTTAATGTCGCAGGTGGAGACAGGTGGAGAGTCCCTGCAGTCCTGGGCCTGACTCTCCCTACAATGCAGAATGTTGTAGAAGAATCAGATAGAGATCAAAAGCTTAGAAGCAAAGTTGTACTTTCATTCAGCAAGCATGGAAGAGTACAGCTGCCTTCTCCCAGAGAAAGGGAGGGCTGCCTGAAACGGAGCCACCATTGAAGGGAGCTCAAGGGGTTGATTTTACAGTAGTTGTGGCCCTATCCTGTCTCTGGGCTGAAGGCGCCCCTACTTGATTGACTAATTGACTAATCGTTATTAAGGAAGGATTGTGGGGGCTTTCACATCTTAGAGACATTTCTTTTTTTTTTTTCTTTTGATTTTAGCAACTAAGCTTTGCAGGGTACAGTATAAAGAGGAAGTATAACCGTAGGCTGTCAGCTTTTCACAGGTGGTTAAGCCTGTTCTGCCACCCATCTAAAACTCCTTTGAGGGTGGGGGAGATCCCTCATCTTTCCCTGCCTATGGGTCTCTATCTCTACACTAACATCATTCTTCTGCATGTGGATGTCCAAATACACCAGTATCACTTATTGAAGAGACAATTTTCCAACTGTGGTTTTTTTTGAAAATCATTCGACTGATTTCACAGGTTTATTTCTGTTCTCACTATTCTATTCTACTAGTCTATGTTTCTACTTTTAGCCCAGTATCATGCTGTTTTGATTATTGTAGCTTTGTAATATACCCTGAAATAAGGTACTGTGATGCATTTTAATTGATTTCAGGTTTTGAAAAATGTGTCCAGGATGCTACATATTTGTGTGTGTGTGTGTGTGTGTGTGTGTGTGTGTGTGTGTGTGTGTGTCCCTCTTGACCCAGACTTTCTCCCCTCACAGACAGCATCATCATTCTGCTTTGGCTTAGGCAGCCCACCTCAGACTCTGCCTCTATGTAGATGGCACACAGATTCTGACAGTCTCACCAGGCAGCCTCTCTGCCCCATCAGCCTCTTCACATCAGGCATGCTGATACCTGAGCAAGTAAGACTAGCTCCCTGAGATGCCACCTCCTCACCTGCTTAGATTTCCACTCCTATCTCAAGCACCTGTCTGCTCTTTCAAATGTTAGGCTTCTGTTTAGTTTTATTTTCCCATTTTTCAATTTGTTTCAACCATCTGTAACATATTGATTAATCATTATTCAGTGTTATTTCTATTCCTTTTTTCTCATATACCAACTCATGTCTTTTAAAGTAAAACATCTATCTACACAAATCCTACCTTTCCTCATGATGCATCTTTCAACATTTTCTAAGGTCTGGATTTTCTCTTTCCAGTTTGAGCCAACCAAATTTTGCTTTAAATTTTATTCTATTATAATATATCTCTTTAATTTTAACAGTGACTTTACAAATTATATTAGCCTCTTATTTTTATTTCCATGTTGCAGTACTTAATATTATCACATTATTTCTGAATAATATATACAATAAAAATTTGCTGAATTATTATTGCTGCCAACATTGTAAGATATTCATGCTTATTTACCTGACACCCCAACAAAGTCAAAGAAAAATATTCATAAAGTGTTAAAATACCAGAATTTTAAAATAGATTTTTCTCCAGGCTTATAAAGATTTTATACATGTAAATAATATAGCATAAAAGGAACAAATTAATGTACTATAGGACACAATGTATAATTCTTGTAAGATCATGGTATGTATTAATAATTTCTAAGATACCCAGTTTTTACAGTATCATGTTAGAAAATCTTTTAACTTTGGGTAGCTAATGTATCAATTTTTATTTAAAATTTGAAATCTATGAAATTTATTTTTATACTAAATTATAAATGAGTAACTTCTATTTACAATAAGATGAACCTTTTGTGTGCCTTGTGAATTTTTAAGTAGAAATCACCTATCAAGCGACTGATGGAGATGTGTAATAATGGATCTTATGATTGTCAAGCATGAGACTCTGTGATCACTCTCCAGCAATAACAGCAAAAAGTCAGTCATGAGATCTCAAGAAAAACAGAGAAAAAAATCCAATGTATTATACATTTAGACAAGTCTCAGTGCCAAAAGAGATGTTCAAACCTTCATAAATCTATGTAACTGACTTTAGCTCGATAAATATAAAAAAACTCAAATTTATAATGACACAATGAGAATGCTAAAGCACATTTATATTTCCCTGGCTTAGAAGACTGATCACATTCTGGCAAAGACTAAATGTTGTCTGACTCACAGAGTTAGCAAACAAATACTTGCCTGGACGCAAGCTGTATAACTGTGCTTCATTATGACTGGTAGCTAGAGAGCTGACCAAGGGTACCTAGTCCTTCAAGAAAAGGGAACACTAAAGGATCTAGGTTTTTCATCTCAATTCCAGGATGAACATTCACAGTAAAATGGATGCTCAGTAACTACACTATCAAGTTTAAGAGTAATTTATAAAACAATTTTATTGTTCACTTACCATACCATTATGCTAGTTGTTATAAAAAAATCAAAAGAAGAAAATGAAGTCATGCTCAGGACTCACCTTACATTTTAGAAAGTTAAAGCTTGAAAACAGATATCCAGAGTACATTTCATTATCAGATTATTTTTTCTTTTACTTTTCTTTCTTTCTTTCCTTTAAAAATTTTCCTTTGTTATAGGATCATGCTATGTTACCCAGGCTGATTTGAAACTGACCATTCCCCTGCCTCATTCTCTGAGTATCTGGAATTGCAAGAAGGTGCCACCATGCCTAGCTTATTATAAGCTTTTAAGTGCAAGCTATCTTTTCACTACTGAAGAGTCTATTAATAAATCTCTTTGTGTGATAATATCTTTCTCTTGTCATGGAAAATTTTTCTACAGGAGTATGTCTCTTTGCCTTAAACATAAACCTGTTCTTGCAACTTTGTTTTAAAATCAATGGAATAACTATGAATGCTTACATCAGAAAAACAAAGAAAGGTGAAATAAATAAATTGATGATATATCTCAAGGTCCTAGAAAGGCAAGAATATTCCAAATTCAAAGCTGGTACAGGAAAGAAATTATAAAGATTGGAGCAGAAATGAATGAAATTGAGATGGAAATAAAACAATACAAAGAAACAATGAATCAATGAGCTGGTTCTTTGAAAGATTAAAAAAATAGAAAAATACTGTTGGACAATTTTACCAATAAAGAAAGAAAAGACCTGGGCCGGGTGGAAATTTACCTCAGTGGTTTCACCACCTGCTGTGCAAGAGCGAGGACCTGAGTTCGAGTCTCAGTACCAAAAAAAAAAAAAAAGAAAAGAAAAGACCCAAATCATTGCAATTAGAAATGAAAAGCCTGAAAGTACAAAAAACACCACCAATATACAGAAAATTATTAGAACCTATACTATAAAATCTATACTCTAATAAATTGGAGAATCAAGAAAAAAATGGACAGATTCCTAGATACACATGAATTATAAAGACTAAATCAAAAAGATAAAAAACCATAATAATCCAGTATTCTGGATTATGGAAACAGTAATAAAAGACTTACCAAGAAAGTCCCAGGATCCAACCAGTGAATTGACCACTGATTTCTATAAGAACCTCAAGGAAGGCGGGGATTTAGCTCAGTGGTTTCGCCAAGTGCCTTGAAAGTGGAAGGATCCGAGTTCGATCCCTAGTACAAAAAAAAAAAAAAAAGAACTTCAAGGAATTCCTAACACCACTTATACTCCTCAAACTCTTTAATGAAATTGAAAAGGAAAGAATATTTCCAAAGTCATTTTTGAAAGCTAACTTGCTCTAATTCCAAAATTAGGATGGACCCAGCAAAAGTAGAATTACAGACCAAAATGTTTAATAAACCTACATTTTCAGACGCCGAATCACCCCGCTGCAGACAGGCAGGTCTGTGCATGCCCTACCAAGGTCCTGAGTTGCACAGAAGACACCTAGTCACCCCGCTGCAGACAGGCAGCCACCTGATTCCACACTACAAAGATGCAGAGGACACCAGACCACCAGACCAAGGTACTGAGTCCCACTGTTCCCAGCCCAGAGAGAGGGGCTTCTGAGTCATCATCCCACTGCTCCTGGTCCAGAGGAAGGGGCTTCCTGGTCACCATATCTCCCGCTGCTCCCAGCCCAGAGGAAAGGGCTTTTGGGCCACCTTCTGTCCTGCTGCTGCTGGCCCAGAGGAAGGGGCTTCCAGGCCACTATCCCTCCCACCACTCCCGGCCCAGAGGTAGGGGGCTTCTGAGCCAGCATCCCACTGCTCCTGGTCCAGAGGAAGGGGTTTCCTGGCCACCATCCCTCCAGCTGCTCCCAGCCCACAGGAAAGGGCTTTTGGGTCACCATCCCTAACACTGCTCCTGGCCCCCATCCCACCTCACCCAGCTCAGAGGAGGTAATCCGTGCAGGTGCTAACAGCCCCCCACCACAGTCAAAATGAGAAAACACATCAATAAGTCTCAAAACCAGACTTCCAGATCACCTACAGCAACCCCAAAGGGAAATGAGATGGAACACTCTGATACTCAACCACCTGGACCCACTGAACTGGCAACAAAAGGGGATCTGGAACAAATGAAATCAGAAATAATTTCTCAGATAACAGGAGAAATTGTGCCCCTAGTGCAAGACATGATTAATAAATCTAGAGAGGAGCTGAGGAACATGATGGAATTCCAACATAAGAAACAAATGGAATCCATAAAACAGATGCAAATAGATTTCCAGGACATGAAAAAACTACATTGAAAGTCTACACAGCAGAATGAACCAATGTGAGGACAGAATTTCAGAAATAGAAGATAAGATTGCAATTAGTGACCAGGAAAAGAAAAATTGCTTCAAAATTAGAAGGGAACATGAGAAATCAATCCAGCAGCTGCTAGATGATGCAAAAAAAGAATAACATAAGACTGATTGGGCTCCATGAAGAAACAGGAGAGAGTGCAGATGACATAAAAAAAATCTCTTCACAGAAATAATGGCAGAAAACTTCCCAAGCAGGGGAAATGAGCTTGACATACAGATAAATTAGGCATATAGGACTCCAAATAGCCTTGATCAAAAAAAATCTACACATAGGCATATAATTGTTAAGATTCCAGAAACACAACAGAAGAACAAAGTTCTCCAAGCAGCCAGAGAAAAGAAACAAATCACATACAAAGGAAAGCCCATCAGAATCACAGCAGACTTCTCAACACAAACCATCAAGGCAAGAAGAGCTTGGAGTGACATATTCCAAGCACTAAAAGAAAACAACCTCCAACCCAGATTGATGTACCCTGCAAAACTATCTTTCAAAATGGATGGAGAAATAAGATACTTTCATGACAAAGAGCACCTTAGGAACTTCGTGAATACCAAACCAGCACTCCAAAGAATTTTACACAATATCCTAGGAATAAACATTGAGGATCACAACACCAGGAAGCAATGCAGAATGAACCCATCTGGCATGAAAAGAAATTAAATGCAAAGGAGGAGAACCCAACAAAAAAAGAAAGTCATGGCAATGACAAGTCAATAAGTTTCAGTTATAACCATCAATGTTAATGGTCTCAATTCACCAATCAAAAGAAACAGACTGGCAGAATGGGTCAAGAAGCAAAATCCAACAATATGCTGCATACAAGAAACACACTTAATTCAAAAGGAAACTCATAGACTGAAAGTTAAAGGATGGAAAACAATACTCCATGCAATGGGAACACAAAAAAAAGCAGGAGTAGCTATCCTCTTGGCAGATCAAGTAGATTTCAAACCAAAACTGATTAAGAGAGACAAAGAAGGACACTATATCCTTGTAAAGGGAAGAATCCAAGAGGAAGAGATGACAATCTGGAATATCTATGCACCAAACACTAGTGCACCCAACTACATAAAACAAATACTAACGGACATGAAAAGTCATATATGCAATAATACAATTGTAGTGGGGGACTTCAACACCCCACTGTCACAAATAGATAGATCAACTAGACTAAAAATAAGTAATGAAATACTAGAACTCAATTGAACTCTTGAACAAATGAACTTAACAGATGTTTACAGAGTCTTCCACTCCACAAAATCAGAATACACATTCTTCTCAGCTGCACTTGGGTCATCCTCCAAAATAGACCACATCCTCACACATAGAACATGTTTAAGTAGGGGCAAAGGAATTATCCCCTGTATATTATCAGACCATAATGCGATGAAATTGGAAATCCATAGCAAAAGAAATTCAAAAAATTTCATAAACATGTGAAAATTGAACAACACACTGCTGAAAAACCAATGGGTCACAGAGGAAATTAAAGAAGAAATCATACAGTTCCTTCAATTAAATGGCAATGACAATACAACATATCAGAATCTATGGGACACAATGAAAGCAGTCTTATGAGGGAAATTCATAGCAGTGAATATGCATATTAGGAAAACAGAACGAGCTCAATTAAACAACCTCATGCTGAACCTCAAGCTTCTAGACATAGAAGAGCAGGACAACCCCAAAGCTCATACAAGGGAGGAAATTATAAAGATGAGAGGAGAAATCAATGCAATGGAGACTAAGAGAATGATACAAAAAAATCAATGAAGCCAAGAGTTGGTTCTTCGAAAGTATCAACAAAATTCACAAACCCTTAGCCAACCTTATCAGAAAAAGGAAAGAAAAGGCCCAAATCCATGCAATTAGGAATGAAAAGGGTGAAACTACAACAGATCCAACAGAAATCCAGAGGATCATCAATACCTACTTCCAAAACCTATACACCAATAAGATGGACAACACAGAAGAAATGGACAGATTCCTAGATACATATGAATTACCAAAGTTGAATGAAGAAGACTTAAAAATTCTGAACAACCCTATATCAACCAATGAAATTGAAAATGTAATTAAAAACTTATCAACTAAGTAATGCCTGGGCCCTGATGGCTTCACTGCTGAATTCTACAAGACATTTAGAGAGGAATTGCTACCACTACTGTTTAAACTCTTCAATGAAATTGAAAGGGAAGCAATACTCCCAAATTCATTCCCGGAAGCAAGCATCACCTTGAACCCCAAAGCAGAGAAAGACCCAACTGAAAAAGAGAACTATAGGCCAATCTCACTAATGAACATAGATGCAAAAATCCTTAATAAGATAATGGCAAACAGAATGCAGAAGATCATCAAGAAGATCATACACCCTGATCAAGTGGGATTCATCCCAGGGATGCAGGGATGGTTCAATATATGCAAATCAATCAATGTAATACACTATATCAATAGAGCCAAGGACAAAAACCATATGATTATCTCCATAGATGCAGAAAAAGCATTTGACAAAACCCAACATGCATTTATGATCAAAACCCTACAAAAATTGGAATAGATGGTCTCTACCTCAAACTGATAGAAGCCATCTATGAAAAACCAACAACCAATATCATACTAAATGGTCACAAACTGAAATCCTTCACACTAAAATCAGGAACAAGACAAGGATATCCACTATTACCACTCTTGTTCAATATAGTTCTGGAAACATTAGCCACGGCAATTAGACAAGAGAAAGAAATAAAAGGAATAAAGATAGGAAATGAAGAAGTCAAATTGTCATTATTTGCAGATGACATGATACTCTATATAGAAGACCCCAAGAACTCCACCAAAAGTCTTCTAGACTTAATAACCAAATTCAGTCAAGTAGATGGTTACAAGGTCAACAGACAAAAATCAAAGCTTTTGTCTACACCAATGACAGACTCACTGAGAGAGAAATAGGGCAAATAATTCCTTTCACAATAGCATCCAAAAAACTGAAATACCTAGGAATCATCCTAACAAAAGAAATCAAAGACCTCTTCTCTGAAAACTATAGCACTCTGAAAAGAGAGATTGAAGATGATATCAGAAAATGGACAGACATCCCCTGCTCCTGGGTAGGAAGGATTAATATAGTGAAAATGGCCATACTTCCAAAACTGCTATATAGATTTAATGCAATTCCAATTGAGATCCCAGCAGCATACTTCATGGACCTTGAGAAAACAATCCAAAAATTCATTTGGAACAAGAAGAGACCCAGAATAGCAAAAGCAATTCTAGGTAACAGAGACATGGCAGGGGGTATCACAATCCCTGACCTGCAACTATACTACAAAGCTACTGTGATAAAAACAGCATGGTACTGGCAAAGAAACAGACTTGAGGACCAGTTGAACAGATTAGAAGGTGAAGAAACAATGCCAGACACAGCCATCTCATCTTCAACAAAGGAGGCAAACACCCTCACTGGAGGAAAGATAGCCTCTTTAATAAATGGTGCTGGAAAAACTGGGCTTCAACGATTAAAACTAGACCTATACCTCTCACCATGCACTAAACTAAAATCAAAATGGATTAAAAATCTAAATATTAAAATAGAAACTCTGAACCAGTTGGAACAGAGGTTAGGTAGAACCCTTGAAGACATCGGTGTAGGAAAAGATTTTATGAACAAAACCTCAGTTGCCCATGAACTAGCACAAACAATCAACAAGTGGGATCTCTTCTTATTAAAAAGCTTCTGCACAGCAAGAGAAACCACCAGCAGTGTGAAGAGACAACCCACAATGTGGGAAAAATTCTTCACCTGCTCTTCCTCAGACAAAGGTCTACTATCTCAAATCTATAAAGAACTTAAAAAGATCAGACCTCCCAAATTTAAAGACCCAATCCAAAAATGGGCATCTGAAATGAACAGACATTTCTCAGACAAAGAAGTAGAAATAGCAAATAAGTACATGAAAAAATGTTCAACATCACTGGTCATTCGAGAGATGCAAATGGAAACAACTCTGAAATTCCACTTCACTCCAGAAAGAATGGCTGCTATCATGAAATCAACCAATAACAAATGCTGGCAGGGCTGTGGGGAAAGAGGAACCCTGCTCCACTTCTGGTGGAAGTGTAGACTGGTGCAAGCACTGTGGAAATCAGTATGGAGATACCTCAAAGAACTAGGACTGGAAGTCCCATTTGACTCCGCTATTCCACTGCTGGGGATCTTCCCCAAAGAATTAAAAGAACCATACCACAGTGATATATGTGCACCCATGTTCATAGCAGCACAGTTTGTAATAGCTAAAACTTGGAAACAGCCCAAATGCCCATCAACTGGAGATTGGATAAAGAAAGTATGGTTTTTTTATAAAATGGAATACTACTCAGCCATAAAAAATGAGAAATTAGAGACATTTATAGCTAAGTGGATGCACATTGAGGCAATACTCTTAAGTGAAATAAATAGGACACAGATGTGTAAATACCGAATAGTTTCTCTGGTGTGAGAAACTGAAAGTGTAAATAAGGACCAAATGTATAATAGGTAATGTGAAATAGGAAGAAAAGGGGCAAAGGGAAGGAAGTTGGAGGACTAGGGGAAAGGATAGAAGGGAATGGAATTTTTATGAGAAAATGGAAAAATAGGAACAAAATCTTTGTAAATAGGGAGGACTGGAGGGGTTGAAGGGAGGGCTGGGCAAGGGTGAAAAATAAGAACCAAGAGAGACTATGTAAAGGTGCAAATTTCCAATGATGAATGTCATTATGTTGTATACCTAAAATGTACCAATGATTAGAATGAATAATTGATAATGTAAAGTAGGAGGAAAAAGTCCAAAGGTGTAGGGGTAGTGGGAGAGGCAGGGGAAAGGAAAGAAGGGAAAGGAAAAAATGCTGAGAAATGGAAAAAATGGAAATAAAGTCTTTGTAAATAGAGAAGGGTGGAGGGCGTGAAGGGAGGGCTAGGAATGGGGAAAAAATAAGAACCAAGATGCATTATATAAAGGTACAATTCCCAATGAGAAATGTAACTGTGTTGTATACCTACAATGTACCAATAAAAGAATTTAATACAAAAAAATAAAAAAATAAAAAATAAAACACATTTAAAACCTCAACCAAACACAGGCAAACAAAATGCAACAAATCATCTAACAAATCGTAAAACATGATCAAATAGCCTTCATCCCAGGAATGTAGGTATGGTTCAACACACATAAATCAAAAAATGTAATACAATGTATAAACTGAAGAAAGAACAAAAATTGCATACTCATCTAAATCGATGCACAGATGACATTAGTCAAAATCCAACATTCATTTATTTTGAAAATCCTTAAAAATATAGAAGAACCTTATCTCAATCTGATAAAAGCCATTTATAACAAAGCAATAGCAAACATTGCATTAAATTAGATAAAAGCTGAAAAGTTTCCCTCTAGGCGAATATGTGCTATCTGATATTCTTGTTCAAGACAGTACTTGAAACATTATCTAGAGGAATAAGGTAAGAGAAATAAAAGGGATATGTATAGGAAAAGAAGTCAAATTCTGATTATTTGCAGATAACATGATCCTCTAGAAAATCTTTTTTAAAAAATCAAAAGACTTTTAGAGTTAATCACCAACATCAGTATGTAGCAGGATACAAAAACAACACTCAAAACTAGTGTTCCTGTACACCAATATTGAATTGGACAAGAAAGAAATTAGAAAAACAATACCATTCACTATGGCATCAAGAAAATTTTCTTAGGAATTAACCAAATCAAGGAAATGGGAGACTTCTGCAACAAAAACTACAGTACTTTACAAAAAGAGAGTGAAGAAGAAATCATAAAATGGAAAAATATCCACTGTTCCTGTACAGGCAGAACCAATATTGTCAAAATTGCCACACTTTGTACACTGCAACACTGCTGAATTTGGATATTAGCGCTGTGAGTCTTTCGGTGGAGTTTTTGGAGTCTTCTATGCAGAGGATTATGTAATCAGGAAATAATGATAATTTAACTTCTTCTTTTCATATCTATATCCCCTTTCTTTCTCTTATTTTATTGCTTTAATGTTACAAGAACTATATTAAATAGAAGTGGTAATAGCAAACCTCCTTGTCTTCTTCCATAACATTTCTGTACATCAATAACAAACTCACTGAAAGGAAAATTAGGGAAACAATACCCTTCACAATAGTATCAAGAGAAATAAAATACTTAGAAATTAACCTAACCAAGGAAGTAGAAGACTTCTATAATAGTACTACAAACTAAATAAAACTATACTACTCTGAAAAAGAAGATTGAAGAGGAAAACAGAAAATAGAAAGATATCCCCTGTTCCCAGATAGGGAGAACCAATACAATTAAAATGGCCATACTTCTAAAACTGTTACACATATTTAATGCAGTCTCACTCAAAATACTAATAGCATACCTTACAGAGGTAGAGAAAACAATTCTGAAATTCATATGAAACCAGAAAAGACCTAGAATAACAAAAGCAATTCTGGGCAACAAGGGCAAGGCAAGGGGCATCATAATCCTGAACTTCAAGTTATACTACAAAGTTACCATGATAAAAATAGGATGGTATTGGGAAAAAAAAGACTTGGGTTTCAATGGAACCAAACAGAAGATACAAAAACAACTCCAAGTACACTCAGCTATGTTATTTTTAACAGAAGGGGCCAAATCTTAATGTTGGAGGAAAAGTAGCCTCTTTAACAAATGGTGCTGGGAAAACTGGCTATCTACATGCTGAAAGTTGAATCAAGATCCATATCTCTCACCATCTACTAAACTAAAATCAAAATGGGTCAAAGATCTGAACATTAAAACAGAAACAATCTGCTGCAATAGGAATATGTAAAACTCTTGAAGATATATAGGCAAAAACTTTCTAAATAAAACTCCAATTCCACAAGAAATAATACCAAGAATCAACAAATAGAATCACATCAAATTAAAAATATTTTGCATAGCAAAGGAAACCACTAACAGAGTGAAGAAACAACCTATAGAATGGGAAAATATTTTTGCCAGCTACTCCTCAGACAAAGGATTTCTATCTAGAATATATAAAGAACTAAAAAATAATTAGACTCCTCCCCAGATTTAAAGACACAATTTTAAAATAGACATCTGAAGTGAATAGGCACTTCCAGATGAAGAAATACAAGTGGTCAATAAATACATGAAAGATATTCAACATTGCTGGCCATTTACAAAATGCAAATTAAAACAACACTGAGATTCTATCCCTGTCACAGTTCATGACTGTGGCATAGTGGAAAGGATGAAAGATTTCTCGGAATCAATATCCAATTCAAACTCTAAGAAGGCCCAGAGGCAGCCCTTAACCAAGACCCTTTAGCATGACAGAGTCTCATAAGAACAGACCCAAAATGAAGCTTCTGTAGTTTTTTATTGATAGAAACAGGAAGCAAGAATAAAAGGGAAAGGAAGGATATCAGTACAGGAATTTATGAGGGGAAAAAGGGAAGGGCAGGAGGACAGAGTAAGGTCATGGTGGACTGTTACATAACTGACTTTAGGGCCAGTTTAAGTAATGAATCAGTATGAGAAAAACAAGGGTCGCAGCATTCATTCCTTAAGACAATGTGTTTTGCACTTATTTGGACTTGTGACTCTGTAGACTATCTTTTAATCTCTAACAATGCCTTCCAGGAAGTTTTGAGCATGTGACTCCAGAAGTCCCTTACCTCTACATATCTATTTTGTACATACCTCTGGCCAATTCCTTAAAAAACATCTCACTAGAGAATGAGTGCCTATCATCAAGAAATCAATGAACAACAAAGTTGAGTGAGGCTGGGGGAGGAAAGAACACTTCTACTTGTTAATGACAATGTAAACTAGTATGACCACTATGCAAACCAGTAACAAGATTCCCTAAAATCTAAAACTAGAAATTCCATTCAAATTTTCCACTTCTAGGTGTCCTCCTGAAAGAGTTAGAGACATCATACTACAGTGATACATGCACATCCATGTTTAAAGCAGCAAAATTTACAGTAGTTAAATCTTGGAACAACCTATATTTCCATTAACAAATGAATCTACAAAGTAAATCTAGGATTTACACAAAATGAGTTATATTCCCATACAGAAGGATAAACTTGTCATTTGTAGGAAATTGAATGTACCTTGAGACCATAATATTAGGTTCAATAAATTAGACACACAAGATTAAATTTTACATGGATCCTCTTATATGAGAAACTCAAGGATAAATAAAGAGCAAACTAAAAGATAGATAATAGGTAATAGGGAGATAGATCATTTACAAAAGCAAAGAGAACCAAGGGTTGAAGAAATGGCTGGATGGAGGAAAGGGGAACGGAATGAAAAGAGAATTAGAATGTGTTATGCACATATACCAACTTCCAATGAGGAATGTAAACGTTATGTATTGTAAACATGAACCAGTAAAAATAAAAATTAAAAACATAAAATAGGTAGACATTTGTACCATTTAACATTAGCATGTTTGATAAGCTCTCAGTTAATAGCTTTCATTTTATATATATTTTAGTTTTTATGTTTTATTAGTATACCTTTGTGATATGTAATAATTACATTCCTCTTGGGGAACGGGTATATTTGCTTTAAAATGTCTTTTCTACCTTGAAATGTTGCTGCAAATCAATTATGAAAGTAGCTGGTTAGCTTCACAGTGGGAGTTTTTATGCCCCATTCATTTTTTAAAAATTTTTATTTGTATATTTTAGCTATAAAATATGTTGACACTCATCATTGGGAATTTGTATCTTTACATAATATATCTTGGTTCTTATTTATTTTCCCCATTCCCTTGCCCTCCCTTCACCCCCTCCACCGCTCCCTATTTACAAAGATTTTTTTTCCACTTTTTCATTTTCTCATATTTTTCCTTTCCTTTTCTTTCCTTTCCCCTACCCCTCCCAGTTCCCCCTCCTCTTTGCAACTTTTCTTCCTATTTCACATTGTCTATTAAACATGTTGATTCTTATTTATACTTTCAGTTTCTCACACCAGAGAAACTATTCAGTATTTACACGTGTGTCCTATTTATTTCACTTAAGAGTATGGCCTCCATGTGGATCCATTTGCTATAAATATCTCTAATTTCTTATTCTTTATGGTTGAGTAGTACCCCATTTTATATAAAAAAAAAACCACTACATTTTCTTTATCCAGTGTCCATTTAATGCGCAATTGGGCTCCTTCCAGGTTTTAGCTATTACAAACTGTGCTGCTATGAACATAGGTGCACATATATCACTGTGGTATGATTCTTTTAATTCTTTTGGGAAGATCCCCAGCAGTGGAATAACTGAGTCAAATGGCACCTCTAATCCTCATCCTTTCAGGTATCTCCATACTGATTTCCACAAGTGGTTACACCAGTCTACACTCCCAAAAACAGTGGAACAGGGTTCTTCCCCACAGCCCCACTACCATTTGTAATTGGTTGATTTTTTGATAGCAGCCATTCTTTCTGGAGTAAGATGGAATCTCAGCATTGTTTTTATTTGCATCTCTTGAATGACTAGTGATGTTGAACATTTTTTCATATGTTTATTTGCTATTTCTGCTTCTTTGAGAAATGTCTATTCATTTCAGATGCCCATTTTTGGACTGCGTCTTCAAACTCAGGAGGTCTGATTTTTTTGAGTTCCTTATATGTTCTAGTAGACCTTTGTCTGAGGAACAGCTGGTAAAAACTTTTTTCCAGACTATGGGTTATTTCTTCACTTTGTTGGTGGTCTTCCTTGCTGTGCAGAAACTCTTTAATAAGATAAGAATCCAGTTGTTGATTCTTTGTGCTAGTTCACATGCGACTGAGGTTTTATTCATGAAATCTTTTCCTATGCCAATGTCTTCAGAGTTCTACCTAACCTCTATTCCAGCCAGTTTAGTGTTTCTTGTTTAATTACACCAAATAAATCTCAGCCTCATTCAGCTGATGCTCAGAAGGGAAGCCCCACAGATATATTTGATATGCTTAGATAAGGAGCTATTATAGTCTACTTTTAAAAATGATATTCTTCCTTTAACCAAGAGAGGACAGCTAAGAATCTTCCCAAATATGTACAGACACTTTCTGGAATAATGAGATGTGACTCTCCTTTGAGGAGTAATGAAACTCGAAGAGTTTTCTTTTGACAAGGAATCTTTCTGTTTTCTAACAAGATCTCTGGAGAATTTGAAAGGAATCTTTTGTAAGCCACTTTAATTTGAAGTTTTCATTATTAAAGTATTTGAAAGATACACTTTTTTTCTTTCTTTTTTTTTTTTTAAGATACACTTTTTTTCAAACATACCTGTATTTCCTTTTCATTGAATTGTTGGCATATATTTTGCTCTTTTTATCTTTTGGAGCCTTAAGATTTTTCTTATTTTTTGTATAAAATATAACATTTTAAAAAATTTATAGCAGTATATTTTACATGTCACAGTATGCACATAATCAATAATTTTTTAATAAATTTAGCAAGTTGTGCAAATATTACAAAAGAACAATTTTAGGGCAAATCCATTACCCCATTATCCTTAATGTTCATTTACTGTGGTATTAATTTCCACTTTACTGCCCATCACCATTTACTCACAGAGAGCTACTAATCTACATCTTGTCTCCATTGATTTACTTTTTCAAGATATTTCATATAAATTAGTATTATGAAACATGTGGTATCCTTTTTCTGCTGGATTCTTTCATGCTGTGTGTATTGATAGCTTGTTCCTTTTTCAGTGAACTGTATTCCATTGTAAAACTATGCCTTTGATAATGTCTATCAATTCATCAATTGGATATTCTAGTTGTTTCAAATTTTTATCTTAAAATATGGTTGCTGAGATCATTCATGTGCAAGTCTTTGTTTCCTTATCAGTGCTTTTCTTTTGAATTGGGCCATATAAAGCCATATAAAACTAAAAATTCTGTCACTCAGGTATTCAATTTGTTTTCACTAAATATGTAAATAACTACCTATAGTTTTGATACACTATTTTACATTATATATATCTATAAATATAAGTAAGAAATCTATTAATATAATTACCTTGAAGAAATACCATTAAAAAAATTTCAATATTATTTTTGAACATATTAACAATGATGTTAGTGTTAAAATTGCAATTTTACTTATTACAAAATAGTTTGCCTATATTTGTATACTGAGCATAGGTTTTTTTTTGTTATGAATATTTTGAATTTTTTTCTATAAATAATAAAATCTCTTGGATGTTAAATCGTATAAATTAAAATATGTAAGCATATAATTTGACTCTAGTGTTCATTATATTTTTTTACATTTTGGAAGGTGAATTATTCTAATTATTCTGAGATTGTTAGAAATGTAGAAAATAAGTAGACTCCAAAGGTAAAAATGGAATAAACCAGGATTGCACATTTTACTGTTTGTTCTTAGAAGTGTTTCATTTCTAGAGAAGCATCCTGCTGCTGTGGTTATCTTTTTCAGAGCTTGCTGAAATTCCATGAGGACTTCTTTCGGATTGCTTGCCACAAAGTTTACATTCTCTTTGGAGTTCAGATACTATACATCAAAACACTAGAGCTTTTGCAAGTTTTCTCTCAACAGGGGAAATATTTCCCTGCAAACTAAAGGCAAAGTCAAAAGAGCAGTAAACAACTTTCTAACTCTCTTCTCTGTGTTTCCTTCATTAAAGAATATGACTCCACAATACCCTCATGTTTTATCATTCACACTGAAACAGTGACATGAATATTATAAATATGTAATTGCAACAGACAAATTTGCATTGTTTGTTGCTATTTCTTGATTCATGGCTTGCTTAAATATAAGCAAGAAATCTAAGAAAGAAGCATGATTATTTCTGAAACAATTATTTTCTAAATTCAATTGCTTCATGTTTCAAAAGTAGAATAAAATTAACCTTTCTTGTATGCAATGTAGCACAAAGCCATAAATGAAAATATATCACTTATTTTCTCTAGGTAATTGTGCTTGATGCTTGTATATTTTATTTTATCTCTTCCAGAAAATATAGAACTGAGTTCTTGAATTGATTCACAATCATCCAAGCTGTTTTATTGCATTACTCAATTTTGAGAGTCATCATGATGTTTCTAAATATTACTATTTTTATCAGATTCTTTCATTCCTAATTATGATTTTTTGCTTTTTATGTATTTTCCCCTTTCATTGTATGAGTATAGATTTATGGCCTATGTCTTCTACTAAGCAAGGCTTTTTTATTATCTGTTGCCCTGCCTTATCTTGTTTATTGCTTTTAATCTTAAATTCTAGCTTGTCAAATATTAATATCACTACTTTTTCTTCCCTTTTGTTTGCACACACCTGTTATTTATTTGCTCACCTGTTGACTTCAACATCTAATTTTCTTCATGTTTAGAATATGTTTATGGTAAATATCATCTAATATATTTTAAAAAGTAATCTTATAGTTACTGTATTTTAACTGAAGAATTTATTCAGGTAATTTTATATATGATGAGTCATACATAAAATTTATTCTATCTTATTTTCTGATTTTGTTTTTTAAACTTTTCAGTTTATTTGTTTTTGTTTCTTTGTGATTGTGTTTTTAGGCCAGTTTCTTTTTCTTGCTAATAGGAATATTTACTGTAAATTTTCAACTCTTAACTGTTATATTCACTTTCCCCAATTCTATAACCGATCATTGTGTCCTAAATATTTTTGTATGAAAGGTACTTAAATTTTCTTATGTTTTTCCAATTAGTTATAAAGTAGATTTTTTCTGTATTTTCAACTCTAGTACACTCATCTTATTTCTTTTTTAAACAAACTACTCCTTTCATTCTAGAGATCATTTTTACTCCCCCATTTATTTTTTCACAATAGTACTTTTCTAGTACTAATTTCCCTATTAATTGCTTCCTTCTAACCAAAAGTTTCTTAAACTTATAGTCTTTATTTTATGAAATTATATTTTAAAGCATATTTCACAATGAACATTGCTTACTTGTTTTCTTTCTTCATCTTAAAATCTTTTTTATTTACTATTTTTAAAAAGCTTTACTTGGACAGATAAATGATATCTTTGTGTCTAATTTTTTTCTACTGGTCATATAATAGTGCTGCTCAAATGATTTCTGGCTTCTGCCTTTGCAAAAAAGAGGCACATTTTGCTAATCTGAGATAGCTATTTGGTTGTCAGAGGCTGAACCTTTATTTCCATTCCTTGAGGATAGGGAAATTGCATCTATAGGCTATTTTGAGAAAAAATAAGTGCTTTTTAGCAAAAATGAATAAGGGTAGAACAAATTTTTTCTTATATCTGAGGAAAGAAAAGTGAGATGAAGTTGTGAGAATGTGAGAAGTAGAACATCACTAAGAACAAAAGTTATCTAATTATGCAGATAAAGTTTGCCAGGTATTCTCAGAATTGTCCTCAAAAGGATAAAATAAAAATCTGCCTGGCTGTTAGTCTAGTCTTTTTTCTAGTGGTTAACCTTCTTTTTTAAAAAATAAGATTCCTAAGATTGAAGTTTAAGACATTTGCTTCAGCCAAAGTTTCTTCAGTCAGATCAAAGAACTATAAATTCAGCCCCTCTATACTTAATGGGAAAACAAGAGAATATTTGTATTAGACAACATTTATTTCTCTGGCACAAAATACCTGACATCCACAATTTAAAGAAGGAGAGATTTAATTTGGCTCAGGGTTTCGGAGCTTTCAGTTCATAACCCTCTGGCTCCAAGGCAGAAGTGGCACAAGAGAAGGGGCTGACAAAGGAAAGATCTTCAACACATAGAGATCTAGAAGCAGAAAGAGTATGAGAATCATAAGGAGAGCTATTCCTTTCAAAGTCATGCCCAAGTGACACAGTTGCTCAAACTAAGAACCAATTTCTAACAGAATATTCAGCTCTGCATTCAATAGTGGATTAATTGGCTGATGGGTATAGCACCCATAATTCAATCACCTATAGAAAGCCCCATCTCTGAATACAGGAGATTTTGAGGTGACATATTTGATATGAAAATAGCAATGTTAGAAAGCCCTTGGTTTGGAGACAGCTTCAAGGGCCTTCCAATTTTCATTAACTCAAAGTGATTACCAGTCCAAAGAACAATACCTTTTCAGAACAAATATATATAGAACAGTACTTTCACAGAAAGAATAAAAATTATATATATATATATATATATATATATATATATATATATATATGGTGTGTGTGTATTCCTTTGGTAGATAATTGTTTTCTATCTAGACTTTTGCAATATTTTATTTTCAATGCATCATTTTTTATTACTATTCACATTGTCCTGTAAATAGCCTAGAATTTAGGTAATTTTCAATCTATATTCTGATTATAGATTGAATTTGTTGTGCCCAGATCGCGAGGTCCCCAAAGACAACCAAAGAGCCGATTCCGATGCAAACACACGAGGGTCGTTTATTCAAGCTTGAGCAGGGACTCTCATCCGACACTGAAGCAGCGGGTCAGGATTGAGAGCCTCGACTCTAAAACACCAGGGGTTTTTATAGAGGTTACAGCAAGGCACGGGGTTTCAAAAAGGCGCAGGGTTTCAAATCACACGCAAATCACACAATTGTCTAGCATTTAGCAAGTTTTGAAAGTTTAAACCTAATTGATTGGGCCTTGTGTGCTGAACTGCAAATGGCTGCTCAAGTCATCGAAAAGAACATCTGGGATACTGGGGTATTGGGGTAACTACTGACTAGCTGTAGCAGGCCATCGAGAAGAGCATCTGGGACTTTGAGGCAGCTACTGATTAGCTGTTGCTAGGCTAGTTGCTAGGGGACTGCTGAACATTATCACAGGCAGGTGGCCAAAGTACATCTTGTGGTTTTTCTTGAAACTAGAATTTATGTCCAGGCCACCTTACTCTAAGATGGGGCCAAATTTTAAAATGGAGTCACTCAGGCCTCACATTCCCCCCTTCACATGGAACTATCGAGGCCCAATCATGGGTCTCGGAGGGTTAACTCTATTGGGTTTTTTGATATAAGCTGATACTGTAACCTGAGAGCCAATACTTGTACTGTACTGACACGTTCTTTAATGAATGAAGCCAATTGGTTAAGTAAGCAAGGTCCAAATACCAAAAGAAGCAGCAAAATAAGCAGGAGACCTAACATTGTGGAAATTAGGGTGGTCAATTATGGAGAATAGTTAAACAGTGATTTAAACCACCCTTGGGCTTGTTCACGCTCCCATTTGCACTTGGCAAGGCCCTCTCTAACCTTTGTCATGGACTCTTGAAGGTGTGTGATGGAGTTTTTAAGTCTCTTTATATCAATATCTATGGCAGCCCTCAGATCACTAATGTGGAGCCAGAGTGACTCCATTTTGGAGCTGTCTCCTTTGTTCTCTCAGAGTGACTCCATTTTGGAGCTGTCTCCTTTGTTCTCTCAAACTTGTGCTTATCCACTCAAAATTCCTAAGTTTATTACCCAGCCATCTGTGTACTCAGGAAGGACATTCCGGACACACTACCTATAAGGTAAACAGTTAATGGCTAACTGCCCACAAAAGATAGATGTGACCATTAGTCAGTGGACCTGCTAACCATCAGCTTATGACAGTCGGCCCCTAACCTTTGCCCCCTTCTCCCTTGCAAAAATCTATACGTAACCCCCTTAACCCCCCCGAGCCTAACCAATCAAAACCCTACACTTCATATGTATTTAGCATTAACCAATCACCTGGCTACTAACAACCAAAGCTTGATGTATATTCAATAAAAACCCTGCTAGTCTCGAGGCTCGGGGCTCTCAATCTCGATCCGCTGCGTCGGTGACAATTGAGAGTCCCTGCTTAAGCTTGAATAAACGACCCTCGTGTGCTTACATCGGAAACGGTCTCCTGGTGGTCTTTGGGACATCGCGATCTGGGCACAACATTTGGGGGCTCGTCCGGGATCCCAAGACCTTCAGGACTCCCGTACCGGAGGGTCAACGCCGGCTGGTGAGTGTTTTCTTTGTGCTTGTAAAGTCTGGGCCTATTTTCTGGGAAGGTCGGCAGACGGTCTAGGCGGACGCGCTGCAAGGGCCGCCGACCCGGAATCCTGGAAGACGTTCCGGATTCCACTGGTGGGGACGGAGTGCCCCAAGAGTACGGGTCAGTGAGACTCCTGGAGGGACGGTGCGGGTCGCTCCCGCGGCACGGCAGGAGGCCGTCGTCCCATTTGCATTGCCTCCGATCGCGCGGAGGACGGTTTTGTCTCACCTTGTGCTTCTCTGTTGCGTTTGTGTGTCTGTTTGTGCTGACTTGGACCGAGACGATGGGACAGACTGTGACTACCCCTCTTTCCCTTGTAACAGACCATTTCAAAGAAGTTAGGGAGAGCGCTCATAACTTAAGTTTAAAAATTAAGAAGACTAAGTTCATCACCCTCTGTGGCTCAGAGTGGCCCTCCCTCGGGGTAGGATGGCCCCCCGAGGGAACTTTTGATTTGCAGATAATTCGCAGAGTCCGTAAAGCCATCCTCCCCCCCGATCAGATACCCTACATAGCCGTTTGGGAATTTCTGGTTTCTAACCCGCCCCCATGGGTTAAGCTCTTTTTGCCTTCACAGCAGCAGCAACCGGAGTTAATCCTGACGGCCAAAGAAAAGGCTCCTAAAAAGCGCGCGGATGAAAAACAACCCGAAACCAAGCCAACCGCGCCACTTTACCCTGTCCTCCAGGGAGGGACCGAGAAAGATCTTATATTTCCTCCCCCTTACTCTCTCCCCTCTCTTCCGCCACAGCAGGCTGGAGGAGGTGACCCAGTCCCAGCCGGGGCTGGGGAACCCGCCCCGGGCGCCGCCGACAACCGTAATGGTCCCGCCCAAAATACTCGTCACCGGCGCGCCGCCTCGCCGGCAGGACCGGCAGATTCAACTGTCTGCCCGCTGCGAGCAATAGGGCCCCCTGATGAACATGGAAACCAGCCTCATCATTACTGGCCCTTTGCTACCAGTGATCTTTATAATTGGCGCCGACAACATGCCAATTTCTCTGATAACCCTAGAGATTTGATTAACCTGTTAGAAACTGTTTTGTTTACCCATCAGCCCACTTGGGATGACTGTCAACAGCTTCTGCAGGTTCTGTTCACCACTGAGGAACGAGAGAGAATCCAGAATGAGGCCAGAAAATTGGTTCCTGGTGACAGTGGTCAGCCCACCACCAATGCAGACACCATCAACACTTCTTTTCCTCTGTCCCGACCTAACTGGGACTTCAATACGGCAGAAGGTAAGGAGAGACTTCGAGTCTATCGCCAGACTTTATTAAGAGGTCTCAGAGCAGCGGCGAGGAAGCCTACAAATTTGGCTAAGGTAGGGGATGTACAACAAAAGTTAGATGAAAGCCCTGCTGCTTTCCTAGAAAGAATTCAGGAAGCTTTTCGTAGGTACACTCCTATGGACCCAGAAGCAGTTGAGACAAAGGCAGCTGTAATAATACATTTTGTCAACCAGGCGGCACCAGACATTAAGAGAAAGTTACAGAAAGTAGATAGGTTAAGAGAAAAGAGTATTCAGGACTTAGTGGCAGTGGCAGAGAAAGTGTATAACAATAGAGAAACCGCAGAGGAGAAACGAGAAAAAGCTGATGACCGCCAGACCCGAAACTTAGCTCGGATCCTTCTGGCTACCACTGCGGGAGAGCAGAAAAAATGTGAACGTAGACTAAAAAAGATTGTGATGGAAGGAGAAAACAAAGAGAGACGCAGAGAGCGCCCCCAGTTGGGGAAAAATCAATGTGCTTATTGCAAAGAATACGGACACTGGGCCAGGGACTGTCCTAAAAAGAAACAGCGAGAAGGACGCCCCAAGACCCCTATTCTGGCTGCGGATGAATTAAATGATTAGGGGGGACGGGGTTCGGCACCCCTCCCCGAGCCCAGGGTAACCCTAAAAGTGGAGGGGAGACCTATTGAGTTCCTGGTGGATACAGGGGCTCAACATTCAGTCCTACTCAAACCGTGTGGCCATATTTCTGATAAAACCTCCTGGGTTCAAAGAGCTACAGGCATGAAAAAGTATTCATGGACAACCCAAAGAACAGTAGACTTGGGAGTGGGCCAAGTAACCCACTCATTTATGGTTATACCAGACTGCCCCTACCCCTTATTGGGAAGAGACTTACTTACTAAATTAGGGGCTCAAATTCATTTCCAACCCGGGGGCACAAAAGTCCTTAATCAAGAGGGAAGGCCCATTCAGGTACTAACCATAAACCTGAAAGATGAATATCTACTACATCAAAAGAGGGCCCCTCCTGATCCTGATATGAAACAATGGCTCTCCATGTTCCCACAAGCATGGGCGGAAACTGGAGGCATGGGGCTAGCTATACACAGGGCACCGGTGTTTATAGAAATAAAACCTGGAGCAGATCCGGTACGAGTTCGCCAATATCCTATGCCCCTGGAGGCCCAGAAAGGAATAACTCCACACATCAGGAGGTTACTTGCTCAGGGGATTCTCAGACCTTGCCAATCGGCCTGAAACACCCCCTTGTTGCCAGTACAAAAACCTCATTCTAATGACTATCGGCCAGTGCAGGACCTCCGGGAGGTAAACAAGAGGGTTATGGACATTCACCCCACAGTGCCTAATCCATACACCCTATTGAGTTCTCTTCCCCCGAGCCATCGCTGGTACACAGTCTTAGATCTCAAAGATGCTTTTTTTAGCCTTCCACTGGCACCTAAAAGCCAAAACATCTTTGCGTTTGAATGGAGTGATCCAGAGCAAGGCATCAACGGACAGCTGACGTGGACCCGATTACCTCAAGGATTCAAAAACTCTCCCACCATCTTCGACGAGGCCCTACATGAAGACCTGGGTGAGTTTCGCCTCCAGAACCCCCAACTAACTCTGTTACAATATGTAGATGACCTTCTTGTGGCAGCTGAGACACAGGAAGACTGCTTAAATGAAACCAAGAGACTCTTGATGGTCATAGGAGAGCTGGGGTATCGGGTGTCCGCTAAAAAGGCCCAGATCTGCAAACCCGAGGTAAGCTACCTGGGATACGTGCTTAGAGAAGGGCAGAGATGGCTGTCGGATGCTAGGAAAGAGACAGTTCTTAAGATACCCACACCAGATTCCCCTCAAAAAGTCAGAGAATTCTTGGGATCGGCGGGCTTCTGCCGCCTATGGATACCAGGGTTCGCAGAGCTCGCAAAGCCCCTCTACGAGGCAACTAGAGACAGTCAGGCTTTTCAATGGACAGAAAAGCTACAAAAATCTTTCGATCAAATTAAAACAGCCTTGCTGACGGCACCAGCCTTGGGCTTGCCTGATATTACTAAGCCATTCCACCTTTACATTGATGAAAACAAAGGAGTCACTAAGGGCGTCCTGATCCAGTATCTAGGGCCATGGCGCCGCCCAGTGGCGTACTTATCAAAAAGACTTGATCCAGTTGCGTCAGGATGGCCCCCGTGCCTAAGAATGATTACAGCAGTAGCTCTAATGGTCAAAGACGCTGACAAGTTGACATTAGGCCAAGAACTGTACGTGACCACCCCTCACGCCATTGAGGGAGTCCTAAAACAGCCTCCGGATCGATGGCTCAGTAATGCTCGCCTGACCCACTACCAGAGCTTACTCCTAAATCCAACCCGAGTTGTCTTTCAGGCCCCGGCTGCTTTAAACCCAGCCACACTGTTGCCAGACCCGAACTTAGAGGCTCCGCTTCACGACTGCACAGACATCCTGGCCCAGGTACACGGAATTCGAGCAGATCTGAGTGACCAACCATGGCCAGACGCAGACAACACCTGGTACACTGATGGGAGCAGCTTTGTTCGTGAGGGCCACAGGTATGCTGGGGCAGCTGTGGTGACAGAAACTGAGGTCATTTGGGCAGAACCATTGCCCACCGGGACCTCAGCACAACGGGCAGAGCTCATAGCCCTGACCAAGGCATTAACTTTAGGACGGGGCCTAAAGTTAAATGTATACACAGATAGCCGGTATGCCTTTGCCACTGCGCACGTCCATGGGGCCATCTACAAAGAAAGGAGACTCTTGACAGCTGAAGGAAAGACTATTAAAAACAAAGAAGAGATCCTTGCCCTCTTAACAGCCCTCTGGCTACCGAAAAAATTAGCCATTATCCATTGCCCAGGACACCAGAAGGGCGACACTCCAATTGCCAGAGGAAATAATCTAGCTGACCAGACGGCCCGAAAAATAGCTTTAAAGGTTGATCTGACACTGGCCACTCAGCTGCCCGATCCGGGAAGTGCAGCCCTCCCAGAAAAGCCCCAGTACACTGAAAAGGACTTAAATTGGATAAAACAATTACCTACGCCCCAGTGCCTCAACGGGTGGTAAAAATCTTCTGATTGTAAAGTCATCCTGCCTAAGACACTGGGAGAACAAGTTCTCTCCAAGATACACCGGACCACCCACATGGGCACTCGAAAAATGCAAGATCTCCTGAGACATGCTGAAATTAAGATCCGTGATGCTAATTCTACAATTGAACATATTGTTGCTACCTGCAAAGCCTGTCAATTGACAAATGCCACCCACAATAGGGCCAACCCAGGAAATAGGCTGAGGGGAAACCGACCTGGAGCCTATTGGGAATTGGACTTCACCGAGGTAAAACCTGGAAAGTACGGTTATAAATACTTGTTAGTTTTCGTAGATACTTTTTCAGGATGGATAGAAGCGTTTCCTACCAAACATGAGACAGCGCAGAGTGTGACTAAAAAGCTGCTAGAAGACATCCTGCCAAGGTACGGTTTTCCAGTAATGCTAGGATCAGATAATGGACCCGCCTTCATTTCCAAGGTGAGTCAAACCCTAGCACAGGTGTTGGGGACAGATTGGAAATTACATTGTGCATACAGACCCCAAAGCTCAGGACAGGTAGAAAGGATGAATAGAACCTTAAAAGAGACCTTAACTAAATTAACCTTAGAGACTGGCGGTGACTGGGTGACTCTCCTTCCCTTCGCCCTTTATAGGGTGCGCAATTCACCCTATAAAATGGGGTTGACCCCCTTTGAAATCATGTTTGAAATTCCCCCTCCCATTATCCCCAACCTTCACTCAAATGTACTTGTTAAATTTGATGACCAAAAGTTGTTACTTTCTTTAAAAAGCCTCCAAAGTGTACACGAAGACATCTGGCCTAAGTTAGAAGCCTTATACCAGACCGGACCACCTCCTGAGCCCCATCGCTACCGACCTGGAGACTGGGTCTTCGTTCGGAGACACCGGCAGAAAGACCTTGAGCCCCGTTAGAAAGGACCCTACGTCACAGTCCTGACCACGCCCACTGCTCTCAAGGTCGACGGGATTGCTTCGTGGGTACACTACACCCACGTTCGCCCTGCAGATCCTCACACTGTCCTAGAAGACTTCGTTCCATCATGGCAGGTGTCCAGAGACCAAGACAGTCCCCTCAAACTCAAGCTACGTCGTCGACGATCGTGATTATGGTAACTGTACTTTTGACACCGACACTAGGAAGACAAAACCCATATGCTCCCTTAAATTTAACCTGGATGATCATTAGTACGTCTACGGGCAACATTGTTAATAGTTCATCTGAAGTGGCTCCACCACTTACCTGGTGGCCAGACCTAGACTTTGACCTGTGTTCGCTCGCCACAGGGACTTGGGACACTGGAAACTGGAAAATCGGGCCTAGAGGAGAGCCAATATGTAAAAAAGGCATAGGCCAATGTAATACTAATAGAACATCCCTGCCCATGGCTCCAGTACCTATGGCCCCTCCTAGACTTGACCCTGGGTGTAGCCATTCTCTTGATAAAAACATCCTACAAAGCACCCCCTTTTATGTTTGTCCGGGAAAAAGGCGCACACAGTCTCAGATAAACAAGTGCGGGGGACCTGACCAGTTCTATTGTGCCAAATGGGGATGTGAGTCCACGGGCACCGTCTCCTGGGCCCTGCCTGTCAAGGACGATTTTATTTCTTTAAAAAGAGTCCCTGGGCCCCCTGGCCTGCAGACAAATCAAAAGGGTGGTAATTTCTTAGTTCTTAGTGGCCCCTGTACCGGGTTCCTCTGTAACCCGGTCAGACTTTCATTCACGGATTCAGGTAAAAGGTACACTAAATGGGAAACAGGCCAGACTTGGGGACTCCGTCTATATCAAGATGGTTATGATACCGGGTTGTTATTCACTATAAAACTGAAGGCAGAGCCGCTCACCATAGGGTCTCCCCAATTGATAGGGCCAAACTTGGCGCTAGCTCCAATAGCCCCTTTCAGACCTATTAAGCCCCCTCCCCCAAAAAGCTCGCCTATGTCACCAAAACCAAACGCCTCCGTACGGCCATCAGACTTAACCTCCGCTCCCACATCCCCGCCCTCGATTCAAATGATCACCCAGATTGATAAAGTCGATCATAACCGGGACCAGGACCCCCTTTGGGAACTGATGGTTCACACCTTTAAAGCCCTAAATGCATCTAGGCCAGACCTCACTCAGTCCTGCTGGCTATGTTATGATACTAAGCCCCCATACTATAAAACAGTAGCTTATCTAGACAATTTCACTAAGTCAGACAGCCCGACTCAATGTAGATGGCAACAAAAAGGGACAGCTAGGCTGACCCTACAATCAGTAACTGGACAAAGAACTTGTGTCGGCAGTGTCCCGGCCTCCCACCAACACCTTTGTAACAAAACCGTCCTTAGACCTAGGCCTAAATATCTCATTCCCCCTTATGATGGATGGTGGGCCTGTTCCTCTGGACTTACCCCTTGTGTACATGGGCTAGTGTTAAAACAAACAAGAGATTTCTGTGTACTTGTACAATTAGTCCCCCGGTTGTTATATCACTCAGAAAAAGACATCCCCAGCCGCCTGGCTGAAACCCAGGTCAGAGTTAAGCGAGAACCTGTAACGGCCATTACTTTGACCGTTCTCTTAAGATTAGGACTAGCTGGGACAAGAACGGGAGTTTCATCGCTACTAATACACAATAAATATTATAATGACTTAAGGACAGCCATAGATATAGATATTAAAAGGCTAGAAAGCTCCATCTCCCACCTCCAAGAGTCTTTAACTTCACTAGCAGAGGTAGTCCTCCAAAACCGAAGGGGGCTGGACTTAATTTTCCTTCAACAAGGAGGACTCTGTGTTGCACTAGGTGAAGAATGCTGTTTCTATATAGATCATTCAGGAGTAGTCAAAGAATCCATGGCTAAAGTTAAAAAAGGCATCGCCAAACGTAAACAAGAAAAAAAACAATCTCAAACCTGGTTCAAATCTTGGTTTAATTCTTCCCCTTGGCTCACTACCCTAATTTCTACCCTGTTAGGCCCCTTGCTTATCGTGTTGCTACTATTAACCTTTGGACCTTGCATACTTAATAGACTAGTTTCGTTCATTAAAAAGCAAATTAACGCTGTTCAGTTAATGGTACTCAGGTCCCAATACCAGCCAATACCTATTGATTTGACAGAATTAACCCCCAGAGGCCCATGATTGGCTCTCTACAGCACCCTGAGAAGGGGGGAATGTGGAGCCAGAGTGACTCCATTTTGGAGCTGTCTCCTTTGTTCTCTCAGAGTGACTCCATTTTGGAGCTGTCTCCTTTGTTCTCTCAAACTTGTGCTTATCCACTCAAAATTCCTAAGTTTATTACCCAGCCATCTGTGTACTCAGGAAGGACATTCCGGACACACTACCTATAAGGTAAACAGTTAATGGCTAACTGCCCACAAAAGATAGATGTGACCATTAGTCAGTGGACCTGCTAACCATCAGCTTATGACAGTCGGCCCCTAACCTTTGCCCCCTTCTCCCTTGCAAAAATCTATACGTAACCCCCTTAACCCCCCCGAGCCTAACCAATCAAAACCCTACACTTCATATGTATTTAGCATTAACCAATCACCTGGCTACTAACAACCAAAGCTTGATGTATATTCAATAAAAACCCTGCTAGTCTCGAGGCTCGGGGCTCTCAATCTCGATCCGCTGCGTCGGTGACAATTGAGAGTCCCTGCTTAAGCTTGAATAAACGACCCTCGTGTGCTTACATCAGAAACGGTCTCCTGGTGGTCTTTGGGACATCGCGATCTGGGCACAACACTATAATATTTGTTTTGTAAGACTAAAGAGGAGACCCCAGTTCCTGCTCCCACCAAGCCCAGGCCTAGGAGTACTGTCAGGGTGATTGTTGTTATGGGCTCCCTTTTTACCTGACTAGGGGCCCCCACTAAGTGAGCTAGGTGAGCAAAAACTTCCTCCACGGAATGATACAGCAGTCTAGGTACTAATTGCACCAGCACATGAACGTCCTTAGTCCTATTGAGTACTCCTCCATGTACACATGGGGTGAGCCCAGTAGAACATGCCCACCAACCATCTGAAGGGGATACAAAATATTTTTCTGAGGACATTGAATGAGTCTGGCTACACAGTTGTTGGTGGGTGGGAGGCACATCACCTAGACATGTGCCTCGTCCGACCACCGACTACAGGGTTAATCTAGCTGAACCCTTCTTCTGCCATCTGTATTGACTAGCATTTTCTGATTTAGTAAGGTTTCCGGGGAAAGCTATTTTTTCATAGTAGGGGGGCTTGATATCATAGCATAGCCAACAAGATTGAGTAAGATCAGGTCGAGAGGCATTTAGGGTTTTAAAGTATGGACCATGAGTTTCCAGAATGGCTCATCTGGGTTCTGGTCCTGTCCTAGGTCCTTGTGAATCAGTTGAATACCTCTTAAAGAAAATAACAGCTCTTGATCACCAAGCTCAGTGAGCACTTCAGACTGGAGGTTAGGAATAATGGGAGGGGGCACCCCAAACATAATTTTAAAGGGAGCCAGTCCCATCTTATAGGGTGAATTGTGTACCCTATAGAGGGCAAAGGGAAGGAGAGCCATCCAGTCACTGCCAGTCTCTAAGGCTAATTTAGTTAAGGTCTCTTTTAGGGTCCTGTTTATTTTCTCTACCTGTCCTGAACTCCGGGGTCTGTATGTACAATGTAATTTCCAATTTGCCCCCAGGACCTGCACTAAACTCTGACTCACCTTAGAGACAAAAGCAGGTCTATTGTCTGATCCTAACATAACAGAAAAACCATACCTTGGTAGGATGTCTTTTAAAAGCTTTTTGGCCACAGTCTGTACCATTTCATGCTTGGTGGGGAAAGCCTCTGTCCAGCCCAAGTCCTCATGCAAAGCTTCGTCAAAAATGGTGGGGGAGTTTTTAAAATCTTTGAGGAAGTCGGGTCCAGGTCAGCTGTCCGTTGATGCCCTGCTCAGGGTCCCTCCATTTAAATGCGAAGATGTGCTGGCTTTTGGGTGCCAGCGGAAGGCTCACGGAGGTCCTGTACTGGTCGATAGTCATCCAAGTGGGGTTTCCACACCAGCAACAAGGGGGTGTTCCAGGCTGATTGACAGGGCCTTAGAATACCCTGAGCAAGCAACCTCCTGATGTGTGGAGTTATTCCTTTGTGGGCCTCTAGGGTCATGGGATATTGGTGAACTCATGCAGGGTCCACTCCTGGCTTTATCTCTACGAACACAGGTGTCCTGTGTGCGGCCAGCCCCATGACCCCAGTCTCAGCCCATGCTCATGGGAACATGGCAAGCCATTGTTCCACATCAGGATCAGGAGGGGGCTGTCTCTGATGTAGCAGATATTCGTCCTCAAGGCTCATAGTTAACACTTGGATGGGCTTTCCCTCTTTGTTAAGGACCTCCGTGCCCCCAGGCTGAAAATGGATTTGGGCTCCTAATTTAGTGAGCAAGCCTCTTCCAAGTAAAGGGTAGGGGCAGTCTGGTATAATCATAAATGAGTGGGTTACCCTGCCCACTCCCAAGTCTACCGTTCTTTGGGTAGTCCATGAATATTTTTTTATGCCTGTGGCTCCTTGGACCCAGGAAGTTTTGTTAGATATGTGGCCATGTGGTTTAAGCAGGACTGTATGTTGAGTGCCGGTATCTACCAGGAACTCAATGGGCTCCCCCTCCCCTTTAAGGGTTACCCTGGGCTCGGGGAGGGGCGCCGAGCCCCGTCCCCCCTAATCACTTAGTTCGTCCATGGCCAGGACGGAGGCCTTTGAGCGGCCTCCCTGTTGTCTTTTGGGGCACTCCTTAGCCTAGTGGACTTCCTCTTTGTAGTAAGCACATTGATTTTTCCCCAACTGGGGGCGTTCCCTGCGTTTCTCCTTACCTTCTCCTTCCGCTGCAATTTTTTTTCAGGCGATGTTCACGTTCCCTTGTCTCTCCCGCTGTGGCAGCCAGAAGGATCTGAGCCAGGTTTTGGGTCTGGCGGTTGTCAGTTCTCACCTGTCTTTCCTCTGTGGTTTCCCGGTTGTTATACACTCTCTCTGCCACTGCCACTAAGTCCTGAATACTCTTTTTCCCTAATCTGTCTACTTTCTGTAACTTTTTCTTAATATCTAGCACTGCCTGGTTGACAAAATGTATTAATACAGCTGTCTTTGTCTCATTTGCTTTTGGGTCCATAGGAGTATACCTATGGAATGTTTCCTGAATTCGTTCTAGGAAGGCAACAGGGCTTTCATTTGGCCCCTGTGGTACATCCCCTATCTTAGCCAAATTGGTTCATTTTGAGACCTCCCAACAGAGCCTAGCAATAGACCCAGAGCCTCTCCTTACCTTCTGCTGTGTTGAAGCCCTAATTGGGCCAGGACAAAGGAAAGAAACGATGATAGTGTCAACATTAGTGGTGGGTTGACCATTGTCACCAAGAACCAATTTCCTGGCTTCATTTTGGATTCTCTCTCACTCCTCTGTGGTAAACAGGATCTGGAGGAGTTGCTGACAATCATTCCAAGTGGGCTGATGAGTAAACAAAACAGTTTCTAATAGGTTAATCAAATCCCTAGGGTTATCAGAGAATTTGGCATGTTGAGTACGCCAGTTATAAAGGTCACTGGTGGCGAAGGGCCAGTAATGATGAGGCTGGTTACCATGCTCATCAGGGGGCCCTATCACTCTCAGCAGGAAAACAGTAGAGTCCACTGGCCCTGCCTGTGAGACAGCATGCTGGTGGTGAGTGTTCTGGGTGGGGCCATCCCCTCTGCCGGCACCCGGTGACGTGCCGGTCCTTCCCCCCAGCTCCGGCTGGGGCCGGGACCTCTCTCCCAGCCTGCTGTTGTGGGGGAGTAGAGAAAGAGTTGTAAGCGGGGGGAGGAGATCATCCTCGGTTCCTCCTTGGAGGACCGGGTAAAGCGGCGCGGTTTCAGTCCACCTTCTTCCATCGAACTCTCTGGGAGTCTTCTCACAGGCTGTCAGGATTACCTCTGGCTGCTGTTTCTGTGGAGGCAGAAAGGGGTGACCCATGGGGGTGGGTTACAGATTAGACTCTCCCAAGTGACAATGTAGGGGACCTGATCAGGATGTCCAGTGTAGGGACAGAAAACAGCTCCACAGACCCTCCGTGTGATCTGTAAATCAAAAGTTCCCTCGGGGGGCCATCCCTTCTCAAAGGAAGGCCACTCCCAGCTACACAGAATGACAAGTCTAGACTTTTTTATTTCTAAATTTAGACTATGAATGTGCTCCCTAACCTCTCTAAACTGGTCCATCATGAGGGACAGGGGAGTGGTCGCAGTCTGTCCCATTGTCTCAGTCCAAGTCACCACAATAAACAGACAAACACAACAGCAGAACGAAAGCAAGACAAAACCGTCCTCCACCCGATCGGAGACAACCCCAAAAATGGGACAACAGCCTCACGCCATACCACGGGAGCAACCCGCACCCCAGGTCGGCGGCCTTCATAGCACATCTGCCTAGACCATTTGCCGACCTACACAGAATTGGGCCCCCCGAATTGCAGACAAACAAAGAGACACCAGACACTCACTGGCCAGCATCGACCCTCCCAGAGATCCTGGGGTCTTGGGGATCCCAGACTAGCCCCCAAATGTTGTGCCCAGATCGCGAGGTCCCCAAAGACCACCAAGTAGCCGATTCCAATGCAAACACATGAGCGTCATTTATTCAAGCTCGAGCAGGTGTTGCGCCCAGATTGTGAAGTCCCAGAGACCACCAGGAGGCCGTTTCCGATGTAAGCACACAAGGGTCATTTATTCAAGCTTAAGCAGGGACTCTCAACTGTCACCGACACAGCGGATCGAGATTGAGAGCCCTGAGTCCCTAACTAGCAGGGTTTTTATTGAGAATACAACAAGCTTTGGTTATTAGTAGCCAGGTGATTGGTTAATACTTAATACATATGAAGTGTAGGGTTTTGGTTGGCTAGGCTTTGGGGGTCGAAGGGGATTACATATTGGTTTTTGTGAGGGAGAAAAGGGGCAAAGATTAACGGCCGGTTGTTACATACTGATCGTTAGCAGACCCACTAACTAATGGCCGCATCTATCTTGTGTGGACAGTCAGCTCATTAACTGCTTATCCTACAGATAGTGTGCCTGGAACGCTCTCTCCCCGGGTACACAGGTGGTTGGCTAATAAACTCAGGAATTTCAAGTGGTGAATTCCTAGTTTAAGCACAAATTTGAGAGAACAAAGGAGACGGCTCCAAAATGGAGTCATTTTGGTCCCACATTTCCCCCTTCTCATGATGCTATAGAGGGCCAATCATGGGCCTCTGGGGGTTAATTCTATCAAGTCGGTAGGAATTGGCTGGTATTGGGACCTGAGCACCATTAACTGAACAGCGTTAATTTGTTTTATGATGAACGAAACTAGTCTATTGAGTATACAAAGTCCAAAGGTCAACAGTAGTAACACGATAAGCAAGGGGCCTAGCAGGGTAGAGATTAGGGTAGTTAGCCAAGGGGAAGAATTAAACCAAGATTCGAACCAGTTTTGAGATAGTTCTCTTTCTCGCTTACGTTTGGCGATGCCCTCTCTAACTTTAGCCATGGACTCTTTGACCACTCCTGAATGATCTACATAGAAGCAACATTCTTCACCTAAGGCAACGCAGAGTCCTCCCTGTTGAAGGAAAATTAAATCTAGCCCCCTTCGGTTTTGGAGGACTACTTCTGCCAGTGAAGTTAAAGACTCTTGGAGGTGGGAGATGGAGCTTTTTAGTCTTTTAATATCTACATCTATGGCTGCCCTTAAGTCATTGTAATGTTTATTGTGTATTATTGGTGATGAAACTCCCGTTCCTGCCCCAGCTAGCCCCAAACCTAGGAGAACGGTCAGAGTAATGGCCGTTACAGGTTCTCGTTTAACTCTGATTTGGGTTTCAGCCAGGCGGCTGGAGATGTCCCTTTCTGAGTGATATAACAGCCGGGGGACCAATTGTACAAGTACACAGAAATCTCTAGTCTGTTTTAGCACTAGTCCATGTACACAAGGGGTGAGTCCAGAGGAGCAGGCCCACCACCCGTCATAAGGGGGAATGAGATATTTAGGGCTAGGCCGAAGAATGGTTTTGTTACAAAGGTGTTGGTGGGAGACCGGGACACTGTCAACACAAGTTCCTTGTCCAGTTACCGACTGTAGGGTCAGCCTAGCTGTCCCTTTTTGTTGCCATCTACACTGAGTCGGACTGTCTGATTTAGTGAAATTGTCTAGATAAGCTATTGCCTCGTAGTATGGGGGCTTGGTATCATAACATAGCCAGCAGGACTGAGTGAGGTCTGGCCTAGATGCATTTAGGGCCTTAAAGGTGTGGACCATCAGTTCCCAAAGGGGGTCTTGGTTCTGGCTATGATCGACTTTTCTGTCTGGGTGATCATTTGAACCAAGGGCAGGAATGTGGAAGCGGAGGTTAAGTTTGATGGCTGTATGGAGGTATTTGTTTTTGGTGGCATGGGCGAGCTCTTTGGGGGAGGGGGCTTAGTAGGTCCGAAAGGGGCTATTGGGGCTAGTGTCAAATTTGGCCCTATCAATTGGGGAGGCCCTATTGCGAGCGGCTCCATTTTTAGTTTTATAGTAAAAAGTAATCCATTATCATATCCACTTTCATATAATCGCAACCCCCAACTGTGGCCTGTTTCCCAATTTGTGAACTGCTTGCCTGGGTCCGTAAAAGTAATACGTATGGGGTTATACAGAAATTGGGCACAGCGGCCAAAGAGAGGATTGTGTGCCAACTTCTGTTGGGGAATCTTGTCGACCGAAATAAAATCAGTTGTAATGGAGGGTTTCCAAGCTATGGCCCCCGTTGACTCACAACCCCAATTTTTGTAAAAGAACTGTTCAGCACCCCCACAAGTTACAATTTGACTTCTAGTACGCCCCCCCCGGACAGACGTAGAAGGGGGTGTCTCGTAATATTGTCCTGCGAATTACATGGTTGCAACCTGGTGTTCGTGAATCGACCGGGGGGAGGGTACACCCCTTTTTTGTTTTCCCACATTCAGGCCTTCCCCGTGACTCTAGGCTCCAGTGTCCGATATCCCAGCTGCCAGTGGCTAGCCGACAGAGATCAAACTCTAGAGCAGGCCACCAGGTTAACGGTGGGCTCAGTTTGGACGAGCTGTTAATAATGTCACCTGTGGCGGTACTGATGATCATCCAGGTTAAATTTAGGGGAGCATGTGGGTTCTGTCCTCCTAATATCGGTGTCAAAAGTACAGTTACCACAATCATGACCGTCGACGACGCAGCTTGAGTTTGAGGGGATTGTCTTGGTCTTTGGACACCTGTCATGATGGAACGAAGTCCTCTAGGACAGCGTGAGGATCTGCAGGGCAAACGTGGGTGTAGTGCACCCACGAGGCAATCCCGACGACCTTGAGAGCGGTGGGCGTGGTCAGGACTGTGACGTAGGGTCCTTTCCAACGGGGCTCAAGGTCCTTTTGTCGGTGTCTCCGGACGAAGACCCAGTCTCCTGGTAGATAGCGATGGGGCTCGGGAGGCGGTCCAGTTTGGTATAAGGCTTTTAATTTAGGCCAGATATCTTCGTGCACACTTTGGAGGCTTTTTAAAGAAAGTAACAACTTTTGGTCATAAAATTCAACAAGCACATTTGATTGAAGGTTGGGAATAATGGGAGGGGGAATTCCAAACATGATTTTAAAGGGAGTTAATCCCATCTTATAGGGTGAATTGCGTACCCTATAGAGGGCGAAGGGAAGGAGAGTCACCCAGTCACCGCCAGTCTCTAAGGTTAATTTAGTTAAGGTCTCTTTTAATGTTCTATTCATCCTCTCTACCTGTCCTGAACTTTGGGGTCTGTATGCACAATGTAATTTCCAATCCGTCCCCAATATTTGTGCTAGGGTTTGACTCACCTTGGAAATAAAGGCGGGTCTATTATCTGATCCTAGCATTACTGGAAAACCATACCTTGGCAGGATGTCTTCTAGCAGTTTCTTAGTCACACTTCGCGCTGTTTCATGTTTGGTAGGAAACGCTTCTGTCCATCCTGAAAAAGTGTCTACAAAAACTAACAAGTATTTATAACCATACCTTCTAGGTTTTACCTCGGTGAAGTCCAATTCCCAATAGGCTCCAGGTCGGCTTTCCCTCAGCCTATTTCCTGGGTTGGCCCTATTGTGGGTGGCATTTGTCAATTGACAGGCTTTGCAGGTAGCAACAATATGTTCAATTTTAGAATTAGCATCACGGATCTTAATTTCAGCATGTCTCAGGAGATCTTGCATTTTTCGAGTGCCCATGTGGGTGGTCCGGTGCATCTTGGAGAGAACTTGTTCTCCCAGCACTTTAGGCAAGATGACTTTACAATCAGAAGATTTTCATCACCCGTTGAGGTACTGAGGCATAGGTAATTGTTTTATCCAATTTAAATCTTCTTCAGTGTACTGGGGTTTTTCTGGTAGGGCTGCACTTCCCGGATCGGGCAGCTGAGTGGCCAGTGTCAGATTAATCTTTAAGGCTATTTCTCAGGCTGTCTGGTCAGTTAAATTATTTCCTCTGGCAATTGGAGTGTCGCCTTTTTGGTGTCCTGGGCAATGGATAATGGCTAATATTTTAGGTAGCCAGAGGGCTGTTAAGAGGGCAAGGATCTCCTCTTTGTTTTTAATAGTCTTTCCTTCAGCTGTCAGGAGTCCCCTTTCTTTGTAGATGGCCCCATGGACGTGTGCAGTGGCAAAGGCATACCGGCTATCTGTGTATATATTTAACTTTTGGCCCCGTCCTAGAGTCAATGCCTTGGTCAAAGCTATGAGCTCCGCCCATTGTGCTGAGGTCCCGGTGGGCAATGGTTCTGCCCAAATGACCTCAGTCTCTGTCACCACTGCTGCTCCTGCATACCTGTGGCCATCACAAACAAAGCTGCTCCCATCAGTGTACCAGGTATCATCTGCATCTGGCCACGGTTGGTCGCTCAGATCTGCTCAAATTCCATGTACCTGGGCTAGGATGTCTGTGCAGTCATGAAGCGGAGCCTCCAAGTTCGGGTCTGGCAACAGTGTGGCTGGGTTTAAAGCAGCCGGGGCCTGAAAGACAACTCGGGTTGGATTTAGGAGTAAGCTCTGGTAGTGGGTCAGGCGAGCATTACTGAGCCATCGATCCGGAGGCTGTTTTAGGACTCCCTCAATAGCGTGAGGGGTGGTTACGCACAGTTCTTGGCCTAATGTCAACTTGTCAGCATCTTTGACCATTAGAGCCACTGCTGCAATCATTCTTAGACACGGGGGCCATCCTGATGCAACTGGATCAAGTCTTTTTGATAGGTACACCACTGGGCGGCGCCATGGCCCTAGATGCTGGACCAGGATGCCCTTAGCGACTCCTTTGTTTTCATCAATGTAAAGGTGGAATGGCTTAGTAATATCGGGCAAGCCCAAGGCTGGTGCCGTCAGCAAGGCTGTTTTAATTTGATCGAAAGATTTTTGTAGATTTTCTGTCCATTGAAAAACCTGATTGTCTTTGGTTGCCTCGTAAAGGGGCCTTGTGAGCTCTGCAAACCCCGGTATCCATAGGCGGCAGAAGCCCGCCGATCCCAAGAACTCTCTGACTTTCCGAGGAGAATCTGGTGTGGGTATCTTAAGAACTGTCTCTTTTCTAGCATCTGACAGCCATCTCTGCCCTTCCCTAAGCATGTACCCCAAGTAGCTTACCTCGGGTTTGCAGATCTGGGCCTTTTTGGCGGACGCCCGGTACCCCAGTTCTCCTATGACTATCAAGAGTCTCTTGGTTCCACTTAGGCAGTCTTCCCGCGTTTCAGCTGCTATGAGGAGGTCATCTACATATTGTAACAGAGTTAGTTGGGGGTTCTGGAGTCGAAACTCACCCAGGTCTTCATGTAGGGCCTCGTCGAAGATGGTGGGAGAGTTTTTGAATCCTTGGGGTAATCAGGTCCATGTCAGCTGTCCGTTGAGGCCTTGTTCTGGGTCACTCCATTCAAATGTAAAGATGTGTTGGCTTTTGGGTGCTAGCGGAAGGCTAAAAAAAGCATCTTTGAGATCCAAGACTGTGTACCATCGATGGCTCGGGGGAAGTGAACTCAAAAGGGTGTATGGATTAGGCACTGTGGGGTGGATGTTCATAACCCTCTTGTTCACTTCCCGGAGATCCTGCACTGGCCGATAGTCATTAGAATGAGGTTTTCGCACTGGCAACAAGGGGGTGTTCCAGGCTGATTGACAAGGCCTAAGAATCCCCTGAGCAAGCAACCTCCTGATGTGTGGAGTTATTCCCTTCTGGGCCTCTAGGGGCATAGGATATTGGCGAACTTGAACAGGATCTGCCCCAGGTTTTATTTCCACAAACACTGGTGCTCTGTGTGCAGCTAACCCCATGCCTCCAGTCTCCGCCCATGCTTGTGGGAACATGGTGAGCCATTGTTCCATGTCAGGATCAGGAGGGGCCCTCTTCTGATGTAGCAGATATTCATCTTCTAGGTTTATGGTTAGTACCTGAATGGGCCTTCCCTCTTGATTAAGGACTTTTGTGCTCCTGGGTTGGAAATGAATTTGAGCCCCTAATTTAGTAAGTAAGTCTCTTCCCAATAAGGGGTAGGGGCAGTCTGGTATAATCATAAATGAGTGGGTTACTTGGCCCACTCCCAAGTCTACTGTTCTTTGGGTTGTCCATGAATACTTTTTCATGCCTGTAGCTCCTTGAACCCAGGAGGTCTTATCAGAAACATCCCACATGGTTCAAGTAGGACTGAATGTTGAGCCCCTGTATCCACTAGGAACTCGATAGGTCTCCCCTCCACTTTTAGGGTTACCCTGGGCTTGGGGAGGGGTGCCGAACCCCGTCCCCCCTAATCATTTAATTTATCCATAGCCAGGATAGGGGCCTTGGGGCGTCCTTCCTGTTGTTTCTTTTTGGGACAGTCTCTGGCCCAGTGTCCATACTCTTTGCAATGAGCACATTGATTTTTCCCCAACTGGGGGCGCTCTCTGCGTCTCTCTTTGTTTTCTCCTTCCACCGCAATCTTTCTTAGTCTACATTCACGTTCCTTCTGTTCTCCCGCAGTGGCAGCCAGAAGGATCCGAGCTAAGTTTCGGGTCTGGCGGTCATCAGCTTTTTCTTGTTTCTCCTCTGTGGTTTCTCTATTGTTATATACTTTCTCTGCCACTGCCACTAAGTCCTGAATACTCTTTTTTCCTAACCTATCTACTTTCTGTAACTTTTTCTTAATGTCTGGCGCCGCCTGGTTGACAAAATGTATTATTACAGCTGCCTTTGTCTCAATTGCTTCTGGGTCCATAGGAGTGTACCTACGAAAAGCTTCCTGAATTTTTTCTAGGAAAGCAGCAGGGTTTTCATCTAACTTTTGTTGTACATCCCCTACCTTAGCCAAATTGGTGGGCTTCCTTGCTGCTGCTTTCAGACCTCTCAATAGAGCCTGGCGATAGACCCGAAGCCTCTCCTTACCTTCCGCCGTGTTGAAGTCCCAGTTGGGTCGGGACAGAGGAAAAGAAGTGTTGATAGTGTCAGCATTGGTGGTGGGTTGACCATTGTCACCAGGAACCAATTTCATGGCCTCATTCTGGATCCTCTCTCATTCCTCAGTGGTGAACAGGACCTGCAGAAGCTGTTGACAGTCATCCCAAGTGGGCTGATGGGTAAACAAAACAGTTTCTAACAGGTTAATCAAATCTCTAGGGTTATCAGAGAAATTGGCATGTTGTCGGCGCCAATTATAAAGATCACTTGTAGCAAAGGGCCAGTAATGGTGAGGCTGGTTCCCATGCTCATCAAGGGGCCCTATCGCTCACAGCGGACAAACAGTAGAGTCTGCTGGTCCTGCCTAGCACGCCGGTGATGAATATTTTGGGCGGGACCATTACAGTTGTCAGCACCCGGGGCGGGCTCTTCCTCCCTAGCCCCGGCCGGGACTGGGTCATTTCTTTCAGCCTGCTGTTGCGGAAGAGAGGGGAGAGAGTAAGGGGGAGGGAAAATAAGATCTTCTTCGGTCCCTCCCTGGAGGACAGGGTAGAGTGGCGCAGTCGGCTTGGTTTTGGTCTGCTCCTTGTCATCGCGCCCTCTAGGAGTCTTCTTGCTGGCTGTCAGGATTAACTCTGGCTGCTGTTGCTGTGAAGGCAAAAAAGGCTTAACCCATGGGGGTGGGTTAGAGATCAGAAATTCCCAAATGGCAATGTAGGGTACCTGGTTGGGATGAAGGATGGCTTTACGAACTCTGCGTATAATTTGCAAATCAAAAGTTCCCTCGGGGGGCCATCCTACCCCAAGGGTGGGCCACTCCAAGCTACAGAGGGTGATGAATTTAGCCTTTTTAATTTTTAAACTTAGGTTACGAGCGCTCTCCCTAACTTCCTTGAAATGATCTTTCATGAGGGAAAGAGGGGTAGTCACAGTCTGTCCCATTGTCTCAGTCCAAGTCAGTACAACAAACAGACAAATAAACACAACAGAAAAACACGCGAGACAAAACCGTCCTCCGCCCAATCGGAGGCAATGCAAATGGGACGACGGCCTTGTGCCGTGCTGCGGGAGCAACCCGCACCGTCCTTCCAGGAGTCTCACTGACTCGTACTCTTGGGGCACTCCATCCCCACCAGCGGAATCCGGAACGTCTTCCAGGATCCCGGGTCGGCGGCCCTTGCAGCGCGTCCGCCTAGACCGTCTGCCGACCTTCCCAGAAAATAGGCCCAGACTTTACAAACACAAAAAACACTCACCAGCCGGCGTTGACCCTCCGGTACGGGAGTCCTGAAGGTCTTGGGATCCCGGACGAGCCCCCAAATGTTGCGCCCAGATTGTGAAGTCCCAGAGACCACCAGGAGGCCGTTTCCGATGTAAGTACACAAGGGTCATTTATTCAAGCTTAAGCAGGGACTCTCAACTGTCACCGACACAGCGGATCGAGATTGAGAGCCCTGAGTCCCTAACTAGCAGGGTTTTTATTGAGAATACAACAAGCTTTGGTTATTAGTAGCCAGGTGATTGGTTAATACTTAATACATATGAAGTGTAGGGTTTTGGTTGGCTAGGCTTTGGGGGTCGAAGGGGATTACATATTGGTTTTTGTGAGGGAGAAAAGGGGCAAAGATTAACGGCCGGTTGTTACATACTGATCATTAGCAGACCCACTAACTAATGGCCGCATCTATCTTGTGTGGACAGTCAGCTCATTAACTGCTTATCCTACAGATAGTGTGCCTGGAACGCTCTCTCCCCGGGTACACAGGTGGTTGGCTAATAAACTCAGGAATTTCAAGTGGTGAATTCCTAGTTTAAGCACAAATTTGAGAGAACAAAGGAGACGGCTCCAAAATGGAGTCATTTTGGTCCCACACAGGGACTCTCATCCAACACCGATGCAGCGGGTCAGGATTGAGAGCCTCGACTCTAAAACACCAGGGGTTTTTATAGAGGTTACAGCAAGGCACGGGGTTTCAAATCACATGCAAATCACACAATTGGCTAGCATTTAGCAAGTTTTGAAAGTTTAAACCTAATTGGTTGGGCCTTGTGTGCTGAACTGCAAATGGCTGCTCAAGTCATCGAAAAGAACAACTGGGATACTGGGGTATTGGGGTAACTACTGATTAGCTGTTGCAGGCCATCGAGAAGAGCATCTGGGACTTTGAGGCAGCTACTGATTAGCTGTTGCTAGGCTAGTTGCTAGGGGACTGCTGAACATTGTCACAGGCAGGTGGCCAAAGTATATCTTGTGGTTTTTCTTGGAACTAGAATTTATGTCCAGGCCACCTTACTCTAAGATGGGGCCAAATTTTAAAATGGAGTCACTCAGGCCTCACAGAATTATAGATTTTATGTAATAATTTGGGGGTATGGGGTATATTCTAGATCTAAACCATAATGTTCTGCCACTGTTCCCCAAAAGATTCATGTCCATCTCATTTTGCAAAATGTATTTAGTCTATTTCTAAGTGAAGAACATTTTAACAATTTAGAATTGCCAAAAAGTCAAAGTACAAAGTCTCCTCTTAGTTTTGAACTTTTGTAGAAATAAAAAAGAACATGTCACAGGATAAACATTTCCATTACAAAGGGACATGTAGAGAAATAGAAAAGAATGGGTACAGCACAAAACAAAAAGTCATCACCACAAACATTAAATTCTATATTTCAATATCTAGCATCTGGGGCAAGTTGTGAAAGGTGAGGTCTAAAATGCTTGGGGCATTGGTTAATACCCTAAGGGTTGCTTTAATCACCTTCAGGCATTGCTTGTTGCAGCCTTCATAGCCTATTTTAAGGTGGCTGTCCTCATTTTCTACTGCTTTTCTTAGTAGATGTTTCATATTCCTGGCTTCTGCAACAACCTTGGATCTTCCTTGGACTTTTGACATTACTCTCACAGGTTCACACACTGTCCACTCAAGGGCACACTATCTGTTCTCCCAGGGGTTCTTCTGAAATCTGAGTGGAAGCCTCCCTGATCCCACAACTCTTGAATTTTTTGTGTGTGTAAAAGAAGCACCATTAGGAGATGACAAGCTCTGTTACTACCTTGAGCAGTACCTATGTCTCTGGATCATGGGTGAGCAGGACTCTGTTGCCTGGATGGCAGCACACAGTTAAAAACATTTCAGGGTACCAATTCCCTGGGCAACCCTTGTTTTCCAGAGAAACCTGGGCCCTCTTCTCAGTCTCTCAAAAGAGTTTACCTTTAACATTTACATTCTTGAGACTTTAAAGGGTGGAGTTCGCTAATTCGTGAGATGCCCTCAAGCCATTTCTTCTATTGTCCAGATGCAAGGTAATTTACTTTTATTTTAATGCTAATTATTTCAACAGTCAAGCTATTCTTTGCCCCTATTTTGCAGGGGCTTCTTTTCTGTCAAAATTCCAAATTGCCAAAACTCCAATTGTGGAATATAAAAAAAACAAACTAAACAAAGTAAAGAGTAGAATGGTATTTGCTAAGGTTAGGTGAAACAAAGGAGACATGGGGAAACATTGTTTAAAGGGACAAAATTTTCAGTTATAAAATGAATAAATTCTGATGTATAGCATAGTCCCTATCATTAATTATACTGTATTGTTTATAATTTGATGGGAGAAGATTTTACATATCCTTACAATAAACAAACACATACATACACAAATAGTAATTATAGAGTGATCAATGCATTGACTATAGTAATCTACACAAACAATATAACATATAATCACACTATATGCAAAGTATATTCGCATATAATGTATTTGTATTTGTCCATTATTTAAAAAAAAACAGAAGAGATGTGCAGGAAGTACTCATTTTCAAGGCTGTTGCTACAAGTTTATTCTCTTTTACAGAACATTTTGGTTAGTGTTTTACCACAATTGTAGAAATATTTTTACTATGGTTAAATCATCAATATAATAGGAATGTACAAAGCTTCTATAGTTTTCCACAAATATCTATAAAACCACAGTTTAAAGAGAATTTCATAGTGAGCCCAGAATACATACATGACCATTTTAGAGATTCAATCTAATTTTTGTGATTTGAAAACACTGACTTTCCTACTTTTCTTTCATAATATGGATGTAAACCAATGAGTTTTAGAGCATATTATTTTCCAGGTTCCAGGAGCTTTCAATATATTATTTTACCTAATAGATGCTCTTAGTCTATGGTTCAGTGCTAGCCCTAATATAAGTACTGTCCTTAAATTTATAGCAGTTAGTGATAAAGCAGAAAAGTGACAATGATAAATATGAGGGCACTATAATGTTATATGACTTCTGGAAAAAAAAAGATCTGTTGTAAATTAAGAAGTCCCCAAATTACATGTGTCCTTTCAGCCTTACATAGATAAAAGCAACCTATATTATTTTAAATGCCAACCTGCTTAGGAGACATGCTTTTTCAAAGAAAGGTTGCTTAATGAAATCCTGCAACTCCATTTGTAGTAAGTGCATTTGAAAATGTTGTAAAATAGCCACAGATTGTGTACTTCATCACACATATGACTATTAATGCAGTGAGACATGACAGAGCATGAAATGTACAATATCCATTCACATTGAGGGCTAAGTATTCAGTGCACCCATGTGTGAAGTAATACAGCATAGCACACTCCTGCCTTGAAATGCCACACACTAATGGTGACTGGGATTATAAAATGCCTTAATCAAATATTATTTGCAAAGAGCAACTATATCTTGTCACATTGAGGATAAGTTTTATAAGTGTCCAGCTAAATAAATTATGCTGCACTGTAGTCAGCAGCCCATTTTTCCTACAAACACTATAGTTTGAATTGATTTACTTGAACTGCAATCCTGAAGTCTTAAATTAATTATAGCACATTGGAAAAGAAAGGCAGCAATATGTCCCTTTAATTCCATTTTCAGAAATATTAGCATACATCAAATATAAATTTAATCACATTGAGCTTTGTGTATTTAGTGACAAAGCAATATCCACTGGTAATCTTGCTTTTTTCTATCTCTGATATTTATGATTTTTCTTTCTTTAATAGTTACCTCCCCATGAAAAATATATATGTGCTTCAATATGGTTATACTTCATTTCTTTAGATCCAGCATATATCTTTTTCCTACAATTCACAGAAAACGTACTCAAATTCAAGATCTCATTCACTATTATCATATCTTTTGCATCTATCTTCAACTGACAAGAACCAGTTGTTTACCAACTGTACCTGCTTGGATTTCATACCACAGGTATCAAACTGACACTTTTAAAAAGCTAGAATTAACAATAATTTATCAATTAAGATTTTTTTTTCATTCCATGAATCTTCTAGATCAATATTGTGTTTGACAATTATGATCATTCTCTCCTTGAAGAAAATATTTCCTTTTTGGTTTACATTGCCATACTTCCACTACTTTCCCTATCAAAGGGTTAAGTCTTTGCTTGCTTCATTTTATCCTTGTTCTCTTCCTCTTCATATTCTTTTTTTTTTTTTTTTTTTTTTAGTGCCAGGGATCGAACTTGGGTCCTTGTGCTTGTGCAGCAGGCTGCAAAACCACTGAGCTAAATCCTCTGCCCCCTCTTTGTATTCTTTATTCCTGTTTTCTGAGATTCTATTTTTGTTATTCAATCTGGCTATAGTAGTACATTTATATAATCCTGGCTACTTGAGAAGCTGGTGGATTGTGAGTTCTAGGCTCTCAAGCTCTGTTGTAGGGCCAGACAAGTTAGAACTATAGAGATGCGCCATACTCTGAATTAAATGGAATCCTTTATTATAAGCCGGCTGACCCAGAGTGGGCTCATGCCTCCAAAAACTCTGGACAAAGGAAAGGCAGTTTGCAGGGTCCTTTTAAGGGTTCTTGTATTGGGGGGGGCCTCAGGGAGAGAGAGGGAGGGAGAGGGAGGGAGGGAGAGAGGAGAATAAGTGGAATTTCACAGGAGCAGAACTTTGCTAAGTCAATGAGGGTCAGGGGCAGTTTCACACAGTTTAGTTAAAATAAAGCATCACATAGGTGAGGGAGTCTTCTGTTTGCAAGGTAGTAAAGATAACATAGTTGCAGACTCACACAGGATGCAGTGGCCTGTTATGCCTTAACTGAGGGGAGGGAGAATGCGACCACCTGGAATCACTCCACTTTACACAAATGCAGTCAGGTACACAAATGCAGGAGTCAGGTTGGCTATCACAGCTCAATTTAACAAAAATGTCTCAAAATTAAAACCTAAAGGTCTGGGATGTAGCACAATGGTAGAGTGTCTAGCATGTGGGAGACTTTGGGTTTAATGCTAGTACTAACGTATACAACAAATAAAAAGAACAACAAAAATTTTTCACTTATTGGGCTTATGGCTAAGATTATCTGCATTCTTTTCCCCATGTTTTAAAAACATTTCAGTGTGCATTTGATGAAGAATTTTTTATCATATTCTTAATTTCCAGTGCCTATAATTCAAACATAACCAGCAGAATATACAGCTTCTCTGAGAAGTAGCCTCAAATAATCATTGATAGTGGACATTTCAACCTATAGAATCTTCAAAGTCAACACGGACCAAATAATTATTACTTTCTCTTGTATCACTGTTTATTTTCTGATAATCTACATTTTGGGAAAAAATATACAGTGATTTCATTATTAGCTCATTTCATTATTAACTCATTTATCTAATCCTAATGTTTAAGAATTCTCCTAAATGTCTCATTTTCTCTACTTCCAGTGTACTTGCATGTGCTAGATAATCTTGATTGTCAACTTGACTGTTTTAAGAAGCTGGAAGATTTGACTAGATTGTGAGGCTTCTAGCCTCATCAAATGGCTAACCAATTGATGAGTTCATAGCTGAATGCACTATTAGGAAGTGGGACCTATTAGGAGGGAGTGGATCATAGGGACATGGTGTTCAGTATTATATCTGGTTCCTGGACACATCTTCTCAGGCTCATCTCCTTCTTTCTGCTTCCAGACTGCCTTGAAATGATCCACTTTGCTCCACCACCTCTTCCCATGATATTTTTAGCCAGCCTGCCATGGCCTGAAACTTTTAATCAAAATTTTCCTTTAAATTATAAACATCGGGTATTTTTGCTCCAAGAGCAAAAATCTGACTATACATGGTGTCTCTATGATTAACTTCACTGAACAGTGGGGACCTTCTACGTGAATTAATGCTTATACCCACCAAACTGTGATTTTTACTGGTTCAGGAGATGTTAACTTGGCTTCTCAGAATCCTAGGAATATTCTTGTAGCAGGTAATAATCTTTCTTTTAATATTTAAAAAATTTGTTAGACTCAGTGTATTAAATTAATATGTTGCTGTAAGTCAGGCCTTTCATACTGCATTTTAGCAGTATTATTGTTTGTTCAAATTTTAATTTATTTCTTAATTGTGTTCCAGAAATCTCGGAAAGAAATACATGGAGACACAGAATTTGAGTAAAATAATAAAATTTCTACTTGCAAGTGGGTGGGACCACCAGAAACCAGTCTGGTTAATATCAATGTGCTCCTTTGTTCAACGTTTCCCTTTTTATATCCTTTTTAGCCATTATCTCATCCCTAGTGGTCTTTGATGTGTAAATAGAATTCCAGTTCCGATTTACAAGTCACAGACACAAGATAGGCACATATACATTGTAAATTCACCCAGCCATTGCAACTTTGTTAGGTTAATGAAGTTACTGGTTAAAGAGCCAGACAACCCATCATTTTAAACAACAAGAGTTACTACAGAAAAGCAAATCATAAAGGAAGACATTACTTATTTTGCTTCTACAACTACCTTAATATTCAATCTACTATGTTATCTAAAATTTTTCCCTATCAATTGAATTTAAGGAAATATGTATTTGCAAAATTCACACATTATTGCCTAATATCTTATATTCTACCAGGTTGGGGAATATTATGGAACAAATTACCAAATCCTGTACTTTAAAAATACACATAATCATTATTGTGCACATGTGCTGTTCGGAAGTCCAAATAGACTCATTGCCTAGTGTTATGACCAAAGCCAAAGTGTCCATACAAGTCATTTCCTCATGCTTGTAGAAGTGAGGACCCATTTTTCTGTTTGCTTTTCTTTTTTATCTCAAGCAATCTCCTCCATCTTCACAGTAGCATTTGTTCATTGAGTTCTTCTCATATATTGATTCTCTCAGACTTCTCACACTATTAGATTGAAAAAATTCTGCTTTTCAATTGCCTCAAACTGAAGTTCATTTTAATGCCAATAACTGGAAGTGAAATTAAAAGATACCTCACTTCAGGTGGAGCTGTTAACAAACATGTGCTTTTAATAATTCTGAGATGAGAATGGACATACTCAGGGTGGTTTGACTGTAGAGACACTAAGGACATCTGCTGGGCTGCAAAGATAGACTCAATAATGTTTCACTAATTCTTTTTTTTTTTTTTTAATGAGAAGTAAACTACATCTCTGCTTTTGGACAATCAGCTCCATTAGGTATGGGAGCTAATCAGGGATATGAAGGAGGGAAAAACTGTAGGAGGTAGCTATGTTGTCTATTTCCCTCTCAGGATATCCTTCAGGATGTAGCCAGGTGTGTGTCAAGTACAAATTGGATATTTCTACATGGAAGACAGTTCCTAGAAATAGGATATAAAGAGTAAAACCCTTGACCTACTCTAGCAAAGGCATGTACTTAATTATTTTATTCAAAATGTACCATAATGTTTATATTTTCTGTAAACATCTGAATCTCTGAACCAATCTGAGAAATTCTTCTAATCAAAAAAGTAAGAATAATACTCCTTTGCTATCGCTGTGAGGAGAAAATTCTAAGACTCTGAATGGGAGGCACAGACATGCAATGAATCTGCCAGGTCAACCATATGGGAAGAAAAGCCATATGTGTATAAAAAGAAATGGACAGCTATTTGTGTATAAGAAGGCTATTGGTTTTTGAGTGTTGACCTTGTATCCAGCTACGCTACTTAATCTGTCAATTAGGTCTAGGAGACTTTTGACTGAATTTTTTGGATCTTCTATGTAAAGTATCATATCATCAGCAAATAATGACAGTTTCACTTCTTCCTTTCCTATCTTAATTTCTTTTATTTCTTTCTCTTTTCTAATTGCTGTGGCTAATATTTCCAGAACAATATTGAACAGGAATGGTGATAGTGGGCATCCTTGTCTTGTTCCTGATTTTAGTGTGAAACTTTTCAGTTTTTGACCATTTAATATGATGTTGGCTGTTGGTTTTTCATAGATAGCCTTAATCGGGTTGAGATAAAGACCTTCTATTCCAAGTTTCTGTAGCGTTTGTATCATGAATGGGTGTTGGATTTTGTCAAATGCTTTTTCTGCATCTATTGAGATGATCAGGTGGTTTTTGTCCTTCACTCTGTTAATATGGTGTATTTCATTTATTGATTTATATATGTTGAAACATCCTTGCATCCCTTGGATGAATCCAACTTGTTCAGGGTTTATGATCTTCTTGATCACCCTCTGTATTCTGTTTGCCAGTATCTTGTTGAGGATTTTTGCATCTATGTTCATAAGGGAGATTGGTCTGTAGTTCTCTTTCTGGGTTGGGTCTTTCCCTGGTTTTGGAATCAAAGTAACACTTGCTTCCAGGAATGAATTTGGAAGCCTTGTTTCCCTTTCAATTTTGTTAATGAGTTTAAAGAGTAATGGTGATCTTCTTTAAATGCCTTGTAGAATTCAGCAGTGAAGCCATCAGGACCTGGGCTTTTCTTTGTTGGTTAGTTTTTTTATTACATTTCCAATTTCACTCATTATTATTGGGGTGTTTAGAATTTCTATATCTTCTTCATTTAACTCTGGCAATTCGTATGTATCTAGGAATCTGTCCATTTCTTCTGTGTTTTCCATTTTATTAGCATACAGGTTCTCAAAGTAGGTATTGATGATTCTCTGAATTTCTGCTGGATTTGTTGTGGCTTCACCTTTTTCATTCTTGATTGCATAGATTTGAGCCTTTCCTTTCCTTTTTTTGATAAAGTTGGCTAAAGGTTTACTTCAAAGCTACTGTGATAAAAACAGCATGGTACTGGCAAAGAAACAGACCCAAAGATCAGTGGAATAGATTAGAAGATGCAGAAACAACTCCGCACATACTCAGCCACCTCATCTTTGACAAAGAAGCCAACCACCCTCATTGGAGGAAAGATAGCCTATTTAATAAATGGTGTTGGAAAAACTGGATTTCAACCGCCAAAGATTAAAAGTAGACCCATACCTATCACCACACACTAAACTAAGATCAAAGTGGATTAAAGATCTGACTATTAAGCCAGAAACACTAAACTTGCTGGAAGATAAGTTAGGTAGAACTCTTGATGACATTGGCATAGGAAAACACTTTATGAACAAATCTTCAGTAGCACGGGAGCTAGCACAAAGAATCAACAACTGGGATCTCATCATATTAAAAAGCTTCTGCACTTCAAGATAAACTACCAACAAAGCTAAGAGGCAACATACAATGTGGGAAGAAATATTTAGCAGCTGTACCACAGACAAAGGTCTACTATCGAGACTATACAAAGAACTGAAGAAAATCAGACCCCCCTCCAAATTCAAAGACCCAATTCAAAAATGGGTATCTGAAATGAACAGACATTTCTCAGACAAAGAAGTAAAAACAGCAAATAAATATATGAAAAATGTTCAACATCACTGGTCATTCGAGAGATGCAGATGAGAACAACACTGAGATTCCACCTCACCTCACAACGATTGGCTATCAAGAAATCAACAAATAACAAATACTGGCAGGTGTGTGGAGAGCAGGGAACTCTTCTGCATTGTTGGTGGGAATGTAGATTGGTGCAACCACTGTGGAAATCAGTATGGAGATACCTCAAAGAACTAGGACTACAATTCCCATTTGACCCAGCTATTCACCTACTGGAAATCTTCTCTAAAGAATTAAAAGAATCATACCACAGTGATATATGTGCACCTATGTTTATAGCAGCACAGTTTTTAATTGCTAAAGCTTGGAAACAGCCCAAGTGCCCATCAACTGGAAACTGGATAAAGAAGATTTGGTTTTTCTGTAAAATGGAGTACTACTCAGCCATAAATAATGAGAAACTAGAGACATGTATAGCTAAATGGATGCATATTGAGGCCCTACTCTTCAGTGAAATAAATAGGACACAGATGTGTAAATACTGAATAGTTTCTCTAGTGTGAGAAATTGAAAGTGTAAATAAGGATGAAAATGATTAAAATGAATAATTGATAATTTCAAATAAGAGAAGGTCCAAGGGTTAGGGGATGGTGGGAGGGGTAGGGGAAAGGGAAGAAGGGAAAGGAAAAATTATGAGAAAGAGAAAAAAAATGGAGTCAAACTCTGTGTAAATAGGGAAGGGTGGAGGGGGTGAAGGGTGCACAGGTGATGGGAGAAAAAATAAAAGCTAAGATACATCATGTTCTGGTACAAACACCCAATGGTAAATGTAAATGTATTTTATACCTAAAATGTACCTATATATATATAAATAAGAAAATAAATAATAATAATAAAAAAGAAATGGACAGTATATATTGTAACAGATATATGACGAATTAATCTCCCTGAAAGTGTAAGTACTAAATAATTTATCTCTTCTTTGAGAAAGTACACAAGTAGAGATATGAATTGTCAGGGTTGACTGGGATAAACAGATACACATCCTACTTACCTAGTACAGAACAATAATAAGTAGGAAAAAAAGAGATCCAGAATATGTTGACAGTAAAAAATGAGAAATTAAGGTTTAACAAGTAAAGATATTCTTTATGCTCATCTGGCTAAAAAATTTAAACAATTCATAGGACGAGGAAAATGAAGGTATTCAAGAATTCCAGTTTATAATCTGTAAGCTTGAGAAATTAATTTTGCTTGTTAGAAAAATGACTGTGGCATGAGTTTTTAATTGTCCACTAACTTCAATAATCACATATGCACCGATATAAAACAAAGCTAATTGATAGCATCAAAAGCATCTTAGAATGGTCCCTATAACATACATATCTCACCCATATATTGCTACAGAAAAACCTATTTGGGACAATTGCAATATGTACTATCTCAGCCGGTTTCAGAATTGATTATCTGATATGTCATAATTTGCTTCACAAACTTGTTTATTGTAGTCACTATGACACTACAAAAACCTCCTATCCTGACCGGTTGATCCAGTAAGGAAAAAGAAACCAGAATATTTAAGTAATGGGAATTAGTATGAAAAATTAAATGTAAAGTTGTTAATGAGATAGCTTGAAAGGAAAAAGAAAGTCAGTAAATGTAGAAGGACTTATAAATCCTAAAATTAAAGGAGCAAAGAGTAGAATTGAAATTAATTTTGATAATTTAGATAAAATTCCTAATTTTTAAAATGAGACAATTGGACTAAATTGTGTTTAATATCCTTTAATATTCTTTATAGTATGTGCTCTAAAATTCTGTGATTTGGTAAATTATGTACAACTGAACCCTGTATGACAAAAAAAAGCTGTTTGTATCTTTATTTTTTTTAAAGCACTGACAAACTAGAAAAAAGCCATTTGAACATCAAAATTATAATGTTCCAACTGTTACTAGGTGTCATTTCTTACTAATTTAAAAGCCAAAAAAGGGGACATTTTTTAGTACTGGTCATTGAACCCAGACCTTCATACTGAGCTACTATATACTCAGATCATTTTTATTTTAAGACAGGGTCTCACAGTCATTGAATTGCCAAGACTATGCCCAAACTTGTGATCCTCCTGCCTCAGCCTTCCAGAGTGTTGAGATTACAGAATAGAAAACTCTAAATCATAGAAGGAACGTACTTTACTCAATGACTTCTGGATCTCAGTCTTCCCATCAATGACTTTCCTTTTCCTCCAGTCACTATGCTCATCTGTCCCAAGCTGGAAAGGACAAGAGATGTAGGATTGACTCATGGGAGATTTTTCAGATCACGTCTTGATACAGTGTTCATTATTACATTCTCATTTTATGGGCTAGAATTCAGTCACTGTCAAACCTAATTGAAATGAAGTTGGGAAAATTTAGTTATGTTCCCAGTAGGAAAATAAACAAATCTGTCTGGTATCAGCTAACATTCTCTGCTATTACCAGCTTTATGTAAAAATTTTTGGAGTCCAAAATTTCTAGTAAGAAGTTTAATTAGTCCTAATGTATGTATGTGTTCATGTGTGTTGCCAGAAGCATGTCCAAATTATTTTCTTATTCAGTGAATTACCACTCATTTTTCTTAAAAAATTTTGTCTTTAATTTCTTTAATTATAAAACACTATACCTTAATTATTTTGTCTTAATTTTATTCCAAAACAAAATGAGTATTTGTGTTAATTTACCATATTGTTTTAAAATATTCCACTTATATATTCATGTGTCCCAATAAATTTTTAAAATTTTGTATTTTAATATAACACAAGTAGATATTAATAATATAACACAAGCAGATATTAATAAAGAAAATATAAAATCCATTCTATGAAAGAATAATTTTTCATAACAAAAATTGTTAGAGAATACCATTGTTAAATACACTATAGTATTATTAGGAATTAAGCTGAGAGATTAGCAAATGAAAATATACTCTTTAGATCATGTCCCAATTAATTTTAAGCAAAAGAGTTTTCTACACAAAGTCACAAGGTACTTCTTGGTTCTAAATTCTAATATTTATAGTAGGTATAAAAGCTTTCTGTAGAGGGAAGATTTGAATTTTAGTATTGACTGTGTGATCTTAGGAAAGTTATTTGATTTTTATAAATCTTAATGACCTCATTGACAAAATGGGGATAATAATGACATATACATTATAAATCAGCACACTAACTCATCTATAAAAATAGTTGAATACAAAGTAGTCATTAAAATTTCTATTACTAGAGCCTGGGATTTAGCTCAGTGGTGCTGCTGCCTGCCTCACAAGTGCAAGGTCCAGAGTTCGATCCCAGGTACCAAAAAAATCAATTAAAATTTCTATTGCTGGATATCAATCTTTATATTTCTCATAATTCATAAGATATTTTTCAATACCTTATTAAATCTGAAAATCTTTATTTAAATCTGAAAATCTATAGGATTTTTATAAAAGTTAAAAGAAATAATGTGTACAAAAGGATTTTTTACATTACAAATTATATACATTCTTATGAGTTGTGGAGTATAATCCTCTCAAGTTACAGAGTTAGTAATTATAAATTTAGTCTCATAACTTTTTGTCCACCTAGTACATATGTAATATGTAATGGAAAGGTTTTGCAATAACTCAATCCAATTTTTTTAATTGAGTAAGACAGGATTGATTAGGGAGATATAAATGAATTATAGTCATTTATTCATACAGGTGACGATAATAAAACATGTAGTCTTGGACATGGCAAGAAAGTCTGAAAAGTGGCAGAACATTTCAGTAGGCCTTGTAGTATAGGAATCACTTCCATGAGCATAAATTTAGAAAATACTAACGTGGGTTAAAGTAAGGGAGATGGGTAAGGATGGGAAGAGAATGCCAAAATAAAATTAAAGACACACTGATGCCCTCTTTAATTAATTTTCAGTAATTTTAAGTATTAAACTTAAGTGAAATGAATAAAACGTTAAACAAAATAAATAGTAAATTAAAGCAAGTTCTCAAACATATGATCACAAAACATAAGTGGTTTTAGAGAAAAAGCATTTGTATGGAATGTAAAAATGAGATTGATAAACCTGTATTGCAATGATGACTAAGTTTATGTTAATGCTGTTTCTTACTTGGAATTAAGTGTGTGCTCCAGCAAAGTCTCATCTACAAAATATTGAACTTACAAATTTTCACTCTGGTATTGTCACATCACAGTATTCAACAAACAGGAAATTAAAAAGAAAAGCTATGTGTGACTTGAACTCTAATTTCAAATCTCTGTGTTTGAGACTCAGGTGTATCTAATTTTGTTGAAGCTACCAGGTACTCTGAAGTTAGATTTCACAGGAAGTGCAGATTCTCCTTTCTTTCTTGAACTCAGTGAAATTCTTCAGCAGTGTAAAACCCTTTGAAGTCAGGTTGACATGCCAATGTTGAATCAAATTTTGTGAACTTCAAAGCTTGCTCTGTTGTAAAGGATATCCTGGTGAGGCTAGATATTGCAAAAATAAATGAGAATACTACCTGAATATTTTAACGAAGCTGATTTTTAAAATAATATATGAAGTTTCATATTTTGTGAATATTCAACTTGTTGATATACTTATATTTAGCACTATCATTACTATCCTATTCTGGAATTTGGGATTTACACTTATTTTTTTTTTCCTTTAGAAGTCTAATGAGGTTACTTTACATGGGAATTTTATTTTATTTTATTACTGGAATGAGTTTTGGAAAGAATATACAATTTTGAATCACAGTTTCATGAATGTCTCAGTTGTGTGTTTTGGGATAAATTACATTCAAAAATGGCATTCATAAAAAATTATGTTGCAAAGATTTTGTAAGAAGAAAAAGAATCCACTGTGTGTGTGTGTGTGTGTGTGTGTGTGTGTGTGTGTGTGTGTTTACATTCACTGGTAGATAAGTTAGGGCATTTTATTAAGTTGATTTCCTTCTTTCTTTTTCTCCATGGAACACTGAAAATTATCAGGACAATGAATGTGTAAATTAAATTATTTTGATTGATTACCCCAAAGTGACGGATATACAGGCAACATACATATTCCTTGTGTTAGAACGAGATGTCATTATATTACAATGCCACTGGAGAATGCTCTTCCCACAAGTGAAAAGCTATTACAAAAAAGATATTATGCCTTATAATATCACATGGGAGATGTGCGATGTAGATTTAATTAAACTACCACATTAGTTCCTTATAAAATTGGTACTGAGAGTCGACTATGTACTAGGCTTAATATTGCCAAAAATAAATGAAACTACTTTTGGAGCTTGCTTTTAGAGAATGGAGAGAGGCTATAAAACACAAGGAGCAAATATATAAATTATATGATAGTAATAAAGTAAATGATAATATCAAAGTGCTATAGAAAGAAGAGGGTTCAATAGATCAACAATGGAGAGAATCTCTTGATGTGGGGTGAATTCTAGATGAATGTGGTAGGCAGAGTGAGCTTGTAACATAAGCCAAGACTAGAAGGTGAAAAAGTGAGAGCTGTGTACAAGTGAAAAGATACTTGAAGTAGAGTACTGTCCTTCAGGACTTTAAAGAGCAGTTTGCTGTAAGCAAAACGTGGGGAATAATAGCAGTAGATGAGGAGATACCTTACTTTATAGAATCAATAAGGCTCCTTTAAAAAATTAATTATACTCTGAATTGGCAAGAGCGATGGTGGAATTTGTGAAGCAAATTGAAATTTTGTGGTTCATATTTTGAAAGAATTGTGCTCTAGTTATCATGCTGATGACAAAGACAGAAGCAGGGAGAGTAGTGAGAAGCTGATTGCAGTGAGGAGAGGGAGAGATGACAATGGCCCCCAGGAGAATGCTAATAAAGTGAGCCAAGCCCAAATTCCTTTCTGAAAATAGAACCAGTAGTGTTTCCTGCTGGATGGAGTGGGAGTGAAAGAGGAAGTGAGTATTCACAGATGATCCATACATTGTTTTTTTTTTCCTTAAGAGTCAGGAACAGTGGAGTTGTCATCATGACAGAAGGGAAGAAATATAAGATGAACCGTGTACATATTTGTTCCTTTGCTTTGAGTGGGTAGAGGCAAAGCTCAGTTTTGATGAAACAACATATTCAAGTCATATACTCTCCTCTCATTGAATAAAGACAAAGCCTAGATAAAAGACATATGTGTTGGTATTAACTTAGGGGAGCCATCATCACAGTTCTTATAATGTAGTCTGGTCCATTTTGTAGTATTATGTGTCTAGGATTATACACTGTTAGTAATTCTACATAAAAACCTGAGGGGGCCAACTAGGTCCAAAGTATAATTTCATTTTGCTCATATTGAATGAAAATCTGCCAAATGAATTAAAAGAAATTAGTCATTATTTTCATTAGTCTTGATAGTTGTTTTACTAAAATGGATAGTTTTAATGTAAGATTTAAATGTATTTAGAAAAAGTGAATTACTTATCATGAGAGACATTTTAGGAAGCTATTTAAGTATAATAAGTGTTATTTATATAGAATTAATGGAACAAAACAAAAAATAATTACATTAAACTGTATCAATACTAAAACTAAGAAGTTACATATTATCAAATGTGATTTATACTATAATGAGTGAAGTAGAGACTAAAATTGTTCTGAGTGTTAAAATTATTTTAATTAAAGCTCAAATACTCAATGTAGTTAGCTCTTTTTAGGTTCTTTCTCCTCGTGTAAACAAATAGCATGATAATATTCTCCTTATAAGATTTGGTATATGATGTAATCTGGATCTTCAGTGTCTCCCAAAGGCCTATATATGTTAAAGACTTGTTCATCACCCTGTGGCTTTATTTGGGAAGTGGTAGAAAATTTCAGTCATGGGACCTAGTGGAAGGAAGTTAGATTATTGGTGGTGCTGCTAAGGTGTGTTCTGGGACCTCTGCTCTTCCCTGTCTCTTTGCTTCCCAATGAGGTGAACAGTTTCATTCTAACATACATTGGCTCCCATGATGTTCTGACTTGCCACAGGCCCAAAAGCAATAGAATCAACCAATTATTGACTGAAATCTCCTAAGTTTGAGACAAAAATAAACCTTTCTCATTTTTAATTAACTGTCTCAGATACTTTTCACAGTGATGGAAAGCTGACTAACAAAATATGTTGATAGGTAAATAATTTCAATAAAATTACTTACAATTATATGTAAATATGTGTGTCTGTGTGTGTGTGTGTGTGCATGTATGTGTATGTCACAGTATTCAATACCAAGATGGAAAAATAGAGTTCTTAGTGAGTTAGCTATTTTTCAGCTACAATATTATGTGCTACAAAAATAGAAATGGAATTTTGGTAGATAGTCATGTTAGCCAAAGCCATTGAGCCATGGCCTAGATCAGATGTCAGTACATTACCCAATTTTGGGCAAGTTATACTATTACCTTTTTAATTAGAATCAAGAATCGTTTAGCAATAATGATACATTTTAAGAAATATGTCATTAGGCAAGTTCGTCATTATGTGAACATCATAGATTATACTTGTACAAACCTAGATGTTATTTAGTACAATTTTAATACAATGGTAAATATTTGTGTATCTAAAGATAGAAAAGGCATAATAAAAGATTAAATAAACAAACAAATAAACAAAAAGGGTAAACCTGTATAGGGCACTTATCCTGAATGAAGTTCAGAGGATGGAGGCTTCCCAAGGTGAGATAGTCAATAAATAATGAGTCAATAATGTGTCAACATGAAGTCCCGGGATCATGCTATACTCTTATAATCATGACACAATTAGGCTATGCTGTTTATTTTAAAAATAATTTCTCAAATATTAAATAGATATTAGCTTACTGTAAATTTTTTGCTTTATATACTTTTTAAACTTTTTATTTTTGTAGAATTAACACTGCTTAACTGCAAGTACACTGTACAACTATACAAAAATATTTTCATTTTCAATTCCCTATTCTATAAGTTCTTTCCTATTTTTACTTTTTACTTTGTGAGCATTTTGGTTTGTTTAAAACTCAGACACAAATAAACCTATTAGCCTAGGCATTCATAAGATCATGATCATCAAAATCACTATCTTCCATCTCAGCATTGTGTTCCACTAGGTTGTCCACAGGGACAGTAAAACACATAGAGCTTTCATCTCCCATGAGAACACTGCCTTCTTCTAGAATACCCAAAGGAACAGCCCAGTATCTCTCCTCTCAGAAATTTGTCTTTGGTTGATTTTTTAGTTTTTTCCTTTTTAAAAATACCATAAGTTTATTCGTAAGTAGATAATGCACTATTGATAGAGAAAATTTAAACTATAGGTTAGTTATTAAGGTAGCTGAAGTAGAATAAGTAGTCTGTTCCTTTAAGATTTACCTTTCTTGAAACTCTTATTGTTTAAGGTGATGGCTAACTAAACCTTTGACCTGTAACCTAACTGCAGATAACATTTAACCTGGAGTAAAGCAAAGTAGAAATGTTTGGGTTGTTTACAATGTATGTGTTTTAGGCGCCATCTCTTTGTTATATGTCTGTGACTATAACCATTAACAGGAACTAGCTGTAAAAGAGAAACAGAAATTGTAGTGACTAAGAACACCAGAAATGAGGTAAAAGAAGATTTAAAGAAGATATAAAAAAGAAAAGAAGATATAAAAGGAAATGTTAAAACAAAGGATGGGTAGGACATTGATTAGAAGAGTTTCTGGTGGTCCCCCTCTCTAGCGAGTAAAGGCTTTGTTTTTTTACCCAACTTCTGTGTTTCCGTCCATTTCTTTCTGCAATTCCGGAACACTATGAACATTTCTCTTTATTAATGATCAGTGTAGAGGCTCATGTTTTCATATTTTTTAAAGGTGCTCTTAAAGTCTTCTAATGCATTTGCTCAATGTATCTCTGCAAATACAGTTCTTTTGCTTTTTCCTCTGAAGCTTCCTTTTCTTGTGGCTCTCCTTTAGCAATGTGTTCTTGTGCTGGTGACAACAAACCACATTGGTCAATTCCTGAGAAAATTCTAAGAGCTCCTCCATGTCATCCCTATCCACCCCAAGGAGAAAGTTGCTGACCAAATCAATCACAGCCTTCCTGACTTTTGCAAACTTGTCATCCTTGACAAGTCTTTTCAGTGATTTTTGAGTGTCTTCTTTCAGATGCCATTTATATATTCCTTAGTTATATCATATTGGGTGCAATAATAGATTTTTTAATGCTCACAGACTGCATCAGTGTCTTTCCAGTGTCTTTTCAAGTCATAGCATGAGTTTCATGTAGTAGGCTCTAAATGCTGCTGTAACTCTGATTCATTAGTTGGATCAGAGAGGAGGTGTTTGGAAGAAGAAAGATAAAGTTTGTGGGATGAAGACTAGAAATAAAAGGAGGATGTCCAAAAGCATTATCAACAGTAAGTATAATCTCGAACAGTCCTTCTCTATTTCACTGGCATAGCAATTCAGGAGACAGTCTTAGAAGGGGAGCTGGATCACCCATGGCTTTTTGTTGCTCCTGTAGTACACTAGTGATATGAGACTTAGAGTGTGACAAAGCTGTCTGGGGAAATAAGTGGGACCTGTTGATTGCAAGATGCTAGGATAGAACAAAATTCCCAGGACCCCATATCTAAAATTTCTCATGGGCTCCCAGGAGATGTGGATGGCCTAAAAGAGACAAGATGCAAGAAGGAGCCTGCTGTCAATGACTCCTTTTAGTAGCCTACCCTGCGTCTCCTAGATGCAGAGTGCACTTTTATTTTTGCTTTTATCCTTTCCTTTGTTTATTCAGCCCACATTTGCTCTATAGAGCTAGTTTTTCCCTTACACATTCAACTCTCACTTTTCCAAATAAACTTTTGGCATTATTTTTTACTTGTCTTTTCCAATACTTTGTTCAAGGCAAGAAGGACCTTGAAGACAGTTAATTGGTGAGATATTTCTAAAGGAACTACCCAACAACTCTAGTGCTGTGTACTTAACTGATATGCTTGAAGTCCCTGGGATACTCTGCCAGACCACAAAGTGTTTCAATTTATAGCCTGCAACATTGCCCCAGGGCAAGTCTGTGTTTTGTCCTTGAGAGCTTTGAAACCTATCATGGAGTTGGCTTCTTTTTGAATGCAAGTCTTTTACCAGGAGTTAAGTTACTGTTTTTCATTAATATACTTGCTTAATACTTTGCTGAACTAATTCTGTAAAATCTAATTTCTGATAATATGAAACATCAAATGCAATGTTTTTCCCACCAATTTTTAACCTTGGATGCTTGGGTCAATGTAGCTTAATTTTTTAAAATCAGTTATAGGTCATAAGTTATGATTATGTATTATTTCTTATTATAGTTTCCTGGAACTATTGACACCCTTTTTTCAATTCTCTGTTCTTCTATTATTAATTATTCACTAAGCAGATAACTTTTTTTGACAATACCTTTAGGCATGTGGGCCTCCACACTGTATTCTAAATATAGTCAGCCTCTTTAACAGAGTTAAAAATCTGCCAGTCCTACTGTTCTGCCTTTCAGCCAGGCAAAACCTGTTTAAATACTCTAGTGGTAGAGGTGGCAGCTTCTTTTTCTGGAATTGCTTATGTAATGAGCAAGAATTGAGAAGGGAAGATTTGGAATTTTCAGCTTGTTCTTCCATCACAGAACCTAGGCCCTATCATTTTGAACTGGGAAATGTGGGTATTTGGGAGCCTGTATTCTTGGTCACCATGTCTGGGGTAGAAACTCTGTGTTAAGGTGACAACTGGGTAGCGGAAAGGAGCATTGTTCTTTTCCAATACATCTTCTCCAAGTAGACTCCAAAATACAGACCTGGGAAAGGAGTGGGATAAAAAGTAATAGTGTCTTGTCCCTTCTAGGGACTGCAGCTCACACCTGTAAACCTGGAGAAAGAGGAAACATCCATCTTACTGGTTGCAATCCCTGGAGTGTCGTTCCTGGATCATGGAGCTGAAGATAGGATCTGGGGACTATGGTAACAGATTTTGGTTCAAATGCCTCAGATGCTTACTGGATTCATGGAGATTTAATGTATATTTCTTAATATATATTTTTTTGCAGCTTTTTGAGCAATTTTCAGAAAATTTAAATGGCTGTGTTTTGGACATTTTGACTGTTAAGTGGTTGTTTTGTTAGGAAATGAATCTACCAAGCTTCTAACAAAATCATTCTATACTAGACTCCTTTTTCTTTGAATTTGAATATTAGTGTGATAAGGATGATATACACACTTGGAAAAGCTTTCCTGCTGCTGGTGTAATGATCAGACTGTTCCATGTGCCTAGCTTCCAGAGCCACTTTATTCCATCCACTGTCAGGTATGATTCTCTAGTCTTCAGTTAATTTTGTCCATGCATTTATTTATTCAATACATACTTAATGAGTGTCAATTATGGTTCAAGCAGAGTTATGGAAACATGGAGTAAAGCATGCAAACACTCTTGCCCAAATTTAATATGAAAATTCTAACCAAATACGTTATCTCTCACTGGGTAATAAATGCAATAAAAGGAAGTTGGGCATGGTGGCTCACGGCTATAATCCCAGCACTTGGAAGTCTGAGGAAAGAGGATCTCCAGAATTTCAGGCCAGCCTTGGCTACATATTGAGTTCAAGGTCAGCCTGAACTATATAGAGAGACTCTGTCTCAACAAAAGAAATATGATAAAAGGATACATACACATGCAACATGTCAGGAGTCAATGTTACAAAAAGAAATAAAATTATATGAATATTGTTCTTCACAAAGATATTTTGTTTGTTAAAGTTGGCATGAATCAGTATAGTTTGAAACTTAAGTCTTCCTAATATAGTAGACATTCATAAAATTATAATTATAATCAGGATTCTACCAACTATAACAGACTGAAATAAGAGTAAATCAAAATATGTATAAATCTTTATTCTCACCTTTAATCCCTTTTAAACATAATAAGATATATATATAATTTCTTTTTGTTTGATATATTATATATAATCTATATTAATATATAGATTATATATAATATTTTATTGCAGATATTATCTGTAAATCTTTACAAGATCAAAATAAACTGTATTGGAATACATAGTATTTGTTTAATATTTTTTTCAATTTTTTTGGTCTCAAATATCACCTTCTCCCTGGATGTGGTGGCTCATGCCTGTAAATCCTGTACTCTAGGAGGCTGAGACAGGAGGCTTGCAAGTTGAAGTTTGTCTTAGGCAATTTAGCAACTTATTGAGATCCTGTCTCAAAATAAAAAATAAAAATAAAAAAGGTATGTGGTTGCAGTCCAGCATGAAAGCCTTGGGTTTATATATAACAAAAAACCAAACAACAACGAGAAACCAAACACATTCCTGGTAAGGTTTACCTGAAATTTCCTTTTAATCTTTATCTCTCCACTCATTGTTGCTTTCTTCTATGTTCTCCAGGTTTTTATTGTTCATTTTTATGTAATTATAACCTATGATATATTAAATTCTAATTTTTTATCTGTCTTTTTCTGATAATTTGAGAGTTCTATGAGGCTAGAAATTTTGGTCAGTTTGATCATTTACTAATATAGTGTGTGACACATAGAAAATATTAAATTTAACCTTTTGTGTTTTAATGAGAAAACAGGATTTTATTCAAAAGTTGCTAAGTGTAAGATAAGGGAACTAATTTTCTAATTTTCTATTAGATGTACATATTCAGAAATAATGAAATCTTTTCTCAAGGAAAAAAAATCCTAATTTCCTTGTACTGATTGGTAAATTTCAATTAAAATCTAGGTTTAGCATAGTCACAAATGATACATATGGACACTAACAATAGCCATTGTCTCTTACCTTTCATTGCTGTTTAGCACTATAGAAATGCTCTTTTTTTTTTGGTACCAGGGATTGAACTTGGGACCTAGCACTTGCGAGGCCGGTGGTGGAACCACTGAGCTAAGTCCTTGGCCTCTGTGTCCTATTAATTTCACTTAAGAGTATAGCCTCAATGTACATCCATTTAGCTATAAATGTCTCTAGTTTATCATTCCTTAAGGCTGAGTAGTTCTCCATCTTATAAAAAAAAATAAATAAAATCACATCTTCTTTATCCAGTCACCAATTGATGGGCATTTGGGCTGTCAGTGATATATGTGCACCCATGTCTACAGTGGCACAGTTTGTTATAGAAATACTCTTTAACATCACAGAAACACTGTAAATTATAGCAGCAGAAATAGTAAATGAAACCTTTAGTCCTAGTGCTTGCATAATTTTGATAAATCAAAATAGTATGAAACTAGTCAGACAATTCTTCAGATGATGGTAATACCTGCCTGCAATTCTCCAAGATGTTTAAAAATAAAATATTCTAATGAAGAATAAAAAATATTGCTGTCCTAAATATCTATATAAATGTATATTTTATTACAAATTATTACAGTAATTACATAATGTAATATATGTTTGCAGTATTAGCATTTCTTTATATAATAAAATTTCTTAGATTCAGCAAATTAAGAAAAATATTCATTTATATAAACTGATGGTTACCACATCCCTTTTATTTGGCAATGTTAATCATAAAAATAATGATACATATTTCAAAATACAAATTTATTTGGGTTATTTGAAAGATATAAATTTCTTAAGATTCATGACTCAGATTTGCATGTCCACAGGTGAAAAATTCATGAAATCACAAAGAACATGGGAAGAAAAACACTGAAGAATATTTCAGATTCTGGTTACACCAAACCAGGGTTCTAAGCACAGCTGATTGGGCAAATTAAGGCCACAATATACTATATATGTGGTAAGAAAGGCATTTCTCTCCTAAATTAATGATTTTGCAGAGAAAAAAAATAGCCAAACAAAATAAAGTGGAGACCTTACAAGGGCTACTCTGCAGTTCCTTGACAACTTCAGGGGAAATCTGTGAGGATATCTGAATAGAAAAGGGGAAAGTCATTTTGGATATAACCTTCTACATATAGGGTAACATCAGCTCTGTGTCTGTGAGTCGAGTTACTGAAGATCTGTTCATTCTGCCATTAGTACAGAAAAATACATTCTGCACAAGTTCCTATTCTGTTTCCTTTCTGACAGTTATGAAAAATTAGAAACTCAGAAAAGAGAACATCAAAGTTCACTTGCTCCATGGTCTGTAAATGTTCCAGGAACTCAGCAAGGTGGCAGGCTGTCTTTGGGATTCTTCTGTCCTTCCTGTCATAGCCAGGACTCCAGGTACCCACATGTAGTGTGGTGAGGAATACAGCAGGAAGTCCAATTTTTTTTCTTTTCTTTTCTTTATTTTGGTACCTACTGGGGATCGAACTTGGGACCTTGCACTTGCAAGGGAGGCGATGGAACCACTGAGCTAAATCCCTGGCCCAGGAAGTACAAACTTTGACTTCTGATTTGATTTAGAGTTTTAAGAGCTACACAACAGATATAATAGATATTATCACAACAATTTGCACTTTCCCAAACATCAAAGTAAAATAAAATATGGAGATAATGGGAACGGGAATGAAAAATGTTAATTTTCAAAAGTTCCAAATGTTTTTAATATATAAAACAAATAGATGATGTATCTTTATTCCCAACCTGAAAATATGATAATTCAGAGATAACATAAATGAATGTTTGAGTTTGTTAGCTTTTCAGTACTTATATGCTATTTTCATTAATTCTACTTTGCTATATTTTGGTTTCCATGCTTACCGATATTATTTACAGTACTGGAGTTTATAGCTCTTATATGTAAGGGACATAATTTATTTTATTTTTCATTCAAACTTAAATATTTAACATAAAATCACATTTAGATTATTGCTCCAGAATATCTCTCAAATTTATGTTTGGGGAAAAGAAAAGCAAGCACAGAATAAGATAGTAATTGAGACCTATTCTCATTACTTATACATAACCAAGTAGCATTTTATGATTTTTAGTACTATTCCTTACCCCTTACAAATAATACAATTCTAGGTTCTTTTTGCTGAGAGTAAACCTCAAATAAGTAAGAAAACTTTGTTGAATGTTGTCAAAATAGTAAAATAAATAAGAAAACTCTGAAGATGATTCTTTTAATGTACAAACATTCTGCATTTAAAAAGCTGTTACGTTTTTACTTAGTACGCATAATTTCAACTTTTAAATTTGATTGTAAATTCCACATTTCAGAGTCAGATGTACTGGGGTTGGGGGGACACTGGCAACTGAGAGTTCTGTAACTTTCTTTTACTTCTTTGCTCATTGATACCTGTGACTCTTTATAGTAACTATGAAGGAGCCATTAGTATTTGAAAAGATTTACTTTCTGATGCCAATGTCATCATCAGAGCCACCTCTTCATATTACAATTCCAAGGAATAATAAAATTGTGTAAACTAGAAAGACAATTTCCCAGAAGAATTTAAGAATTCCACTGTTTAATGTGTAATTCATAAAAGTATTTCTGTGTCAAATATGTGTATTTCTTTTTTCTTTCTGCAATGAAAATGCTTCTAAATCAAATATGCCCTTATATTCTACTAAAAGCCCATTGTAATCACATTCTCTTGAATTTATGATGGCATTATATCCTGATAAATCCAATGTGAGTTTAAAGTATTATAAATCAAAAATGCATTTAAAATGACTTTCTTGGTACAGTAGCACATACCTATAGTCTCAGCCACTAGAGTGGCTGAAATTGGAGGATCCTTGAAGCTCAGGAGTTTTGGCTTAGCCTGGGCAATATAGCAAAACTTCATCTCTTAAGAAACAAACAAAAATCTCATTCTACCAAAAATCATAACATAGTAACACAGTACACTGCAGATTATCAGCTCTCTACATTTCTAATCACATCTCTGAGTGCTAGATGTAGTTCTCTGTCCCTGCCCAGCATTGTGAGAACATCATACTTTATAATGGTAGCATGAAACATTAAAATTCACCATCTGAAACAGATTTTCTAATGAATGCATATTATTTATGGATCATCATAAGGTTTAAAAATATTAATTGAACCATTTTAAGATGAAGATCATGTATACTCCTAAATTCAAGGTTGCATTCTGCTCCTTTTGTTCTGTACCCAATTTTATTTGCTTTGTAAGATAAAATTTAAGGAAAAATTAAATACTTCAATTTCTAAACATTAGATCAAGATATATAAAATAATTTTTTTTAACTAAATGAATCACCTGAATAAAATGCCAAGCAAATGAATACTTAACTTACTGGAATACCTTAATAGATTTCAGTTACAGTATAGTCCCGTGAAGTCGCGGTTCAGAGTTTGCGGCCCCAGTGATTGCTGGATTTTTCCTGAGAACCTAATAATTGTCTGTGGAAACCCCCACAGTCTCGGGGAAATGCAAATATTCTCTCTAAATATTGTTTTGGAGGGAGGTTTGCAAGCAGTCAATCCGAGAGCGTTATTCAGTTCTGCTTCCTGCTGACTGGCTGCTGCCCTGTGACCCATCTCCAGCAGCTGCACCAGCATTCCAACTTCTCAACAGGTTGTTGTACCGCTTGTGGCTACTGTGACTGTTCTGTTTTGTTCTTAGAGCCTTAAGATGCCGCCAAAACAGCCTGCACTTTCTAAGCCTTTATTAATATATTATTTTATTGAATTAAATTACATAACTGCATGAGACATGGCATATTTAGGGTTTAAACTATAAAAATAGGCATTTTTCTGGCTATATCTAAAATTCACTGTTTTTCGCAATTCATGGGTGCTATAGGAATGTAACCTTGGAAAATTTGAGGATCCACTGTACTTTCTAGAGTTAAGAGTGAGATGACTGAGTGGGCTAATTTTGCTATGTCATTAAGTAAAGGATCAGTCATGTGTTCATTAATATAACCAGAAAGATCAAGCCACGACTAGAAGATTAGAATTTTCAGTCTCATTCCTTGTCTTCTGAGAAGGGGGATACTGATTGAGCTAATAATTGATCTTGCTTGCATGGTGAAGCCTCTGTAAAAATCCTGAACTATTATAGTGTTAAAAGTACTTTCTGGTTGTTGAGGAGATGAAAGTTCCAGAATGGTGGCAAGCCAAAGAGGTCATAGAAAATAAACATCCTTTCCCAAATACCTTATGCTGTGTATTTCTTTCTTCCTATTTTTTCCACCGATCTTCCCTTGGAATGGTAATGTGTACCCTATGCTTGTCCCATCAGTTTATCTTGGAAATAATAATATTTCCTTTTGGGGCCTCATAGGAGAGTTTGCTTGGAGTCTTGGGGGGAATTTTGGACTTGAATTTTAAAGTAATTCTGAAACAATTAAGACTGTGGTACTGTTGAGGATGGAATAAATGAATTTTTCATTGAGAAATGGACCTTAATGTTTGGAATATGGGGGGAATGTTACAACTTGGATCATTAATGTCTTTGAAGGCTCATGTGTTAAAAATTGGTCCTCAGTTGGGCTCTACTAGGAGATCATAGGACCTCTGAGAGGTGGAGTCTAGTGGGAAGTCCTTAGGTCATAGAGGTGTGTTTCTAAATGTGTTTCCATACCCCTCCTTGCCCTCTTTTGATTCCTGGACGTGAGATGAATGATTTGTCTCACTTCACATTCCCTCCATGATGTGCTGCCTTGTAATAGCCCTAAGTCTACAGAGCCAACCAAATCTGGACAGGAACCTCCAAAGTGTGGTCTTTATAAGTTTATTTTTCAGGTATTTTTTTTCAGGTAATTTTTATTGTAATAAAAAGCTGACCATCACAATCAGTATTTGTTTAAGATGTACTTAGCAGAAAGCTTGAGATTTAGAATCTACAGGAGAAGCAGCAGGGTGGAGTCACGCGGAAGTCGCCAAATCAGCTCAGTGCAGACAGGCAGGTCTGTGCACGCACGCCATACCGAGGTCCTGAGTCACGCGGAAGATGACGAATCAGCCCGCTGCAGACAGACAGCCACCTGATTCCACATTACCAAGGCGCAGAGGACACCAGACCACCAGACCAAGGTACTGAGTCCCACTGTTCCTGGCCCAGAGGTAGGGGCTTCTGAGCTGTCGTCCCACTGCTCCTGGTCCAGAGGAAGGGGCTTCCCGGTCACCATCCCTCCCGCTGCTCCCAGCCCACAGGAAAGGGCTTTTGGGTCACCATCCCTACCGCTGCTCCCGGCCCCTGTCCCACCTCACCCAACTCAGAGGAGGTAATCCGTGCAGGTGCTAACAGCCCCCCACCACAGTCAAAATGAGAAAACACATCAATAAGTCTCAAAACCAGACTTCCAGATCACCTACAGCAACAACAAAGGGAAATGAGATGGAACACTCTGATACTCAACCACCTGGACCCACTGAACTGGCAACAAAAGAGGATCTGGAACAAATGAAATCAAAAATAATTTCTCACATAACAGGAGAAATTGTGCCCTTAGTGTAAGACATGATTAATAAATCTAGAGAGGAGCTGAGGAACATGATGGAATCCCAACATAAGAAACAAATGGAATCCATAAAACAGATGCAAATAGATTTCCAGGACATGAAAAACTCCATTGAAAGTCTACACAGCAGAATGAGCCAGTGTGAGGACAGAATTTCAGATATAGAAGATAAGATTGCAATTAGTGACCAGGAAAAGAAAAATTGCTTCAAAATTAGAAGGGAACATGAGAAATCAATCCAGCAGCTGCTAGATGATGGAAAAAAAGAATAACATAAGACTGATTGGGCTCAATGAAGAAACAGGAGAGAGTGCAGATGACATAAAAAATCTCTTCACAGGAATAATGGCAGAAAACTTCCCAAGCACGGGAAAAGAGCTTGACATACAGATAAATGAGGCATATAGGACTCCAAATAGCCTTGATCAAAAAAAATCTACACATAGGCATATAATTGTTAAGATTCCAGAAACACAACAGAAGAACAAAGTTCTCAAAGCAGCCAGAGAAAAGAAACAAATCACATACAAAGGAAAGCCCATCAGAATCACAGCAGACTTCTCAACACAAACCATCAAGGCAAGAAGAGCTTGGAGTGACATATTCCAAGCCCTAAAAGAAAACAGCCTCCAACCCAGATTGATGTACCCTGCAAAACTATCTTTCAAAATGGATGGAGAAATAAGATACTTTCATGACAAAGAGTACCTTAGGAACTTCATGAATACCAAACCAGCACTCCAAAGAATTTTACACAATATCCTAGGAACAGACATTGAGGATCACAACCCCAGGAAGCAAAGTAGAATGAACCCATCTGACATGACAAGAAATTAAATGTAAAGGGGGAGAACCCAACAAAAAGAAAAAGTCATGGCAATGACAAGTCAATACGTTTCAGTTATAACCATCAATGTTAATGGTCTCAATTCACCAATCAAAAGAAATAGACTGGCAGAATGGGTCAAGAATCAAAATCCAACAATATGCTGCATACAAGAAACACACTTCATTCAAAAGGAAACTCATAGACTGAAAGTTAATGGGTGGAAAACAGTACTCCATGCAACAGGAACCCGGAAAACAGTAGGAGTAGCTATCCTCTTTGCAGATCAAGTAGATTTCAAACCAACACTGATTAAGAGAGATGAAGAAGGACACTCCATCCTTGTAAAGGGAACAATCCAAGAGGAAGAGATGACAATCATAAATATCTATGCACCAAACACTTGTGCACCCAACTATATAAAACAAATACTAACAGACATGAAAAGCCATATATGCACTAATACAATGGTAGTGGGGGACCTCAACCCCCACTGTCACAAATAGATAGATCAACTAGACTAAAAATAAGTAATGAAATACTGGAACTCAATTGAACTCTTGAACAAATGAACTTAACAGATGTTTACAGAGTCTTCCACCCCACAAAATCAGAATACACATTCTTCTCAGCTGCACATGGGTCATTCTCAAAAATAAACCACATCCTCACACATAGAACATGTTTAAGTAAGTGCAAAGGAATTGAAGTTATCCCCTGTATATTATCAGACCATAGTGCAATGAAATTGGAGATCCATAGCAAAAGAAACTCAAAAAATTTCATAAGCATGTGGAAATTGAACAACACACTTCTGAATAACCAATGGGTCACAGAGGAAATTAAAGAAGAAATCAGACAGTTCCTTCAATTAAATGACAATGACAATACAACATATCGGAATCTATGGGACACAATGAAAGCAGTCTTACGAGTGAAATTCATAGCAGTGAATACACATATTAGGAAAACAGAACGAGCTCAATTAAACAACCTCATGCTGAACCTCAAACTTCTAGAAAAAGAAGAGCAAGACAACCCCAAAGCTCATACAAGGGAAGAAATTATAAAGATGAGAGGAGAAATCAATGCAATGGAGACTAAGAGAATGATACAAAAAAATCAATGAAGCCAAGAGTTGGTTCTTTGAAAGAATCAACAAAATTGATAAACCTTTAGTCAACCTTGTCAGAAAAAGGAAAGAAAAGGCCAAAATCCATGCAATTAGGAATGAAAAGGGTGAAACTACAACAGACCCAGAAGAAATCCAGAGGATCATCAATCCCTACTTCCAGAACCTATATGCCAATAAGATGGACAACATAGAAGAAATGGACAGATTCCTAGATACATATGAATTACCAAAGTTGAACGAACAATACTGAAAAATTCTAAACAACCCAATATCAACTAATGAAATTGAAAATGTAATTAAAATCTTATCGAGTAAGAAAAGTCCAGGCCCTGATGGCTTCACTGCTGAATTCTACAAGACATTTAGAGAGGAACTACTGCTGCTACTGTTTAAATTCTTCAATGAAATTGAAAGGGAAGCAATACTCCCAAATTCATTCCTGGAAGCAAGCATCACCTTGATCCCCAAAGCAGAGAAAGACCCAACTGAAAAAGAGAGGTATAGGCCAATCTCACTAATGAACATAGATGCATAAATCCTTAATAAAATACTGGCAAACAGAATGCAGAAGATCATCAAGAAGATCATACACCTTGATCAAGTGGGATTCATCTCAGGGATGCAGGATGGTTCAATATACGAAAATCAATTAATGTAATACACTATATCAATAGAGCCAAGGACAAAAACCATATGATTATCTCCATAGATGCAGAAAAAACATTTGACAAAATCCAACATGCATTTATGATAAAAACCCTACAAAAAATTGGAATAGATGGTCTCTACCTCAAACTGATAGAAGCCATCTATGAAAAACCAACAGCCAATATCATACTAAATGGTCAAAAACTGAAATCCTTCACACTAAAATCAGGAACAAGACAAGGATGGCCACTATCACCACTCTTGTTCAATAAAGTTCTGGAAACATTAGCCACATCAATTAGACAAGAGAAAGAAATAAAATGAGTAAAGATAGGAAATGAAGAAGTCAAATTGTCATTATTTGCAGATGACATGATACTCTATATAGAAGACCCCAAGAACTCCACCAAAAGTCTTCTAGACTTAATAACCAAATTCAGTCAAGTAGCTGGTTACAAGGTCAACACACAAAAATCAATAGCTTTCCTCTACACCAATGACAGACTCAGTGAGAGAGAAATAGGGCAAATAATTCCTTTCACAATAGCATCCAAAAAACTGAAATACCTAGGAATCAACCTAACAAAACAAATCAAAGACCTCTTCTCTGAAAACTATGGCACTCTGAAAAGAGAGATTGAAGATGATATCAGAAAATGGACAGACATCCCCTGCTCCTGGGTAGGAAGGATTAATATAGTGAAAATGGCCATACTTCCAAAACTGCTATATAGATTTAATGCAATTCCATTTGACATCCCAGCAGCATACTTCATAGACCTTGAGAAAACAATCCAAAAATTCACCTGGAAGAAGAAGAGACCCAGAATAGCAAAAGCAATTCTAGGTAACAGAGACACGGCAGGGGGTATCACACTCTCCGACCTGCAACTCTACTACAAAGCTACTGTGATAAAAACAGCATGGTACTGGCAAAGAAACAGGCTTGAGGACCAGTGGAACAGATTAGAAGATGCAGAAACATCGCCAGACACACTCAACCATCTCATCTTCGACAAAGGAGGCAAACACCCTCACTGGAGGAAAGATAGCCTCTTTAATAAATGGTGCTGGAAAAATTGGGCTTCAACTTGCCAAAGATTAAAACTAGACCTATATCTCCAGGCACTAAACTAAAATCTAAATGGATTAAAGATCTAAATATTAAAATAGAAACTCTGAACCAGTTGGAACTGAGCTTAGGTAGAACCCTTGAAGACATCGGTGTAGGAAAAGATTTTATGAACAAAACCTCAGTTGCCCATGAACTATCACAAACAATCAACAAATGGGATCTCTTCTTATTAAAAAGCTTCTGCACAGCAAGAGAAACCACCAGCAGTGTGAAGAGACAACCCACAATGTGGGAAAAAATCTTCACCTGCTCTTCTTCAGACAAAGGTCTACTAACTCGAATCTATAAAGAACTTAAAAAGATCAGACCTCCCAAATTTAAAGACCCAATCCAAAAATGGGCATCTGAAATGAACAGACATTTCTCAGACAAAGAAGTAGAAATAGCAAAGAAATACATGAAAAAATGTTTAACATCACTGGTCATTCGAGAGATGCAAATGAAAACAAAGCTGAGATTCCACTTCACTCCAGAAAGAATGGCTGCTATCATGAAATCAACCAATAACAAATGCTGGTGGGGCTGTGGGGAAAGAGGAACCCTGCTCCACTGCTGGTGGGAGTGTAGACTGGTGCAACCACTGTGGAAATCAGTATGGAGATACCTTAAAGAACTAGGACTGGAAATCCCATTTAACCCTGCTATTCCAGTGCTGGGGATCTTCCCCAAAGAATTAAAAGAATCATAGCACAGTGATATATGTGCACCCATGTTCATAGCAGCACAGTTTGTAATAGCTAAAACTTGGAAACAGCTCAAATGCCCATCAACTGGACACTGGATAAAGAAAATGTGTTTTTTTAATAAAATGGAGTACTACTCAGCCATAAAAAATGAGAAATTAGAGACATTTATAGCTAAGTGGATGCACATTGAGGCAATACTCTTAAGTGAAATAAATAGGACACAGATGTGTAAATACCGAATAGTTTCTCTGGTGTGAGAAACTGAAAGTGTAAATAAGGACTAAATGTATAATAGGTAATATGAAATAGGAAGAAAAGGGGCAAAGGGGAAGGAAGTGGGAGGGCTAAGGGAAAGGATAGAAGGGAATGGGATTAATATGAGAAAATGGAAAAATAGGAACAAAATCTTTGTAAATAGGGAGGGCTGGAGGGGTTGAAGGGAGGGCTGGGCAAAGGTGAAAAGCAAGAACCAAGAGAGACTATGTAAAGGTGCAAATTTCCAATGATGAATGTCATTATATTGTATACCTAAAATGTACCAATTATTAGAATGAATAATCGATAATGTAAAATAGGAAGAAAAGGTCCAAAGGGGTAGGGGTAGTGGGAGGCACAGGGGAAAGGAAAGAATGGAAAGTAAAAAATGCTGAGAAATGGAAAAAATGGAAATAAAGTCTTTGTAAATAGGGAAGGATGGAGGGTGTGAAGGGAGGGCTAGGAATGGGAAAAAAATAAGAACCAAGATGCATTATGTAAAAGTACAATTCCCAATGAGAAATGTAATTGTGTTGTATACCTACAATGTACCAATAAAAGAATTTAATACAAATAAAAAAGATGTACTTAGCATTCACTTTTCTTTTAGATAAATCTTTTCAATATTCAAAAGAGTATCTAGAAATGCAATGAAGATATTGATATTTGGCCTTCTTTCAAGGCAACAGACTTCATAAAATATGATTTTGGAAGGTTACTGCCTTTAGCAGAGTTAAAATAACCGAATATAGGGAATTTTACATAATATTCAAGATCAGGAATGGAATTATATTTTAACTGTCAATAGTCTCCAATGAAAAGGAAAAAAAAATTAAGAGCTACATATGAGAAAATGTTTTATGATTTCAAAAGAAAAAATATGTATAATATATATTTTCAAAATACATATTAAAACATGAGAATTCAAACCAAAATGAATTATTTATTAAGATTGTATGTTTTCTTATAGTGAAAAATTAGTGTGGAAAAAAGTATAAACAATTGAAAGATATGAAGGAAAATGGTAAAGAATGAAGAACAATGTTGTATTCAGTCATGAAAGGCAGAAAAACCTAAGAAACAGAATAAAGCCAAATTTCCACCCATGAGACCATCCCCCTTTAAGACAACCTAAAAATTGAGATGACCTCAGTAGTGACCTAATTTACTCCTACACTTATCAAATGTTTATTGAACAGATATTTTTCCAAACATGGAGAATGTAATTTGGACATGTTTTCCAATTAAGAATTTGAAGAGATTGTAATAAAAAAGGAATATGAAACATAATTTAGTTTAGGAATTGAAACAGAAACCTGTAAAGAGTCAGGCAGTAAACACTTTAGGCTTCAAGAGCAACATCATCAGTGTAGCAAATCTGCCTGTATGCAATGCAGCAATAAGAAACAGTAAATAACCTGAGATGTCTGCATTCTTATCATATTTTATTTTTTACAAATATATGCTGAATGACATTTGGTTTGTATTGTATTTTGCTTCCCATGACTTAGTTCCTATACTCAGAACCATCAGTATTACCTCAAGTGTCCACAACATGAGTCTTGATTTCTTTCTATCACTCTCTTTATGCCTCAAAAATCAAATCCTCAATTGCAGAACTCAACTACATGAACAAAAACCTAGTTTCCAGATCTAAGTGTCTTCTGTGGAGACTTTTTGGGGGTGTGTATGGTATCTATATAAAAGATCATATCATCTGCAAATAGGGATACTTCAATTTCTTTCTTTCCTATCTGTATCCATTTTATTTCTTTCTTTTGCCTGATTGGTTTTGCTAGTTTTGAGTGCTATTTTAAACAGGAGAGGTGAGAGTGGATATGATCCTCTGATTTCTGACTTCACAGAAAGTTCTCTCAATTTTTCTACATTAAAAATGATGTTGGATTTAGGTTTGCCATACATGACTATCATCAGTTTGAGGTAAGGTGCTTGTATATCCATTTTCATGAGAATTTTATCATAAAAGGATGCTGGATTTTGTCAAAGGTGTAGTAGACATCCCTGCCCAGTTTACTAGCAGGCTGTGAGAGGCACAAGGTTCTTGCTTCCCTATAAATAGGCTGTATTATATTAGAAGTCTGACTGAAGCCTTATGTGACTCACATGGGCATGTCAGATGGCAGAGTTGGGTGAGCATCCTCTGCCAATGGCTGCCTTGGAGACCTAAATCCTGGTTTGTGAAGTGGCGGGCTCTGTTGAGTTAACTTTCAGCCAAGGTCAGCATGACCCCAATTAAATTCCTTTCCCTGAATTATGGCTTCCTTCACTGACCTCATGGGTTGCTGGTTAATTACTGCCCAGTTCTGGTATCTATTTGTTCTTTCCTGCAAGAAATGCAGCATCTCCCTTTTACAGTCTTGCCTGTGACAAATGCTATCACCAGATGCCTCACACACTATCACTAGATGTCTCAAGTATACACTGCCCTACTTCTTCCCACACTTATAATCAATAAATACTGAAGGCCTTGGGTGCCTTTTATCTTTGTTGTCCAGAGCAGCTCAGGCTATCTCAGATCCTGTTTTCTCTTTAAGTCTGTGTCTGTCTTTTGTTCTTTCTTGCATCATTTTGCCTTGCAAGAAATTAAGACGCATGACTGGGGCTCTCAATAAAAGTTTTCTTCTGCCATCTATTAACATGTGATTTTTATCCTTGATTCTGTATATGTGATGTATGACATTTATTATTTATGTCTATTTATACTTCTTGTATCCCTGAGATGAAGCCAATTTTCTCCCAATGTATGATCTTTTTAGTGAATTATAGAATTTTGTTTTGCAAGCATCTTACTAAGGAGTTTTGCACCTGTGTTTATCATGCTCAACAAAGACATTGGCTTGTGGTTTACTTGTTTGGTTGAGTATTTATCTGGTTTTGCTAACAGGGTGATGCTGGCTTCATGGAATGAGTTTAGAAGCATCATTTTTCTTTCTACTATGAGGAAAAGTTTGAAGAGTATTGGTATCAGTTATCTAAAGTTCTGATATGATTCAGTAGTGAATCCATCAGGTCCTAGGCTTTTCTTAGTTGGTAGAGTTTTTATTACTGTGTTAATTTAATAGCTTGTATTGTTTTTATGACTGTTCAGGGTTTTTATATCTTCTTGGTTGAATTGTGTAAAGGTATATATATCCAGAAATCTATGCATTTATTCCAGAACATCCAATTTATTGGGCTATACATTTTCAAAAGAGTTTTTAATGATTCTCTGGATTTCAGCATCTGCTACAATTTCACCATTTTTGTCTCTAATTTTATTGATAGCAGCAATCTCTCTCTTCTGGTATGTTTCATTAAGGATGTATCAATCTTATTTATCCTTTCAAAAAACCAACTCTGATTCATTGAACTTTCTTGTATTTTTTAGTTTAAATTGCATTAATTTCAACTGTGATCTTTATAATTTCTTTACATCTACTGCTTTCATTGGGTCCCACAGATTCCCAGATGTTGTATTTTGATTGTCATTTAATTCTAGGAATGTTTAAAATGTCTTTTCTGATTTCTCTGTGGTGCTCTGATCATTTGAAAGTATATTATTTAATCTACATGTTTTTGTGTAGTTTCTGTGGTTTATATTCCTATTGATTTCTCTTTTCATCACATTGTGATCTGAGAGGCTGCAAGAGAGTATTTCTGTTTTTTAGTATATTTTGAGACAGGCTTTATTTCCTAAAATATGGTCTATTTTGGAGACAGTTCCATAAGCTGCTACAAAGAATATGTATTCTCTAGCTGTATGAAATACTCGGTAGGTATTTGCTAAATCATTTTGTTCAATTCAGAATCTCTTTTTTTTTCTTTTGTCTAGTGATCTATTTGTGAAAATGTGATATTAAAGTCTACCATTGTAATTGTATTGGTCTCTATTTCTCCTTTTATGTCAAGTAGATTTTTGTTTTATGAATTTTTATGAGTTTATGTTTGGCTTATACATATTTATAATTACTATCCATCCTTTGTAAATTGTTCTTTTTACAAATATGTAGTGAAATATGTAGTGACATTCTTTGTCTCTAATAACTGATTTTGGCTCAAAGTCTACTTTGTCAGAAATTAGAATAGCTACTCCTACTGCTTGTAAATTATTTTCCATCCTTTCATGTTCAGTTACTGTGTGTCTTATGGATGAAGAGTGTCTCTTGCAGGAAAAATATAGCTGTGTTCTTAATTTTTGATCCGTACTACTCCTCTGAGTATTTTGATTGGAGCTGTAAGACTACTTACAATGAATATTACATTATTGATTGCTATTATTATACTGTTTTTTACTTCTTTCTGTTTTGCTTTTATTTAACTACTTTGCTGGTGAGATTTATTCTTTCCCTTGGTATCCTGGATGTTGTCATCTCAGTCTCTGTTTAGGATTTGCTTTAGTGTTTCTGCAATGCTAGCTCAGTAGCCATGAATTTCTTTATTTTGTCCTTGTAATAGAAGATATTTACTCAGCAAAGTGGCAGAAAACAAAATTGACACACAAATGTCAATAACACTTATGTACACCAATAATGAACCCAAAAAAGAAAGTAGGAGAAGAATTCCATTCATGATAGCTTTGAAAACCATTAAATAGTTAGAAGTAAACCTAACCAAATATCTAAAATACCTCTATAATAAAACTGTGAAAGTATGAAGAAAGAAATTTTAAAAGAATAGAAAGTGGAAAGAGACCTTGATCCTGGATAAGGAGAAATAATATTGTTAAAATCATCACTTTATCAAAATTGATCTAAAGATTTAATAAAATATTTTTTAAAAATATCAACAATATTCTTCACAGAATTAGAAATAGAAATCCTAAAATTCGTATGGAAGCAGAAGAGATCCAGAATAGTCAAAACAATCATGATCAAAATATAAAAGCAGGAGGCATATAATAATGAATTTGAAGTTACTATACAGTTATAATAACAAAACCAGTATGATACTGGCACAAAAACAGACATGTAGGTCAATGAAATAGGACAAAAGACACAGAAATAATCCCATATGACCTCAATTATCTCATTTTTGACAAAGTGGCCCAAAACATATATTGGTGAAAAGATAGCTCTAACAGATGGTGTGGGAAAAACTTGTTATCCACATGCACAGGACTGAAACTAGATCCATATTTTTCACCCTGTACTAAAATCAAATCAAAGTAAATCACATGCCTGGATAAAAAAATCAGAAATTTTAAAATTTCTTGAAGATAACATAGAGGAAACATTTGATGGTGTAGGTACAGGCAGGGCCTTCCTGAACAGAAATTCAGTAGCACAAAAACAATATCAATAATCAATAAGGGGGATTACATCAAATTAAAAAGCTTCTGTACAGCAAAAGAAACAACAGAGTGAAAAGAAAAGCTACAAAATGGGAAAAAATTGCTAGCTACTTTATAGACAAAAGAGTAATGTCTAGAATATGTAAAGAGCTGAAAAAAAATACTTTCCTCCATAGATATTTGGAAAGAGAAAAAAAAATATGTTCAAATATGAAGGGGAAAGGGAGGAGGGAGGGGTAAATGAACAAAGAGAATACAGATAACAAAAAGAATGGGAGGAAAACAATACAAATAATGTTTTGTAAAGGGAGAAGGAAAGGAAAATTGAAGAGAAAAGAGAGGACTGGAAAAGAGAATTAAAATATATTGTGTACAGGTACAAATTCCCTATGATGAATGTGATCATTATGTATGTCAAAAATGTACCAATAAAATTACTTTTAAAAATTATCATCCCTCCAAAAGACAAACGACCCAATGAACAAATGAGCTGAATATACTTCTCAAAAGAAGAATAACAAATGGCTAATAAGTACAAGAAAAATGTTCATCTTTAGGCATTAGAGAAATAAAAATAAAAACAATTATGAGATTCCATCTTACTTCAGTAAGAATAGCTATCATCAAGGTCACAAATAGCAACAAATTCTGACAAGATGTTGAGGGGTGAAAGGAATCATTCTGCATTGTTGGTGGGAATGTAAACTAATGTGATCACAATAAAAATTAGTGTGATGATTCCTCAAAAAAAATTAGAGCTTCCATTTGGCCCATTTGGCCTCAGTATATTCCCCCCCAAATTAAAGACACCATACTATAGTGATACAGGCATATTCCTGTTTATAGTAGTGCAATTCACAATAGCTAAGCTCTGAAAAAAGACTAAATGCTAATGAATAGACATATGGATAAAGAAAATTCAGCCATAAAAAATACTATCACATCATTCATATGTAATGAATGAAATTTAAGAGTGTAATGCTCAGTGAAATAATTTAGGCACACAAAGCTGAATATCTCATGTTTTTCTTGTATGAGAAAACTATACTATAAATACATAAATGAATAAACAAGATAAAGGACAGATAGTAGGAAATGTGAAAGTAGAATTTTTGGATATGGGGATGGGAGTCTGGGGAGAAGGAAGAGGAGGATAAAGAGATGGAGATGATTGAGGTATGTCCATGAACCAATTCCCCAGAATGAACATAACTATTCTGTATTCTAAACACACACTATTTTCATCACCTCTCCTATCAATTTTATTCTGTAAGAAAATCTAAGACCAAAAATAGGGTACATATCTTTTAATTTTTTTCCACTTCCCAGTTGCCCACGTTCTCCTTCTGCTTTCCTGTCTGATAGATATTTGGCCTATGCATTTATTCCTATTCTTGCCTTGAGATCAATTATATCTCTGGTTCCATACATTTAAAGATTTTCCTGAAATTACTTTTCTCTTCTATTTTCTGTCACAAAATAATTTCTTTACCCAGAGGGCTAATAAAGTGTACCAGAAATATGATTAGAGTCTGGTTATTTGGTAGGATCATTTGTTTATCTTTTCTCAATAAATAAACAAATATTGTTATCAGTAATTTTTAGAGACAAACAAGAAGAAAGCCAATAGTCACATTTGATATTGTAGCACAATTCATGTGATTGGATGAAAGTTCACGTGATTTTACAAAAGTGCAAATATGAGGAATCAAATTCTATGTCATGACAGTCACTTTCTGAAGTGAGATTTACTGTAATTTCAAAAGATGAATTAAATTTTTAGTAAGCATTATTCTAATTAATGGTTACTATAAAAATGAAGATGTTGAGGGAATTGATGAGATACAATTGTGAAAATACCATATTTATTTTTAAAACATCTAAAATTCTACCAGAGTTTGTTTCTCCCTTCCCACTCACCCATATATTCATTCATCTGTCTATGGAAATTGAGAGTGCAAATGAGAACATTCTTGTCATACTCAACTAGAATAGACCTGAAAGACTGCAAGGAGAAACACTCATAGTTTTTGTTCCTGGAACGATTTTTCAAGATTAGTTTTACCACTCCAGCTTAGCATTGCGTGGGCAGAGCAGGAGTGGGCTGGGTGCGCCCTGCTCAGTCCGGCTCGCTCTGCCCACTTGCAACCAGGAGACCTAACTGGCTCCCTAATGAAAACTGAAGCCCACTGGAAAAGTGAAGAGAATCTCTGCAAAAGAGGCTCACCAGACCACCATGCTTGGTAAGTTGGAGGGATCATCATCTCCCATTGAAATCTGGACTGTCTTCAGGGGAAAGGCAGCTGGAAAATGCAGTAGTACCTGGCAGAGTTCAACCCTGCAAGAGGACAGGGAGCTCAATTTGGGACTTGGAGCCAGAAATCTGCCTGAATCTCATGAGTCTGTGACTGGCTTACTGAGACTCATTGACTTATAACTTCACACTGCTGCCCACATTGTCTATTGTGACAGCAGAGACATACCCTGAAGGAAGCTCTTCATTTTTATCTTTTATTTGTTATTTTCAAAATTACCACTATTTCTTTTTGCTCTTATTTTTAATTTTTTTTCTTCTTTGCTACTCTTTTAAATTTTTTATTTTTCTCTTTTTTCTTTCTTTTCTCTTTTCTTTCTCTCTCTGCCTCACTCCCTTGTTGTCCCACATTTTTCTTCATCTCCCTTTGTGTTCCGTTCTTCCCCTAAGTTGTATTTCTTCTTTATCTTTCTTTTCTTCACTTTCTTTCTCTTGCCTGTGCCCTCTGGCCTCACTGATAACCTTCCCCTATCCTTCTGCTTACCTATTTTCTGCTCCCCAATGCCTTCTAACTCCTCATCCCAAAAGGTAAAGTTGCTATATTGAAGAGTTTATTCACTAAAAACATATGTTGGGTTGGTCCTTGATTTTGATTTAATTCACACAGCTAAAGGTGATAGATTAATAACTACCACAAATTGTCATTTTCTAAGAGGCACTTTATGAATACTGTGTTGCTGATTGTATCATTTAGGCTAAGGTGTTGTGATTGTTCTGATCACTTGTCCTTCCAGGTATAATGAAAATGAGACAGCCTCAGAACCATTAGAGACTCAAAACCTAAAGACCAGCTATATCTGGAAGACACCTATGAGAACCAACCATTCCATAAGTGTTCTAAAAACATCAACAAAGATACTTACAATAAACAACTTCAAAGTATCAACCTAGGAACTAAACCAAGGACAGTACCAAAAATAAAAAAGAGAAGACATTTAAGTAAGGAACAAACTCAGACTTCCACCCCACAGAAAGCAAATTCTGGGGGAAATGAGGTGGAAAAGTCAGATAATCAACCACCAGGACACCCTGAACTGATAGCACAGGAAGTAAAAAAACAGATGCATGAGGTTGTAGAAAAATTCAAAGCAGAAATAATTTCCCAGATAACTACAGAGATGGTGAGCAGAGTGAAAGACATGGTTAGAGGCTCTAGAACAGAAACAGATAAAAAAAATAGATGAGCTCAGAAACATGCTGGAAGCCATGAATGTCCAGTGTAAGAAAGAAATGAAAACCATGATTGCCCAACATAAGAAAGAAATGGAATCCATGAAACAGATTCAAAAGATATTCAGGAGATTAAAGACTCCACTGAAAGCAGGCAGAGCAGATGAGGATAAAATGTCAGATATAGAAGACAGGATTATAGTTAAGGACTATGAAAACAGAGATCTCTTCAGAATAGTAGGGGACCATGAGAAATCAATCCAGCGGCTGCTAGATGATGAAAAGAACAATAGCATAAGACTGATAAGAGTTCATGAAAAAACAGGAGAAAGTACAATTGACACAAAAGAACCGTTCACAGAAGTAATAGTAGAAAACTTCCCAGACAGAGGTGGAGAACTGGGCATACAGATAAGTGAGGCATACAGAACTCCAACTAGCCATGATAAAAAAAAAATCTACACATAGACATATAATAGTCAAGATTGCAGAAGCCCAACAGAAGAACAAAATCACATAAGCAGTTAGAGAAAAGAAACAAATCACATACAAAGGAAAGCCCATCAGAATCATGGCAGACTTCTCAATACAAAACCTTCAAATCAAGGAGAGCATGGAGTGAAGTATTTCAAGTCCTAAAAGAAAATAGCTTCCAACCTAGACTGTTGTATCCTGCAAAATTGCCTTTCACAATCAGTGCGGAAATTAGATACTTCCACCACAAAGAACACCTGAGAAATTTCATGAACACCAAACCGGCACTCCAAAAAATTCTAAACAATATCCTGGAAAAAGACAATGAAGGTCACATCTCCATGAGGCCCAAAAGAGGGAAGCCACCAGGCAAGGCAAGAAACTAAAGGGAAAAGGGATAAAATAAAAAAATAAAAGAGCCAACAACAACAAAACATCATGACAAGGATGAGTCAATATCTGTCAATTATAACTATCAATGTTAATGGCCTCAATTCACCAATTAAAAGTAATAGACTGGAGGAATGGATTAAGAAGCAAAATCCAACAATATATTGCAGAGAATAAACACACCTAACTCAAAAAGAAATTCATATTCTGAAAGTTAAAGGATGGAAAACAGTTCTCCATGCCACAGGAACCCAGAAAAAAGCAGGGGTAGCAATCTTATTTGTAGACAAAGTAAATTTCAAACCAAAACTAATTAAGAGAGACAAAGATGGTCACTATATCCTTGTGAAGGGAACAATCCAAGATGAAGAGATGATAGTCCTAAATATATATGCAACAAATGCAAATGCACTCAGCTATACAAAACAAATATTAATGGACATGAAAAATCAAATAAGCACTAATACAATTGTATTGTGGGACCTCAATACCCCACTATCACAAATAGACAGATTATCTAGACAAAAAAATTAACAACAAAATTCTAGAACTGAACCAAGCTATTGAATAAATGGACTTAATAGATATTTGCAGAGTATTCCACCCAACAAAATCAGAATACACATACTTTTCAGCTGCACATGGGTCATTCTCCAAAACAGACCACATGCTAGTTCATAGGACATGTCTAAGTAAATGTAAAAGAATTAAAGTTACCCCCTGTATATTATCAGACCATAGTGCAATAAAATTGGGGGTCAATAACATAAGAAATTGCAAAACTCCCACGAACACCTGCAAATTGAATAACACCTTCCTGAACAACCAATGGGTCACAGAGGAAATTAAAGAAGAAATTACAGTTTCTACAATAAATGACAATGCCAGTACAACATACAGGAATCTATGGGACACAATGAAAGCAGTTCTACATGGGAAATTTATAGCAGTGAATGCCCATATTAGGAAAACAGAGAGAACTCAGATAAATAACCTAATGCAGAACCTCAAGCTCCTAGAAAAAGAAGAGCATAAAAAGCACAAAACTCATACAAAAGAGGAAATTATAAAGATTAGAGCAGAAATCAATGCAATGTAGTCTAAGAGAATGATACAAAAATTAATGAATCAAAGAAGTTGCTTTTTTAAAAGAATAAATAAAATTGATAAACCTTTACCCAATCTTATCAAAAAAAGGAAAGAAAAGCTCAAATCCATGCAACGAAGAATGAAAAAGGTGAAATCACAACAGACCCAGCAGAAATCCAGAGGATCATCAATGCCTACTTTGAGAACCTGTACTCTAATAAAATGGAAAACACAGAAGAAATGGACAGATTCCTAGATACATACAAATTGCCAAATTAAATGAAGAAGATATAGAAACTCTAAGCACCCCAATTACAATGAGTGAAATTGAAAATGTAATAAAAATTTACCAACAAAGAAAAGCCCAGGTCCTGATGGCTTCACTGCTGAATTCTACAAGACATTTAAAGAACTATCACTATTACTCTTTAAATTCATCAAGGAAATTGAAAGGAAAACAAGGCTTCCAAATTCATTCCTGGAAGCAAGTGTTACTTTGATTCCAAACCAGGGAAAGACCCAATCCAAAAAGAGAAATACAGACCAATTTCCCTAATGAACATAGATGTAAAAATCCTCAACAAGATACTGGCAAACAGAATACAGAGGATCATCAAGAAGATCATACACCCTGAACAAGTCAGATTTATCCCAGGGATGCAAGGATGGTTCAGCATACATAAATCAATAAATGTTATACACTATATTAACAGAGTCAAGGACAAAAACCATATGATCATCTCAATAGATGCAGAAAAGGCATTTGACAAAATCTAACACCCATTCATGATAAAAAACACTACAGAAAATTGGAATAGAAGGTCTTTATCTCAACCTGATTAAGGCTATCTATGAAAAACCAACAGCCACCATCATACTAAACGGTCAAAAACTGAAAACTTTCACACTGAAATCAGGAATAAGACAAGGATGCCCACTATCACTACTCCTGTTCCATGTAGTTCTGGAAACATTAGCCACATCAATTAGACAAGAGAAAGAAATAAAAGGAATAAAGATAGGAAAAGAAGTTAAACTGTCATTATTTGCTGATGATATGATACTTTACATAGAAGACCCAAAAAAATCGGCCAAAAGACTTCTAGACCCAGTTAACAGATTCAGTAGAGTAGCTGGATATAAGGTCAACACTCAAAAAACAATAGCCTTCTTATATACAAAAAGCAGACTCACTGAGAGAGAAATTCGGGAAACAATTCGTTTTACAATTACATCCACAAAAATGAAATATCTAGGAATCAACCTAACAAAGGAAGCAAAAGACCTCTACACTGAAAACTACAGCACTCTGAAAAAGGAGATCAAGGGGGATATATGAAAATGGAAAGACATCCCTTGTTCTTGGGTAGGAAGAACCAATAGTGAATGTGGCCATACTTCCAAGCCTACTATATAGATTTAATGCAATGTCCATTGAAATTCCAACAATATACTTCACAGAGCTAGAGAAAACAATCCAAAAATTCATTTGGAACCAGAAGAGACCTAGAATAGCAAAAGCAATCCTAGGTAACAGAGACATGGCTGAGGGTATCACAATCCCCAACTTGAAACAACTACAAAGTTACTGTGATAAAAACAGCATGGTACTGGGAAAGAAATGGACCTGAGGATCAGTGGAATAGATTAGAAGATGCAGAAACAACTCCAGACATACTCAGCCACCTCATCTTTGACAAAGGAGCCAACCACCCTCATTGGAGGAAAGATAGCCTACTTAACAAATGGTGTTGGAAAAACTGGATTTCAACCTGACAAAGATTAAAAGTAGACCCATACCTATCACCATGCACTAAACTAAGATCAAAGTGGATTAATGATCTAAATATTAAGACAGAAACACTAAACTTGCTGGAAGATAAGTTAGGTAGAACTCTTGAAGACGTTGGCATTGGAAAAGACTTTATGAACAAAACCTCAGTAGCACAGGAACTAGCACAAAGAATCAACAACTGGGATCTCATCTTATTAACAAGGTTCTGGACTGCAAGAGAAACCACCAACAGAGCTAAAAGACAACCTATAATGTGGGAAAAAAAATTTAGCAGCTGTACCTCAGACAAAGGTCACTATCTAGAATATGTAAAGCATTGAAAAAAATCAGACTTCCCAAATTCAAAGACCCAATTCAAAAATGGTCATCTGAAATGAACAGACATTTCTCAGACAAAGAACTAAAAGCTGCAAATAAATATATAAAAAAATGTTCAACATCACTGGTCATTCGAGAGATGCAGATGAAAACAATGCTGAGATTCCACCTCACCCCAGAAAGAATGGCTGCTATCAAGAAATCAATCAATAACAAATGCTAGCAGGGCTGTGGGGAAAGAGGAACCCTTCTTCATTGCTGGTGGGAATGCAGACTGGTGCAACCACTGTGGAAATCAGTATGGAGATACCTCAAAGAACTAGGACTAGAGGTCCCATATGATGCAGCTATTCCCCTGCTGAGTATCTTCCCCAAAGAATTAAAAGTATCATACCACAGCGATATATACGTGCACCCATGTTTATATCGGCACAGTTTGTAATAGCTAAAGCTGGGAAACAGCCCAATTGCCCAACTGGAAACTAGATAAAGAAGATGTGTTTTTTTTTTTGTTTTTTTTTTTTATAAAATGGAGTACTATGCAGCCATAACGAACGAGAAACTAGAGACATTTATAGCTAAATGGATGTATATTGAGGCCATCCTCTTAAGTGAAATAAATAGGACACACGTGTAAATACAGAATAGTTTCTCTGGTGTGAGAAAATGAAAGTGTAAATAAGGATGAAAATGATTAAAATGAATAATTGATAATTTGAAATAGGAAGAAAAGGTCCAAAGGTGTAGGGGTGGTGGGAGGGGAAGGGGAAAGGAAAGAAGGGAAAGGAAAAATTATGAGAAACGAAAAAAATGGAAATGAAATCTGTGTAAATAGGGAAGGGTGGAGGGGGTGAAAGGCACACAGGTTTTGGGGGAAAAGATAAAAACCAAGATACCTCATGTACACGTAAAAGCACCCAATGATAAATGTAAACTTATTGTATACCTAAAATGTACCAATAAAAGAATTAAAAATGTTTAGTGTTACCAACAGCTTATAAACTGCTATGAAATTAAGATTAGCTTTAGGTAGTAGCTGTCATGACTCACCAATTGAAATACTGTTCAGATGCTGCAGAGTTCCGAAAAGCAAATAATCTCTCTTTCAGAACAGTTTGCATATTCTTTCCTAATAATAGCCCTAGATTTCTTTTCAGATATGCTAGAGGTTACCTCGGTCTCCACAAATATCCTGGATTCCAGTCCTAATTTTTGTGTTACTCTTAAATAAAACCTTCAATACATGGATATGTCTTTTCTTTTAACTTCTATAATCCATCTATCTAATAAACACTTGTTAACATGTTATATTGTTATGATGGCAATATTAATAAGATAAAATTCTAATTTATTTTAAAAAGCCCTTTATTGTGTGAGAAGGCATTGAAAATAAAATTAATATTCCATAAGAACATAATATATAGTGTACATTTCCATTTTGGAAAAAAAAAACAGTCTTAATGAACAGTTATTTTCTAATAAAAAGTTAAATTTTTTCAAAACTTGAAATTTGAGAATATTTCATTTCTTTCTTTTCTTCTAAAAATAAAAGTTTGAAAATATCATACCAAATGTGAAAATAAAGAAATTTCACTGATGAAGGCTGTACAACTCTTTGTGCTGAACATTATATGATTGTTACTTTTTTAAAATATTTCATTTCCTTTAAATAAAAATATATTGTTTGTATGTATATGTCTTTGTAGACTTCTCTCTTCATAAGTAAGCTTTATTCAATAAAATATTTTGTATGATCAAAACTTTCCTTATTTTATTAGATTTTAAATCTATAGAAGCAAAATCTTTTCAATTCCATGGGAAGTCAATTAATTACCTCCTGTGATCCTGCCCTAGTATCCAAGTGAACCAACACTGTTTTGAAAATTAAATGAAACCCTTTGCTCTGGGTGTAAGTTTTAATTCTTTGGCAGATAAACCACAATGATTAATTCTTAAGTTATACAAGAAAGGCTTTGCATGTATTTTGTGGGATTCATTTATACAATTTGCTGAGAATATTATTATAAAGTACCATTTATAATCTCTCTTAATATAATGTTATAGTATGTTTATACTTCTGTTCTTAGGGACTTGGTATTTGAAGTTTATTGAAAAGTTTGGGTAATTGTTCCTTACTAAATGAATCTGTTATTTGAGGGGTGAAAAAGCCATTATGGTTTGCAGATTGCTTTGTGACTGTGTAAACATATTTTGAAGAAAAATGGGATTCATTTAATAAAGAATGACAATGTGCTTTTTGAATCCACTAGTGTCTACTCTGCACATTAGTTAAAACAGTGTGCATACTTTAGCACACTTAATCATTTGTGGAAGCAGACAAATATCGTAAAACATGCACAATGTTTGAGCTCCAGGTCCCTTTCCTTGTTGGCAGGCCTGTAACTCTTGAGTCATGGAATGTGATGGCAACATTTGCTTCTTTCTTCACGATTATATTTTTCTTAATGAATAATAATAATATCTGTTTGCAACATCATATCATATGAAAAAACACTGCCAATAAAATATAAAAAATGATAAAAAATATGGTGATGATGGAATCTGGTACTCCAGTAAACTTTTCCAGAGAATATAAAACTGAAATAGATCTCAGTGACAACTTTTATTTTATGGATATCTTAACTCATGATATTATTTCAAATTTTGGATCCATAAGGCTCTTCTCTCTTCCATTCCCCAAAATACATAAGTAGCACATGTTCATATTTATTGGCCAAGGATATGAGGCAAAATAGCTACAACTTACTTCCATTTCCCAATTTGATCAATTTAAATCATATATCTAATATAAAAGAACAAAAAGAAATTCTCTCAGATAATACGTGGAGGTTTTAGAGGAAAAATAGAGACAAAAAGTATTGCAAGCAGTTCCTTTTCTAATCAATCAGAAAATTAAAGAATATATGGACACAGAAGGAAGAACCTGAAAACCTTCCATTACATGAAGTTTTCCACAATTGCATTTTTACTGTGTGTCATGTAGGTAATGCAAAACTCAGGAAGATAAAGTTCATTCATTCAACCATCCATTTAACCATTTCCTAATTAATTAAAATCAAACATTACTTGGTATCCTTGAGATGCAACCCTGCACAAAGCAGAACTATTCTTGCCCTCTAGCTTGCTTACAGGGCTAAGTGAAAGCTAAGCTGAAGGACAAACAGGAGCTAGATTCAAAAAGGCTAATCATACCTAATTAAAGGAATTTGAATTTATCAAACAGATAATGAACGGGCATTGTAGGTTTTTAAGCAAGAAAAATATAGGTAATTTTTTGTTAAAGAAATATAAAATCTTGTCCATATATTGTAGGGAATAAATAGTCATTTATATATTTTGAACAAGAGACTAACATAATCAGATACGTATTTCAATGAAAGAATTTGCTCGTTGTGCTTTGGTAATTAAATCAGGATAAGGCAAAAGTGAACATTGTAGGGAAAGATTATATTTTAGTGTTAGAGTAATGTCACAAATGTAGAGTGGACTAGTGAGTTTGAAGAAAATTACTTGACTTGCATAATATTTACAAAACTTTAAGTTAGCAACAGGGCTTAGTAACTAACAAGATTCGTAAAGTGGTGGGGAGATAGGCAAGAATAATATAGAAGGAATGAGGGAAGCTAAGGAATACATTGTTATAGTGTGTTTTCTCTGCACATCATCATCCCTTGTACATATCATAAGTTGAAATTGTCCTAGATAAAAAATGCAGTTGAGCACTTATGTATCTAGTATTGTGGCATAGTGACACAGTGTGTTATAGAACATCAGTATTTAGCTTCCTGATTGTGTGGCTGGCTGGCAGCTGCAGGGTTCTGTCACTGTCAGCCTTGTTTGAAAGAATGAGTAGCCTGGGAAACAATAAAACTTAAAATTTGAGCTACAGCTGAGTTTCTATTGAATGTATACAACTTCCAAGCCACCATAAAGTTGAGAAATCCTAAACTGAATCATGTCTCTATTATTTCTTCATTAGGCTTCCATGAATCTGTACCCTCTTGGTTTTCTCTTATGTTTTGATTACTCTTTCTTTTCTTTTTTATTGCTTTCTTTTTTTCCCTCAACTTCCTAATTTTGATGTTTCAATGACTCAGTTTTTGATACTTTTCTTAATTTTTATTCACATTTCTTACCACATCATTCAGGCTCATGGCTCTAAGTGTCCTCCTTATGCTACTTATTCTCAATTAATATATTCAATCCAAACTTCTCTTCTGAATTCCAAATACACATGGTATATCCAGGAACTCCCTGCCTTCAACTTCTAGTGGAATCATTTTTCTCATTCAAAGAATGGGCATAATACTAACTGGATGACAGTGGTAGACATTGTCAAGAAGCTTAGCCACCTGCCTTGCAAGCCCAAGGACCCGAGTTTGATCCCCGGTACAAAAAAAAAAAAAAAAAAAAAGAAGCTTAATTTACAGGTCAATATTCTTCCACTATAATGTGGTAATATTTCAGTTTTGCTGAAGAAAAACTGAGGCCTTGGACCAAACAAAATAATTTTTAAAATGAAATGTGTGTTATCTTTTGGAAAGTATTTGAATTAATATTCTTTTGAAGTGATAATAACGTAATGTCTTTGAAGACCAAATTTGCATATAACTTCATGTAGATTACCTTATAAAATTGATATACCAGTATTATGTTATTATTAATTCAAGGGTGTCATTGTTTGAGGCACAATTTCCCATGAACGTGATTATTTTACAATGTGGGACTTACAGTTATTTCAGAGTCAGTAGCTGTAGCCAGCAGGGCTACCTTATGGTTTAGGTTTGCATTTAGCCTATTTTCTTCAAAATGAAAGCTCATCTCCAGTTGCTACGCCTCAGTGGCCTGTTATTATTTTTCCTACTCATAATGTTATGTTTGCTGAAATAGCCTCAAGGCAGTCTTGTAGTATTATGTCTATGTGTCATATGCAAAAGTAACCCATTGTTAACTTTCTTTCTTATATAAAAATTTGACATTTTAATATGAGTTTACCTCTCCATTTCAAAATTTAATTTTTCCCTACTTTCCAGACTAAGAAATGTATCAAGTAAAAATATTTTGCTGAAAGAGTTATTAACATTTGCTCTTTCTTAATAAATTTGGCTTTTTAAGGTCATCCATAGGGCTTAATGTGTGACACCTTGGACTATATTATTTTAATTATACCAAGACATTAAAAAATCCAATCACTTATCTTTTTATTTTTCATTAAAGTTACCTTAATTACATTAATAACAGAAAGTATTTAACTGCTCACTGATTACTGCATATAACATGAAAGGGACAGACTATATACCATGTTTAAAGAAATATAACCACTTGAGTGCTAGTTAGATAATTTTAATCTAATGACCACCTGGCTCCAACATCTGCTGTGCATTGATTTCCAGGAATTATTTGCCTGGTCTGGATAAGTAGGTGAGAGTAATTCAGAAGTATTTTCTTCAAAATAAGAGCTTCATATTTTGGACAAGGTGTCTTCTCCTTAGAACACATAATGTATTGCTACATTTTATTATTTATTGCTTGGTGTAATCATCTACCCCATGACTCTGTATCCTGGACTAAGGTCCTTCTTAAGCCTGACAGCATTGAATTGATGTGTCATTAATGAATGGATTATCAATAAACTAATCTTGAACTTTACTTTTATTCTAACACTGCAGAAGCAGATGTGGGTTGTACAAATGAACAAGACATAATCATCTTTTCCTGTTAGAGACATAGTCAATACTATGTTAATGGAAGGCAAACAGATGAAATAACAGTTTCAAAAGAGCTGAGTCAGTTTTGTCATATTATGGAGTCTGCTTATGTAATAAAGGCTGCTGAAACCATTTTAATTATGAGAGAATGATGTGAACATAATGCAGATATAAAGTTTAAAATGTTAAAAGGCAGTCAAAATATGAGGTAAACTCCACAAAGACTATTATAGCTATCCAAGAAACGTTAGTTCTTTTCATTTTGAAAGCTGAATTTTATATTAAGTTTCTGTATCTGCCAATTTTTAACAATTTCTCTGTGAAACACTAATTTTATTGTAACATTTTAACCTAATGCTTAGCTAGTCAGCTTTGCAAAATATTTCTCTACATTCTGCTTCAGACCAGGGAAAACTCATCACCTTCATGAATTATTGTTTTATTTGCTTTCATTTATTTTTAAACACTTGTCAATGATCAAATTAAATTCTTTTCTTGCTCTCCCATCATCCAAATCCTTTTTGTTAGAATACTTAATCCTCCCTACCTGTATACTTAATCCTAAATAAATCCCAAGCATTTGACTTAGTTTTTTTTATCCTATTTACAAGGGCTGCTTTCTGTTACTCCGATCCTATGTCCCAGAAGAATTTTTTCTATTGAAGACAACTTGATTTCAAATTGAACTACTGCCTAGAATATTCCACATTTCTTTCGTGCTCATCAGATGGATTCATGTTTATTTACACTTTTCAGAATCATATTTGAGGTTCCTTAATATCTTGAGGCATTCTTGTCCCCATGCTTGGGTTCATTCTTCATGTATCTGGTGTGCTTCCCCAGGCTCTACTCTTCCCTAGGAAACATGCTGCTGCCTTGACCTTACTGACAAACATGCTCTGCATTGGACTGTACCAAATCCTTTTTATAATATGAAGAAACCATTAAATTACAGCTTAACTATTACTGTGTCTAGTGTTCACGTGCATGTTTCTTACACCTAGTGTTAGATCTTATGTACTGGAGCACTGTTTAATTCTCAACGTATTTAATGATTTTGATCTATCAAGAATAATAAGTTAAAACACTTGTAGAAGGTTCTTTTCTTACATAAGTATCAATTTGTGAGTAGTTGAATAAAGAAAGTATGTAACTTCAGTATATTCAAATACAAAAGCAAAAACAAGACTACTTAATAAAAGCACAATAACTTTTTTTGACTAAGCCTTCCAGTGACAACAACCAGGAAATTAGGGCAAATATATTTTTAAAAAACTCTACAGGCATTTGTCAAATAACCAAGGAAATAAGAACCTGTGGGGTCAAGTCAGAAAAGAAAAACATAGGAGCTAAGCCTGCTACTGGACAACAGTTTTTCACCTCTGAACTATCGCACTTATAATCCAGTTAAATGAGGTTAATAATTTTGACTATTTTGCTTTGCTGAATAGATAAAAATTGGAATTTAGAACTTGAAAAGAAGGAGAGATCCTGATAGTAACATCAGATCTTTGGAGAGGACCCTACAAGGTAATATCCTAGTGGTAAAGAAGGGATACTTTTGATCTAGTTGGTACCTGAATAGATTAATATAATTTAGTTCAAAACTCATTGTCTTACAGGAGGTAAACATAACACTTCTAGGAAGTAACATTATCCAGAAAATAAAATTTTCTCTATAGCATTTTAACTTCAATATCATTAATTAAGACATACAAGCTAACAAGGATTGACTAAATATTGATAGAAAAAGATAATAGGCAATGAAATAAGACCTACAAGAGATTCATATTAGAGTAATTAGAAATGACTTCTACAACAACTTTGATTAATGATAAGAAAAATGGCATGCAACTAGAAAAATGAAGCAAAATAGAAATGTTAAAGTGAAATAAATAAACAATTAAATGAGATGAGAGACAAATGAAGGGACAATTGCTGATTTGTAAGGCACATCTAGAGAAAATTGACTAAGACAGAAAGAGATTAAATGATGAAAAATTACAAGAGTAAGCATATTTTGAATATACCAAAATGGAAAAATATGTACAGTTGAAGTTCAAGTAACAAAAAGGCAGAGAAGAATAAATATTTGAAGAGATAATGGCTAAGATATTTTCAAAATTGGTAGAGGTTCAAGGGACTAAATGAGTTTTACATAGAACCAGTACAAAAAGATCTACTCTTTAAATAGTAAAAATTTGAAAACAAAAAGAAAATGGAAAAATCTTAGCTTCTTAACAGAAATAGTAGAAGATAAGTAATGATTACTAGATGGGTTTACTTGGAATAATATATTAAAACTGTAGAAAATAGAAAAAATAATATATTTTCCTTATCCACTGCAAGGTACATAACTGAATCACCACTAATAACAACAATAATAATAACTAAATAATACATAGAAGTATTTATTTAAATAAAATGTAATGTACTGCAGTGCACTTCAGAAATAAGAGTAAAGAAACAAGGAAACCTGTATGTTTTATGCTGTTTGATGAACAAATGGATAATTGTGGACAGGTATGATTAGATAAAGAAGGTATTACCTGGTAGCAATAAGCCTAAAAGAACTTACCAGTGCCCATGTGATGATTAATCTTGTCCACTTAATTAGCTAGGAAGCTACCTGGGGTAATAGTAAAACACAGTGCTGCGTGTGTCTGAATGGTCAGTGGAGGTGTGGATCTTGGCCTTTTCTCTGGCACTGTTTCCTGCTCTGAGTCCTGGACGCCATGAAGAAGCTTTGCTCCACCATGCTCTTCTGCCATGTGTGTTTCTGCCTTGGAGCCAACCGATTATGGACTAAAACCTATGAAACAGTGAGCCACATACAAAATTTCTGGTTTTAATTTGAAAATCTTAATATTTAATCCCAGCAACAAGAAAACTAATACTGCATGCTCCTGCTTTGGTGTCAAAAGCCAGGGTGCCATAGTTTGCAGAGCATGTCCTGAATATCATCAACCACTTTCATGAATCCTGGGATCTTCTGGCTCCATAGCAGATGTTCTTACTATTATAACATTATTGCTTTGAAATTAATCTACATACGAATTTTCCCTGGCGATTTATTTTTTTGCACTTGAAGTTTCATTTATGATACTATATTATCCTTATTAGAACATATAAAGAAAAAATTTCCTTGAGTGAATATGCTAACACTTATTGAACACCTTGGGTGAATTTAATAATATGTTAAAATATTTTATAAATCAGGATGTTTTAATGAAAAGGGCTTACATCTTAAAGCTAAGTGTAAATTAATACCCAAGTATCCAAGTCTACCAGAGGGATTCTTGATATACTGATTTTATTTAGGAATCATTAGGAATTATCTTTTAAGTTTTAAATTTAGAGGAAATAAACTCTAGTTATAATTTAAATACTTTCTTTTTCATATGAAATGTTAACACATATTTCATCAAGTAAACAGTTGTACTTTTAAGAAAAAACTTGTCTTTATAGCTGGGCATGGTGGCAAATGGCTATAATCCCAGCCCTTGGCAGGCTGAGCCAGGAGGATCCGGTTTTCAAAGCCAGTCTGGGCTACAAAGCAAGGCCTTGTTGCAAAGCAAAGCAAAGCAAAGCAATAGAAAGCAAAAAATCCTGACATATTACTTGTCTAAATTTCAGATCTGAACCTATTTAATGTTTTCTTTTTCATTTCTACTTATAAAAATTTATTTTATTTTAAAATGTGGATAATAAAATCAAGACAATTCATACTTCTATACACACGGCTCTAAATTTATATATATCCCAAATTTTCCTGTTTCTTGATGGCCCAAGGAGAAGATTTTGCATGGTTCAATCAACTTCAACAGTGACAGATCACACATGAGCAAAATCTTAGTTTTAGAGAAAATGGAGTTTATTGCAGAATATGAAAGATGGTCCAGAGACAGCCGGTTCATTAACAAGAAGCAATAACCTCAGTTAATGTAAACATTATATGTCATAAACATGAGCTAAGATTAATAATATCAATAAGAATGAAAATGGGAAAAGGAGAATTAGAGGAGGAGGGAGGTGAAATGGTGAAGGGGATAGAAAAAAGGAAAGTAAGTTGTATTATGTACATTTACTCACCAAAATGATTGTAAAATACATGTACTGCAAACAGGAACTAAAAAAGGAAAGAAAGAAAAAAGGGTGGGGACCATTAAACGTCTTTGTCTCCTTTCTCTTTAATTTCTCATGATTCAGATGTTCTACACCTTCCTCTTGCAGGATAGAAAATTTCCCCAGGATCATCCTTCCCCCACTGCATCTGTCTCCCTATAAATAATGTATACACAGTTATTTATATTTATTCCCATGTACTTAAAACCCTTGACTTTTTCAACAAAATATTTTTTTTTGTTAAATTTGCTGGCTTATGATTTTTATTCCAATTATTTAATCTGGATGAATATTGAGAGGGCTAGTAACCTTGTACACATTGATCTATTAGCAGTACCAATATATGTGCTTTACCAGTTGTAAAATATTCATTACTTTGGGGTTTAAGTAGCATACAATACCATATTTTAACCTGGCTTTATATTTTACCAGGGTTTCTGGCACTTCAAATTTCCTATCCATTTTAAGTTTTAATTTCTATAAAATTAAGTTTAATGTTTCCTACCTATCTTTCCAAGTTGTTATGTGAATTAGAAACAACCTATACAAATCACTAAAGTCTTTAGTACATATACATTTTTTAAAATCTTCATTGTTATTGTTTCTTCTACGATATTTCCCTGCTTACACTCAAGTAGGAAGTGTAGTGTTTGGAGATGATTCCCAAAATTTACCCACTGCTTACTTATGTTGCCATCTCAGCGCTGAGGCAGGCCATACTGGAATCCCACCACTGGAAGCTGTGAATGAATGATAGTGATAAGGGAAAACAGAGCTAGAGATGGAGATGTTATGATGAATAAGGAATGCCTTTAAATCAAAAGCAAGAAATGATTAAGCTTAGAGAGGAATGCATGTCAAAAGTCAAGTTAGACTGAAGGCTAGGATTCTCGGATTATTATGTCAAAAAGTTAAGTTTTTTTTAAATTAATACTTTATTATATATCTTTCTGGTTGATTTTTTTCATTCCAGGGATCGAACTCGGGACCTTGAGCTTGTGAGCCAGGAGGCACACTACTGAGCTAAATCTCTGGCCCTTAGTCAAGATTTGAAAGCAAAAAAAAAAAAAAGTTCTTGATGGAAATGAAAAGTGCTACTATCATTGGATTGGGAAGAAGGGGATTCTCCAAAGAAAAAGGGTCTTCAACATAACACACACACACACACACACATACACACATGCGCACACACACACCACAGAATAGATTCATAGACTTGTCACGGAGAAGAATTTCGGGTTGTGTTAGTGTGAGATATAGGCATATTTATTAGGCATAGTGGAAAAATAAGAGAAAATAGAGAAAGGACTTTGGCTTCAGGAATTGAAGGAGGCAGAACTCTGATGAAGGGAGTAAGAGTGGCCTGTTCACAAAAGGAGGAGTGAAGGTATTATGGATATTGGAGTGGGCAAGAACTTGGTTGATCATTATCTTTGTTATACTTTCATAAGATGAGCCCAGTCAAAGTTCTTATTTTTCCCCACTAAGTTAATTGGTACATTTTAGGTATAAAATACAGTTACATTCATCATTGGGATCTTGTACCTTTACATGAGTATCTTGGTTCTTATTTTTTTCCCCTCCCCAGAACCCCTTCACCCCCTCCACCCTTCCCTATTTGCAAAGACTTTGTTTCCCTTTTTTCCTTTTCTCATATTTGTTCTTTTCCCTTCTTTCCTTTCCCCTACCCCTCCCACTGCCCCTGCTCTTTAGACCTTTTCTTCCTATTACACAATATCAATTATATATTTAAAAAATTATAATATCAAGATCTAGGAGACATTACCACATATTTTACAGAATTAAAAGGATATAGAAAGGATACAGAATTAAAAGGATATTAAAAGGATATAGAAAATAAATTTGACAACTTCTAAGAAGTACCTTGGAAGACAAATTAATGAAACTAACTCTGGAGGAAATATAAAATTTGAATAGCATCTACTAAAGAAAGTATATTTCTAGCTTGAAAACCTACCTATATGAAAACAACAGGTTTGTATACATTTTAACTGATAAATTATATCAAACATTTAAAGCAGAAAAAGGAAGGAACACTTTTCCCCTCATATTAGGAAATCAACATTGTGCTAATACTAAAACTGGATAAAGATAATAGAAGAAAAAAGTATGAACATAGATAAAAATTTGTTTAACAAAACAAACTATTAGAAGTCAGATCTGGGCCGGGGATTTGGCTCAGTGGTTTCGGGGCCTGCCGTGCAAGCGCAAGGACCCGAGTTCTATCCATGGTACCAAAAAAAAGAAAAAAAAAAAAAAGAAGTCAGATCGTTCAGCATTGGAAGATCTACCCCCAAAAGTCATCATTTTAACAGAGTAAAGGAAAAAGCCGTATGATCCTGTCAATAGTTGGAGAAAAAGTATTGGACTAAATTCTACAGCTGTTCATGGTAAAAGCTATCAGGAGACTAGAAGTAGAACAGAACCTTCTCAACAGATCAAAGACATGTACTCCATACTTCCAGCAAAAATGCCTTATATGAATGGAGAAGATAAAATGCTTTCTTTTTAAGGTGGGGAACAAGGGCAGATATGCTTACTCTTCATCTGTCCATTAAACTTTGAAACCTAGGCCTCACCAAAATAGTCTGGCAATAAAATGACACAATTAGGATAGGATTGGCAAGGTAGAAGCAAAGTCTTTATATGTAGATGAAATGATCATCTACAGAGAAAATCCTAAGAAATTTCTAGGAGCCCCTAGAACTTGTATTTGAATTTAGCAGGATTAGAAAACACAAGGTATATATAGAAATTCAGGTCTATATATACTTGCTATAAATGAAGAATTGGATATTGAAATTTAAAAGTTATGTAGGAGTACAAAGGGCCTAGAAAAGTAAAAAGAAAAAGAAAAAAAAAGTGTTGGAAGACATTTAGTACCTAATTTTAAGACTTCCTCTAAAGCTACAGTAATGAAGGCCGTGTTGGTGAAAGGAAAGACATATAGATCATTGGAATAAAACAGAGAATCTAGAAACAGAACCACACATATATGGTCCACTGAGTTTTGAAAGACTATTTAACATAAACATTTTATAGAATATAAACTCAGCTCAAGAGCAGAGGAAAAGATAGTGTTTTCAGCAATTCACACTAGAACACCTGGTATCCATATATAGAAAATTAACCTCAACCTTTTATTTCCATACATAAAAATAACTTGAAAGGATCTGTGAACCTAAATATGAAAGACTAAAACTATAAAACTTTAAGAAGAAACTATAAGGGAAAATGTTTATGAATTTAGGGTAGGCAAGAACTACCTAGGATACAAAAAACATGATGTGTAAAAGAAAAAAAATTGATAAATGAGATTCCACCAAAATTTAGAACTTTAAATGACATCATTAAAATGAAAAGTAGTCCTTAAACAGACCAAATTTACAATGCATATAACCTATGACCAGAATATATAAAGAATTCTTACAGCTCATTAATAGACAACCCAATTAAAAAGTAGACACAAGAAGATGATAGCCAGTAGAGCACACAGAAAGGTGTGCAAAACTAGAATCAGAAAAATACTAATCAGTACAATGACAAGCTTGAATTATACACTCATTAGGGAGATGAAGTTAAAAGTTTTAAAAGAACAAATGTCAGCTTAGGTCTGAACCAGTTAGAACTTTCTAATACTGCTAATGTGAATGTAAAATGATAAAACCATTTTGGAAAACAATATAGAAATTTGTTGTATTACTGTTATGAACTAACAGTTCTGTTCTTAACTTTTTACTTGAGAGGAATGAAAACGCATGTTCACAATAGATTTGTACATACAAGTTGACTATCCCTTATCTGAAATCCTTGGGACCAGAGTGTTTCAGATTTTCCTTTGAAATCCACTTGATCTGCAAAGAGGATAGCTACTCCTAATTTTTTTTTCAGGTTCCTGTCACATGGAGTATTGTTTTCCACCCTTTAACTTTCAGACTCTGAGTTTCTTTTTGAATTCAATGTGTTTCTTGTATGTAGTATATTGTTGGATCTTGCTTCTTGACTCATTCTGTCAGTCTATTTTTTTTTGATTGGTGAAATGAGACCATTAACATTGATGGTTATAACTGATATGTATTGACTTATCATTGTCATGACTTTTTCTGTTTGTTGGATTCACCCCTTTGCTTTTCTTTTTTAAAAAAATTTTATTGGTACATTTTATTGGTACACTTTAGGTATACAATTCATTTACATTTATCATTGGGTGTTTGTACCTGTACATGATATATCTTGGTTCTTATTTTTTTCCCCATTACCTGTGTGCCCTTCACCTCTTCCGCCCTTCTCTATTTACATAGACTTCATTTCCATTTTTCTTTTCTTTTCTCATAGTTTTTCCTTTCCCTCTTTTCCTTTCCCCTTGCCCTCCCTTCACTCCTTCATCTTTGGACCTTTTCTCCTATTTCAAATTATCAATTATTTATTTTAATTGTTTAACTCTTGTTTACACTACCAGTTTCTCAACAGAGCTAACAGACAACCTACAATATGGGGAAAAATTTTTAGCAGCTATACCTCAGACAAAGGACTACTATCTAGAATATATAAAGAATTGAAAATAATCAGAACCCCCAAATTCAAAGACCCAATTCAAAAATGGGCATCTGAAATGAACAGACATTTCTCAGACAAGGAAGTAAAAGCAGCAAACAAATATATGAAAAATTATTCAACATCATTTGTCATTCGAGAGATGCAGATGAAAACAACACTGAGATTCCACCTCACCCCAGAAAGAATGGCTACTATCAGGAAATCAACAAATAACAAATGCTGGTGGGGTTGTGGGGAGAAAGGAACCCTTCTCCATTGCTGGTGGGAGTGCAGACTAGTGCAACCACTGTGGAAGTCAGTATGGAGATACCTCAAAGCACTAGGACTGGAGGTCCCATTTGACCTAGCTATTCCTCTGCTGGGTATCTTTACAAAAGAATTAAAAGAATCATACCACAGTGATATATGTGCACCCATGTTCATAGTGGCACAATTTGTAATAGCTAAAGCTTGGAAGCAACCCAAGTGCCCATCAACTGGAAACTGGATAAAGAAAATGTGGGTTTTTTTAATAAAATGGAGTACTGCTCAGCCATAAAGAATGAAAAACTAGAGTCATTTATAGCTAAATGGATGCATACTGAGGCCATACTTTTAAGTGAAATAAATAGGACACACATGTGCATTTAATTTCTTGTTGCACCCGACACATTCATTCTGCTGGGCTTCTTGGGGTTGTGATCCTCATTGTCTTTTCCTAGGATATTGTCTAAAATTTTTAGAGTGCTGGTTTGGTGTTCATGAAGTTCCTAAGGTGCTCTTTGTCATGAAAGTATCTTATTTCTCCACCGATTTTGAAAGATAATTTTGCAGGATACATCAATCTGGGTTGGAGACTGTTTAGGGCTTAAAATCCATCACTCCAACCTCTTCTTGCCTTGAGGGTTTGCGTTGAGAAGTCTACTGTGATCCTGATGGGCTTTCTTTGTATGTGATTTGTTTATTTTCTCTCACTGCTTGTAGAACTTTGTTCTTCTGTTGAGTTTCTGGAATCTTAACAATTATATGCTCATGTGTAGATTTTTTTTTGATCAAGGTTATTTGGAGTCCTATATGTCTCACTTATCTGTATGTCAAATTCTTTTCCCCTGCTTGGGAAGTTTTCTGCTATCATTTCTGTAAAAAGTTGTTGTTGTTTTTTTTTTTTTTTATGTCATCTGCATTCTCTCCTGTTTCTTCATTGACTCCAATCAATCTTGTGTTATTCTTCTTTGGATCGTCTAGCAGCTGCTGGATTGATTTCTTGTGGTCCCTTATAAATTTGAAGCAATTTTTCTTTTCCTGGTCACTAATTGCAATCTTATCTTCTATATCTGAAATTCTGTCCTCACATTGGCTCATTCTGCTGCGTAGACTTTCAATGGAGTTTTTAATCTCCTGGAAATCTGTTTGCATCTGTTTTGTGGATTCCACTTGTTTCCTATGTTGGGATTCCATCATGTTCCTGAGCTCCTCTCTAAATTTATTAATTATGTCTTGCACTATGAGCACAATCTCTGCTGTCATCTGAGAAATTATTTCTGATTTCATTTTTTTCAGATCCTCTTTTGTTGCCAGTTCAGTGGGTCCAGGGGGTTGAGGATCAGATTGTTCCATCTCATTTCCCTTTGAGGTTGCTGTAGGTGATCTGGAAGTCTGGTTTTGAGACTTGTTTCTGTGTCTTCCCATTTCGACTGGGTGTGTGTGGGGGTGCTGCTGCCGGGGGTGGTACGGTGGCTGGGAAGCCTGCTCTTGTGTGCTGGGAGGGGCTCACCTCCTGTGTACTGGCACTGGTCCTAGCTGAAGTTCTTACTGCCTGAAGAGATAGTTCAGTTTCTAGGAGATGACAGGAATTGAGCCAATCTCCATCTTGTGGAGGCTCTCCTGGAATCCCAGATGACTTAGGTTTAGAACAATGGCTGGAGGCATCTGAATATCTCTAAAAGTCTCTTATCTTGGTATATTCAGTCTTGAGGAGGATGAGACTGATTGTGTAAATTTAGGGCTAATCAATCTTGTTTTGCTGACTTTTGACAAGCATTCCTTAATGATTAGTAGTCCTATATCCAGAGTTAAAAATGAATTTGACCTGAAGGGTTTTTTTTTTTTCCCCCAGCAAAACCTATTTTTAAAGTCCGTGACTGCCCCGTAAGAAAATAATTTATGCTTTTAATGGGTAGCAGGTTAAGGGTGCAGTACATTTTTCACCTGTATTCTTAGGAAATTCTCTGATTTTCACTACTCCAATGAATAACTGAATCATAAGAAAGCCAAACAACCTACTTGGTGATATGGAGACAGTTTTCGTGAACTAGGTAAAGGATCAAGCCCCAAAGCATGTTCAGAGTAAACTGGGAAAAAAAATTAACAGATGAGGATGGTTTTTATGGATGAACAATAAAATTACTTTCTTGAAATAGGATCTCTGTGAAAATGATGAGAATGTTGTAAAAATGACAACAAATAACTTAGACTATTGAATAAACTTGATTGATAAAGAAGTGGCAAGTTTTGAGTGTACTGACTCCAACTTTAAGAGCAATTCCATTGTACAATACTATTATTATATGCTACCAAAAAATCTTTTGAAAGGAAGAGTCAACTGATGCAAACTTCATTATTGTCTTATCTGAGAAAATTTCCAGCGCCACCTCAACCTTCAGCAAACACTCTCCAAAGCACTCAGCAAGCATCAACACTGAGAAAAGCTCCTCCAAGAGCAAAAAGGATTATGAGACACTAAAGGCTTATTTAATTTAATAAACATAAGAAATCAAAGAATAAATACATAAAATTAATTAATGTTAAAATATTTTGTCAAAATGCTGTAAAAGTGTAAAAGGACAACACAAAGACTGGGAAAAATATTTGAAAATATTACTTCAGTTAATAATGCAGTAGCTAGGATAATCAAAGAACTCTTAAAACTAAAAAAGACAGACAACCAATTGAAACATAGAACAAGGATTGAAATAAACATTTCCACCAAACAGGTACAGAATATATAATAAGCACATAAAAATGTGTTCAACATCAATACAAAGAAAAATTATGAGGATATCACTTCCTGCATGTGAAGATTGTTATAATTAAACAAAATTAAACAATTATATATTTTGTTATAATTAAACAAAAACAAGCATAAAAAGAACATGAGTTGAGGAAAATCTAGAAAAATCAGAAACCTGATACATTACTGATAAAACTGTGCAGCATTTCTGCTACTGTGGAAAAGAGTTTGGTTGTTTCTCAAAATGTTAAACAGCTATTACACTTTCAAGTACATATTGTACAAAAGTGAAAACATGTTTGTGTACAAATGTGTATATCATTTCATATGTGAGCAGTGTTACTAATAATAGCTCCAGAGTGTAAACAATGTGAAAGTTCACTAGATGACAAATGATTACACACAATGTAATATATAATAATATGAAATATCATTCAGTTGTACAAGAATTAAGTACTAATATAAACTGCAATGTGCATAAAACTTGGAATTATTATCTTAAATGAAGGAAAACAAACATAAAAGATCACATAGCTGAGATTCTATAAATGTGAAAAGTGAAGTTTTTGTAAATCTATAGAGGCAGGAAGTACAGTGGTAAATTCCAGGGGAAGAGAGAGTAGGGAAGAGATTGCGAGTGGTTGCTAGTGAGTCCAGGGTTTCTTTTGCTTCAGTCTTTGATTTTTTTTTTTTCCTTTTTCAGTACTGGCAACTGAACATTGAACTTCATACATGTTGGGCAAACACTCTCCCACTGAGCTACATCTCTAGTGCCTACCATTTCTTTTGGAAGTGATTAAGTATCTTTACATAGGAGTGGTGGTTGTATAAGTATATGAATACACTAAAGATCATGGAATTTTACATTTTGAATGTGTGAATTTTATGGTATGTTAATTATATCTGATTTTGAAAAAGAAAATAGGAGATTTTCAAATAAAAAATGTTTCAGGTCACATTGAAATAGAGATTTGTTCTATTTGTATTAAGAATTTATCAAAACATTTGAAATGAAAAATAACAAAGTCTCATTTAAAAATGAAAACCAGAGCACAGTTACTAGGAGAATATGGAATAAAACATATAACCAGCAGCAAGAACAGCATAGGAAACATTAGAGGCAAGAAGGTGTATCTGACAAAAAAAATGAATCCATATGCCCATGTCTATTTATAATAAAAATGTTGTACATAATCCAATATTTTGAATTATGCAGAATGTCATATTTGATAAAATTAACACATCACAAAATATCTAATTTTAAAATATGATTGAGCAAGTAGAGCTCAAATGAACCATAATGAATGACCAGATTCTATTTTCATCATTATTATGAGATGTATTTCTTCATGTTAGCAAATAAATAAACACCATAATCTGAAGAATCATAGAGGAATCACAGTTTGTTTTAAATTACCATTCATAAATATTTAAATAATATATGCCTCTGAATCCTGTACGAACAGAGGCTGTCTTTCCCATCCCCAGTCATGTGCCTCTTTCATCAAAGGTGTTTTATTAAAAACATTTTTGAATTAAAAATATATATATAGTAAATGCTATGCTTGAGTTAATAATTGTACTAACTAATATTTATCTAGCATTCTCTTTGTCCTGAATGTTATGACAAGGACTTTGAAATCATTATTTATTTACTTCAGCCATCACATAAAGCTCAAGAAAAATGCTGTTATTAATCTTCATTTTACAGTGAAGCAACCAGAGCATGAAGAAATTAAATGAAGTGTTTGGGGTCACATAACTAATGAATGAGGGATCCTAGAAGAGACACAAGGACCCAGTGAGATTAGAGTGAGGACTAGGAGACAGGGTCATCCAAGAGTAAATTCCTGTATTTATTTTAAAGCTTGACATTTTGTTCATTGTGAGGTTTTGCACTAACTTTAATTTTTAAAATACTACATTATTATCATATTTATTTTGATTACTGCACTTTTTGCCAGTTTATGACTGAGGTAAGTGCTTTTTTAGCCTCACTGTGTCTCAGTCCACCTCAGGTCTTTACTATCTTAGTGACCTCAGTAAGTAACCACTACTCAAATGCAGCATTACTTAGCAACTTCAGATTCAGACTTCTAAAGGAGATACCAGAGCTCCTAGGAATGACCATGGTACTTTTGGAGAGTGGCAATATAAGGGACTTATGGAGGATTTGTGTTGGGGAAGAGGCAGAAACAGAACACTTCAGATAAGTGTCAGTTACCACAGTGACATCTTCCCCAGACTTTTCACCCAAAGAAACTATGGTTGGAAAGATAGTTTCTCTTATTCGCTGGATGATTAACATTTGCTTTGAGATGAAAAAGTTTATAACTGTAAATAAGTGCAACAATTACATTTCATAACTTGTTCTCTATTTTGTTACTTTGTGTTTGAGACAAGGTCTGACCTTATAGAGCAGGCTGGCCTAAATTTCACTGTTTAGCTTGAGGCTGGTCTAAAACACACAATTCTTTTGCCTCAGTTCCCCCCTCCCCCAGTACAGATGTACTCCATTATGCCTGGCTGTTTTTCCTACTTTTAATGCAAAATTAAGTTTTCTATAGCTTTTTACATTCATTTCTTTTAACATTATGTTTGCAGAATATTTACTCCTATCAACACTTCTTCAAAGTATCTTCAAAGTACATAAATATTAGCTATAATATAAATATTCTCCTGTAGCAGTAGACTTTTAAAATAATCAGAATGTTACAGGCAAGATTGATTACCAAGTTTACTAGCATGCATCTTTCCTTCTTGTACTGGAGGAAAAGTGACCATCTTCCCTTTGATGAAGACAACTTTTGTTTATTAATTAAGACAAAAGTAGAATAATTGTGTGCACATAAGCAATATATTTATAGTGATATAATTATTCCTTTGGATGAATATACCAATTGATAAATTATTATACTCACAACTCTCATCCATCTTGTATAAAATGACAATATTGCCAAACTCAATTTCCATTTCTTTATTTAATTTTTTTTACTTCCAAAAATAATAATTTAAGAATCAATGCTTATTTTCAACATGATCTGCACAAATTAATCATTGTGTTATAGTCATTTGAAACTAAGATTTGAACTCAAGAGGCCAAATACAAGTGCTTGTGTATGGGCAGGGGCGGTGGAGCTCTCTAATGCCTTCAACCCTTTCACTCACGTTATCCTCACTACCTGAAGTCATGTTACTCTCTGCTGGCTGTGAAATGAATAATACTGTTCTTTCCCCTCCTGATCAGTGAGTCAGGTGTCATTATGTAACATCTATAAAATTTCCTCAGATTAGGTTGTTAGTTTAGAAGTAGTGTGAAATTTCAGGCCTATGATAGATCTTGACTAATCCTCTTTTACATTCCTCCCACTAATATCTACAAGTCCCTGGGATGTCTCAAAAAAGTTCGTTATATAGTCTTCATACCTATACCAACTGCTAAGATTCACAGTTGCCTGATGATAATCTCATTGTTACTACCAAAAACCGATCTGCACAGTGCCATGGAATTCACCTCAATGGCTCTGGAAATACTGACTATTTCACTGTCTCTATAGCAGCATTAACATCTGTGACCACAAAACTGACATATCTAATTGCTCCTGCCACATCAGTTGTGTCATATCCCCCTGTGTTGATCACCCAGTATCATTGCTTCGTAGCCCTGACATATCAAAGTTTGTGGTGGGGAAAGATGTGATTGAATTTTAACTTTAAAGTTTATATCAACCATGATTTTCCTATTTTTCTCCTGGCTTCTTATATGCTTATCATATCTCTGCTCTTCTGTATCTTATGTATGATATTTCTCAAGTATTTTAGCATGTCCACAAACTTTTTCTATAAACATTTGCTCTGACTCCTATTTTTCTCTCTATGTATAAAATGTGCCTATCTCTGCTACATGTTGCTTACTGTTTCTCTATATTGCAATCTGTTTGCTTTTTATATTCCCTATAAGTGACAGCCCTTTGGATTTGCTGCTACTTTTCCTTTTTTCTGCTAATAATCATAGTTCAACTTGCCTTATTTTTTGCAATATTTTATTTTTCCTCTTTTTTCACCATCATTTTCTTTCACTTTTGTTGTCAATGATTTCTTTTATCTACTTTGGCTCTAAACCTTAAAACTTTTTAAGTATGATTATTAATTAGCTATTAATAAAATTAGTGCTGTATAACCAACCACCGCCAAACTCATGAGAGCCCATATTTATTTTTCTTGCCAGTAGTTTGCATGTCACTTGAAGTGACTCTATTTCTGCTCAAGCATTTAATTCAAGTTCATTCCACTTATTTCCAAATCACTGGTGGACAGGAATACAGAGAATAACTCTCTCATTGTGGGTGGACTTAAAGAGTAAAGGGAAGGAGTCAAATCGCTGGACATAATGTTGATCATCTCATTTCCTTGGCAAAAGGACTGGGATATGGATCTATAGTTGACTGCTAATGAGAATAGAGTAGAGTGTCACTAAAATTTCTAATCCATCATACTATCTTCTCTTATTATTTATTATAGTCCACAATGTCTCAATCTTTAAAAAAATTTAAGTGTAAGTTAATCATCCTTTGCTTAATCATCATTGATTTTCATTGTTACTAAATTGACTTGAAAGATAAAATTATATGAAATTTTAAACCAAAATTTGTAACTTGGTACCTGCTAGTTTACTGGATTTCTCTGGCCCATAAGTAATTGAGAAAACAGACCAGTGATATATCATTTCCCTGAAAGATTCCAGATTATGAATGGAAATTTATGGCCTCTGAGGATTTCAAACTAATGAATGTTTATACATAATTTTTAATTGATAAAAATCATTTATTTCATATAGGTTTATGTAAATATATGATACAAGGTAATAATGTGATATATGTATGCAATGTGTATCATCAAATCAAGGTAAATAGCTTTTTTTATCTTCTTAAACATTTATCAATTCCTTGGGTTGGGAGACTTCAACTTAATCTTTTCTTGTTCTACATGAAATATATAAGGTTAACTGTTTTTTTTTAAACATTAGTACTTATTTCTTTTACTTACATTTATTTTGGCATTTATTATCAACCTCCATCTCCCTTATAAGTCCCAGTCTCTAGTAACCACTGCTATGAATTCTTCTTTTGTAGTTTCTACAAATGAGCAAAAATGTGATATTTTCCTTCTGTGCCCGACTTATTTCACTTGACATAATGTCCTCCAATTCCAATCATATTGCCTTCCCTTCCCTTCCCTTCTACTATTATGAATAGTGCTGCAATAACATACATGTGAAAAAAAATTTAATATACTGATTTCATTTCCTTCAGATATATATCAGTAGCAGTATAATTGGATGATATGGTAATCCTTTTTTTTTTTTTTTTTTTTTAGATTTTAGGAACTTACATAGTGTTTTCCATAACAGCTATAGTACTTTGCATATCCATCAACAATACAAAGGTTCCCCTTTCTTCTACATTCTCACTAGTATTTGTTGATTTTTTTTTTATTATAACCCTAACTGCTTTGGCTGGATCTCATGCATTTTGGTAAGTTTATTTTCATTTTAATTTTTAAAAGATAATTTAAAATTTACCTAGTCATTTCTTCATTGACCTATTGCTCATTCAAGGGTATGTTGTTTACCTTTTACCTATTTTCACAATTTCTCAATTTCCACTTTTAGATTTCTAGTTTTATTCCATTTTTGTTAGAGACAATGTATGATATAATTTCATTATTTTCTTGTTTTGCTGCCTAACATATGGTGTATCTTGTAGAATCTCCCATGTTTTGATGAGAAGAATGTGTATTCTACAGCTGCTAATGGAGTACTATATACATGCTTATTAGGTCCATTTGGTCTCTGTGAGTGTGTGTGAGTGTGTGTGTGTGCATGCATGTGTGTGCACTTTCCATACCAGGGATTGAACCCACTGAGGTACATCTCCAGTACTTTTTATCTTTTCATTTTTGAGACGTCTTCAATGTTTCCCATACTGGCCTCAAAATGCAATAATCACACCTCAATTTCCAGTACACCTGGGGTTACAAGTGCACGCCAACACATTCAAGTGATCTATATTATAATATTAGAGTTTAACTTCAATGCTTCTGTTTAGATTTTTTTTTTTTTTTGGTCTGGAGGATCTGTCCATTGATGAAAGAGATGTGTTGAAGTTTCCAAATATTATTGTACTACTGTCAATTCTCTTACATCTAACAATGTTTGTTTTATATAATTGGGTACTCTGGTATTGGGTGCATATAATTATAATTGTTATTTTCTCTTGTTGAATTGACCTCCTATGTCTATTTATAAAATTTGGAAGTAAAATAGAAATATAGCAATTCCTGGTCTCTTTTTGTTTCACCTTGTGTGATGTACTTTTTCCCAATTTATTGCTTTCAGCCTTTATCACTACTAATGAAGGTAGCATCTTGTTTGATTTTTTTTGCAGTTTTTGGGGTGTTTTTTTTGTACCAGAGATTGAACTCGGGACCTTGCACTTGCGAGGCAGGTGCTGGAACCACTGACGTAAATCCCCAGCTTGTTTGAGTTTTTTCTACTTAGTTTATCTAAAGCTTTTAGTTGAGTTTAATTCATTAATGTCTAAGATTATAACTGATACATAAATGTTCCTGTTAACTGGATGTGTGTGTGTGTGTGTGTGTGTGTGTGTGTGTGTGTGTGAGAGAGAGAGAGAGAGAGAGAGAGAGAGAGAGAGAGAGATGATTCCAAATCTCAATCTTCTTGCCTCAGCCTAATGAGAAACTGGAATTACAGGAGTGTCCCACTGTACATAGCTTTCTTAATTTTTTTGTGGCTGTTTTTGTATCCTTAGTTTCTTCCTTTTTTTTTTATGTTTGTGGCTTGGTCGTTTTCTGTAAGATTTAATCCTTTTTCTCTTGAGTGTATCTGCTCTACTAGTGAGTTGTTACTTTTGCTTATTACGATGATAGATATCAGCTTTCACTTCTAGATGCAAGACTTCCTTAAATCTTTCTTGAAATCCCAGAAAGGTGAGGACGAATTCCCTTAGTTTTTTGGTTGTCTTGGAACATCCTTCTTTATCCCTCTCTCTCAGTTTCTGAAGTATAGATTTGTTGGGAGTACTATTCTTGTTTGGCAGAGTTTTTCTGTTTTTATCTCAGGACTTTGAATATTTCATCTGTTGCTCATGACCAGTAAGATTTGTTGAGAAAACTGTGATTAGCCTACTGGAACTTCTGTTTTACATATGTATTTTGATTCTTTTCCCTTCCATTTTGTAGACTTCTTTCTTTGTCTTGAGCTTTTTATAGTTTGACCATGATATGCATCAGAGAATCCCTATTATTGTCAAATATAATTAAGTTCCTTCCTGAACCTGTAAGTCTATTTCTTTCCAAATACTTTGAAAATTCATAGATTTACAGGTATTGTGTGTTAGCCACATTAGTTCTTACCTGTAATCTAAGCTACTCGAGTGGCTGAGGCAGGAGGATTGTGAGTTCAAGGCCAGCCAGTCTGGGCAGCATAACAAGACTTCATTTAAAAAAAAAATGTTTGGTTGAGCCATGATACATCACATAAAAGTACAAGATCCCAGTGATGAATGTAACTGTATTGTATACCTAAAATGTACCCATAAACTTAATGGAAAAATAATATTTGCTTGCTGCAAGGTACCCCATAATTTTCATGGGTTTTCCTCTTTTTCTTTTCTTTTTTCCTCATGTGACTTATTTCATAAACCTGTCTTCAAGCTCAAAAATTCTTTCTTCTTCTTGATCTAGTTCATTATTGAGACTCTCAATTGTATTTTTAATTTCATTTACTGAATTCTTCAGCTTCATTATTTAATTACATTTTGATTTCTATCTCTGCTGAATTTTTGCTTGGATCATGAATTATTTTCAAAGTTTCAATAAATGGTCTTTCCATAGTCTCTTTAATTTCTTTGATTTTCCTTAAAAATCATTTTGAATTTTTTAGGGCAATTTTCTTCTTTTGAAGGGGCATATATTTCTATACTGATTTTGTTCCTTTAGAAGAACTATATAACAATTTGTCTTCATGTTTCCAGTGTTCCTACATTGATATCACATCAGCCAGATAATTTTCCTTTACTAATTTTATACAGTAGCTTTTGTACCAACATATTTTGTTCTGGAGATATATTCTGGGAAGTCAGGCAGGTAAACTGTATTGCTTTTTCTTCCATGTGATCATAGCAACATCCTCAGTGTGCTCTTCATGTAGGTTCTTCAGTAGTAAACAATGTTAGTGAGGCCTGTGTGTGTCTGCTGTGTAGGCTGCATAGGTTGTGGTGTTTCTCCACAGCTGGAATGTAGCTCTCTGAGATAGAATGGTTTGTTTAGCTCTCTGAGATAGACTGGTTTGTTACCCTCTCTGAGCACAGCTACAGTTGGTTCTTCCAACAGTTTCCCTGGGTTTCCTTGGGTTATTTGTGGATGTGTGTAGTCTTTCCTCTTTGCCCAGGCAGATGAGAAGTTGCTGGCCTGAGAGGGAAAGCAAAGTGACTATTGTGTTTCTAAAGGTCTTGTTGGATAGGCTACTCTAGAGGTCTTGAGGAAAGTATGGCAGCATGTCCAGTAGCTGAAGTCTGGTACATATCAGTGTCATGTGTTTCTTCACAGGGCTTTGACTGTCCAAGCCACTCAGGACAATATGCCTGGCTGCTCCCTGGGACTGAGGGTAAGGCAGCAGGAGTTCCCAGGAGTTTTTATTGGTTACATGAGGTGGTCAGGGCTGCTGGCTACTCTGCAGTACTTCAATGGGCAGTGTTTCATTAGGTCACATTATATGAGGAGCTGGGTGTGGGATAACACAATGTAAACTGTGCTCTTTCTCCAGGGTAAGCCACAGGCATGGATACCTGATAAGCTCTTGGAATTTTGTTCATGGCTCTGAAGCTGTAGACTTCTCCAGCAGCAAATATTTCAGGTGTTTTGTGGCTTCAGCTGGGGACTGGCCTCCTTCATACCTATTCCTCAGTACAGTCTTTTTTGGCTCAAAGTTGACTCCAGTTTGGAAGATGGTACAGTAAATGTTGGCATTTCATTGTCTTTTTAAATAAATGCATTTGTGAATTTTTAGGCAGGGTATTGCTATACAGTCCAGGCTGGCATTGAACTCACTATGTAGCCTAGACTGGCAGACTGCCTTAGGCTCCTGAGTGGTGTTTTATAGGCATGAGCCACTACACTTATCTCTCTATCCTTAAATATAAGAAATCTCTGTGTTCCAGTGTCTATCAGGTCCCTTCTATACTCAGACACCCCTTTTCAACTATTCTCATGAAAAAGCAGTAATTTTATTCTTTGTTTTGGTACTTCTTTTTAGAAGGAAGTGTTTCAGACACCACCAATTAGCCACCTTGTTATTATCCCTGGCTAGTCAATTCATTATCATAGATGAGCAAACCAAATGCTATTGTCAAATTTTGAATTCTATTTAAATTCTATTCCTCCAGCTCCACTGTTTTGATCTCCATGTAACTAGCTTGGACAAAACAGAAATTTAATGGTTTACATAATCTAAAATAATTAACAAATTATGTGAAGGGAAGAGTATAGCAAACCTTCAAGAAATGGAATTCAACAACTCAGGTGCTATCAGTACTTTAGTAATTGTTTCTAATTCTTCTCCTTGTGGTTTTGATATTTTTTGCAGCTTATAGGCTTATTCAACATGACTCATGACTCAAAATACAGAGAGTTATCAAATTTTACATTTTTTCTAATGTATTGTTTTCTTCATTTTAGTTTAAGCAAACCAGAAAGGCCAGGTGTTACTAGACCTAGTACCTATGCCCACTCTATAAAGAAGAGATGGTTTCAGCATAGTTGCAGAGATATTTTCACAAAAGAAAATGAAATGGCAGGCAAAAAATATCTCCCAAGGATCTTTTACAGCACATCTGTCCATTTTATGTCATCCATAATCAACTCTAGCTCTAATTCTAGAACAGCTGTTCTTGGACTGGTTATGAATATTGTTCACTCATGGTGGATGCTGCTATAGTCAGCATGATTGGCTAATAGATGCACTATTTCTGCATATAATTAAGCTTATCTATATGACATAAAACCAATCATTATTAATTAATTTTTGTTTTAGCGTAATGGAATGGAAAATACTATACTATTTCTTAAGAGATAAAACTTTATGTGAATTCTGAGATGTCATCCAAGTCTCCATGATATGAAAACTCTTCTATTCAATAAAAACTGAATAGTATTCCTTCTGCAAATACAGATATGACACATTAGGGAGAAAATATAAATCACACCATCAACTGTAGAACAGCATGACCCTCAAACTGTGAGTCTATCTCATTTGTTATATTACACATGAGAGACATGTATTAATCTGACTGCTATTACCAGTGATAACCTCAATTATAGGTGACAGAAGAGGGTGAATGGCAAGCATTTTGAGTGAGCTGCAGAAAACCTATTAAGTATGCCTAACACACATCAAGGGAAAAATATATTCCTTAAAAAACACAGGAGTTCCTTCTAAGCAGTAAAATAAAATCCTCTGTGGTCATTTTTGTTTTATGTGATATCCTGAATGTTATGAATAAATGTGATACTGACTTGAAATAATTTCCCATCTGGTGGCTGACCACACTGTCCTTTCCTTTTGTTGGTAGCATAGCCGATGACTATTTCAATGACCAAATGAAGACTTATTCAGATAATCTGCAAAGGAGAGTCCTACTTACCCAACTTGAAACAACTAAATTAAATGTAACCCTCAGCTTTCTATTGCTCCCTAATGAACTCAGAAATTTGAATAAAAATGAAAATTAGACATCATTAGAACCACCATCTGTGTCTGTGTTTCTACTCAGACATATTTACCAGCTTACTTATTTGATTATATTGAGGAAATGTTAACTATCACTCTGTAACCATGATTTAAAGAATCTTCAAATGAGAAAATAATTATCTTAAAAAACCACAAAATTCATTTCCAAGATGAAATAGGTCATTTGTTTCAAGCTCAGGTGCTGTTATATAAATGTATTTCACAATTCAACTCAACATTTATTTAATAAATATATTTACATTGCTGCACAGAAGATGACTTAAAAGCAATTTAGTACCTAATACAAAAAGTTTATAATTTTTGCTTGAAGATTAGATGAATATCACATTTCTAAAGGCTTTAGAAAGTATGGCCAGATTAAGATCATATCTAATTTTGAACATCTCTAAAGCCTAGATATTATTTAAATTGGAAATTCAAGAATTATCAGCACTTTGATGAACAGCTATCAGGACAAAATTATTACAGAGGTTTATATTATGAATAAATCCTACTGAAATAGCCATGTCTGAAAAGTAGACAGTAGAGCAAATGTTTGGACAACAGGCTTCTGGCAAGAACAGTGTGAAGTGCCAGAATTGGAGATAGGAGAAAACCTATAGTGTAGATGGTTTTACTTATTGCTCAGGGAACCCTGAAGTTTTCTGGGAAAGAACAAAGTAGTGAAAGGCAGCTTTAAGTAGATTAATGGGTCTATAGGTTATGAAATACATAACGGAGGAAAACCTTGAAGTCAGAAAGATCATTAGGAGGCTTATGTAATAGTTCTTTTGATAGGAAGTTGATAAATATGAGGGTTTCTTTTTTGTTTTAGAGAAACGTTAAGCTTCAACATCTTTGCCTAAGTTAGAGCAGTAATGCGACCTGATTTGTCAATGAAAATTTGGATTTAGGACATACTTTTGCTTTTTCTCTTTATCTTACTACTACATGAAGACCCTGTACCATCAGTAAATGTCCAGGAGTAAGGATTATATTCATGTTGAGCAGCAACTGCTCTCTAATTGGCACTTGATCTACAATATAAGAGAAAAATAAGTCTTTAGACAAAATTAAACCATTCAGACTTGAGCATTGGTTTTTTTTTGTTCTATAAATGGCATTATACTGACTGACCAATAAAAGATAGGTTTTGGAGTAGCATTGAGTTAGGGGAAAATATAAAAATAGTAATGAGATTGGTATTTTATGAATATGATATTGCTTAAGTTGCTTTGATTCTATCATTTAGGATTCTGGCTACTCTTTAATTTTACAACACCTGGTTTTAAGATCCTTCCTGTTTTCAATGAGACAATCAGTATCATTTTGGATGATACCATATTACATCTGGAAATTTAAATTCCTATAACATTTAAAAAACAGGTAAGAAAAATAAACATTATGTTCATAATCAAGGAAAAGTTTCAAAAAACTGAGAAGCATGATTACTAAGGATTATATTAATTCTAAATTTTTTTCTGATTTTCTTTTGTTTTTAATGAATGAAGTTATAATAACAACTTCATCAGAATCATTTGGGCTATTAATAGAAATGTAAATTCCTGAGCCTCCAAGGGATAGACAAGTATTAGGATCTCTGTCAGGGGACAAGGAATTTCTACTATATATGAAACTTTCAGAGAAATATAAGAAAAGCCATTATTATAAATGTAGTCTCCATTTCTAAATGTCTAAAATATTTCTTATTTTTTTTCCTCAACTACTACAATTTTTTAACATGATATACCTAATTATTAACATTTTGTGTCATATATTTTATTAAAATATATGTTTCTACAAGCCAGGAACTATCTATATCTTTTATTCTCCATGGTGTATGGTACAATTGTCTCATAGTAGAAAGTGGGCAAAGAAAACAGTCTTTACCTTCTGATTCACTGGCATTAGTCACAAGAAAGAGACAAGCAAGGAAGAAATTTGGGAAATGATAATGGATAGCTCATGGAAACCACAGATGACTTTAGAGGCAGGAAATTAGTAATAACAGCCAATCACAGCCTCAAAGCTCCAACACTGACATCTTTGGCACTGCAGTTGCCCTTGATGTTTTGTAGCAGGGATTCTACAAAATCCACCTTTGAAAAATTGGTGGAAGGGATGAAAGTGCTGTCTCAGGTCTATTTTACAAAGGCATTAAACCTACTGAGGAAGATTTTGCTTTCAGCACCTAATCACCTTCCGAAAAGCTCCATCTCCTAATACCATTATCATCTTGAAGATTAGGATTTCAACAAAGGCATTTGGGAGACACAACACTCATACCCTAGCAATTAGTGATTTTAACTATCCTTCATGCACTTATTGGTCATCTGTGTATCTTCTTTGAAATATCGACTCAAGTCCTTTGCCCAATTTTCAATTAAGTTGCTTGATTTTTGTTGTTGTCTGAGTTCTTTATATTGAAAATATTAACCAATTATTAGATGTGTAGTTTGAAAATATTTTCTCCCATTCCCTGTGCTGCTTTTTTACTCTGTTGATTGCATGAGAAACTGGGCAAGTTCCAGACACCAAATATTCAGGTAGTTTGATCCTGAACTTCCCAGCCTTTATGACTCTGAGAAATAAACTTCTAATAGTTATAAGGTACACAATTTATGGTATTTTGTTGTAGTAGACCAAAGGACTAAGATACTAATTATTTGGAAAAGGCAAACCAAAGCCACAATAAGGGATGACTCACACCCAGTTAGGATGGCTACCATCCAAAAAGAAGAAAATAACAAATGCTAACAAGGATATGAGAAATCAGAACCCTTGTGCACTGTTGCTTGGAATGTAAAATTGTGGAGCAACTAATGGAAAATATTTTGGATGTTTCTCAAAAATTAAAACTATAAGCTTACATTGCCATTTCTGATTATATACTCAAATGTGTTAAAAGCAGATATTGAAGATGTACTTGTCTACTCATGTTTGTAGGAGTGTTATTCGAAATAACTAAAGGGTGCAAGAAACCTGTATCTATCCCCAGTTGAGTGGATACACAACGAGCATATACATATAAAACATGGCATATAATGATGGGATATTATTCAGTCTTCAAAGAAAGGAAATTCTGAGTTGCTACAATCTGAATGAATTTTTATAACATTATGTTAAGTGAAATAAGCCAGCCATAAGAGGAGAAATGATATGTGATCTCACAAGTATTAGGTACCAAGAGTAGTCAAATTCACAGACAGAAGTAGAGTGGTAGATGACATGGACTAGAGGGAGGAGTAAATAGAGAGTAACTGTGTAACTCGTATGGGGTTTGAGTTTTGCAAGATGAAGAGTTCTGGAGCTGGGATGGTGGTTGTACCAAAAAGTGAATGCTGTCACTATTACCAAAGTACATACTCAAAATTTTGAAAATGCTAAATTTTATGTTATGTGTATTTTACTATAATTTTTAAAAAGTGAAGTCTGAATTATATTTTCATTTTAATTTTTTTTTGGTACTGGGGATCAAACTCTGACCCTTGTGCTTGCAAGGCAGGTGGCGGCACCACTGAGCTAATTCCCCGGCCCCATTTTACCACAATTTTTAAAAAGTTGAATCTTGTTTGTCTTAGTTTCCACGAGACTCAGTTATCACAATGCAAGAAATCCATTTCAAATAATAAAACTTTGCTTTTTTAATTTGAAGAAAAAAAAATTGGTACCTTCAACTCTGTACTTGACTGATGGGAAATTCTGTGAAACTCTTCACTTCCTCACTTCATCAATCAAGTCTTTCATGAGTAACTATGGTTAGAGAAGCCCAGGTCATACATTTACATCCTTAGGTCAAGAGAGGCATATTCTCTGGCAATTCAGAACTCATAATGTAGGAATATTGACTATATGCTTTAATATACAACTGTATTTCAATAAAGATGATGATATTCTATATATCCTAAGGGCTCCAACTCCTAATTAGAATTTGACTGCCAGGCAAAATCACTGAACTAAGATCCAGATTACCAATATTATTTATCCCATTCAAATCCACCAAATTCTCTGGACTCTAATACTCTGTAAAATTAAATGTGTAAACTATCATGTCTGCAAGACCTTTTTGTTTCACAAATTTTGCTGCACTTTAGTGCCTAACCAATAGAGAAATTAATGTGATTTCAATGACAAGAAAGATTCTCATACTCATGTAGATTGGAGACAACTAAGTATTAACATTTACCAGTTCACCCTAGGCATTATACTTTAAATATAATACATGTGAACATCCAGGTGTTACATAGGCAATAATAATAGGATGCAAGACAAATCACTTAGGCTTCTTCCCTAAGATATTGAATTTTCTTATTTAATTTGATCTTGGACTCCCTGAAATATGAAAAGGTCTAAAGTTAGATTGATATTCTTAAGTATTTCTCCTTTACTCCTTGTGATATTTATTTTTGAATTTATGCATTTTCCCCTTTCTACTAGCACCTAGGAGTCCTTTGTCTTGGTCATATATAAATGTGTTATGTAGCACGTATTTCAAGATTGCAATGTTAAGTGAATTTTTCTTACTGCTTATTGGTTGTACATTTACCTTTTGACCTACCTAATGTTTCCTGTAATGCTAAATTGGCCATATGGGGAGAAGGTTAGTGACCTCACTGACAATATAAAGTGGCAAAACATGTTTCAATGTAACTTCCAATGAATAAGATAAAAAAAGGGATAAATGCATAAAATGACAGTATGGATAGCTATTTTTTCAGAGAAAAGGAAAAGCAATGGGTGTGAATAAAATCCCTGGGTGTTTTATGGCTTATGTATTAGTTTAATACATAATTTTTCTATCCTAATTGTTGCAAGAACAACTGTGCACTTTATTTTCATGAAAATGTAGAGAGTACAAACCCTAGATGAAATTCTTTGTGATAAAATATATTAATTGGAAGTCAATAAATAATTGATAATTCAATATTAGTAGAATAAAATATCATGGAGGATGACAGTCTCTAATGAAACAATGACACTGAATGAGATTTCTAGCTACTTATCTTCATATTCTAGATGAAATACTTTCTTTTCAACAATTACTGCTGTAATTTTCTAGCCACCAGTTCTTCATTATCTCTATGGCAATTTTTCTCCCTTTATCTGAGAAAATGACTGACAGTTCTGATCAATGTGAAGTGAGCTTTCTTATGGTGCCTGCATGTCTAAGACACTGCTACTCCCTCTCTGACTTTTTACACATCAGCTTTCCTTGACATGGCACAGACACATGTCCCATGAACTTATGACCTCCCTTTCACCTCAATTGTTTTTCATGTTGCTATATCATGTAAAGATTTTTTTTATGTTCCCATCTTATCTTTTGGTCAAAATTTAAATTCATAAGGAGAAGTTTCAAGAATATACTTTATTGAATTTCTGGAACGGTTCATTACACAAAAACTGCTATAAACCTGAGACTGCCTAGGTAAATATCTCAATCTCCTTTTTCCCCACATTTGGTTGATAGTTTTACTATCCCCTGAAGTTTTACTCCCTGCAATTTTTAGTTACATTTTAAACATTGACTTATCTGACGATCTGTCTTAAAATATTTTCCAATAAAACACTAATTCACAAATGTCTTATTGTTGCTGAGCTTAATAAACATCTTTATCATGGTTTGAATCCCCGAGTCTGAGAAAAGCATACTCTGCTGCAGGCAAGTGGCTCAGAATGTGGTGAGTACTAGAGTCCCCATATGATGGTACAGAAGCTCTTTCTTCAAGGGAAGTATTTAGGAAATTGATTGGAAAGAGATATTAAATAAATTATGTTTATATAGAATGGTTTAAAAACAGACTTTAGTCAGCTAAATTTTCTTACAAGCAAAACATTGTAGGTAAATACACTGGTGGCTTAGATATTAGTTCTGGTCCCAGAAGCATATTTCTGTAGTTAGTAAATATGCAGTTAGTATTTTTATCTGTCCAGTACTATTTTAGGTATTGACAATACAAACAGATCCAAGATTTCTTCATTCTAAACAAATCCATGCAACTGAATTTCATTTCCTTTGTCATGGTTAGCACAACCCCTTCAGAGATGTGAGAGCAAAAATATTGCTTACCATATTTTGGAAAAATAAATTAGTTATTTCAGACCCCTTTTCTATGAGATATTTGTTAGATAATAGCTCAGCACTGAGAAAGTACTTCTGTCCAGTAAAAATCCAGCTCACCATCCACTTCATCACAATGAGCTGTTCTCTTCAGAGACACTGTCCTGGTGACAGTGAATAGCTCCTTCTGGGGCTGAAACTCAAAGAAAACTGGGGAACGGTGACTCTAGAGAAGAAATGTAACATATAAGAAAACATCACAAGGAAGGAGAAATAACCAAGCTATACAGACAGCTGGTGGCACATCACTTTCATTAAGTGTCACGCAAATCTCTTAATGCATTTTGAACGAGTTTTTATATCATGGTTAATACAAGTTTTTTAATTCAAAAGTGTACAAGGAACAAATAACTCCATTGGTGCAATTGGTCATAGTTTGGTTAAGATTTTTCTGAAAAGCACATGAATTTGATTTGATCAAAGTAGCAATTAAAAAAAGAGAAAAAAAGAAAAATTCCCAATTTTACTTAGACAATTTGTATCTCTAATAGACCCAACATTTTCCAAGATGCTCCCAAAACACTGCATGATAAATAAAGAAATCTCTTTTCATTTATCCACTGATTTGTATAAGACAAAATATTAAGTATTGTAAAAATAATACATTTTAAATTCAAAATATAATATTCATATTAAAATTTTATTCAATGTACAACATTGTAAAGAATAAATAATGTTAGCAGAAAAGAGAATAAATGCCCATTTCATTACCAATTGCTGTGTCACAATGTTATTATACCAACCTAGTGGCTCAAAAAACATGTATTTTTTTATTTTCTAGTTTCTTTAGTCAAAAGTCAGAACCTAGCTTAACTGAGTTCACTGCTGCAGGACCTTTTCTTCAGGTTTCACAAGGCAGAAAAAAATGTCAGGCTAAGTTGCTGTCTGAATACATATAAGCCTTTCTTACAGAAACCTCCACTTCCAAGCACCTGTGATTGTTGGGAGAATTCAATTGCTTGTGGTTTCAATGCCTTAGAATCTGTTTTCATCAATTTCCCATCACTGGCACAAAACATTCTACACATAGAACTTAAAGGAGGAGAGGTTGATTTTGGCTCATAATGTCTGAATTCAGTCCATGGTAAGCTCACTCCAAAGCAGAAACAACCTGGTAGAAGAGCCTGTTGGAAAAAGCTGCTCACATCACAGCAGCCAGAAAGCAGAAAGAAAAGGGGGAAACCAGGAACAAGAATATACCCCTCCTTTCAGGCCCCTTGTTACCTGCCTCTTCTGACAAGGCCCAATCTCTGAGTAGCATAGTCGGCTATGAACTCATGAATAGACTAATTCATTGATGAGTATATATGATCTAATCATTTTTCATCCCCCAGCACAAGACTTCTAGGGGACATTTTAGATTGAAACCATAGTGGTTATACTAGTTTACATTACTATCAACAATGTAGAAGGCTTCCTTTATCTCCACAGCTTTTCAAGCATTTGTTATCATATAATTTTTTCATGATGGCCATTTTTCTGCATTGCTCCAGAAATCTGTGTTATTTTAATTTACATTTTTCTAATAGCCAGAGATGTTGAACATTTTCATGTATTTATTGGCCATATATACTTCTACTGAGAAGTATCTGTTTATTTCAGTTGCCCATCTTTTTGATTGGGTGTTTTATTTCATGGGAGTCTAATTTTTTGGAGTTCTTTATATATTCTAGATATCAGTCTTTTGTCTGAGGAATAGATGGAAAAGCATTTTTTTCCATTTTGTGTCTTTTCATTCTGTGGGTGGTTTTCTTTGCTGTGATGATGGTGATTAATTGGATATAATACCATTTGTTGATTCTTGATGTTGTTTCTAATGCAATTGGGGTTCTGTGTAGAAAGTTCTGGCCTACTTCTTTGTCTTACAGAGTTTTATTTATTTTATCCTTCTGCAGATTAAGAGTTTCTGTTTTCATATTTAGGTCATTATCCATTTTGATTTTAGTTCAGTACATAGTGGGAGATATGGTTCTAGAATTAATTTACGTCATGTGTACAGCCAGTTTTTCCAACACCATTTTTAAAGAGGATATATTTTTGGGCTTTTTGTCAAAGATCAGATGACTGAATACAACTGGCTTTGTTTCTGCATCCTCTATTCTGTTCCATTTTTCACATTTGTTTTTTGTGCCATGACGCTGTTTTAATAACTATAGCTTTGTAATATAATTTGAAATCCAGGATTGTGATGCCTCCTGCTTTGCTCTTGTTACTCAAGTTTGCTTTTGCTATTCTGCATCTCTTCTGATTCCATATGAATTTGGATTGGTTTGTCTAGTTCTGTGAGGAATGCTGTTGATAGATAGTTTAGGACTGAATTAAGTCTATATATCAGTTTTAGTAGTAGGCACATTTTGACAATTTTGGTTCTGTCAAACCAGGAACTGAGGCTATTTTTCCATTTTCTGATATCTTCTTTGATACTCTTTTTTTTTTCTTTTTTTTGGTACCGGGGATCGAACTCAGGTCCTTGCACAGCAGGTGGCGAAACCACTGAGCTAAATCCCCAGCCCTTCTTTGATATTCTTTATAAGAATATTGTAGTTCTTTTTGTAGAGGTCTTTCACTTCTTTGGTTGGGTTAATTGTTTGATTTTTCTTGATACTAGTGAGAATATTATTGTTTTCTTAGTTTATTTCTTGATGAGTTTATTATTACTGCACAGTAGTGCTATTGTTTTTTTATATACTGATTTTTAAATCTTGCTACATTGTAGAATTTAGTTATTAATTCTGGAAATCTTTTGGTGGAATTTTTTTTTGCATCTCTTATGCAAAGGATCTTGTCATCAGCAAATAATGATAATTCAACTTTTACCTTTCCTACACATATTGCTTCTCTTTATTTCTTTTGCTTGATTACTGTGGCTAATATTTTCAGTACTCTATTAAGCAGCACTGGTGATGGTTGACACCTTTGTCTTGTTTCTGATTTCAGAAGGAAAGTTTTCAGCTATTTTCCACTTAATATAATGTTGTCAGTATATTTACCATAAAGGGCTTTTATCAGATTGAGATAAGGTCTTTATGTTCCTATTTTCTCCTGGTTTTTTTCCATCTATTGAGATAATCATTTTTATATGGTGTATTACATTTATTGGTTTGCATATGTGGAACTATCCTTGAATCCATGGATGAAGTCTACTTTGTCATGACATACGATTTTTTTTTACTTACATGACTTTATTTTCATTAGTTTTATTAGTACATTTTAGGTATACAATATGCTGACATTCGTTATGGGGAATTTGTACCTTTGCATAATATATCTTTATTGTTATTTTTTCCCCATTCTCCTGCCCTCCTTTAAACCCCTCCACCCTTCCCTATTTACAAAAACTTTGTTTCCATTTTTTTCATTTTCTCATATTTATTCGTTTCCCTTCCTTCCTTTCCCCTACCCTTCCCACTTCCCCTTCCCCTTTGGACCTTTTCTTCCTATTTCACATTATCTATTATACATTTTGATTCTCATTTACACTTTCAGTTTCTCACACCAGAGAAACTATTTTGTATTTACACGTGTGTCCTATTCATTTACTTCAGAGTATGACCTCAATATGCATCTATTTAGCTATAAATTTCTCTAATTTTATCATTCTTTATGGCTGAGTAGTACTCCATTTCATTAAAAAACCACATTTTCTTTATCCAGTCTCCAGTTGATGGACACTTTGTTTGTTTCCAAGATTTAGCTATTATAATCTGCTGCTATGAACATGGGCATGCATAAGTGGCTGTGGTATGATTCTTTTAATTCTTTTGGGAAGATGCACAGCAGAGGAATAGCTGGGTCAAATGGGACATCTAATCCTAGTTTTTAAAGTATCTCCATACTGATTTCCACAGTGGTTTCACCAATCTACACTCCCCAAAACAGTACAGAAGTGTTCCTTTTTCCCCACAGCCCTGCCAGCATTTGTTATTGGTTGACCTAGATCTCTCACCATGCATTAAACTAAAATCTAAATGGATTAAAGATCTAAATATTAAAACAGAAACAGTAAACCAGCTGGAAGAGAGGTTAGGTAGAAGTCTTGAAGACACTGGGATAGGAAAGGATTTCATAAAAAAAAAACTCAGTTGCATGTGAGCTATTACAACCACCAAGTTGGATCTCTGCTTATTAAAAAGCTTCTGCACAGCAAGAAAAGCCACCAATAAAGTGAAGAGACAACCCACAATGTTGGAAAAATTTTTACCAGCTGTTCCTCAGAGAAAGGTCTACTTTCTAGAATATATAAAGAATTTTTAAAAAATTAGACCTCCCAAATTTAAAGATCCAATCCAAAAATGGGCATCTGAAATGAACATACATTTCTCAGACAAAGAACTAGAAATAGCAAATAAATATGTGAAAAAATGTTCAACATCACTAGTCATTCCAGAGATCCAGATGAAAACAACATTACGATTCCACCTCACCCTAGAAAGAATGACTGCTATCAAGACATATTATGTTTTGATGATTTGTAGCATCCTATTTATTGGAATCGTGTTGAGGATTTTTTTGGTTATGTTCACTAAAAGGGATTGTTTGGAACTTTCTTCTTTAAATTCAGTCTTTGTGTGGTTTTGGAATGAGATTAATGTCAGCTTCCAGAAAAGAGTTTGGAAGCACTCTTTCCCTTTCAATTTTATTGAAGAATTCGAGCAGTATTATTGATGGTAGGTCTTCCCTAAACTTCTTATAGAGTTCAGCTGTGACTCCTTCTGATCTAGGCTTTTCTAACTGGTAGGTTTTTAAAAAATTATACTTCAATTGCTTTGGCTTTTATTGGATTAACTGTTTTTGCATCTTCTTGGTTCAGTACTGGTAATTCTTATGTATTTAGCCATCTTTTCATTTTTTCTTTATTCTCCAATTTGTTAGAGTGTAGGTTATCAGAGTATTTACTTATACTCTTCTAGATGTTGGCAGTGTCCATTGTGATTTCATCTTTTTCATTTCTAATCATATTGATATAGGTCTCTTTTGAGGGATAATGTTTGCTAAGGGTTTGTCTATTTTGTTTATTCTTTCATTGAACTACCTCTTTGATTCTTTGTATTGTTTTTCTAGTCTCAATTTCATTAATTTCTGCATTGATCTTTTAAATTTTTTTCCTAGTACCAGCTTTGAGTTTGAATTTTTCTTGTTTTTGTAGAACATGTGGTATATATCAGTTATTTGTTTGAGTTTGCTTTGTTTTTCTGATATGGGCATTTACAGTTAACAATTTCCATCTTAAGATTTCTTTTATTGTATCTCATAGGCTCTAATACGTTGCACTGGCTTTATGATTTGATTCTATTAACTGTATTAATTTCTTTGATTTCTTGTCTGACACGTGGATTATTCAATAGTATACTGTGAAATTCCCATGTGTTCACATAATTTCTGTAGTTTCTTTTTCATTTATTTCCAGTCTTAGTGTGTTCTTGTCTAATAGGGTACATGAAGTGATTTTTATTCTTTTGTATTTATTAAGAGAGGCTTTATGGATTGGTATGTGGTTTATTTTGAAAAAAGTTCCACGTGCTGCTGAAGAATGTGTATTCCATTGTTGTTGGGATGATCACTTCATAGATATCTTTTAAGTCCATTTTTTGGAAGGTGTGGTTCAACTCTTATTTTTATTTGTTGAACTTTGTGTAATATATCTCTCTATTTGTGATATTTGGGTAATGATATCCTCAATTAAAATTGTATTGATGTTTATCTGATCTTTTTATGTCTAGTAGTATTTGTTTTATGAAGGTATGTGGACTAGTGTTTGGTGCATATATATATATATTTATTTATTTATTTTCCCTACCGAGGATCGAACTCAGGACCTTGCTCTTGTGAGGCAGGCATCGGAACCACTGAGCTAAATCCCCAGCCCTGGTGCATATATATTTATAATTGTTATTTCTTCATGTTGAATTATTATTACATTAACCAATATGTAGTAACCTTTGCCTTTTCTGGTCAGTTTTGATTTGAGGATTTCTTTGTCTGAAAATAGGACAGTTACTGCTGCTTGTTTTCAGGTTTCTGTTACACTGAATATTGTTTTCCATTTTTGACTTTTAGTGTATACATTTCTTTTTGTATTAAATGTATATCTTGTATATAGCGTAAGTGTTTTTGTATGCTGGGTTTTGGGTTTTCATTCAAGATGTCAATATATGTCTTTTTATGGGGAGTTGAGGTCATTTGCATTAAGACTTATTACAGAGAAATATTAACTTGTTCCTGGACCCGAGTTCTATCCCTGGTACGAAAAAAAAACAAAACAACAAACTTGTTCCTGTCATTGTATTATTTTTCTAGTGGTAATTCTTTTTTGTTCCTCTTGTTTAAGTGTTCAACTTACCTGATGTTTTCATTCCACTAGAAGTATTGGCATCACTAGCTTCGTTGTCTCTTTCTAGAATATCTTTGTGAATTTTTTGAAGGGCTGGTTTGATAGTCATAAATGAATCACAGTTTTGTTTGTGACAAAAGATAAACCAGATATTGGCATACAGTAAAAATGAGTAATAGTTATAACTGTTCTACCATAGCAATAGCAACAAAATCAACTGAATATTGACATACCACTAGAACAAATAAAATCTACCACTGCACCAGCCTTTTCAATAGAAAAGAGATCTGTAATTATGGACACAAAAATAAACCAAGTATTGACAGACAGTAAATCTCTATAAGTGCAACTGCTATACTACAATTAAGGATAGAAAAGCATACATTACAAAAGCATAGAGTTAAATAAATATCTGAAGATCAATAAAGCTTAGTAGTAACCCTAAAAATGATGCTGGTGTCAGAGAATGAGAGAATGAAAGAAGTAGTATTTGGAAGATAAAAAAATACAAGAGGGTGAACAGAAAAGTGAGATAAAGGATCCTCTTATGGGTTAAAAGAGAATTAAAAGAATTAAACTAAAGTAACAGGAAAGAAGAAACAAGTAAAAGGATAAAAAACAAAAATGAAATAACTAAAAGAGCAAAAAAGAAGAAAAGAAAAAAAACTCAAAATCTCCAAAACCAAAGAAGATCAAAATAAGAAAATGAGTCTAAAATATTTCCTCTGTGTTTTTCATTATGCAGTTTCTTTCCAGGGTCTGCAGTATTGGAATCTACCAGGTGTGGGAGAGGGATAGTGAGTCATTACTAAGACTTATTTTGTTTCCACATTCATATGTATGATTGAACTTTGAATCCTGCCCTGCATTTTCTGCTTGCAATGGTTTGTCAATGGTGTCTGCCATAAGGCTCTATGCTGTTCCCAACTTCTATGTCTCTCTTTGTGCCCCAAGTCACAGCTCTTTTTTTTTTTAACCTAGCTTTATGGCCTATGAATGTTTGAGGTCCCATGCTTTTCCAGAGGCCCCTCTCTATTTACATCCCAAGTAGTAGCAAGCATACAAGATGAGACATACCCCTGGGGAAAACAGACTACCAATTCTGTGCTAGATGTAGGAAATGTGTGTTTGTGTGTGTGTGTGTGTGTGTGTGTGTGCATCTGTGAGTATGGGGCTATGGTAGGGTATCAAGCAGTTATGCCAGGACTTTCAGACCCAAACCCCTCAAAACATCACACAAGACTAGCCTGCCTTTTCAACTCAAAGAGATGCCCGTGGTCTTGAAATCCTGAAATATAATTACTCCAGAGTTGTTTCGCAAGGTTAATCTTAAACAATTAACTTCTTCTCAAAATGCCTCCTGGACACTTTCAAATAATGTGGGCAGGCACTAGCTTTCCTTTTGAACTCTAAACTACCATGTTAAAGGAGTCACTTTAAGAGTAAAACCTTATGCTGTCTTTGCAGTTTACCACAGTCATGAGCTTTTTTGGAGACTAGCACTGGTAGCCCCATCTGTTACTTCTCCCTGGAACTGCTGACCTTCTCCAAGTTTACCTTGTGTCAGAGGAGACAGGTCACCCATGCTGGGAACCATGGTTCCTTTTCTGAGTGTTGCATTCTTTTTTTCCTGCATTATACTTTGTTTCTCCAGATTCTCTATAATTTCTAGTTTTCCTGTCAGCTCTTTACTGATTCTCAGTGATGCACTTTTTTTCTCTTCATCAAATTTTTGTTTTTCAACTGTTTCAATTCCAGGTCCTACAGAGACTGCTGCCATTTTCTACTCTGCTATTTTTTGGAAAATTCCTATATTTTAATATCAGAAGAAAGATACTAGGTAACACTTTGGAAATCTTCATTGCTAGATAACCAAGGTCCTCACTTTTAATTGCAAAATGCAATTTCAGCAGGCTTTCTGTCACTCTGGCATAAGATGTCATAAAGAGTCTTCCTTCTTCCTGTTTTCAGTAGAAATTCCTCACAAGTGATGTCTTTAATGTCAAATTTCTATTAACAATATCCTGAAGATACTTCAGGTTTTTTTCTATCATTGATGCAGCTGAATTTGGAAACACAGGGCCTGGCTGTGTGCTAATGAAACTTACTTATAAATTCTCTGCTCATGTTTATACTTTTTCACAAAAGAACCATTTCAGTCTTATAATGGATTGCTTCTGAGCCCAATCTACTTTATGAATTAATGTGTCCAAAAGAGCCGGTTTATACTGGGAAGTTGTGCTTATATTTGCACATGATGCCCCATGTTTAAGAATTCTACATCTATAAGGACCAAGTAACACACTACAGTTTACGACAAAGTACATGCATCTTTGTTTATGTTAGAATCTTGCTTCTCGGTCATATCATTTTACTTTGCATATTTTGCTATCAGTGAAACTTCTACTATCAATAGAATCTGGAAGATTGATGTTTAAGGTAGGAATTTTGCATTGCAATGTGGGCTTGTTACTGAAATTTCTACTCCATTGATTTCATTTATTGCTGGAAAATTTCCACTAGCCACTTTGTGTATGGGTCAGGTCTGTTATTCCTAGTATAATCCAGAAAGGGCTAGTAAGTGCCTCCTTTTCCACAGTAAGGAATGAAATATATATCAATTTGTGATTTCATAGGAAATATTATATCATTCGCTACATTACTGGACCGATTAAAAACTTCAGTACAATAGTAGGACCCTGAATCTTCATAGAATTTGCCTAACCTTCTATGTATAAATGTCTTCCTAGTATTTCTTGCATATTAATAATGACATGATTTTTATGTCTAGTCAGCATGATGTCATTGATTAACAGGTTCTGGAATAATATGATATTCTCTAAGATGCCCGGGCAATTAGGAATTTATTTTTTTATTCCCTTGTAACAGATAGTGGGAGAGATTAGTTATCCCAGAAGAAAAATTGTAAATGATTGTTTTTCTTCCCACGTTGAGGCAAATTATTTCTCAGCATGCTTTCTAATCAGAATAAATATGGATTTATTGAATCAGTGGCTACATAGTACCTACATACAATTTATTATTCTGCTTTAGCAATAATAACTCATTTTTCAGCCTCATCAATAGCAAGGGAGACTGATCTTCTACAGTTGTTTTTTAAAATTCCTCTGTTAGTTAAAGTGGAGGAATAAATGCTAGGGATAGAAAGGATCCCCACCTCTGCATTCATGAGATCTTTATTAAAGACACCAAACTTCACTTTCCTCAGAAAAGTGGGTACACAATATTTTTTTCATTTTACTGGCTTGGACAGAGGTTGCGATAGTTTCGGAGGTCTTTACTTGACCCTTTGCACCTGTGGTAGTCCTTGCTCTATAGGCTGAAAATCCAGTATAGGTCCTCCAAATACCAAATACATAAAGTTAAATTGTAGTTTGGGACTGAATAAACGATCACCGACTGGTTCTATGAATCTAATGAGTTCTCTGTGAGCTAGATTTTGGCTGAAACTTTATTACTTTCTTTTAAGTTCCAACAAGGTGGGAGAATTGTGTCCCAAGAAATGTGAACTCTATCCCTTGAAACTTCAAAGTGTTCTTCTTTCTTCAGTGTTCAGTCACTCTAGTAATGATATGTATACCTTATGGGAAAGAACTTGGGAAATAGTTAAAATATATATGGTAAGTCTATGAATTATGTACTAGTTTCATTCTGGGAGGACATTTGTAAGTCAGATTCATTCATATGTCCCACAAAGTGTGTCTTACACACCTTTGACATAAGTATACAAAGTACATTGCTTTGCACTTCCTAACAGTCCCCTCCACATCATCATAGCTTTTCCTCTTGCTTCTGGACATGTTGGGCTCTGATTGTGCATTGTACTATTACTGTACACTATCGCACTGTACAGTGAGCACACAGCAGCACAACTGTGACAATGTCCAGCAGACACACGAGCTACTTCTGCAATTTGTTCACACCTACAAATGTTCACAATGCAAGATCCCTGTGTATATTGAATGTTCGAAAATCAGGGACACCCTGTACCTTACACCTTATAAAGTTTTCAGAGACCTTTTTCCTAAGGAAAATCATCACCTTTTTTTTTTTGCCAATGAGCTTTGAACATAAATAATTGCTTATATCTTGAAACTCAGCAAGAGATCATCACTCTTCAACAAGCAACTACCTGACATCTGACATCTTATTCCTACACTTTTTCTGGTTTAGGATGTTCAGTAGTACATCTGTAGACTATACTACTTATTCTACTGCTCTAATGTTTCAGCAATTTCTTTAACTGAAGAATTCCTTTGATACTCTTGTCTATACTACTTTGGGAAACTGAGTCTTATGTTCATTGTTATCTTTATTGGAACATGAGCCTTTATTTCCTCCTTATCCCTGGTCATTTTTTTTCTCATGTTTTTGTGAGAGAACAACAAATCATGTTTATCTTAGGCTATGATATAGAGCCCTTATTAGCAAGAAAGTAGCATTATCATCTTTTAAATGCTGAAAGATTTAAATGCCTTCATACTTGCCTTTCAAAATTTGGAACTGAAAGTGTTGATAATTTGAAATAGGAAGAAAAGGTCCAAAGGGGTAGGGGTAGTGGGAGGGGCAGGGGAAAGGAAAGAAGGGAAATGAAAAATTATGAAAAAAGGAAAAAATGGAAACAAAGTCTTTGTAAAAAGGGAAGGGTGGAGGGGGTGAAGGGAGCACAGGGAATGGGGAAAAAATAAGGACCAAGATACATCATGTACAGGTACAAACACCCAATGATAAACGTAACCGTACTGTATACCTAAAATGTACCAATAAAAGAATTTAAGCAAAAAAAAAATTTATAATCATTAACTAGAAGATACACACACACACACACACACACACACACACACACCCGGGAATATTTTGACCTACTTGTAAATATCAGAAATGTCCTTCTTTTGATAACTTAAAAAAAATGGACACGGTTTTCTGAGAACTGTAACAACAATGAGTATTTTTAACATTAATACCCATAAGTCTTCATTTTAATGAATTATAATCAAATTAACTTCTTGTAGTATTAGTTTCAAACTTAGCAAAGGAAAATAATAAATGTTATTTTATTTTTTTAATGAAATAGGAATGTGGTTCAGGTTGCACCATTCCTCTGTTTTAGGGTCTTTCATTAGCTGTCAGTCAAGCTGTTGTTTGTTACATTTAGGCTCTCAAGTGTAGGACGATCTGTCACCTCAATTGCATGTGTGGTTGTTGGCAGGATTTGGCGCCTCACAACCTGTAAAGTTAAATGCTTTAGTTTCTCATGATTATTGCCCAGAGCCTCCCTCAGCAACTTGCCATGTTAGCAACAACACAGAACGTCTCTGAACACAAAAGCTAGCATTTCTAAGAGTGAACAAGCTAGAGCGTGTTTGGGGAATGAACATCCAAGATTGAAGCCACAGTCTTAACCTCTGAAGTGAAATCCCTTCACTTCTGTTGTATGCTAGTCACTTTATGAGAGAAGTAATATGCCTGCCACATACAAGGCCAATGGATAGCACAATCTCTGGATACCCAGAGGCCAGACTTATTAGGGCCCATTTGGAGTTTGTTCATCACATTTCCCCTCCAAGATTTTCTGTGTAAGTTCTCTTTTATTTTAATGTTGATATTCTGCATAGCACAGAATATTTAGAATAGTGGCAGTGAATCTACAGGATGCATACCACAGTGGGCACACAGAGCCCTCTCTCTTGGTATGTGAGCCAAGTGTATATGTTATGTTTTCTAAACCAAAACCTCAGTATTCTGATTTAATTGCAGTGTTGGCACTTTGTAATAAATAAGTGGGTTTTAGACACTCTTGATTTAAAAGGTTGGCCATCACTGGTCCAGGATTTCCTATTACTTATCCTGCTTGATAGTAGTGCAATTTTTGAGAAATCATTTAATTTTGAGGAGCTTTGTTTCCTTCTGTAAATTTGTATAATAATAAATAAGTCCTGACAAAGTCAGAAAGTCATAGGTTTATATTTTATTTTTCCTAACAGTATATGAAACTTAACAGGGATTAGATAAGCATTTAGTAAAAGAAAATACAAAAATGGCTATTAGAAATTTATTGTTGATTCCATTTACTTAATAAAGAATTTATTCACTAGCTTATATACCAGTTCTCTAATGTTGCAAATAATGGAATTATCTTTTTTCTTCAAGTTGTAGTTTAGTAGAAACTTTACTAGTAAATACATAAAAGTGAAGTTTTATTTTCAAAATTATGCTATTTTAAATTTTGCCATTTCAATGAAACCAACATAGAAAGATAAAGTTGAGAAATCAGGTTGGAGGGGTATTTTTTGCTGTACTGAGTTATAACATCACAAGCAGAGCAGTCAGGCAGTGCTGGCTCTCATAACTGCTCTCCCCACTGCAGCATTAGTGACTCCTGACTACAGACTGTGTGACCTTGTGTCCTCTCAAGGCTTCCTTTTGGTTTGTAATATGATGAGGGTGGAAGGGTGATTGGAAAGATCCCTCTAAGGACATGTTGGTTTCCTGGAGAGCTATTATAGATTATACCTATTTCCATCAATAATGTTTCTTAAAGTCTGTCTATTTACAGAGAAAATTCTCCACAATTACTTCTTATATATTGGTAAAGATACATAAAAGTTAACCTTGTATTATTTCTGGTGTTGCCACATTATTTTCTTAAGCTATTATTTATTTCAGCAACAATAAGAAACAAATTTAGTTGTATATGCATGTATAGTATCAATTTTTGTAAAACCTTAAGACAATTGAATCATCCAAAGAGTCAGAAAAAAGTGCTAAGATTTTAAGTGTATTTTAGTAGATTTTAATATATTTTTCTATGGCTTTACATATTATTTTTATATTCCACAATATATTTATTTGATAATTGCATAATAGTACAGTAAAACATAACATGGCATATTAGATGGTCAAAATGTGTTTTAATTTTTTTTCTGCATTGTTTTAAAATAAGGTACTTAATTATGTTTAAATAAAAATGTGTTTTCACTGTGGTAGACGTCTTGCCTTAGAGGCCATTTTGTTTTGTTGTAGAAATGATTTTGTAATAGAAAAAGGAGAAATGAGATTCTGGCAATGTGCTTTCAATTTATGTTTCTCATGATTTTGTAAATGCTGCTGCCATTTCTCTAGAAATGTGATCTTGATGTATCTTTGGCAGTGTCCTATGGGGCAAATACAGAGAATAATATAATCTGACACTTAAATAACCATAAATGACTAAATGAATGTCCAAGACACTAGAGGAAAGAGAAGGTCATAGAATCTGTATTTCAGCTGGCAGAGCAGGAAGAAATTATGCCCTAGAGAATTCAGCTGTGTTCAAGGAGGCAGGGCATTACCTGTGTTAACATATTGACAAAGGACAGAGAAAGGTTTAATTAACTCAGTAGTTAACCTTAAAAGTTAAAAGGAACTACAATGGAGAAGCAGTATCAAATACATTATCTTTTTCTACTAAAGGCTGTTCATTTGTATGGCAAATGTGGGGCACCAACTGTAATGACACACTTCCATAGAGTTTACAACCTAATCAATGATATTGGAATTAAATTATTAAAGACATGAATGCGTAATTACAGAACCATGTGCCTTGCGACTATTTAAGAAGGCAACCAGAATCAGTCTTTGGAAGCCAGGGAAACTGAACCTAAGGGGGCAACTTGAGCTGAAAATTAAAGATTGAAGTAATTTACTAATTAACAAGGGTAGGGAGAGAAGGGATTTGGATAGAGAAAATAAAAAGGATTTAGACCATCTTATAATTTTGCATGTGTGACTGGTAGAAAAAGAAAGTCAGTGTTGTTGGACAGTGACAAAGAGGAAAAATGGAGATACAGATTTGAATTAAGCTGTTCAGAGGACCTAAATGTTGGAACTATTGAAATACCTAATCTTTTCAAGTATAAATATGAACTATACCAATCTTAAATAAAAATTATTAAGGAGACTAGTCTGATATATTTAGGAGGCTAGATGGATATATTTTTAAGAATACAAGAGATTAAAAATTATATTTTTAAAGCCTTAAAGCTTCCTAATAGCATATTTCCTAGTAGACTTCCAACACTGGGTGAGTCTCTGAACATACAAGTCATTGTAGGCTATGTTAAATATTTTGTTCTTAATTGTAAGAAAAACTAAGCAACTCTGGTTGCAGGGGAAGAGATGTTTGGAGAGAGGAGAAGGGAATATGGCACATGCAGATTGGTGGCTATGCAATAATTGAATCAGAAGATGTCACGTTGTATTGAAAAGTATGGGAGAAGACAGACTTTAATAGGCAAAAATAAAATCGAAAAATTGTAGTGTCTAATCTTCTCAACTAGATAGATTCTATTAATAGCAATTTTGAACATAAAAAAATCAGAGTTATTTTGAGGAATGGTGCTGTGATCATGGTCTATGTTTAATGTGAAGAAGGCTTAGAAGCTCAAGTTGAAAAATCTGAGATTTGGACATAGGAGTGACTCAGAGAAGAGCTATGCACTAGGGATCATCATTGGCGAATAATAAGAAATTAAATAGAAGACACTGCCTGGAAGAATTATGTTTCCTCTTCATGTTGCTGAAGAGGAGTCTGAAAAGGAAACTGAGAAGCGTTAACCAGAAGACCATGAGTAAATTCAGTAGAGTGTGATCAAAGAGGAGCACTAAGTAAAAGAATATAAGGAAAACAAACCCAGGATATAATTCAATCTTTAAAAGAGAAAAAAAGATAAACAAGGAAAGAACACATAATGATGGAGACTTGGAACACAAAAATCAATGCATTTAAGTGTCTTTGGGTTTTGCATTTATGTCCATTGATTTGTTCGAAGAGATTTAGCAGGGAGAATCTTCTTATAGCCTTTTGTTCACCCAGTAAGAAAATATTAAATGTCGACCTATGAAAGAAAAGAGAGATGGAAAGAGAAGCCAGAGCGAGACTTTCTGTTTTAATGGAGTTTTTAATCTAGTTTTCCAGCAGAGGTATAGGAATAGTAACCAAATCAGTCAGCAACACATAATTTGAAAAATAATAAAGCACAAGAGAACAAAAGTAGTGGTATGGAAGAAGATGCTTTGGTACAGATGTTGAGGGAAAATATTTTTGACAGGGGAGTATTTGACCAAATGCTTTTGGCAGAGGGCAAGGAAGTTGGTAAGGTGGGAGAAGATTTGATTTTTCTGAAAAACTAAAATAAAACCCATGAGCCTGGAAAGGAATGGCCATAGGGATAACTGGGTGATCAAAATACTTACAACCTTTTTAGCCATGAAAGGGATGATGATTTGCTTTTAATTTCATTGAAATAAAAGAATATTAGAAATTTAACTTGACTTTTGTTTCTAAGAGAATATGAGGATCATTTTACTTCCTTTGAGCACAACATACTAACAAAGCAGAGTTTGAAATAAGAAACAATTAAATTAGCCCAGGATATCAAAACTGGTTATTAAAATAGGCAGTCACATAGACAGTGATGAAATGAATTGCACACGATAAATGTACACAAATCAGTTAAGAACGTTCTAGAATCAGGGAGTTGAGAAATGAGAAGGTAGATTAAAAGGATGTAAGGCCAGGGTGGAGAATTTAGCTCAGTGGTTTTGCTGCTTGCTGTGCAAGCGCAAGGACACGAGTTTGATCCCCGGTACCAAAAATAAAGAATGTAAGGCCAGAAGTGTATGTGCTCTATGTGAGAGCATATTAAACTTAGTATGAGAGTAATGTGTTGTATATGGATGGGAATGATTTAGGAGTAATAAAAAATGTAAGAAAAAAATTATTGAAATGAGCAGGGAGCCTTTTAAAAATATAGATTAAACAACGTGCCAGGCACAGTTCTAGAGTTTGTGTTAAGTGAAATAAATCAGACACACCAGCTTAAATATTGCAAGGTTTCTCTTACATAAGAAACCCAAAATATAGGTAAAGAGCAAAAATATGAGATAGATAATAGGAAATAAGGGACAGGTGTTTTACAAATGGGAAGGGGAACAAGAAATGGCAGGAGGGGGAAGATGGAGGGGTGAGGAAGGGTTACATAAAATAATTGAGGTGTGTTATGCACTTTATCTATTCCACACGAGGAATGCGATTGTTATGTTATGCAAACATGTACTAAAGAAAAACTGAAGAAAAAAATCCAGAGAATATAGCTGTTCTAGTAGAACTTAACACTAGTGCTTGGGGAGAGAAGTAATATAAGTAAAGTGTGTCAGATGGTGCTAAGTGTTAAGGTGAGAAATCACGGTGTGCGGAGGGGCGGGGGAAGGAGGATCCAGGCAGCCCAGGAAAGGACCAGGATGGAGCCTTGAGCAGTGACCATGAAGAAAGACGCGAGGGACCCAGGTAGGTTTGTGACATCTTTGCCAGAAGTATCAGTCTCCCTGGCAGCAATTTCCCTAATGTTCTGGGTTTGTTTGTTTGTTTTGTTTTGTTTATCTTCAGCAGAGTTAGAACTGTTTTATCTTAATACTGAACAAATTCATGCTCCTCTGCTGAAGGGAGGGCTACAAATAACATTTACATCATCTTACTTTTGCTTGGGAACATTAAACAAATCAGGAATTTATCTTCATATTTTCATGAGAAATTGAACAATGAAAGTTTTATTTTTATGCATACTTAGAATTGAGCATTCAAACACAAAACTACTATTTTACAGAATCTGAGTATATAAGATACTGCTACATGAATGCACATCCATTAGAATAACTGAAATCATTTACCACAATTCTGCAACTGCTATCATGATTACAAAGACAACATTATTTTGTTATTAGTACATGTTTGCAGTACATAATGATTACATTCACTGTGAGGAATCAGTACATGTACATAACACATTTCAAAATTTTCCCCTTCCTCTTCACTCACATTTTTTCCAGAATCAGATTCATTTATTTATTTTATAAGTCTATATCAAGTCGTTATAAACACAGATTAACAGACAAATAGGGCAAAAACATATATAAAACACATAATACAATTAAACTAAATCAAGGTACACTTTTAGATGCATCGGCCATTCTGGACTACAGTAAAGTTTCTGCTTTCTCTGTTTTGCATTATTGTCTTTTATTATGCACTTTATTTATATATTGGGTTTCTCATATAGAAGAAACAATATTTAAGCTATTGGTCTGATTTACTTAGCATTATGGTCTCAAGATTAAACAAATCTGAACTTTGTCTTCCTATTTTTAAAAAATAGTGAAAAATGAAAGTTTTATATTTTTTATGAAACATACGAATGAGCATGCACACATATAACTATAATATCATTTTACAAAATCTGAGTGTGCAAAATGCCATTACATATATGCGACCATTAGAAGAACAGAAAACATTTACCTCAATGCTGTTCTGTCCTAATGATAACAAAGATGACATTCTGTTTGACAGTAAAACACACTTTTGTTTTAGTATTTATATATGTAAAAATAATTTTTCTTTCATAACAGCTTCAAAATACTTTAAATTTATATCTGCATTTCACGTCATAAATTATACTCTACCAGCAGTTAAATCATTGATAGTGAACTCTAACACTGTGACTGATGTACCTTGCAAAGGATAAGTATACTGTTGATATTCATTCAAGCTAAAGGAGGTGGTTGCTATAGAAAGTGTCCAGTTAGTTATTTTTGTTTTATACTTCTTTGAATAATTTTCAAAAAAAACTTGATAGTATACCACATTTCATCATGTGTAAAACATTAGACACTATACCAATTCAACTTCATTGAGTATGCTTTGTTGCTTTTACAATTTAAAAATTATAATTTCTAGGGCTGGGGATTTAGCTCAGTGTTTCCAGAGCCTGCCTTGCAAGCACAAAGACCTGAGTTTGATCCCCAGTATCAAAAAAAAAAAAAAAAGAAATTATAATTTCTATATGTACTTACTTGAGGTAGTACGTTTAAGTAACTGCTAAAGTAACTGTCATAATAAGGAACTATGTGATGGTTATATTAATGATAATGTTATTTTAACATGTATTAACAAAATATACAAATATAGACATATAAAAACACATGGAAAATTTTACATTTCCAAATATATCTGTTCTGATGAAAATATTTACTTAAAATTTAATTATAAACTTTGCTTTCAATGGAAAAAAAACCATCACCAGTGGTCTAAATACTGAGAAATTTCAAATATAAAGAAATGAAAAATCATTAGGACAGTATTTCAAATAATTCAAAAGTTAATACATATTCTATCTATGTTTAAATTATTTGTGTTTTCTTTATTACAGTTAGGGGAAGTGAAACTCATTTTGTACCATACTTGATTTCTGTCACACAACCATTATTACCATATTTATTTATTTTCATTGGCTTACGGCTGGGTTCAATCAAATATGGAAAATGGCAACATTATTCAGAAAATTTCTAAGGCTGTTATTAAATTTATAGTGCTCTTTGAATGAAATTTTTCACTTTTATATTTTGTCTTTCTTACATTTACTTAATAAGTCAGATATTTATATTTTAGGTGAATTCAACATATATATATAGTAACTTGTTTACATTTACATATATATGTAATATGAAAATATTGAAGTACATTTGAATGAACATCAAATATTAGAGTATTAAAGTTTAGAACATTAAAGTTAGAGCAATTGGTTAAAATATTCACTGGATGTGTAGAAGTGTATGATATGGGAGTGAGCTCTTCTCAGAAATTCCAGTTGAAGTTAGAAAAATTGATTCTGATGAAGTATAAGGAAAATTAATTCTTCCATTGCTTCTTATTTTTAATAAAAATTATTCTTTAGGGTTCATTGAATTTTTTGTTTTTTTCAATTCTCTTATAAATTTACCACCATTATAACACCAGCCTGTATAGGTGGTGATGGAAAAAAATCCAAAAGTAAAGTAAATCGTGCAATTGCTACATAGCTTCTGGTTGCACATACTCTACTTTTGTGTAGGCTACCAACTATAGCTGCCACAGAAATGTGCACTGGAGAAAAAGCCTATTTTGTTGCATATAAACTTATTTTACTGTTTCAGAGTTATTGACATTTCTTTAATGTTATGACCTAAGAATTGCTTTTTTTTTTTTTTCAGTACTGTAGATTGAATTTGGGGCCTTTGCACTGAACTACATCTCTAGGCCTTATTTTATTTTTTATTTTGAAATAGGGTCTCATTATGTCACTAAATTGGCAGGTTTGACAAGAAATCTTAACTGACTTGGTATCTAAAAAGAACAACATAATTTCCCACCAATTCTGCTGATTCAACAGTCAAAACCATTTTTTAAAATTAATTAAGTTTATTGGTACACGCTAGGTGTATATATAATGATCACATTCATCATAGGGAATTTGTACTTGTACATGATAGAACTTGATTCCATTTTTTCCCCATTCCCTAACCCTCTTCCCCTCCTTATGTATAGAAGCTTTGTTTCCCATTTTTACCTTCTTTTCTCATTTTATTTCTTTTACCTTCCTTTCTTACTCCCTCCCCCCTCCCTAGCTACTCTTCCCATTTGAACATTTTCTTCCTGTGACAACTGACATTTCTTCTTGAAAGGTTTGTCCTGTAAGTGATTAACCAAGGTGACAAAATGATGCTATTCAGACAGATATCAAATCATCTTATCTTTCTATTCAACACCTTCCAGTGCCTCTCCATCTTACTGCAAATGCAATTCACAGGCTTACTAGGACCTTGCACAATAGGCCTCCTTTATCACCAGCTCATTCCTGGCCATTGCTTACTCATTTCTCACTTGATTATTCCTTTTCAGCCACCTGGTCTCCTGTTCTGTCCTCTAGGACTTTTAGCAGCATCCCCGCACTCTAGCACCCGGGCTCAGTAGCACCCACAGCTCCAAGTGAGAAAAGGAGAAATGTCTCCAGACACTGTCAAATATCCCATGATGGAAAATAAATCACACAATGTGAGACTCTAAGAACTTCTGATTTAGAGGAACCTAGAAATCATTGTTTTATCTGTTCGCCAAGTCTTGAATTAATTTTCATTTCCATTTATTGTATACGGTTTTTAATTGACTGGTTGCTACTTTCCCAACAATGTCTTGAACTTTTGGGAATAGGAGAAATCAAAAAATAAAAGTTGGCTATTTCATATTATACAATGGATAAAGTGTGTTATCTTTAGAATGCTACAGAACCTAATTATGGATAATCAAGAATTATTCTTAAATCTATAGGATCGCCTAAACATTGAAGTGGGCTTCTAAAAAACTCTAAAAAATTATTGCACTCTACTTGATAATTTTAACTTGAATACATATATTAGGTATTTGTTATAGTTCACTCTAACAAAAATATAAGCACTTATTTAAATATCTAGAGCAATAAATATCTCTTTCACTTACAAATCTACCTATTGAGTGAATGGCTCTGCTAAGCAGAGAGAAAGAGAGACAGAGAGAGAGACAGACTAAGCTATTGAGTTTTTGGTCTGTCAAGCATCTTTGCTGGTCTTGGCTAGACCATCTCACCTATCTGGGACTATGGCTAGGCTAACCGGCCAAGTTGGTGGTGCCACACAACATCTTCCAATAGGTTAACTTGGATTTTTTTTCAAAATAAAGATCAATTTCCAAAAGATAGTGAAATTCCAGGAAGGTTCTCAAGGCTCAGTTCCAGAAATGCCAAACCATTACCTCTCCTGTGCTCTTTTTTGTGTGTGGCTGAACTTGTTTCTATTTAGATGTATAAAGAAACATGTATGCTAATGATTCTTTAAAAACATATAGGCATCTGTTGGAGAATGAGGAAACCGTTACTGCTTTGTTTTTTCTTCTGGGCCTACTGTTCAGGTTTTAAAGCTATTGAGAGCCTCATGATTGGTGGAGTGTGGGCCTATGCTGTTTGTGGAAGGGACTTCTGGAGCCTGAACTTTATTGTCCTCAGCACATTATTTATTATTAATAATAATTTTACTGGTATGATTTAAATATACATAACAATTCCATTCATCCAAGGGAATTTGTACTTGTACATAGTATATCTTTATTTCTCTTTTTCTTCCAATCCCTTCCCTCTTCAACGCCCCCTTATTTACAAAAGCTTTGTCTCCATTTTTTTTTCCTTCTTTTCTTTTTTTTCCCCCTTCCTTCTATTCCCCCTCCTCCTTCCCTGTTTCCCTTTACTTTTCAACAATTTTTTCCTATTTCACATTATCTATTGTGCATTTTGGTCCTTCTTTACCCTTTCAGTTTCTCACATCAGAGAGACAGTGCGATATTTACAAGTGTGTCTGACTTGTGATGTGCTCTTTTGGAAGAAATACTCAGCTCAGATTCAGGGCTTGGCAAAGGTTCAAGTGGTAAAAGAATGTTGAAGGCACTTTGCAAAAATCTGTGAAGGAAAGCATATGAGTGATACAATTACCACAAGGAACAAAAAGGAAAAAAAAAGCACTAAGGAAATCCCCCCCCATAATCTCCTCAAAATCATATGAATGATACAACTACCACATACATAAAAAAATGGGAAAAAATTGAGGTGTTTGGAAATCTCTCCCTGTATTCTCCTTCCTTTACATCCTTAGAGTTTTATATAGTACATTTAAGAGGAAATGTCAATTCAGTTGTTCAAACAGGGGGACACTGAACATCTTATTTAATTTTGTATTTGGTAGCACACTGAGCATATAGCAAGCCAATGGCCAAAAGAAATAAATAAAACTTCAGTTTGGCATGGAAATCATCAATGAATTTTCTGAGATCTTTGAATTTCTATAAAAGGTATTTTCGTTTGTTCATTTGTTTGTTTGAGACAGTGACTTGCTTTGCAGTTCAGGGTGGCTTTGAACTCACTATGTAGCTCAGACTGGTCTCAAACTCATGGTGACCCTCCTGCCTCAGCCTCTAGGTTGCTGGGATTGCAGCTTGTACCACCATGCCTGGTGAAAAAGCATATTTTATAAGGTAATTGGAATATTAATGTTTTTTGTGAATAATAACTAGGTATTCAAAAATAATTATCAATATAATGTGACAAAAGAAAATCCGAAATCACTCCCACTTTTCATGTGATATTTGCCTTGTGAGGGATTATCAGCTTCTTTAAACACGCAGCATTTTCTGATGTCTTTCATTGGTGCATGGAAAATGACAACCTTTGCTAATTGAGGACAAAGTCAAAATTTGACTGGGTGGGTTCCGAAGAGGTCCCCCCAAAGAGAAGCTCCAGACCTCAACTCAGCCCACACACAGCATAGGATGAATGTTCACTGAGTTCTGTCACAGAAAAAGAATTTCCAGGAAGTGTCAGAGAGAAGGATGAAGAGGTTCATTGGGCAGCTTTTTTCTTTCCTTTTTTGGTACTATTGATTGAACACAAGGCCTTTACACTGAGCTTTTTAATTTTTTAATTTTGTTTTGAAACAGAGTCTTGTTAAATTTTTAAGTTGCCCAGCTCAAAATTTTAAAAATACACAGAGAGAATAGAGTGTGCATCCTTAAGAGCACTGTCCATTATGCATTATGATCTGGAGCTGGGTATATTTTTGTAGTATTGGGGGTGTCCTTACAATTTGTGATTAGGATGAATATTTCTACACCTGTCAGGTCACACATTTGGTGAGTTATGTTGGGCTAAAAACCATTTACATGAGTTGGAAGTTGAGATATGCTGCCCACTACTATTGCTGCTTCATTGAGTGTGGAGGTCTGTGGGAGGAAGAACAATTTACACATTAAAGGACAGGTCAAGAGGCCAATTTATAGACTTCCTGTTTCTTTTTCAATTAGTATATCCCATGGATGTAAGGGCAATCTGGCTGCATCTGTCACTCCATTGTTTTGGTTGATCTGGTTAGCTAGGCAGATGTCCCCTTCTTCCCTCACTGCTGCATGTGCATCCCTCCCAAAGCTGTGTGTTTGGTGGAAGAGGAAGACCACCCCTGATAGAGGCGGACCATTTCCTCTTCAAGGATATATAAGTAACTGCACTCCCCTGCTAGAATCTCCAAACAATTAGTATATGCAATTAGTATATGCAATTAGTATATGCTTGTGATATATGATAATTACATTCATCCTGGGAAATTGGTACATATACATCTTGCATTTTGCACTTTTCTCCCTCTTCATCCTACACTACTCTCTCCCTTCTTTCCTAGATTCCCTTGCCATTTACACAGAATCTACCATTCTCATTCCTATCATATCTTTTTTATTTTGCTCAATAAATTATTAATATTTTGGGTATCTCAAATTAGAAAAATCATGCAATGTTTACCCTTCTGTCTGATTCATTTCACTTAACATTATTTTCTCAAGATCTTTCCATATTCTTATGAATGACTCTAATTTATCCTTCTTAGCCATTCATTATACATGGATGTATAATGCAATTCCATAAGTTAGCTGCTGTGAATTGTGCTCCTATAGACATAAGTATGTACATACAGTTGTAAGATGATGACTTTAGCTCTTTTGGGAAGATTCTCTAAAGAAGTATAGTTGAGTCAAATGGAATTTCTACTTTTAGTTATTGAGGAATCTCCATAGATTTCCATAACTGTTTTATCTATTTAAATTCCCAGCAACAATGTAGAACTTATCCCCACAACCTCTCCAGCATGTATTTTTTTGGAATCCATGATAATAGGATTTCTATAGATGGAATCTCAGTGTTGTTTTGATTTGTATGTCTCTAATGGCTGAACACTTTTTATGTACTTAATGGCCATTTGATTTGCACACTTTTTTGACTGGGTTATTTATTCCTTGGGGCCTAAAGGTTTTTGGTTTGTTATGAATTCTAGATATTAGTCTTCTGTTTGAGAAGTAGCTGGTAATTTTTTCTTCTATTCTGTAGGGTGTTATTTTTTATTTTATTGATTGTTTCTTTGCAATGAAGAAGCTTTTTAATTTGATATATTCCCATTTGTTGGTTCTTGTTATTATACCTTGTACAATTGGGGTACTCTTCAGAAATACCCTTAGGAATAATTTTAGAGACAGTTTCCTGGAAAGAAAAACAACTGAAATATCTCATGTCTTGAAGATGTAATTTTTATTAAAAATAAATTTTTAAAAACTTGTATTTTTTCTTATCTTGTACCTTTTTAAAATTTCTTCTATCCCATAATTAGAATACTTTCAACATTGGTTTGTAAATATTTGAAACCATAGTAATTCTACTCTTAATGATAAAAGATTTTCAAAATGGTTCATTCCCTCATAATAATTTAATTTTTCTTCATTTAAAATTTACACAAAATTTTAAAGTTGAATACAGTGAATTAAGAGGACATCATAATCTTCCCTTCAAATCATGTGGTTCATTAAATATACCCAATATGTAGATTTTTATTTTACTAATAAACATTGTAAATAAGTGAATAAACTCTGACTGACCCTATTAATTAAATGAGAAATGTATAGTGTATAAGATATAAAAAATAGACACAAATATGTTTGAAATATATTTATTGCTTTAACAAATTTGGAAAAATATTAAAAATACTATGTGACTATATTAATATGTGACTATATTATATCCTTTTTATATCATAACCTTATAGAACACTTAGATTTTTCATTATATTTGTCTATGAACTTCAATTTTTCCACAATACACTTGTATTTCTTATGAATAGAAATATGTTGATCATTCATCAAACTAGAGAAAATCAACAGATAGTCTTTGCATTTGATATATGATTATTCATTATTGCCACATGACAATTTTTGAATGATCTGATATTTATATACATTAAAAATATTTCCTTGACACCGAATCACCCCATTGCAGATGGGCAGGTCTGTCCACTCTTTACCGAGGTCCCCAGACCTGCAGAACACACCGAATCAGCCCGCTGCAGACAGACAGGTCTGCCCACGCCCTACCGAGGTCCAAAGTCATGGGAAAGACACCAAATCACCCCGATGCAGACAGGCAGCCACCTGGTTCCACACTACAAAGACAGGGAGGACACCAGACCACCAGACCAAGGTACTGAGTCCTGGTGCTACCCCCCTAGTGGTAGGGGCTTCTGAGCCGCTGTCCCACTGCTCCTGGTCAAGAGGAAGGGGCTTCCCAGTCGCCATCCCTCCCACTGCTCCCAGCCCAAAGGAAAGGAAACAACTTTTGGGCCACCTTCTGTTCCACTGCTCCTGGCCCAGAGGAAGGGAGTTCTGAGCCACAATTCCACTGCCCCTGGTCCAGAGGAAGGGGTTTCCAGGCCACCATCCCCCCCACTGCTTCCAGCCCACAGGAAAGGGCTTTTGGGCCACCATCCCTACCACTTCTCCCGGCCCCTGTCCCACCTCTCCCAGCTCAGAGGAGGTAATCCGTGCAGGTGCTAAAAGGCCCCACCACAATCAAAATGAGAAAACACATCAATAAGTCTCAAAACCAGACTTCCAGATCACCTACAGCAACCCCAAAGGGAAATGAGATGGAACACTCTGATACTCAACCACCTGGACCCACTGAACTGGCAACAAAAGGGGATCTGGAACAAATGAAATCAGAAATAATTTCTCAGATAACAGGAGAAATTGTGCCCCTAGTGCAAGACATGATTAATAAATCTAGAGAGGAGCTGAGGAACATGATGGAATCCCAACATAAGAAACAAATGGAATCCATAAAACAGATGCAAATAGATTTCCAGGACATGAAAAACTCCATTGAAAGTCTACACAGCAGAATGAGCCAATGTGAGGACAGAAGTTCAGATATAGAAGATAAGATTGCAATTAGTGACCAGGAAAAGAAAAATTGCTTCAAAATTATAAGGGAACATGAGAAATTAATCCAGCAGTGGCTAGATGATGCAAAGAAGAATAACATAAGACTGATTGGACTCAATGAAGAAAGAGGAGAGAGCGCAGATGACATAAAAAAATCTCTTCACAGAAATAATGGCAGAAAACTTCCCAAGCAGGGGAAAAGAGCTTGACATACAGATAAGTGAGGCATATAGGACTCGAAATAGCCTTGATCAAAAAAAATCTACACATAGGCATATAATTGTTAAGATTCCAGAAACTCACCAGAAGAACAAAGTTCTACAAGCAGTTAGAGAAAAGAAAGAAATCACATACAAAGGAAAGCCCATCAGAATCACAGCAGACTTCTCAACACAAACCATCAAGGCAAGAAGAGCTTGGAGTGACATATTCCAAGCTCTAAAAGAAAACAACCTCCAACCCAGATTGATGTACCCTGCAAAACTATCTTTCAAAATGGATGGAGAAATAAGATACTTTCATGACAAAGAGCACCTTAGGAACTTCATGAATACCAAACCAGCACACCAAAGAATTTTACACAATAGCCTAGGAACAGACATTGAGGATCACAACCCCAGGAAGCAAAGCAGAATGAACCCATCTGGCATGACAAGAAATTAAATGGAAAGGGAGAGAACCCAACAAAAAGAAAAAGTCATGGCAATGACAAGTCAATACGTTTCAGTTATAACCATCAATGTTAGTGGTCTCAATTCACCAATCAAAAGAAATAGACTGGCAGAATGGGTCAAGAAGCAAAATCCAACAATGTGCTGCATACAAGAAACACACTTAATTCAAAAGGAAACTCATAGACTGAAAGTTAAAGGGTGGAAAACAATACTCTATGCAACAGGAACCCCAAAAAAGCAAGAGTAGCTATCCTCTCTGCAGATCAAGTAGATTTCAAACCAACACTGATTAAGAGAGATGAAGAAGGACACTACATCCTTGTAAAGGGAACAATTCAAGAGGAAGAGATGACAATCATAAATATCTATGCACCAAACACTAGTGCACCCAACTATATAAAACAAATATTAACAGACATGAAAAATCATATATGCACTAATACAATTGTAGTTGGGGACCTCAACACCCCACTGTCACAAATAGATAGATCAACTAGAGAAAAAATAAGTAATGAAATACTAGAACTCAATCGAACTCTATAACAAATGAACTTCACAGATGTTTACAGAGTCTTCCACCCCACAAAATCAGAATACACATTCTTCTCAGCTGCACATGGGTCATTCTCCAAAATAGACCACATCCTCACACATAGAACATGTTTAAGTAAGTGCAAAGGAATTGAAGTTATCCCCTGTATATTATCAGACCATAGTGCGATGAAATTGGAGATCCATAGCAAAAGAAACTCAAAAAATTTCATAAACACAGGAAATTGAACAACACACTTCTGAACAACCAATGGGTCACAGAGGAAATTAAAGAAGAAATCAGACAGTTCCTTCAATTAAATGACAATGACAACACAAGTTATTGGAATCCGTGGGACACAGTGAAAGCAGTCTTACGAGGGAAATTCATAGCAGTGAATACCCATATTAGGAAAACAAAGTGAGCCCAATTAAACAACCTGATGCTGAATCTCAAGCTTCTAGAAAAAGAAGAGCAGGACAACCCCCAAACTCATACAAGGGAGCAAATTATAAAGATCAGAGGAGAAATCAATGCAATGGAGACTAAGAGAATGATACAAAAAATCAATGAAGCCAAGAGTTGGTTCTTCGAAAGAATCAACAAAATTGACAAACCCTTAGCCAACCTTGTCAGCAAAAGGAAAGAAAAGGCCCAAATCCATTCAATTAGGAATGAAAAGGGTGAAATTACAACAGACCCAGCAGAAATCCAGAGGATCATCAATACCTACATCCAGAACCTATACGCCAATAAGATGGACACCACAGAAGAAAGGGACAGATTCCTAGATACATATGAATTACCAAAGTTGAATGAAGAAGACCTAAAAATTCTGAACAACCCAATATCAACCAATGAAATTGAAAATGTAATTAAAAACTTATCAACTAAGAAAAGCCCAGGCCCTGATGGCTTCACTGCTGAATTCTACAAGTCATTTAGAGAGGAACTGGTGCCACTACTGTTTAAACTCTTCAATGAAATTGAAAGGGAAGCAATACTCCCAAATTCATTCCTGGAAGCAAGCATCACCTTGATCCCCAAAGCAGAGAAAGACCCAACTGAAAAAGAGAACTATAGGCCAATCTCACTAATGAACATAGATGCAAAAATCCTTAATAAGATAATGGCAAACAGAATGCAGAAGATCATCAAGTAAGCCATACACCCTGATCAAGTGGGATTCACCTGAGGAATGCAGGGATGGTTCAATATATGAAAATCAATCAATGTAATGCACTATATCAATAGAGCCAAGGACAAAAACCATATGATTATCTCCATAGATGCAGAAAAAGCATTTGACAAAATCCAACATGCATTTATGATAAAAACCCTACAAAAAATTGGAATAGATGGTCTCTACCTCAAACTGATAGAAACCATCTATGAAAAACCAACAGCCAATATCATACTAAATGGTCAAAAACTGAAATCCTTCACATTAAAATCAGGAACAAGACAAGGATGTCCACTATCACCACTCTTGTTCAATATAGTTTTAGAAACATTAGCCATGGCAATTAGACAAGAGAAAGAAATAAAATGAGTAAAGAGAGGTAATGAAGAAGTCAAATTGTCATTATTTGCAGATGACATGATACTCTATATAGAAGACCCCAAGAACTCCACCAAAAGTCTTCTAGACTTAATAACCAAATTCAGTCAAGTAGATGGTTACAAGGTCAACACACAAAAATCAATAGCTTTCCTCTACATAAATGACAGACTCACTGAGAGAGAAATAGAGCAAATAATTCCTTTCACAATAGCATCCAAAAAAACTGAAATACCTAGGAATCAACCTAATGAAAGAAATCAAAGACCTCTTCTCTGAAAACTATGGCACTCTGAAAAGAGAGATTGAAGATGATATCAGAAAATGGACAGACATCCCCTGCTCCTGGGTAGGAAGGATTAATATAGTGAAAATGGCCATACTTCCAAAAATGCTATGCAAATTTAATGCAATTCCAACTGAGATCCCAGCAGAATACTTCATGGACCTTGAGGAAACAATCCAAAAATTCATTTGGAGCAAGAAGAGACCCAGAATAGCAAAAGCAATTCTAGCTAACAGAGACATGGCAGAGGGTATCACAATCCCCAACCTGCAACTATACTACAAAGCTACTGTGATAAAAACAGCATGGTACTGGCAAAGAAACAGACCTGAGGACCAGTGGAACAGATTAGATGCAGAAACAACACCAGACACACTCAGCCATCTAAAGGAGCCAAACACCCTCACTGGAGGAAAGATAGCCTCTTTAATAAATGGTGCTGGAAAAATTGGGCTTCAACTTGCCAAAGATTAAAACTAGACCTGTATCTCTCACCATGCACTAAACTAAAATCAAAGTGGATTAAAGATCTAAATATTAAAATAGAAACTCTGAACCAGTTGGAACAGAGCTTAGGTAGAACCCTTGAAGACATGGGTGTAGGAAAAGATTTTATGAACAAAACCTGAGTTGCCTGTGAACTAGCACAAACAATCAACAAGTGGGATCTCTTCTTATTAAAAGACTTCTGCACAGCAAGAGAAACCACCAGCAGCGTGAAGAGACAACCCACAATGTGGGAAAAAATCTTCACCTGCTCTTTCTCAGACAAAAGTCTACTATCTCGAATCTATAAAGAACTTAATAAAACAGACCTCCCAAATTTAAAGACCCAATCCGAAAATGGTTATGTGAAATGAACAGACATTTCTCAGACAAAGAAATAGAAATAGCAAATAAATACATGAAAAAATGTTCAACATCACTAGTCATTTGAGAGATGCAAATGAAAACAATGCTGAGATTCCACTTCACTCCAGAAAGAATGGCTGCTATCATGAAATCAACCAATAACAAATGCTGGGGGGGGGGCTGTGGGGAAAGAGGAACCCTGCTCCACTGCTCGTGAGAGTGTAGACTGGTGCAACCACTGTGGAAATAAGTATGGAGATATCTCAAAGAACTAGACTGGAAGTCCCATTTCACCTGGCTATTCCACTGCTGGAGATCTTCCCCAAAGAATTAAAAGAATCATACCACAGTGATATATGTGCACCCATGTTCATAGCAGCACAGTTTGTAATAGCTAAAACTTGGAAATAGCCCAAATCCCCATCAATTGGAGACTGGATAAAGAAGCTGTGTTTTTTGTTTTTTATAAAATGGAGTACTACTCAGCCATAAAAAATGAGAAATTAGAGACATTTATAGCTAAGTGGATGCACATTGAGGCAATACTCTTAAGTGAAATAAATAGGACACACGTGTATAAATACTGAATAGTTTCTCTGGTGTGAGAAACTGAAAGTGTAAATAAGGACTAAAATGTATAATAAGTAATGTGAAATAGGAAGAAAAGGAGCGAAGGGGAAGGAAGTGGGAGGGCTAGGGGAAAGGATAGAAGGGAATGGGATTAATATGAGAAAATGGAAAAATAGGAACAAAATTTTTGTAAATAGGGAGAAATGGAGGGGTTGAAAGGAGGGCTGGGCAAAGGTGAAAAATAAGAACCAAGTGAGACTATGTAAAGGTGCAAATTTCCAATGATGAATGTCATTATATTGTATACCTAAAATGTACCAATGATTAGAATGAATAATCAATGATGTAAAATAGGAAGAAAAGGTCCAAAGGGGTAGGGGTAGTGGGAGGGGCAGGGGAAAGGAAAGAAGGGAAAGGAAACATGAAGAGAAATGGAAAAAATGGAAATAAAGTCTTTGTAAATAGGGAAGGGTGGAGGGGGTGAAGGGAGGACTAGGAATGGGGAAAAAATAAGAACCAAGATGCATCATGTAAAGGTACAAGTTCCCAATGAGAAATGTAATTGTGTTGTATACCTACAATGTACCAATAAAAGAATTTAATTTCTAAAAATTAAAAAAAATAAAAAAATAAAAATATTTCCTGTTTCTCCCTTAATGAAAACAGTCATAGCAAGTAATGTGTATATTTTTTCCCTAATACTCTTTTAAACACTACATTTGTCTGATCATTTAATTTTCATAATATAGGGTACAATTTTTATCTCCATTTAAAAACAAGATAAATATGTCAGTGAGAAAAAATTCAACTTCTCCAAAGTCACAGGAAGTGGTATGAAGAAAACTAAGCACTTTTTGGATGACCATTGATTTTAAAATTTTTTATTAGTGCATATTTACCTTCCTTGTGAGGAGTTAGTAGGTGTACATAACACATCTTAATTCTTTTTTATCACCTTCTGCTTTTTCTAAGGTCTTCTCAATTGTTATGCACATGATTTAGGAAAAAAAGTCTCTAAAGACAGAGACCTTGTTCATAAAATTTTGACTGGAAACACAAATTTTTCACTTTATCTCTACATGAGAAAATACTTTAATATATATTAAATGTTTCTACCTAATTTATAAAAAACAATACCATTGTTTTTAGAATAAAGTAAATGAATGTGTTATTACATATTTAGTACTTTTGAAGTAGGGGTGGGGATTTAGCTCAGTGGTGCCACTCCCTACTTCACAAGCACAAAGTCCCAAGTTCGATCCCTGGTACCAAAAACAAACAGTCAAAAAAACACCAAAGTATACAAAGCTCTTTTTATGTTCAGTATAGTGTCTAGAATTAAAAAAAAAACTGTTAACAAAAAAGATGTCTGTTAACCTATACAACCTACTTGTAATGATTTTTGGTACCATTTTGAGAGGCATTGTTTTGCTTATCTCATTTGGCATAACAAATCACCCCCAAAATTAGCAGCTCGTATTAACTAAGAGTTCCTATAGGTCAGAAATCTGGGTACAGCATATCTATATGTCTCTGGATGAGACTCTCACAATATTTTAATAAAGGTGCCAGCCACGACTGTGGTCACGTCAAAGCTCAACTAGGAAGACAGCTGGCCACCATGCTAATCCACATGATCCGGGGGCAGTTTCAGGTCCTGCATGGCTGTGGTGCAGACACATCAACACTTTACTGCATGGGACCCTCTAAGGCCATTCGGATGGGGTATCAGCCTTCCTTAGGGGAAGTAAAGAAACTAAAAGAGGACAAACAAGATAGAAGTCTCAGCCACCTGTAACCTTTTCTTCCTATAATTATTTCCATATTTTCTTCCTTAGAAGTAAGTCACTGATCTAAACAGGGGGTTACACTGAGGTATCTATAGGTGGAATGAGATCAGTAGAGTCCCCATTTCAGAGTTTCCATTGTAAGGAATATTTTTATAGCTGAACAATGTGATTCAAATTGAAATACTGAGAAAGGAATATAGCTGGGACTTGTATACAAATCTTCTAGAGTTGTTTACCACATCATAGTTTTCAAAAGTTTTGGATATTACGTTTAGAGACGGTAAGATACAAATGAAACTTACCATAATAAAACACATAATTCAATCAATGCATCAAGTTTTACATGGTTATACACAGAAAGATATATTGCCTATATGAGATCATGCAAGGTTTTGGCATAATTAGCTGAGAAAAAAGGAAAATTCCAAGCTTCAGGTGTTGAGAAGGTTGTTAGAAAAAGTAGTGGAAAATTGTTAACAGTTGTGTTGTAAAGAGGTCTGTTTCATGGAGTCTTTGAAAGACAGTGCAAAGAGATAAAGTGTTGTCAATAGGCAGAGCTGAAATAGTACATTTGGACAATTGCTCTGTACAGAAGGAGGATTGTTGCATTTTGAAGATACTTTATACACATTTTGCTGAGTGATGACTAGAAGCCTGCAAAAACAAAAACAAAAAACTAGAGGATTGCAGAGCAGCACATTTGAGTATGTACATGCAAGGGTCATATGGAAGTGAGCATATGTTTTTTCCCCCTTAAAACTCAAGAAAATAGCGTCCCGCATTTAGTGTCAACTCCACATTCTAACCTGGCTTCCTTGTCTCCTGCCCTCAATTCTTCCTCAAAGTGCCCACTTTTGTTTTCACTGCTGCACCCATTTCTGGAAAAAACCTATTTGATATCTACATATTAAATCTTAAATCAATTTTAATTTTCTTCCTGTAATATATACATATTTCCAAGTGAAATGTATTCAGTGTAGAATAATATTCTGATGAGAATAGTCTGACTGTTTGTAGTCCATCGAATTCCAGAATAGTTTGTGTTTGGGTCTGTTAGCACCTACTAGGACAGCTGTAGGCATCCTTAGTTCACTCAACTTCTAGATCTCTGAATTCGTATCTGCTGCAGTTTTTGTTTTTCTGTACATCTCCACTATATAAAAATATACAGGCGTGCTCATATTATATATTTTTCAAGGACATATATAATCTTGAATTGAAATGTCAAGATCCCTTTAGGCATAAGAAATATATTTCCCATATTTGTAGCCTTACTTTTCTCACAATGAGTGGAATAGTAAATATTTCTTTATTTAGTGTTTGTCATTAATTAGGGCCCTGTAAATGATAAATACCTAATGTTTTGACTTAAGGTCTCTCTATCCATCTATCTGAAATTGGGAAGTTCAAATGACAGAAATGACTTAGAATGACAAGATATAGCTGTGGACAAATACCACTGAGATTATTTCTCTCTCTCTCTTTTTTCTTAAAATCATGACTAAGTTGATGCTCTCTAATATAAATTTTACAAAGCATTATTAAAAATTATATTTTTTCTAAAACTTTCCTTTTCATTTCATAACAAGGCTTTAAATTAGTTTAAAATAATGTAGAGATACTTTCAAAATGATCTTTTTCAGTTTCATTTCTCAAAAAAAGAAAAGCATGTTTTCAAATGTCTAATAAAGCTTTTAAATGTGTAGTCACATATGTTATTTCTAAATTTAATTTTTTCCTGATTTGTGTTTTTTATGCAAAAGCACATCAAGGAAACAAACTATGTAAATATAAGTCAAAGATTATTGTAGATGTAAGTAATACAGAAGAAAATGTGGTTTTTCAGTTATTGATTAAGCAAAATGGAAAATGCTAAGAAAGTATTACACAAAAATTTATAACTGGTACAAATGCAGTGAGCATCAGTAAGTCTTCACCTTATAGCTTTGACTCTTGATTTCCATACATTGAAGGACATGCTTAATATGAAATATAAATATAAATATATATAAATATTTATAGACAATTGATAACAAACTCCAGTGTAATTTTAAAAATTAATTCAAATCATTTTGAATGGTGTTCCAAATGTATCTACTTCAAATAATCCTTTTGACAATATTTTTAATGAATCATTATAAGACTATATTTGTTTTAATTATTTATGGATAACATGTCTACATGAACATTTGACCTCATAAGCATTCTTAGAATTCTGCATTGCTATCCTTTTATTGAATTGACAATATTTCTTGATTATAATAGTGCAAGAAAGCAGAGGGATTACAATTAGGAGGACTGAAGGTGGGAGGGAAAGTTCAAACTGAAAACTGGCATTAGGCTCTGAGAACTTCATGTTAAGCTATAAAATTTAAATTTTTAAAACTTTTAATTTAAAAAATCTTATAAACAATGGAGACCTAATTTAACTAGAGAAAAGATGATCAAAATTGTGTTTTGATAATTTAAAAAATTTATTATGTGGGGGAGTATTGGAAGAGCTAGCATTATGAAGAAAAAGTCAATAAAACATCCCATACTGCTGCAAGTTGAGATTCTTGGAATGGAATGTAGACTTACAAATGGAAATTACTATGCAGGAAATATATTGGAGACCATTGTTGGAAGAGTTACTTAACTGGAAAGGGAAGAAAGCAGGAATGTAGTCACAGCTAGGCTTTGTCAAATGTGAATGCTTAAAGTTAGAATAACCTTTCAAAATGTTACCAAGTTGATAAAATCTTAGGACTTTTTGTCATTGTCCTAGATAGACAGCCTGGACTTGTAGAGCACATTCATCTCTTGAGCCAAGGACAATCTACAGCAAGAGCTAGGTGCAGAGCTCTGCCAATCAGCTGGTGGAATTTGTACTTTTCCTCTGAAAATGATATTTGGATGGCACAGAACAGTGACCATTGCAGTCTACCTCTTAAGCTGCTAAGATACACTTAACTTTTGCAGGGTATTTCTTGAAAGGTTATGATGACCTCTTTTCTGGGATCCTTTAATGGGAAAATTCATGAGATAAACACCAGGTCCTGTTTTGCTGTTTTTCTCAACACTACAAAATATACTAACTGCTACCCTCTTCATTCATTCTTGATTTCTCTTTTGCTGGCATTTGCATTCTTCTAAATTTCTTAACAGGTTATAAAACTCAGATACCCTTCCTTGAAGAGTTTGCGATCTAATTGTCATTGTATTGTCAAAATTAGCAAAGGAATATCAAACTATGCTCAGTGGATCAAAACATTGTGCCTACTTTGTAATAACAAATGACAAGATGGATTCAACAGACTATATTTGTGTGATTGGGCTACAATAAGAAAATATTATAGACCAGGTAATTTATACACAAGAAAAAACTTGTTTCTTAGAATTTATAGGGTGACAGGTCCAGGATCAATTTGCCTGCAGATTCCAGAGATGATAACCACTTGAATTCTCCTTCCTAGATGCTGCTAGTTGCTATACTTTCTAAGGCAGACAGGCAAAGATATTACTGTGATCCTCTTTCATAAGGGCAATAATCTCATTCGTGAGTATGGGGCTCTTATGACTTAATCACCTCTCAATGGCTTCACCTTCATATTATATGGATTTTGAGAAGATATCAACATTCAGACTATTTCACATTCCCCTCAGCTTAACTAAACTTCAGGCAGATTTCTTTCCAAATATATCTTAGAGTATTTACTTTAGAAAACCTGCAATTAGAAGTGTTCTTATTACTTCTTTGAAATATAGGTATATTTACCTATATTTCAAGATTTTGTTATTGGTTGATTTCTTGATAGCAGCCATTCTTTCTGGGGTGAGGTGGAATCTGCATCTCTCAAATGACCAGTGGTATTGAACACTTTTTCATATGTTTATTTGCTGCTTTTATTTCTTTGTCTGAGAAAAGTCTGTTCATTTCAGAGACGCCCATTTTTGAATTGGGTCTTTAAATTGAGGCGGTCTGATTTTTTTCAGTTCTTTATATATTCTAGATAGTAGTCCTTGTCTGAGGTACAGCTACTAAAAATTTTTTCCCACATGTAGGTTGTCTCTTAGCTCTGTTGGAGGTTTCTCCTGCAGTGCAAAAGCTTTTTAATAAGATGAGATCCCAGGTGTTGATTCTTCATTCTAGTTCCCGTGCTCCTGAGGTTTTGTTCATAATGTCTTTTCCTTTACCAATGTCTTCAAGAGTTCTAACTAACTTATCTTCCAGCAAGTTTAGTATTTCTGTTTTAATATTTAGATCTTTAATCCACTTCAATCTTAGTTTAGATATAACAAATCCTGGCAGGGGTGAGGGGAGAAAGGAACCCTTTTTCATTGTTGGTGGGAGTGCAGACTGGTGCAACCACTGTAGAAATCAGTATGGAGATACTTCAGAGAACTAGGACTAGAGGTCCCATTTGACCCAGCTATTCCTGTGCTGGGTATCTTCCCAAAAGAATTAAAATAATCATACCACAGAGATATATGTGTACCCATGTTTATAGCTGCACAATTTGTAATATCTAAAGCTTGGAAACAGGCCAAGTGTCCATCAACTGGAAACTGGATAAAGAAGATATGCTTTTTAAAAAAATAAATGGAGTACTACTCAGCCATAAAGAATGAGAACCTAGAGACATTTATAGCTAAATGGATGCACATTGAGGCCATACTCTCAAGTGAAGTAAATAGGATACACATGTGGGAAATACCAAATAGTTTCTCTGGTGGGAGAAACTGAAAAAGTAAATAAGGATTACAATGATTAAAATGAATAATTGATAATTTGAAATAGGAAGAAAGGGTCTAAAGGGGTAAAGGAAGTGGGAGGGGAAGGGGAAAGGAAAGAAAGGAAAGGAAAAATTGAGAAAAGGAAAAAATGGAAACAAAGTCATTGTAAATAAGGAAGGGTGGAGGGAGTGAAAGGAGGACATGGAATGGGGAAAAAATAAGAACCAAGATAGATCATGTACAGGTACAAGTACTCAATGATAAATGTAAACATATTGTATACCTAAAATGTACCAATACAAGAATTTAAGCAAAAAAAATTTTATCAGCTTTAGAACCCACGAATTGGCTTTGTTTTCACAAACCTAGGAATGATCTCTGAAATGTAGATGCCTAAGGAGAGTAGTATTGTATCTCCCAGTCTGTAAAGGAGAGTGGGAGCCCAATGTAAATAGGGTCTATTAGCAAACACATGTCTAATTATAATTAATGGCATTTACAAATTCAGGAATAACTCAGTGACACATTGCACTGGCTCCACCTTAGAACCATTTTAATTTAGTGTAATTCAATTGTTACTCTACCATAAAGAAGAATAATCTTGAATCAATTCTAGAAAAGTAGATGCACCATAAGGTTAAGTGAAACAAATGAAACACACAAGCTTAAATATCACATGGTTTCTCTTATACAAAAAACTCAAAGTATAAGTAAATAAAAAGCAAAGTAAAAGATAGTTAAAAGGAAATCAATCTTTTTCAAAAGATCATCACATCAAGTGATGTGAGAGGAGGAAAAAAGGATGAAAAAGAATTAAGATGTGTTATATATATATATATGTACCAACACCCCACAAGGAATATAAAGATGTATACTGCAAATGTACTAATAAAAAAAAGTTTTAAAAATTACTTTTAATAAATTTTTAAAAATATTTCTCAATCTTGGGATTTGAGGTGAATCTTTTGTATGTACTCTTCTGCTTTTAATTTTTCTTTTTTTAAACAAGTATTATATTTATAAGGTATATAGTTATTATATTTATATTAACTTTATGAAAAAAATTAGTAAAATTTTAAAAACTTATTGTACAAGTATTTAACTTGAAAATTAAACTTTTCTGTTGGCATTTGAACTATACAATCGAGAATTAGGAGCTTTTAAGTTATTAATACATCTTAAGGAAAATAATCTGTGCATGATAAATATTTTAATTCAAAATTATAATTAGCTTTATATGAATTGTAATAAAAGAACTCTCAACAGATTCACTTAAAGAAAAGTAATGTAATTGCAAATAAGTAAATTGGAATTTTTGTACAACCATCATTAATTTTGTTTCCAGAAATGACATCAGAGTATGTGTAAGAAAGAGGATCAGGTTGTGAAATTAAAAATTCAGTAACCTTGTGACACAATTAAAAATGTATTTTTGATTTGACCCCGCTATTCCATTGCTGGGGATCTTCCCCAAAGAATTAAAAGAATCATACCGCAGTGATATATGTGCTCCCATGTTCATAACAGTGCAGTTTGTAATAGCTAAAACTTGGAAACAGCCCAAATGCCCATCAACTGGAGACTGGATAAAGAAAATGTGGTTTTCTATAAATGGAGTACTACTCAGCCATAAAAATGAGAAATTAGAGACATTTATAGCTAAGTGGATGCACATTGAGGCAATACTCTTAAGTGAAATAAATAGGACACACGTGTAAATACCGAATAGTTTCTCTGGTGTGAGAAACCGAAAGTGTAAATAAGGACTAAATGTATAATAGGTCATGTGAAATAGGAAGAAAAGGGGCAAAGGGAAGGAAGTGGGAGGGCTGGGGAAAGGATAGAAGGGAATGATATTAATATGAGAAAATGGAAAAATAGGAACAAAATCTTTGTAAATAGGGAGGAATGGAGGGGTTGAAGGGAGGGCTGGGCAAGGGTGAAAAAGAAGAACCAAGAGAGACTATGTAAAGGTGCAAATTTCCAATGATAAATGTCAGTATATTGTATACCTAAAATGTACCAATGATTAGAATGAATAATTGATAATGTAAAATAGGAAGAAAAGGTCCAAAGGGGTAGGGATAGTGGGAGGGGCAGGGGAAAGGAAAGAAAGGAAAGGAAAAATGCTGAGAAATGGAAAAAATGGAAATAAAGTCTTTGTAAATAGGGAAGGGTGGAGGGCATGAAGGGAGGGCTAGGAATGGGAAAAAAGTAAGAACCAAGATGCATTATATAAAGGTACAATTCCCAATGAGAAATGTAACTGTGTTGTATACCTACAATGTACCAATAAAAGAATTTAATACAAAAAATGTATTTTTAAATATCACATATTCTTTCAAAAATATATAATATATTCATTAAAAATGAATACACGTATATGAATTGAGAAGGTGAATTTAAGAACTGGGAAATTTGTGCTCACTTTGGCAGCACATATACTAAAATTGGAATGATACAGAGAAGATTAGCATGTCCCCTGCACAAGGATGACACGCAAGTTCATGAAGCATCTTGTATTTTTACTTTTAAATAGTAAAAAAAAAGAACTAGGAAATTTGAAGCACTTCAGTGAATCAATTATTTTTCAAGCACTAAAATATACAATGGAGCATAATTCTATTTGCAGTTCTTTTTTCATTGGCATAATCAGCTTTCTTTTTTGACTACCATATCTACCCAATATTCAGTCTTGGTTGAGAAGAATTTCTGTAAGCAGTGAAGGCATTGAGAGTACACATTTACAAGGAATCATCTCTCTAGGGATATGCACACCATTATATCATCATCAGTTAGTGGATAATTTTACAAAAAGTCAGCATATACAAATAAGAATGAATACTCCAAGGAAGGCACACATTTTCTTATTATTTAACAAAAATAAGACTGCCTCAAAATATTTTTCTCCAAAACTTTTTCTGAAGAGTCTAGCATATTATTAACCAAAGATAATATTGCAAACTAAAGATTGTCTAGAGCTGTGTTACTTAGGAATCACATCATGAAAGAAATTTCAAAAACTAATAAATGTGTAGTAAGAAGAGGATAAATTTGCCTGATTTTCCACCCTATTAACTTCTCCTGTAATATAATTTAGTATAGCTCGAACTAAGCAAAAAGTGTAGGTTAGCCTTAGGGTGGGGAAAAAGCAATCACTTGCTGTTGCAATTATTCTGGTTTAAAATTCCCCAGCCATCTGTGCATCCTCATCCCTCAATCTATCCTTTCCTCTCTCAGCTCTCTTAGTGTCTGGGAAAGCAGGCCTCTGCAGAGTATATGACCTCACTTGCCTGCTTGATGATTTCTGGGTTTGGAAAGAACAAGATTTGCAGACTTAGTGGTAAAAATGTGTTTGTGACAATTAGAAAAATTTCTAGAAATAGACCCAGATAGTGAGAATATTTGGTCCAATATGAGGGCACATCTAATGCAAAGGGCACTGTCAGTGATCAGGCAGATGACTTATAGCTGTCTATCAGTTCTTTCCTTAATCAACATAGCGCTTCATTAAAACATTCATACAGAATGGGTGTGACTGCAGGGATATGTATGCACTCAAAGTCCTCCATGTCCTCTCATTAAAACTAAGCTGGCTATTTGAGCTGCTATCTTTAAAGCCCAGTGATCTGGCAGGATTCCTTGACAGGACCCACAAGCTACCCAATGTCAGAATAACTGCACTGGGCCTCCTTCATCCAGATTTGTCTTCATTATAATAAGTATCCATTTATGAAGCTTATTTATCTTTCTGTCTGCACTGACTTGGTAAGTGTTACTATGTATGAACTTAGAAAACCCTATTTAGTAAAGTTCTACTTCAAGGACCTGGAATATGATGGAGAAAGAGCTCATTTTTGTTAAACTGGCCTACAATAAAGTACAAAAGCCTTGATTGATACAATTATGTATATTTCTTATTAATCAATTATTTCTTTCTGCCATGATTTTCTTTGTCTAGTGTATATAACAGGAGTCATAGTTTATATTACATGTGAGGCTCCACGTGAGCGTGTGACTGAGTTGGCGTCGTTGTAATGACAGTATTCCGTCTTTTCATGTGTAGAAAAATAATTCATCCAGCTGAAAGGAAAGTAAAAGTGATCACAAGTGAAAACATATGTAAATAGGTCTGGATATTTTGTATTTGATATCATGATATAGTCTTCATCATTTTTTAGTCTATTCTGTGCCCAAGAATTTGAAATCTGTGGACTCTCACCCTGGTTTTGTTTTTGATGGTTACATCTTAAGAATTATTAATCTTGCAACTTCTCATGGCTCTTTCTACATTTGGAAATTAATTTTTCAACATAGTGTACAATAATTTTTTATTAAAGAATTGGAATTGGACAGATCTTTGGCAATGTGTTTGGACCCTGGGTGAAGATAGGAGACATTTTAATATGGTGACAGTGAGATCTGGATGGTCACCAGAAAAACTGAACACAGTAAGAAAATCTTGTACTTTGGTTACAAAATTGAACACAGCATTACAAATAATGAATAAGATGTTGAACAAAAACTGAACGGATTCTCAAGGAATATTCATCTGAAGAATTTTTTAGGTGGAAGGAGCTAGGTAGATAAGCTAGCAGGCTACTGAAATTGTCAAGGTATATTACAGTGTAATGGCAAGAATTCTGAACTAGAAAGTGGAATCTTATTTTCTCATTGATTCAGTGTAAGGGGAAAAATAAGAAAGGCAATTTGGGCAAGGAACTGTCTCAGGGCTAAGCAGTTTTCTCAGGGAGAGAAGGACAATGGGGAGACACAACATGGTTCACTAATCTAAACTTCATGCTTAACCATTCTCTCCTTACAGAGACTGTATGCTTTTGCTACACAGTTTATCCATTTACTCCTCTGCCAAGGCTCCCACAGTGACACCTCGGCTCATTAGCACTTCTGCTTATGAACAATTTGGATTGCAAATGGAAGTATTTGTCAAAAGTTTGCTTCCATTTGCAAATTCATCAGGTGATGAACATGACCATAGCCATATTCCTTGCATGAACATGAACAAAGCCATCTTCCACAGAATGGTGGAATGAATTAAGTTCATGAACTGAGGTACCAATCTATTAGACTTGGTAGATTAAGTAGTTGATATTTGAATTTGGATAAGAATTAAAAGAGATCTCTCAAATGTAAGGGCAAAGAATACCAGGAACAACTAACTCAAAGGCCATAATGTACAAAGATACAGGTGTAGAGAAACTGAAAGTGTAAATGAGGACCAAAATGTATAATAGATAATGTGAAATAGGAAGAAAAGGTCCAAAGGGAAAGGGGAAGGGAAGGGGAAGTGAGAGGGATAGGGGAAAGGAAAGAAGGCAAAGAAATAAATATGAGAAAAGGAAAAAATGGAAGCAAAGTCTTTGTAAATAGGGAGGGGTGGAGGGGTTGAAGGGGGGGCAGGGGAATGGGAAAAAAATAATAAAGATACATTACGTATAGGTACAAATTCCCAATGAAGAATGTCATCATATTGTATACTTAAAATATACCAATAAACTTAATGAATAAAAAAAGAAAAAGTTTAAAAAAGATACTGGTGTATTTGAAGTTTGTAAAGAAAATAGAATTGCTGGAACATAGGATCAAAATAGTAGGTGATAAGAGGAGATTATAGAGGCAAACTCTAAAGAGAATGCGAAAATCCTTGTAGATGATGATAAGGGTCTCAGATTTTGTTAAAGTATGAGATACCATGGAGAGTTTGAAGCAGAGGAGTAGCATCACATCATTGTGAATTGAAAGTATGATTCGTAATGTCATGTGCATAATGTGTGTAAAGTGAGTATAGATGATAAATTTTATTAATTTTAAACTTGTAATCCAGAGGCAGGTATAGAGATAGAAATAAATAAAGTAAAAGTCAAATTGAAATAAATGCTAAGCCATAAAAGAGCTAGGATGATGAGTGAAGCAGGAGGGAAGAATAATTCATTTTGTCAGAGGGATCTTGGAAGGGTTCATCGACACAATCACACACTAATTACTGAAGGATGAGCAGACATGCAATAGGATGAAAGGACATGACAGGGAGACAAGGCATACAGAAAAAAAAGAACTAAAGGACTAAAGTTAAAAATTAAATTTGAGTTCAGAATTAAGAATATTACATATGTATGTAAATACTGTTTTATTTGTAGCTGAATAGTGGATGTTCAAAGACTTTTTGTGACAAATTTTACAATTTATTTAATGAGTGCTATAATTTTTCCTTCCTGGGTATAATTTTGCAATTATTAATTCACCAAATTTTCAAGAAAATGTCTAGGTAGTTACAATCACCAAACTTCAAGTAGTTTTGACATATTTCAAGTCTTATGTGCTGAATCTGACAAAAAAATTCTATGCATCAGAATGATATAACAATAAAAATTGTATGTCAAATTTCTAAAACATGAAAAAGTCATCATTTAAATTATTGGTAGATAAGAAATAAGCAAAGGATCCCCAAAATATTTCAAAAGGAATTTAAAATTGATATTTTCAAATCAGAGAAACAAAAGTTTTAAAATCAAGATATCTTTATTTATTTTTATTTTTTTTAATTTTTTGGTGCCGGAGATCGAACTCGGGTCCTTGCGCTTGCACAGCAGGTGGCGAAACCATTGAGCTAAATCCCCGGCCCAAGATATCTTTAAATACATAGGCATTAAGTTTTCTTCTTCTCTCTCATTAACTTCTTTATTTATCATTTCTTCTCCCTTTCTTTCCTCATTTCTTACTCTCCATTTCCCTTCTTTTCCTTTCCTTCCTTCTCTTCTTCTTATCCCATCCTTTTCTTGCACCTTTCCTCCTCTTTGCTTTATCTCCTTTTTTCTCCTCTTTTCTTTGATACTCAGAAGTCATTTACTTATCAGTAAATTTACCTACAGGCCTAGGCACACTTATTCAACAACATTTTGTTTTCATTGCTATTAAAGATGTACAGAGATTAATTTCCTATGATTACGTTTTCTGCCTTCATAACTTCTTGCTCTAAAAATAATTCTTTTGTAAATTGTTTTCATAACTATGAGGGTTAACATTGATTTGGCAAATTTAATCTTAAATTTAAAACTCAAATATAAATTCTCATGAGAATGGAATTACAGCATGTACCTTTTTGCTTATCTGTGATAATTCTATATTGTTGCATGTAGCTGCAGTAAACCTGACCTCTTTGTAAGAATTTTAAAGACTTTTGTTGTATTTCAGTTTTAGGGATTTGGATTGTTACCAGTTTGGTAGTTTTAAAATTAAAGATGCTATGTACATTTATATAAGTATCTTTGCTGAATTTAGTATTGAATTATGTGAGGAACATACCTCACAGCCAAATTACTCTTAACGTTGTACTTTTCTTTTTGCTTCTTTCAACTTTTTCTACAAAATCTCTCTTTCTATTCAGACATATTTCCTAGGATCATTTTACCTAAATTCCCTGCACAATTGATGAGATTTTTGTCCACTTTATCACTATTAATTATATTTATTTCTTGACCCTTCACTTAAGTGAATCCTACTCATGACGGTTGTCATAATTCGTTTCTGTGTTATCCCCATAATACTCTGAAGGTAGTTGTTTATAAAGAAAAATCCTTTTATGAGATTTTAATGAATTAAAGGATAAAGAGAAAAATTACTTCTTAGAAATCAGTACATAGATTTATAGTAGGAAGGTATCTGGGGAATTAGTACATTTACATAATTCATCTTAATCACTTTATTTCCCTCTCCCCTCCTTGGCCGTCTTTGTCCCCTTCCCAGACCCTCTTCCAGTCTATCTCCCTGTTTTCTATCACCTCTCTTTTATTTTGATTTTGAGTTATTTATATTTTGTTTTTCATATAAGAGAAACCATGTGATATTTAATTTTCTGTGTGATTTATTTCACATAGACATATGGTTTCAAGATCTATCCATTTTCTAACAAATGAAAGATCTATCTCTCTTTATAGCTGAGTAGTTCACTTTTGTGTATATAAACATTTTCTTTATCCACTCATCTGTTGATTGACATATAGGATAGGGCACTTCCATAATTTAAGCTATGTGAATTTTGCTACTATATTTATGGGCATGCATTTATCAGTGTAATATGATGACCTTAACTCTTTCAAGCAGATACAAAGAGTAAATATAGCTAGGTCAAATGGAATTTCTAGTTTTTAGAGTTTTTAGGGATCTTTATACTGATTCCCATAGTGGTTGTAATAGTCTACATTCCCACCAACAATGTAGAAAGGTTTCTTTTTTAATAACTTTATGAACATTTGGTTTTTTGAACTAAATATTACTTCAACAAGCTTATCTTCACTCAAAACTGAGCCTTCAGAATCAAGGAATGAATAAACTAATCTCTACACTTTGATGGAAACACTGGAGGTGTTCTTCATAAAATTGAGAGAAAATTGATTTTTTTTTTTTTAATCTAGAGAAAGAAGAATAAGTAGGCTGAGACTTTATGAAGTGTGGGAAGAGAGAGCACTTGGAGAAACAGTAAAGTGGCATGGAATCTAAAAGGGAGTGGAGACATTTAGAAAGGATTTTCATTTGGCTACATTAGGAAGTCATGGTGAATGACCTACTTGCATATTCTGAAAATATAGACAGCTCCTTCTTGTTATTTTTGTCCACCAGTATAGGAAATATGCAAGGTTTCTGATAAGAGTCTCCTTGACCACTATGGTTCTTATTTTCTCAAGTGAAAGAAAAAGAACCTAATTTATGATAGAGAACACATATGTTCTTGTCTTTGTTCTGGCAAATATAAGATTATTCATATTTCTATTAGTAGCATATATGAAAATATTGGTTAGGTCTTTTAGTGATAATTCCAGGAAATGCTTTTATTTATGAGACATTTCATGCAAAATTTCTCCAGATAAGCTGTTGCTGAATGGAACTTCAAGCTGAAACAAGAAAGAGGGAGTTTGGAATTTGAATCACTGAGATTGAAGGAGATATCAGTTTTATTTTGGCTCATTCTTATTTTATTTTTCCATGTGGATTCTCAAATTTTATTGGAAACAAGCTTTGTCCTTTTTGACTTTAACTGGAACAACTTCTATTATTTTCAAAGTGTATTATGTATGCATGGGGAAAACAAAAACATAAATAAATGTGTGTATGCATACACTCACTCTTATACATACATATTCAGGAAAATTAAGTTGTTTTCAACTCCTCAAAATCAAACATGATGGTAGGAATCTCCTAGAGCAAAGATACAATATCAACGATCACATTGCAGTAATAGATCTATTATCAGATAAGATCCACTGTAAATAAGTTGTAGAGTCTTAGTTTTTGAATCTTTGGTTTCAGTTTAGAAATAAAATATCACCTATTTTATTTCTTTTATCTTTACTAAAATTATGCATTTGCAGATTGTGCCTTAGATCTGAGCATTTTATATACAGTTATCTTTGTTACATTTGAAAATTTTATTCTTTAATTATTACTTTTTTGAAAACTGAATGTACTTGCCTTTGGGCTGTGATTTTTTTTTCTTCTTTCTAAATTGGTATGTTCTTCTGTGATGCATTCAAGGTCACAGTCTCTCTACCCTTGCCTGCTGTACATAGGCAGAGCAATAAAACAGGTAATACTCTTACTCGATTGAGGTGCAGATCTCATTTCTACTGAACATCTGTGCAGTATGAATCTCCATATTACACCCTAAGCACCAATTTTTTGGTAATATCATCGACTTTGCCTCTTTGCATTTTTATTTACATTGATATGACTCAATTGGGATATGATGCTGTTTAGGTTCAGGCATGCATAATTTTAATGACAAGAAATGTGAAAAGCCATACTACTATTAGAAAAAATGTAGCTTTCAAGCAATAGAATTTCTTAGACAAAACAACTTAGAGAGGCATTAAATATTTGAGAATAAACTACTTCTGTGTTTTGAGAATCATGATTGGGAAAAAAGTTGGACCATTACATCATAATGAAAACAAACCATTTGTTTGATAATATTAAAATTATTCCTCCTTTTTAGCCTTCATTCTTTCACACCTAAAGATGACATTTTACTCCATTATTGATTTTTAAAGTAGACAAATTAGAATGATACAAACTAAAAGCAATGAAGATCAGCAGGTACAAAAGATAGCAATTTAAGCAGTATACACATTATTTTCACAATGCATTTTTAAATTTTAAATAAGAACTTGTCTATCTTCAGGAACAGAAAATTTAGGTAAACAAAATATAATAACAGAACTGACCATAATTTATTTGTGGTGTATTTCCTGATGTGTATGAGCAAAAACAGAAATATATTTCCAGGATGTTTATGGCACAAATGGAATAGTTAACTGTGTGAAATTTTCAGAACATTTGGTGAATCATTAAGCCCACTGCCCCATTTCCTCTTTATGCAACTGATTTCTTGATTATTTATCCAATGATACAAAGGTCATACTAAACCCTCAGTTTAAAATTATTCATTTTATAATATTAAATATATAAATTGGGCCAATTTTGGACAGTAAAGAAAAACATAATTTACCTTGAATATATGTTCAATATTATCATTTTCTCCTTATATACATACATAAACATGTACATATATTTAGTAGTAGGGAAATTTGGGGGGCAATATATTCAAAGATGAAATATCTTTTTTTTAAGTTTATAAATATTTTTCCTTTAAGAAAAAATATAAGGGTGCTTTCTGTTTAGTCAGTACTTCTCATATTGTAAATAATAAATTGACATTTGTGGTGGGAGGAAATGAATGAACGTTTTCTCTTAAATCTTTGCAAAGAGTTTTAAGGGAAAATGAGTTAGTCTTCCCATGATGCTTCATTCATAATGGTCGTTTCATATAAGCGTTATTAGAAATAAACATTTTATGTTATCCTGCATTCACATGTTATGAGTACCTTACAGAATTGGACCAATTTCTCAGTACCTAGTACAACTAAACACTCAGTAAGCATTTTATAATAAATGACTGTATCTGTGTTAGGTAATGCAGAGATATGAGAACATAATGGACCATAAGCAAAGTGCATGATTGTATTGTTTTTAATTTAGACTCTGCAGCTTGACTTAGTTGTAAGAGATTTTGCCAGAGGAAAGCAATAAAGATAATTATACAATTGGAAACAAAATTCCTATGAGAAAAGCCTGATGTAATTAGTCAACTGTGTTTTAGTGAGGATAACTGCAAATATGTATGAGGGCGAAGTATTTAATAATCATCAAGTCTGTGAATGTGAAATAAACACCTAAGAAACTGTGCCACATGTTTACATTGTACATTTTCTTGGGCTCTTGTGAGAAATAAATTAGTATTAAACACCAATTATGCAGTATAGTTATTTTTATTGATTGAATTAAGCAGTTGTTGGTTTTCCATTTATTTTGAGCTGTAAAGCCATACATTGTGATATATTTCATGCCATTAAAATTGTGGGTTCATTTAAAAATATCATCATTTACTTCTTTTTGCAGGATTTTTCTAGGATTTTTCATCATAGAAGTTTCTGATGATCATCATTCCTTGAACTGCATTTTATGGTTATGGCTTTAAAAGGTGCTTAAAATTTATCTACATAAAGGACAAGCCCAGTAATATTGTTTCTGCAAAGATACACAGTAAAGCAAGCTACTTGTCCCTCACTTGGCATCCTTCTGAAAGTGTAGCAGCAAAGAATAACACATAAACAATAAATAAAACTTTGCAGTAATAGCAAACTCAATAAAATAAACCAAACAAATGCTATAATTTACCAACATGGCATATTAAAAATGAGAATTAAAGGAATATTCTCTATAGATTTTTTAATTTCCACAAAAATACAAAGAAAATCATACTCAGCTGTGGTCACTGACATTTTTCAATATTACAGGCCATTTTCCCATGCTAGGAAGAGGGTAAGGATTTCTGAGCAGAGATATTTGCAGATTTTATGGAGTAATAAAATATTCAATGAATAGATTATAAAGCACTTGATAAAATTTTAGAGGCATGTAAATACTAAGAGATGCAGTCTGTTGGGAAAAGGAAAATCATACATGCACACAAGCACACTTTAGACTTCCATGAGGCTCGTTGAGGCTGGTTGATCTTTTTGGGGAGATGGGAAGAAGAAAAACGGTTCTGAGAACAGAGAAAGGACAGAATAGGAAGGGAAAATGTGTCCTTGGAAGTAGTTTGGGTCCTTGGAAGTAGTTTGCACCCTTTCTGAAGTTATAAAAGGTATACATTAAAAAATAATTATAATTTCAGCAAGTAACTAAAGGACTATCATTTATTCTGATCACTCTTCTGTACTGCAAATAATAAATACTAACTGGAACTATTATTGAACACTTTTTAAAAGGACAGCATTATTTTAAAGTTTCAAGTCATTGGTAAACAAATTCTCATCCATGCCATTTTTTTGTGTTACTGATATTAATTGTATCTTAGACTAATTGTCTTTCATCTTTTCCTTTGGCCATTATGTCACTTACTAGAAAAGACTAGAGTCAAAAGAATGAGTCTATGGTTTTTACATGTATGTATGTCAATTTATGTTAAAACATAGAAATAGATAAGGTTTGTAAGCAATGCTAAGAATACACATTTAAAATGCAGAGAAAACCACCCAGGAAGCAGGAGATTGGAAGGTACTTTGCAGAGTACACTGTCAGAAGGGTGGCAGACAGGTCCTTTGAAGCTAATGTACTCAAATTTCCTGGGGCTGTTGCTGTCTTCCACAGGAGCAGCTTCTGAATGAGAAAAATTTCTGACTAATCCTGTTGAAGACAGATAAGTCTGCCAATTGAAACTGTAAAGTCTTGACAGCCAAAGGCATTGGTTTTGTAATAGCAAAAGACTGATGCTGAAATATCAGAAATGGAGCGGCATTCTCTGACAGCAAGAAACTAACATGCTTGACAAGAAATTGGGACTGTGATCATTGCTAGTCAAACAAGAAGTCTGTTCATTCAAACCATCAAATTTACCTTCGTTTCCAAAGTTCAAGATTTATTTCATTACTGACATATTCTTTTCTCCCACTTATCAAGTTTACAAGCTTACAAAGATATATGAGTTTGATACATTTTACCAGTTAGCAACCTTTTCATTTTTATTAAGGACTAAAATACAAGGAATACAAAGTTTCTCACATTGTGTTCACATTGTCACAGTCATTTATAAAACCTACTTTGTTTAACCATCAAGTCTCCACACATTTCAGACTTTAAAGAAGTTTTTATTCTAACATCTATCAAATTTGAGCTCCCTTCAGTTTCCCCCACTATTCAATTTTATATCCTATCCAGTTTTCTCCTTAGGAAAAAAATAACACCACTTGAAAACACCGCTTGAAAATAAGATCAAACTCTTGTGAACGAAGAACTGGAATTTATCTAGTTTTCCTAACATTAAATACAGTTGATACTTGATGTACTAATGTTGGTCACTCTCCTTGAATACTACGTTTTTTCAAATTTAGGAGATCAAATAATAATTTATCACATAAAAAATAACACTCTTTGAAACAGAACTACATATAATGGCAAAACACTTAGGCTTCACATGTATTTTGAAAATATTTATGAAATAAATGCTAAATGAATACAAACTTCATTTTGTATACTGAGTTCTTAAAATACAGTAGAGATTTATTTTAATGTCACTATAATGAATGATGTTTATCTGTTCTTAAGTAAAGCTAAAAGTCATTAATTAAAAATAATTTAAAGTACTCTTCATTTTAAGTATCGTGTCATCATTAAAAAATCAATTAAAATCTGATGCTGTATTTTTCTGGAGAATTAAGTTACTATACATATATATGCTTATATATTTGCTGAGTATAATATCAAAGTTTAATTCATATTTTTCATAGGATAGCTTAAAAAGAACTCTAACATAGTTAACATCTAGTTTAGCATTTTGGCAGTCATATAATACAGAAGCAATGGGGAAATGAATCATTAATAGAAAATTGTGCTTTTTAAAATCATGGATGTCAGCTCAGTTACACTGCACTGTGACTGTAACTTTTACAGAAATCCTGTTCCTTAAATACAAAATTATAAAATAGTTATCTGCTCTGGAACCTTGGAAAATTGTTTTTCATTCAGATTAGTTGATGTTTAATTCTATTTTTTTTCAAAATGATCACTAAACATATGGTTGAGAAAAACCAGTAGAATATTAAATTAATATAAATTAGATATATTTCATTCCGAATGACATGTATTCTATGAGCATCTCCTGGACTTTGGAATTGTTGAGTATAACTGAAAATTAAGCATTTGTAGTGCATTAGTGCCCTGCCCTGGCTCCTGTCAAGTAACATCTCTTCTTAATCAATCTTTTTTTTTTTCCTATTGGTAAAATCAGTGTGCTGGGAGTTTCAGATCAATCTATAAATATATTTTCCACTGGGATCTGCATAGGAATAGAGATGTGGCATGGAGAAAAACAGTAAGGCAACCTTTCAATAAATAAACAACTTCAGGTGTAAGCTTGTTAGGTCACAATGGTTACAATAAACAATGATGAGTTTGATGCCTTTATTGTTTTCCTACTGATTTTGTCCAGTTTTTCAGATGTGGTTCTGAACCTGACAATGATTTGCTGAAACAAAATAGGAAAGGACTGTTTCACAGAGTATTAGAATTCTTAGAATACCATTAGCACAAAATGGCAACACTTGATACTATGGCTGGAGTAAAAGATTACTGGTGTTTATTAAAGGTGATCAGTCATTTTACAAAAACTGGTCAGACATTTTAATTCAAAACTTTTATTGTTTATCTATTATGGATCAAGCAGTGTGCTAGATATTAAGAATAACACCATCTAATAAAATAAGCTTTGCCTTTAATAACTTCACATTGTGTTAAAAATAGAATACATACATACAAAAGTAGATATATGTTCTTTGATTTACAATGGTTTTGTGTCCCAGTAAACCCATCATAATTTGAAAATATATGAAGTCAACAGACACTGAATACACACTACCTATTGAACACCATAGCCTAGCAATGCCTTATCCTGTACAACATCAGTTGCTTACCCTTGAGATTGTGTGGCTGCCTAGAAGCTTTGGCTAACTGCTGCTGTCCAGTATTTTGACAGAACTGGGGGGAAAGATCAAAATTCCAATCTCTAAGTAAGCTCCTATTAAATACTTACCACTTTTGCTCCATCATAAAAAAAATGGAAATCATTCAGTCAAACCATTGTAAGTCAAAGGCCATCTGTGCATGGATATGTGTGTTATGTAGTAAAATAACAAGTGAAATAAGGAAAGATCATTGGTCAATTATTTGATTTCTCATAGTGCTCATTTGACATTTCTGAGGTAGTTTGAAAATCCTGAAGAAGCTAAGGGAATGATGACAAGGAGAGGCATATCACCTCTATGGTGGAGTATTGTACAACAGGTTGTCTCTACTTCTTTGAATTATAGGGAGTTTTGAAGAGAAAGATGTGAAGGAGTGGCATGGCAACAGCCTCTTCCATCTTTTAACATATTAAAGATATTATTGCTTTCATTGCCTGTACATTTTGAGCTTCTTTTTAACTCTAACTTTGAATGACCTTTTCTAAAACTTAAACCTTTTCTTCATTTTCTGAAAGGACACTATTTTTAATAAGTCTGTGCAATAACCCACCTTGATTTCATTCTTTTTGATAAGTGCTATTTTATTATTACTATTACGACTACCACTAGCTACCTTTACATATTAGCACCACTGTGCCTCTCATACTATTTTAATATAAAGAAATACTTGGACAAACCTTATTGGCACATTTTGCTATGATATGGTCTCAAATCCCATGTCTCATTAAAATTATTTTCTATAAGATTATATAGTTTTAGTTACCACCAGAGACTCCTAATATCATATCACTTGTTTGAGCTTCAGACATAAGTTTAGGCTGTGCACTGGATATCTCTACGTAGAAGAAAAACTTCAGACTCAACATATCCCAAACTGAAGACACACACATCAACCTCTATTAAACTCTATCCATTTTTTGTCAGTTATGTCAAATATTTTGTTGAATATTCATTTTTATTATCTTCACTTTATTCTTGCTTTTATTCACAGAACTGAAGACCTTATCACCTTCAGTGATTCAGTAGCTTCAGTTACTACAAAATACTCAAGTTTCTAATACCATAGAATTCTCATTCCTTTCTGAGGAACTCCCTTTTAGAATGGAATATGATATCACTTCAACTTAAATCTCATTGCCAGTCTATATCTTCTAATATCCATCCCTTTAGCATCTAACTACTGATCCCTGGGTGAGTTCTACTTTTTATTCCTTAAAAATTTTAGCATTGGGATTCATGTTGATTCATAAAACCTCTCCTCCCCTAGTTCATGATTTCAATATCCTGCTACATGATTTTCTTTAGGTCTTGTCCTAGCAGTTCTTTGACCTTGTTTCTCAGTACTTAGTCATCTACTAACATTGAGTCACTTACTCCTATCTGCAGCAATTCCTAGATTTGGCATAGGAATGACTTTGACTCCCATAATCTCTATTTCTAGCACACAGATTTCCATCTTCTGTCTTACCAAGTGACTTCTTATTCTCTGACTACAGCCAGAGTATGACCCCACCACAGCATCATATTTATTCTTTCATTATCCCTGACTCCTCACATCTTTTCTTTCCCTCTTTTGCCAGTTGGAGTTGCTAGACTCTCAAGTCCTTTCTCATTCTCTCCACTACTATAACTTTACTAGTATAAACCTATTCATGCTCCTATTTTCCTAAATGACTCTTTTGTAGTTTCATATCCCTGCTCAATCCTCCACTACTTCCTCTTCCACTACTGAGGGCTAATTTCTAAACTCTCAGACTTACTGAAGAAGCAAATTTAATAAAGTTTTCATAAGCACACATCATCATATCTACTTATCTGAATAAACGCTGATACAGTCTTTGCTTACTTGTGACTGAATTTCAATGGCCTGTGTGGTTGTATAAGACTAACAGTTCCATTTGTGTACAACTTTTGTCTATTCAAGGCCATTTCATCCTCTACTGTAACATTTTAAATATACACCAGCATTCATGCATAACAATTATTATTAAGCCAAACACCTCTATTTGGTTTTCTTCGTACTGACAACCCTGAAATTAGTAAAATTGTCTCCTTTCTCCCATGTTGTTATTTCTTAAAACCATTCCAATGAGAATTTTGCTCTCATTAAGTTACTCTTCCCATGAAACTACCACTGTGGAGCTCAAGCTAACTAATAATCAAACTCTTATGTTTTATTTTGCACCATCTCTGGGTGAGCTCGCCTATTGTCATAGCTACACATAACATCAGTGTACTCTGAAATTTCAAATTATAGCCTAGGTTTCTCCCCATGAAGTATTTGCTTATGTTACTGTTCTCACATAGCTTGCCTTAATCACAATATGACTCCAGCTTTTCCCACCATGATACTTCACATTTCTCTTTCTAACTTTATCTTTTACCAATACTATATGTTACTAACCAACCATCTGTTTAGTTCATTTATAAATCTCTTATGTATTTCCCCCCCCCACCTCTGCTGTCCACCACCTTTTTAGAATGGTTTTAGAAACCACAAAAGTTTTTTAGGTTTCGTGGTTTTAGAAACCACAAAAGTAGGTTTTTATTTAATTTTGTTTACATGTATCTATATAGTTCATCTAGATACTGTTTAATAAAAAAGAAGCAGTAATAAAGAATGAAGAAAAAATGAAATACTGTCTTAATTTTGAAAAGGCCACCTATTTTTCAATGTGGCAGTGTGGAAGTAACATCACAGAAGATGCAGGAGACAGATGATGTCAACAACTCTAGGAAATTTACTACTATCCTGGGAGAAATAAACCAGATGATTTTATGTGAAAGAGTGGTTTCATTGCATGTGTATTTCAAGCATTTAATCAAGGTTATCTTTTTCTCTGTGGAGAATAAAATAGAACACCATTACTGTCCCTAGATTTGGGAGTGGGGAAGAAACATGCATGTAGGAGCATTGCTTAATTGGGTTGAAGCAACTTTGAGTTGCACCTTAAGGAACCATCAGTAAGATAATTTTGTTATTACCACATTTTTTCTTGGAAACCATCTTAAATATTGAAGAGAGACTGTATGTTGAATATGGACTTAATTATTTTGTTTTGGAATTTTAAAGAAATTGTGATACTAAAACTGCAGTATGGATGTTGGGTACATTTTAAGGTACACTTTTGTGTATGGTTGAAAGTCATCTTTTTCACCTTCTGTTTATTAATAGAGAATTTAGAGCCAAATTAACATCTCATAATTTGCAAATTTCCAATTTAAAAATTTATTTGTGTATGTATAATTTACATGAAATTAGTTTGAAAATTAAAGCTAGCAACACATTTTAAATACTTATAAAATATTCTCAGAACAACACATTTTAATCATTTAGCAAAATTTTTGAAATTTCATGATGGCCTCTATCCTTCCTGGTCAGTAAGCAAATATAATACTACAGGATATAAACAGACGACAGGACAGTGCATGTGTTAGAGTTACTTACAGGAAGAGAGCTGATAAAATTAGCCAAGAGGATTTATTAGGTGGACTTCCAGGGTCATAAATGGAAGAGTCTACAATGGACATTTATGTACTAAGACCCTGAGGATCCAGTAGCTGTTTAAGAAGTTGAGCACCTCAGTAAAAGAGGGATAAAATATAGCAGTAGTACAAGACCAGAGCCCTGCATCCATGAGAGTCACTGGTATGAATCTGTTTTGGATGACTGAAGAAATTGGAGACTGATGTCCATAGGCAATGGTAGAAAAAGATTAGAAAAAGATGTACCGACTCAAGCCAAATGGAGTTCTTCAGACATATGCCAACTGTCTCCTTTGTCTTTTATTCTATCTAGGCTGTAAGCTTATTGAGTGGTGCCACCCTCAATCGGAGTGGGTCTTCCCCCCTCAGTTTTCTGGCTTATAGCCAATCATCTTTGAAAACACCTCACAGACACACCTAAAACTGTGGTTTATTAATCTTTTAGACCTCTTTTTTTTAACTCAAGGTGACACACCACAATTAATGGTCACAGAGAACATCATATTTTATTCATAATATATTGCTTCTAGTGTTCAACATAAAGAAGGAGATCAGCAGTACACTGGCAGGCTGCAAGAGCAATTGGAGGGCCACATTAAACCACTGAAAGTTCTGGGGAAATATGGTGGAGATATATTTTATTGGACATAAAATTGAATTTATATGGGCTTCTGACTCTGTCTCAGAATCTCAAAACTCAAGGTGCTCAGGAAAGCATCAGGATGCTGGGGATTTAGTTCAGTGGTGCCGCATCTGCCTCACAAGCATCAAGGTCCTGAGTTTGATCTCTGGTAACAAAAAAAAAAAAAAAAAAAGGGAGCATCAGAGTTTGATGAAGGCAGATCTATGTTTTGAACTTAACACAAAGAGTCTGAGAAGTATTTGGAGAATGGATTATGGTTCAACAAATATGAGATGTGGTTGAGGCATAATGAATAGGGCACCTGGTACAGGAGAGCTCTGAGGTCACAAATGGAGAAGGGTTAAGGGTATGAAATAAATAGGCAGTCACTCAAACTATATTATGTACAGAAAACATGCATTACTCATGATTCTCTAGGTCTATGTGTAGTAAATTATTTTCTTTCACAAGTCAGTTTATGAATGTATGAATTTTGGGAATGTTGACTGAATTCCAACTCTTTTCCAGCTTTCCAGCTGTATCTAGCTTGTGTTTACAGGTATAACTTGTACATTTTTACAAGGATGAACACCTTTTAAATAAATATTTTAAGCATTAGAAAAACATTTCAAAACCAAATGTTCATAACAAAATTGTATCTCCACACACAGTGATTACAGAGAAGAATCTCAATCATGGATAGAAAGAGTTTCAATTTACTACATTACTCCATCTATCTTTCTCTCTGCCATAAACTCTTCCCCGTATTAAAGCTATTAAATGTAATTTAACTTAGTCAGAGACTTTGCATCTTAACTTAAAAAGACCATATTAACATCATTGAATTCATTAGGAATACAAAATATAGTGTTTTTAAGTTAAAAATCAGTTTTTCTACAGAAGTGGAGGCCAAATTGGAGGCCATTTGTAATGCTCAGTGTACCACTACACACATATGGGAGTGCCTGAGCTTCTGCAACTGGCTGAACAACGCACCAATCAATGCAGGTAACCACCTCACTGATTCTCACCTTCTGACTCCCTTGCTTTCTCCACAAGTGACCACTGCCATCATTTCAGTATTTCCAACTTGTGATGCTCTAATTACCAGAAGTCAGAATCCAGATTTATGTTTGTAGGGCCCAGATTAGAGTGACAATAAAGGTCTACATCTTATATTCCAAACATTGAAAAGGTCTAACACTCTCTAAAATTGACAAATAAATCCTTACCATACCTAGAATTATTTCAGGTTAAAAATGCAGAATTTTGGAATTCTAAGTTTCTCCCACCAGAATATGAAAAGACAATAGAAGCCAGTGCCACAATCATCGCCCCTCTCCTTTTCATTCATTCATATATATTCATTCATATATATACTGGATATTGAAACCAGAAAGCATTGAGGTGCATCCTCAGCTATTCCTATTATTTTTTTAAAATTTGAGACAGGATCTCCCTATTTCCCAGGCTGTCCTCTAATTTTTGGTCTTTCCCCTTTAGCCTCCTTTGTAGTTGTGAGACATGGAGATCATCATATTCAGTTCTTCTCATTCCATTTTGATCACAGTGTGCAAATCATATTTATGTGGCCACCTTGTTTCTGCATGCCAAACTCTTATTAAACTCATGAAAGAAGTCAGAAGCTGCTCCTTGTCTAACCTCGTGTTTAGTGATTGAACTTTAGTTGGGAAAGCTCTGGAAGTGACCTTGGTCATCTGGACAAAGGATTTGGGGGGCAGTTAATTCCCTTTTACAGCATAGAATGGTTCTCTGGAAGATAAATTATCTAGGGCATGGTCTAGAAGGGGAAGGTATTGGATCTAGGTGGACATGTCCCTTAACTATTGGGGTGCTTGGATTCAGGAGAAATAAACCTTGGCACAGGCAGTTGGGGACCTTAGAATTCTACCAAGGCTTAAAGATGATATTTTTTACATCTTTGGTTTGAAAGTCTTTTTTAAAATTAACTTTATTGGTACATTTTGGGTATACATTCTGATGACATTCATCATTGGGAATTTGTACCTGTACATGATAAATCTTAGTTCTTATTTTTTCCCGTTCACTTTCCCTCCCTCCCTTCCACCTTCCACCCCGCCCTATTTACAAAAACTTTATTTCAGTTTTTTTCCTTCTTTTCTCACATTTTTTTCTTTCACTTCTTTCCTTTTCTCCACATTCTCTACTTCCCGTACCCCTTAGTGGAAGTATATTTATTTATCTCATTAGGGGGGATAACAGAGTTGGAATTATATTAAATTTTAATTCTGAATTTTAAATATTTATAAATGAGTAGCACTATATTGCTTGTTACTATACTGCTTTATTGTTCTCAGTAATGTCATATTAATGAATACAATACTAATATTTATATAGTGGTTTTAAATCTATATTAATATGTCCAACAAAACCTTTATGAAAATATACATATTATCTATCACATACAGAATAAATACCTATGACAACCATCAATATTGTAGCTCTTGCTTTTCACCCTCTTTTATCTATCCCTTTACATAAATTTCTAACATTTTCCTTCTAGTGCAAAGATGCCTCTGAGTGAGGAGTAGTAATGGAATATTTATGAAAGGAAACATTTACCAGTGTAAAATTTCTGAAGAGTTGAATTCACATAATTTGTTTAGCTAGCAATAAAATATAATCGTTTCTAGAAGTGCTTGTATAGATACTTTGCTTATAGTAAGGGTGTAGTTAGTTACTTCACACAGAAGAATGGGAAAGTACATTAAAGAAGGTAGCTTTGAGGAAAAAAGAAATTTATTTTAATCTCCTTGGTTGAGTTACATCTCCAAAGTAACAACTATAAGAATGAAAAATTTAATGCAATCAAAATAGTTTAAAATCTCATTTAAATTATAGAATCCAAAAGTTGAATCAATACAATTTAAATGAAACCATATTGTCTTTAAAAATTACTTGTTAAATTTTTCTTCACAGTAGAATGCTTATTTTGACTTATCAAGATTACCTTATATTATCAAAAATATTCTAATCAAGTGATTCTTTTTTCCTCAGATGTGATTTATATCTTCTTTGTCCAAAGTTGGATTGATGTGATTTTACTCACCATATTCACATTATTGTTGTTAAGCTTTAATCAGCCTTAGTAAATTTCATAAGTATATAGACAAAAATGTAATAAAAAGGTATGACTTACTATTATCAGTACTATAAAGAGAAAATTGGGGAGAATTGAATTTGTATATATATATCATACAATCTAGGGGAATTCAAATAAGAAAAGCAAAATGGTTACATGAATTAGTTTGTCTTAAATAACTTAGTTAATTTATACTTCTATAACTAGGAAGAGATACTTTTGTCTACTTTCATGATTGGAAATGCAAGTTTACAGAACCCTTTCTGTGTACCAGGCACATATTGGATATTGTTCAAAGAAATGTTGTATATTAACTGTTCTGTTGAAGTTATTTAACAACATAAATCGATTATGTAGAAATCTCGGGTATTCAATATAAGTTAGATGACAGCAAAGTATTCCAAGACAAAAGAAAATGCATGTTATATTTGATGGCCTTGATAACTAAAAACAGTAAATCAGAGGGTCAGAATCTGTAACTAACCTTAATACAGTGGACCCTTGAGTTACAACCAGCTTAACATAAGATTGGATTATGACTTGAATTTTAGTTTTAACTGACGAACAAAGTCTTGAGTTACGACCCAAATGCAGGCCATTTGTGCTTCCAGATGGTCTCAGATACAGATTTAACCCTTAAAGAGTTCTGGAAGGAACATTACAACATCTTTACCATTGTGGGGTTAACTGAGAAATCCTGGGCCAATTTCTCTCTAAGTACACTGAGATATTCCTGTATATAGGAGAGAGACTTTGAAGGATGTGTAGAGGATCCTGAGCCTTCAATTGACCAACTTGAGTTACAACCAGCCCTTGCCAATGAATTTAGTTCATAAGTCAAGGGTACAGTATACCTTGGTAAATAAGAGTACATTCTGAGAGAGACAGGTTGGCTTCCAGATTCCTCCCCTAATTCAGAATCTACCATTGAGATTCTATGAAAAAAAGTGTAATAGCAATATGGAAGATAAGTGGAATAAATAAGTGCAGTATAGTTATGGTTAATGAGCAGGTTGGGTATGAGATAGGTAAGGAGATTCAGAAAGAGTAAGGCTAGTATATCGCTCTCTCATTATAGTCTCTGTTCCACTGATATGTTAGGAACACCTGGAGAACTCTTAAAAGCATGAGCTAAGATCAATTATATCAATAAGAATGAAAATTGAGAAAGAGGAATTAGAGGAGGAGGGAGGGCAGTGGGAAGGAAAGGTAAGCAGATTAGAAAGAGAAACAATCCATGTCATGTACATGTACCCACACCTCAAGATAACAGTAACTTTCATATATTGGAAACATGTATTTTTAAAAAGCCAATAATTGAATCCTATAATGTTTTCAGACTCATTGATAGTGGGTTCCATGCAATTTTGTTTATATTTAAAAATGCTCTGGAGTCAGCATTTAGCAAAGCTGATTAAGAATTGAGATAGAAATTGGTAGGAGAGTCCTGCCCACGGCACGGTGAGGTCCTGGGAGTGGCTTGGAGCCCTGCCTTCATCTGGTGCTCCATTTAGCCGCTCAGGTGCCTGCAAGGCCCAATTCCATTCCCCGCCCTTCCGGCTCTTCTGCTATCTGGTCCCACACTACAGAGGCACAGGGATTATACTTCACATAGTTAAATGTGATAGATGAATAACTACCACAAATTGTCATTTTCTAAGAGGTACTTTATGAATACTGTGTTGCTGATTGTATCATTTAGGCAAAGGTGTTGTGATTGTTCTAATCACTTGTCCTTCCTGGTATAATGAAAATGAGACAGCCTCAGAGCCATTAGAGACTCAAAACCTAAAGACCAGCTATATCTGGAAGACACCTCTGAGAACCAACCATTCCATAAGTGTTCTAAAAACATCAACAAAGATACTTACAATAAACAACTTCAAAGTACCAACCCAGGAACTAAACCAAGGACAGTACCAAAAATAAAAAAGAGAAGGCATTTAAGTAAGGAACAAACTCAGACTTTCACCCCACAGAAAGCAAATTCTGGGGGAAATGAGGTGGAAAAATCAGATAATCAACCACCTGGACACCCTGAACTGATAGCACAGGAAGTAACAAAGCAGATACATGAGGCTCTAGAAAAATTCAAAGCAGAAACAATCTCCCAGATAAATACAGAGATGGTGAGTAGAGTGAAAGACATGATTAGAGGCTCTAGAACAGAAACAGATAAGAAAATAGACAAGATCAGAAACATGCTGGAAGCCATGAATGCCCAGCATATGAAAGAAATGGAAATCATGATTGCCCAACATAAGAAAGAAATGGAATCCATGAAACAGATTCAAACAGATATTCAGGAGATTGAAAATTCCATTGAAAGCATGCAGAACAGACTAAGAGAATCTGAAGACAGAATATCAGATATAGAAGACAGAATCGTAGTTAAGGACCATGAAAACAGGGGTTTCTTAAAGATAGTAAGGGACCATGAGAAATCAATCCAACAGTTGCTAGATGATGCAAAGAAGAATAACATAAGACTGATAGGAGTCCATGAAAAAATGGGAGAAAGTACAATTGACATAAAAAACTGTTCACAGAAGTAATAGTAGAAAACTTCCCTGACAGAGGTGGAGAATTGGACACACAGATAAGTGAGGCATATAGAACTCCACCCAGCCACTATAAAAAAAAAATCTACAAACAGACATATAATAGTCAAGATCCCAGAAACCCAACAGAAGAACAAAATTCTACAAGCAGTTAGAGAAAAGAAACAAATCACCTATAAAGGGAAGCCCATCAGAATCATGGTAGATTTCTCAACACAAAACCTCAAATCAAGGAGAGCCTGGAGTGAAGTATTTCAAGCACTAAGAGAAAATAACTTCCAACCTAGACTGTTGTATCTGGCAAAAATATCTTTCAAAATTGATGGGGAAATTAGATATTTCCATGACAAAGAATACCTGAGAAATTTCATGAACACCAAACCAGCACTCCAAACAATTTTATGCAATACCCTAGAAAAAGACAATGAAGGTCACAACTTCATGAGGGCCAACAGAGAGAAGCCACCACACAAGGTAAGGCACTAAAGGGAAAGGGGGAAAAATAAGAAAAGAGCCAATAACAATAAAACATCATGGCAAGAATGAGTCAATATCTATCAATTATAACTATCAATGTTAATGGCCTCATTCACCAATCAAAAGAAACAAACTGACAGAATGGATTAAGAAGCAAAACCCAGAAATATGCTGCATACAAGAAACACACCTAACTCAAAAGGAAATTCATAAACTGAAAGTAAAAGGATAGAAAACAGTTCTCCACACGACAGGATCCCAGAAAAATGCAGGGGTAGCAATCTTATTTTCAGACAAAGTAGATTTCAAACCAAAACTAATTAAGAGAGACAAAGATGGTCACTACATCCTTGTGAAGGGAACAATCCAAGAGGAAGAGATGACAATCCTAAATATTTATGCACCAAATACAAATTCCCCCAACTATATAAAACAAATATTAATGGACATGAAAAACCAAATAAACAAAAACATAATTGTAGTGGGGGACCTCAACACCCCTCTATCACAAATAGACAAACCATCTAGGAAAAAAAAATTAACATTGAAATTCTAGAACTGAACCAAGCTATTGAACAAATGGACTTAATAGATGCTTATAGAGTGTTCCACCCCACAACATCAGAAATCACATTCTTTTCAGCTGCGCACCAGTCATTCTCCAAAATAGATCACATGCTAGCTCATAGGGCAAATCTAAGTAAATGTAAAAGAATTCAAGTTATCCGTTGTATATTATCAGACCTTAGTGTGATAAAATTGGAGATCAATAACATAAAAACCACAAAGCACTCACAAACACATGGAAATTGAATAACACTCTCCTGAACAACCAATGGGTGACAGAGGAAATTAAAGAAGAAATTAGACAGTTTCTACAAGTAAATGACAATGCCAGTACAATGTACAAGAATCTGTGGAACACAATGAAAGCAATTCTGTGTGGGAAATTTGTAGCAGTGAATTCTCATATTAGGACAACAGAGAGAACTCAGTTAAAAAACCTAACGCAGAACCTCAAGCTCCTAGAAAAAGAAGAGCATAACAAACTAAAGCTTGTACAACAAAGGAAATTATAAAGATCCGAGTAGAAATCAATGCAATGGAGACTAAGAGAATGCTACAAAAAATCAATGAATCAAATAGCTTGTTTTTTTAAAGAATAAATAAAATCAATAAACCTTTAGCCAATCTTATCCAAAAAAAGGAAAGAAAAGGCTCAAATTCCTGCAATTAAGAATGAAAAAGGTGAAGCCACAACAGATCCAGCAGAAATTCAGAGGGTCATCAATACCTACTTTGAGAACCGGTACTCTAATAAAATGGAAAACACAGGAGAAATGGACAGATTCCTAGACACATACAAATTGCCAAATTAAATGAAGAAGATATAGAAATTCTAAACATCCCAATAACAATGAGTAAATTGAAAGTGTAATAAAAAATTTACCAACAAAGAAAAGCCCATGTTCTGATGGCTTAACTGCTGAATTCTACAAGATATTTAAAGAAGAACTATTGCCATTACTCTTTAAACTCATCAAGGAAATTGAAAGGGAAGCAAGGCTTCCAAATTCTTTCCTGGAAGCAAGTGTTACTTTGATTCCAAAACCAGGGAAAGACTCAACCCAGAAAGAGAAATACAGACCAATCTCTGTAATGAACATAGATGCAAAAATCCTCAACAAGATACTGGCAAACAGAATACAGAGGGTCATCAAGAAGATCATACACCCTGATGAAGTCAGATTTATCCCAGGGATGCAAGGATGGTTCAACATCCATAAATCAATAAATGTAATACACTATATTAACAGAATCAAGGACAAAAACCATATGATCATCTCAATAGATGCAGAAAAGGCATTTGACAAAATCCAGCACTCATTCATGATAAAAATGTCACAGAAAATTGGAATAGAAGGTCTTTATCTCAACCTGATTAACACTATCTATGAAAAACCAACAGCCAACATCATACTAAATGGTCAAAAATGGAAAACTTTCATGCTAAAATCAGGAACAAGACAAGGATGCCCACTATCACCACTCCTGTTCAATATTGTTCTGGAAACATTAGCCATGTCAATTAGAAAAGAGAAAGAAATAAAATGAATAAAGATAGCAAAGGAAGAAGTGAAACTGTCATTATTTGCTGATGATATGATACTTAACATAGAAGACCCAAAAAACTTGGTCAAAAGTCTTCTAGACCTAATTGACAGATTCAGTAGAGTAGTTGGATATGAGGTCAACACTCAAAAAACAATAGCCTTCTTATACGCAAATAGCAGATCTATTGAGACAGAAATTCAGGAAATAATTCCTTTTACAATAGCGTCTAAAAAAATGAAATATCTAGGAATCAACCTAACAAAGGAAGCAAAAGACCTCTACACTGAAAACTACAGCACTCTGAAGAAGGAGATCGAAGAGGATATAAGAAAATGGAAAGACATCCCTTGCTCCTGGGTAGGAAGAATCAATATAGTGAAAATGGCCATACTTCCAAAACTACTATATAGATTTAATGCAATACCGATTGAAATTCCAATATATTTCACAGAACTAGAGAAAACAATCCAATAATTCATTTGGAAGCAGAAGAATCCTAGAATACCAAAAGTAATTCTAGGCAATAGAGACATGGCTGGGGGTATCACAATCCCCAACTTGAAACTATACTACAAAGCTACTGTGATAAAAACAGCATGTACTGGCAAAGGAATAGACCCGAAGATCAGTGGAATATATTAGAAGATGCAGAAACAACTCCAGACATACTCATCCATCTCATTTTTGACAAAGCAGCCAACCACCCTCATAGTAGAAAAGATAGCCTGTTCAATAAACGGTGTTGGAAAAACTGTATTTCAACTTGCCAAAGATTAAAACTAGCCCCATATCTATCACTGTGCACTAAACTAAGATCTAAGTGGATTAAAGAGCTAATAGAAAGACAGAAACAGTGAACTTACTGAAAGATAAATTAGGTAGAACTCTCAATGACATTGGCATAGGAAATGACTTTATGAACAAAGCTTCAGTAGCACAGGAGCTAACACAAAGAGTCAACAACTGGGATCTCATCTTATTAAAAAGCTTCTGCTCTGCAAGAGAAACTACCAACAGAGCTAAGAGACAATCTACAATATGGGAAGAAATTTTTAGCAGCTGTACCTCAGACAAAGGTCTACTATCTAGAATATATAAATAATTGAAAAAAATCAACCCCCCAATTCAAAGACCCATTTCAAAAAATGGGCATCCGAAATGAACAGATATTTCTCAGACAAAGAAGTAAGAACAGCAAATAAATATATGAAAAAATGTTCAACATCACTGGTTATTCGAAAGATGTAGATGAAAACAACACTGAGTTTCCACCTTACCCCACAAAGAATGGCTGCTATCAAGAAATCAACCAGCGGGGTTGTGGAGAGAAAGGAACCCTTCTCCATTGTTGGTGGGAGTGCAGACTGGTGCAACAACTGTGGAAATCCTCATGGACATACCTCAAAGAACTAGGACTAGAGGTCCCATTTGACAGAGCTGTTCCCATACTGGGTATCTTCCCCAAAGAATGAAAAGAATCATACCACAGCGATATATGTGCACCTATGTTTATAGTGGCACAGTTTGTAATAGCTAAGGTGTGAAAACAGCCCAAATGCCCATCAACTGGAAACTGGATAAAGAAGATGTGTTTTTTTAATAAAATGGAGTACTACTCAGCCATAAAGAATGAGAAACTAGAGTCATTTATAGCTAAATGGATGCATATTGAAGCCACATTATTAAGTGAAATAAATAGGGCACACATGTAAATACTGAATAGTATCTCTAGTGTGAGAAACTGAAATCGTACATAAGGATGAAAATGATTAAAATGAATAATTGATATTTTGAAATAGGAAAAGGTAAGGGGTAGGGGTGGCCAGAGGGAAAGGGGAAAGAGAAGAAAGGAAAGGAAAAATTATGAGAAAGAAAAAAAAATTGGAAACAAAGTCTATGTAAATAAGGAAGGGTGGTGGGGGTGAAGGGCACGTAGGTAATGGGGGAAAAATAAGAACTAAGATACGTTCAGGTAAAAACACCCAATGATAAATGTAAATGTATTGTATACCTAAAATGTACCACTTAATATATAAATTTAAAAAAGAGCTGAAATTGGTAGGAGACTGCGAATGGGTCCAAAGTCTTCAAACAGAAATTGCAGAAGTTCTGATGGTACAATTAATAAGAGGTGATATACACTCATTAACTAAGAAAGTAGGACAATAAAAGTGGTATATAAAATATTTCCTGTATTATGAGGACAACTATGGATCTATAAATATATGCTATTTAAAATACAAAAGTATGTTAAGTAGATTTTACATGCAGTCTTGTAAATATTTGTACGTAGGGTAGCAGTGTTTCAGACAAAATATTTTACTTTCTTCAATGTCCTAATGACATTTCAATCAATATTTTTAAAAATAAAATTTGTGATATTACTAATTTAACAAAGGAAGTACATTGAAAATTCTAAAGTATTTTTAAAAATTTTGTCTTACCAGGAGGATACATCATTGCAGTTAACATTTGACCAGGAATTATTAGTAAATAACTCATGGAAAGAAACTAAAAGAGACCGCACTTCTTTATAGGAATTGATTTTATTTTCTGATGCAAAGAATGATCAAATTTCTTACCTTTTTCCTTAGTAATGCTCAATGCTACACTTTTTTTCTGCTCATTAAACAAAGTCTTCCCCTGGTTCCTTCCTTCCTCGATTCCTAACACTTCGAATATTTACAGCAGATTTTAATGAGCAAGTGTTTAATTAACCACTGTTTTTTTTGTGTTCAGGAAAATTCTGAAGATGTTAGAGATGTAAAAAGACAGAGCAACATCACAAGGTTATAAATTGCATGGAATTTGAACATTTATGAGCCTGAATTCAAGCATTACCTCTATCTCAATTTGTACCCATAGCACCATCCACATCATTCACACACCCTGCCCTGTCTTACTCTCTGAATTTGTTTGTCTGTTTCCTCTGTTTCAAAAATATGAGATCCATAATAACAATGCTACATCTACACTATTGAAAACATCAGACTAAAATTGGTTCCTAGAAAATACTTAAACATATCTATTAATGAGAGAATTCAGAAACAGTGTCTCAGTGGCACTTGACTCCATGATTACTCCCGCCTCTATATTTTTACTTGAGGTTGTACAGTCAGTAAATTGCAATGATTGGATTTAAACACTGTGCTTATATGATTCCAAATGCATGCTGGTATTATTTGATTTTTAAGGCTGCAAAGCATGCTCCTATCTCTTAGACCTTTCCATTTGCCATTTACTTAGCCTGGAATGCTTCTCTTGAAGATAACAGGATGGGTTTTCCTTTAGCTCTTTGCTCAGGTGCCAGAAAATTAAAACCAGCATGACTGAGATAGTGTGTAACCGGATGGACTTTTTCTCTAAGTAAGTGAGATAGAAAACATTTTGGAGAGTTTGAACAAGGAATGGCATTACCTATTATTTTTTATGATACCAGTGTATTACTCAGCTTTGCTGTTGCTGAAACACAATACCTCACACCACTTAAAGGAGGAGAGAACTAAACTGGGTCGGAGTTTCAGAAATTCAGCACTTAGTCAACTGGCTCCAAAGCAGAAACACAGGAGAAGGGCATTGTGGAGCAAAGATGCTTAATTCGTGGTAACTGTGAGACAGAACCGGAGAACAGAGCCAGAGGTCACTCCACAGTACCAAGGACCACAGGACTACAGTACTACTATGACCCGCCCAGGTATACCCAGCAGTACCCTTTTCTAAAACCCTCAGTGGTTCCCAATTCAAACAAGTGGATACAGTTAAGCCTAACCATCACACCTGGGCATTGAACCTAGGGTTTTCACAATGAGCTTTATTCCCAGCTATTTCTATTTTATATTTTGAGTCAGGGAACTTATGATCCTCTTGCCTCAACTTCCTGAGTAACTGTGCTTACAAGTGTGTGCCATTTCACCCGCCTTGGTTGACTTTCTAAAATCAACACTCAAAATTAGGAAATGCCAGAAGCCAAGTCAGAAATTACTGAATTACTTCAAAAGAAAAAAAAAACTGCATTGATACAATATGAAGTGTAAAGTACTTAAGTCTAAAGTATGAAGAGGTTGGAGTCAGATCACATAGTGGTTATACCAGAAATGAGTTTTATTGCAGGAATGCATGTGCTATAAAGGTGAAGAGAGGAATTGTGGGTGATTCCTAGGCTTTGGACTTGTGAATAGATTTGTCATTTACTCTGATCCAGAGAAGTACACAGGAGTTGATACAGGGTGGAGGAGATATCAGGAGATCAGTTAAATTCATGTTAATTTAGATCCCTATTAACTATCCAAGGGGTTTTGTGAGTAAGTAAAAGTAAACCCAGGTGTAGACTCAGTAAACAGGTCTTGACAGGGTAATTACATTTAGAAGTCATCAGAATACAGATCATATTTAAAATGTCTAAACGAGATTGACAAAGGAGTGAATATTGGTTGAGAAGAAAAGAAATATTAAGAGTGAACCCAGGGAGATCAATGTTCAAAAATTGCAGCGATTAAGAAAAATAGTAAGAGGACTCAGAAATGAACCTGAGATAAGGAGAAAAAAACAGGAATTTGGTATGTCCTAAAAGCCACATTCCAAGGTGGAGGGAGTGATAGATTGGCTCATAACTACTAATAACTAATAAAAGGAGGCAATAAGAACTACCAGAATCAATCTACTTCTACCTGCACATTGTCATTTTCTCCTATCTTATACATTTCTCCTGATTCATATTTTATACATGGTTGGAAACACAGTTAATAGAATGCATGTACTTCATAAGTTTTCCACAATGGCAACAGAAAAAGTTCCTAGGTTTCAGTTCAAAATGTCTTGAGAAATGTGACTACTCCTGCATGCATTTACTGTGGCCCCTCAGAAAGGAATGTTTAAGAAGAAGGAGTAAGATTTGGTATTCTTTCCATTGCTATCGTTACACAATATATGCCATAGTGGAGGAGCATTTTTAAGATGAAATTATGTATTTTTAACAAAGTTTATTAGCTAATAATATTTTTACTATGTATATAAATTTTCATTTGCTTTTTCTTTCTCTAAGAAGGAATAAGGACTTACAATTTTTTTGTATTAGTTCTACTGTTACAAATGTAAGGACCTTAATCTCTTTTCAAATTAAGTTTTCAGTACTCCAAGTAAAAGGTGTTTGGGGCTTTAAGGTTTCTAAATAATTCTTGATGCTTCTACCTTTGGTCATATAAACCGATATTATTAAGATACTCTCTAACTTTTCAACCTGTTCTGTCTCACTGAAGCTTGAATTTTAGTTCACAAAAGTTATGATAGGGAGGCAATATTATTATTAAATTTCAAAGAAACAATACAAAAGCTGCAAACAAACCATCAAAACCAAACCAAACATCTTTTTTTGTGTGTGTGAAATTAAACACCTTATTCAAAGTCATATAGGTAATATGGGTTAAACTTTACATGTAGCTCTGTTTAATATTAAAATATATTTTTTGTCAATATGAACACATCTAATTTGATTTTCATTAACTATTTAAATTATGTGGTTAATCTACTGTTAATATCTGGTATTATCTCTTTTCATAGAATCCATTTGTTAATCTCATGTCACTGGCTAACATGAGACTGAGATTTAGCTTCAGCTCTAAGATGCAATGGTGACAGGAGGTTTGCATGATGTTAGAGGGAAAGCATGTTTTAAAATGAAAGAGACTATATTAAAATCTTGACAAGTAGTTATAGCCTTGTCTATTTTCTGTTGTTGTAACTGAACACTAAACACTAGATGATTTGTGAAAAGTAGAGGTGTGTTTAGTTTATGATTCTGGAAGCTGGGTTTAAGAGGATAGGGTTAGCATCTGCTCAATATCTGCTGAGAGTCTTCCTGTGGTATCAAGGCACAGATGAGGGCATTGGATGGGAAAACTGAGCAGATATGGTAGATCAGATGTCTCTACTTCTTATAAAGCCACTAATGCAATTGGGGGCCTCATGATCATGTTTTCATTTAATTTTAATTACCTCTTAAAGACTTGACCTCCAAATACCATTAACATGACTTTGAGGATTTAGCTCCAGCATGAGTTTTGGATGGGACAAATACCCAGATGACAGCACTGAGTACATTTACATACAATATTTAAACTCTAATGTTTTTGTGTTCTCATCTCCAAATTGAGTTCATGAAATTGTGGATTAAATCAGATGACAAATATAGCACCTGCAACAGTTCATGATGTTCATGTATGCTAAAAGGTACACACTTAACCTATAAACTACAGAAAAAGAAGTAGAGGATTACATTGCTTTCTTACTAGAAAAAATCTATCTTAGAATATTTCTAAAATTCTTAGATCCTTATCATTCACATGGTTTAAGTAGGGAAGATGAATTGGTAAGTATCAAGATTTTCAATTCTATATTGGTCTTTTGTAACACAACATCTATGTTCACAGTTACAGTGGAAACAAGACTTAGCTAGCACCTTTATGCATTAAGTACAAATAGGAGCTATTCATTAGAATTGTTATAAGCAAATCGCTCAGGTATCTCATGCAGGATTCAAACTCTCTTATGCAAATAGAATAGTAACTGATGCTGCATCAGTTATTCAAATTTGGCCTTGGTCTTTCCCTGTGAGAGGTTTGGAAAATTGGCTTACCTTCAGGCTCATGTTACCTTGAAAGGCTTATGATCAGACTGGGTCTTAAGGCAGCAAATTATTACTGGTTATCATTAACTTGTACACTACACTGAAGAATTTTTGGCCCTTGGTCTAAGATGAGCTGAACCTATGGCAACCAGATTAATTTTCTTCATAGATGTTAGGCTAAGAGAAATTAGAAAAGGAATAATAGCTATTCATTTTGGATTCTGTAGTTTATGTGCACAAGATGATCAGAGAATATCTGGATAGGTTAATGTGTCATATAGTGTGGAGAAAGTTAAATTTCAGAAGGATGAACTAAAATATATCACTAAAAGCCAAATTATTTGATATAAGTGATTGACTAGATTAACACTGAATAGCTTTTGGATTGTCTGGAAATTACAAGTCTCTGGAGTTCATGTACTTTAATAGGAGAATTTAAAGTTTTCCTGTTTTTCTGCTGAGTGTGGAAGATTCAAAATAGTGAAAGGATGCAGCATAGATTTTCCTCATTTCATTTCTGCTGTCATGGACAAGAGCTGAACTCAGTGAATTAATTTTCTCTATCCCTGATAAGTTCCACTGAAACTAAAGCTGAATATGTCATATAATGATTTAAAGATAATATATTAAGTCAGGAACTTTTAATAAGATATAGCTCTGTGAAGATTCAACTGCTTGTTATTTTGAATATTTTGTTTTTAGAATGTTCAAGGTGTATGGTGCTCACATTCCTGAATGTAAATTATACTGGGAGTTTTAATTAAACACAAAAAGGCATGACTGATTTTTTAAATCTGATAAACACTACTACTTACTATAATAATGATTTGTGATGAGTTTAGTAGATATCCCTAATATAAAAAAAGATGTTCCCAATTTATTAAAATACATAACGTAAAATCTGAAGCATCATCATATATTTTAAATCTAAACAGCTTTGTTACTAATGTCTTTGATTACTAGGAATAATTCTGAAATTCAATAGAATTCAGCAAAGGAAATCCACTGAGTGTATTATATAGTTAATAAGTTCAAATATAATGAACATCTGGATGACAATTTTTAAAATCAACACACAAGAAAATTGTATAATTAAGAATGAGGTAAGTGGAAGTTCAAATTGTATTGTTGTTGAAATATAAATAAAAAGTAAATCACACAGAGAATGAGTTCTGGTAAAGGAGAAATAGTTTGGATCACACCAACTTTTCTATAATTTTAACTTTTGAACTATGGGGAAAATTCTTTTATGAAGTGGAGAATGAACAAAGTAAGTTAAAAGTGAAAAGGATACAATCCATAAAAAAATTCCTGTGAGCTATTTACTCTTAGATAGCTTTTAGTTGAGAGCTTGCTCCAGTTCATAAGTAATTGAGTAGGTAGAACTTAATTTGTAAAGTGTAATCCTCTGGGTTTAAATGTTTGGGTTGTTCCATTGGCTGGAAATTGAAAGGTAAGGAGTAATTTGAGGAGGAAACCACAGAGAAAGAGACATCCTAGCATCTAGATAGAAACTCATTTCAAGGTCTTGAGTGACCCCTGAATTACATAAATGTAGAAGACTCTAAGAAAACTGGTGGAAACAAACACCAAGGAGACAGAAAAACTCTAGCAGTGATTTCATTTCTTTTAGCCACAGGAGGCAGAACTTGGAATTTGAGCTCTCCAGTAAGAAAAGCTTGGTAAAAAGGTTGAACTTTCCCAAAATTGACACTATGGAGATTCCTTAAAAAAGCTTAAAATAAAAATTCCATTTCACCCAGTTATTCTCCTTCTAGTTGTCTTCCTGAAAGAATTAAATACATCATATTGCACCAATACAAGACTATGCATGTTTATAGCAGCACTATTCATGAAAAATCTATCATGGAGTGCCTTGTAAGTCCATCAACAGGTGAGTAAAGAAAATAGGGTATTTATACACAGTGAGATACTATTCTGTTACAAAAGTGGATAAATTTGAGTCATTTATAGGAAAATAAATGCAACTTAACTCCAAATGTTAAGTGAAATAAATAAGAAACAGAAGCCATAAAAACATATGGTTTCTCTTATGTGAGACACCAAAAATATAAATAAATCAAAGAGCAAAATAAAAGCCAATAAAAAATAAGGAGGTAGATCTTTGGGAAGTGATAAGAGTACCAAAAGATAGAAACAAGAGGAGGTAGTGGAGGGGAAGGGAATATAAAGGAATTAAGATGTAAGATGTATCAAATGCCCAAAGTGAATGTATTCATTATGTACTACCAACATATACTAATAAAAAAGAAGTTGAAAGTGAGCATTCATTAATTTAACTGCCTTTAAAAATATAAAGCAATACTTTTCCAGAGACTCTATAATTTAGTTTTTAAATATTTTATTCACAATATCTGGTATAAATTAAATACACAAAATGGGAATGAACATGAATTTTTCTCTCATATTTAAAAGAAAATAAGTCTAAGAAACATATATACCTGTGACTCTAAACTAGAACTAGTAGATAAAAACTTCAAAGTAGCTAAATTAATTTTAAAATCTTGAAGGAAATTGATATAGTAAGGTATATGTTTGGGAATCTCAGAAAACTAGATTTCATGGGGGGAGATAGAAGTTTTAATATTTGAATTTCAATATCTGAAGTGAAAATTTCACTTATTGCTATTTATAGCACTTTGAAGAAGATAGAGAAATGGAAGAGATCAAACAACTCCTGGGAAAATAGCACATATCCAAGAAAGAGAAAAGATAAAATAGAGGACAAAGTACAGAGAAAAGAAAGATAAAAATAGTATCAATTTACAGAGAGATATGCAATGTTGAAGCAAAAAAGCTTGGGGAACCCTGGCTTTAAATAAAAACAAAGAAAGTAACACATAGGTATATCATAGTCTAGATGCTTAAAATTAATCAGCCACTATGGAAATCATTATGGACAATCTTCAAAAACTAAAAATAGAACTACTATATGATCTAGCTATATCACAACTTGGATATAACCAAAAGAACCAAAGTCAGTATAATAAAGATATTCCTACATGCACATGTTTATCAGTGCACAATTCACAAAAACCAAGTTATAGAACCAACCTTTTCCCCATAGATAAAGAAAATATTGTGTATATGCACAATGGACTATCAACCATAAAGAAAAAATCATATTATTTGTATAAAAAGTGTTGGAACCAGAGATCATCATCTTAAACAAAATAAGCCAGACTTAAAAAAGATAAAAATCACTTGTATTCTTTCAAATGTGGAAGTTAGGAATAAAGAAAAAATGATATTAAAGAAGATAATGAATACAACAAGAGAAGCAGGGGACAAGGGGAGTGGGTAAAGGCTTTTACGGGGAAAATAGAAATTTTAATAAGAAAAAAATAAAGATGAGCTAGGCAATAAAAAAGCCAGAGGGGGAAAGCATAATCAAAAAGAGAAACAATAACATAAATAATAGCAATTGATTATTTCAAAATGCCTCACTTCAGCCTTCATTTTTGAAGGATAATTTTCTGGGTGTTAGAATTTAAGTTGAGAATTTTTATTTGCTGCCCCCAACACATTAACAACCTACTCTTTACTTAGAGAAGACATGGCATCAGATGTAATAGTGTGGGAAAATACAGTTTTACATTTAAAAAAAAAATAAGAAATTGAAAGCTTAAAACAGAAGTTATAATGTTCAGTTAAAATGTTTGTAAATGTGAAATATTATGACAATAGTGCCATAAAATGGTGCATTTATAAATACTTTGACAAGGCTCTTGTATTGTAATTGAAATGATAAAAATATTAATTATAAAGACTGAAAGCTAAAGAAAGTGATTTTAATCCTTACAGAAGCCATTAGAAAGTACGGAGTTCCACTTGATGTTACTAGAGCAATTTTAAAGTAATGATAATATTTAACTAACTCAAAATTTCTGATCATTAAAAGTTAGTTATTAAAATGGAAATACAATACAAACACTTAGAAAATACAATAAAACCTTGGATTATGAGTATCTTGTTCTGTGAGTGTTCTGCAAAAAAAAGCAAATATTTCTAATAAATTTTAATGTGATAAATGAGCAATATCTTACTGTATAAGCAATGTGTGCAGCCAAATGTCACATGATCAGAACTGAGCCAGTGGTCCCTCTCCCTCACTCTGACTCCCTCTACCCGCCCCCGCGCCGCTGGCTGCAGGGTTGTGTGGATGATCCTCTTCCAAGAGCAAGAGATTATGCAGGAGATCCTTTCTGCAGAGGAGGAGAAAAAGGCAGATTAAAATGAGATTAGGTAGATGTGTAAAATGTGGGAAACACTGCGAAATGTGTAGAAAAGAACCACCCAAATAAGGGTGTAGCAGTGGAAAGAATCTGTTTAAGGACAGTGCAAAGTTACATTTCCACAAAATCCTCAAAAGGTGGCAAAAACTGTAAGATTGGGTAATTTCTTCTTTAAAGCACAAAAAGAAAAAGATCTCCTTGAGCCAAAAGATAGCAGTGATTCCCTTAGTGAGAGTGAAAGTCATTTTACATAATAACCCTCCTCTCTCTTGTCTCCCTAACAGCAGCCATGAAGGTTTTCAAAAGGTAAGTGGAGGTTAATTTATTTATTTTTCTTTATTATTTTGTATTATATTACAGTGTTGTAATCATATGAATATTTCTGGATTGTGGAATGAATCATCTGATATTCTGAAGGGGAAATTTGCTTTGCATACAAGTGTTTTGGATTACAGGTATGTTTATGAGGTGAATTATGCTCAAAAACCAAGGTTTTACAGTATTTACAATACCCTATGAAAGACATATCCAAAATACAGGTATAATAGATAATGTGAAATAGGAAGAAAAGGGGCAAAGGGGAAGGACAAGTGGGAGGGGTAGGGGAAAGGAAAGAAGGGAATGGAATTAATATGAGAAAATGAAAAATGGGAAACAAAGTCTTTGTAAATAGGGAGGGATAGAGGGGTTAAAGGGAGGGCAAGAGAAGGGGAAAAAAAAAGAACCAAGAACATATGTAAAGGTAAAGCATATGCAAATTTCCAATGATGAATATCATTATATTGTACACCTAAAATGCACCAATAAAAGGATACACAAAGAAATAAAATATATATTGCACTGTTAATAAGCAATAATAAACTATTGGCACCTTAAAATGTATTAATTGTGCACCCTACGAACTAGCAATTCCACTCTTAAGTGTTTAATATTGGAAGCAAATTTTCACAAAATAGATTGTTATTCAGTCTATATCACCAACAGATGAAAGACAACAAATCCAAGTGAAAGAAGTCGTTGCATTAAATATAATGCAAAAAATGGGAAATGCATTGTGCTTACTTGATTTCATATTTCTTCAGAAGAGGGGTTGCGTATCTATATTTATCTATAACCATGTAACTATGTAGATAGATATAAATTTAAATATAAATACATATGTATTTGTATATGTATTTAGTTTCTATTAAATATCTCAATTAAAATTTTTTTAGTCATATTTCATCTCTGTGCTTATCACTGAGTGAATTTAAAAGTATGGATTTATTTCCTATTTGCCAAGTAAAGTTGCTAGCATCTCTTTTTCTGTTTTTCTATTTACAAATGAGAATTACAGTAGGAGATAATTTTATAGTGCTTGTACTTAACACATTGATAGAAAGAACTAATAACATTACTATTTTATACAAGTTTTCTATTATATAAATTTATTATAAATTTTCATTTTATTTTTCCAATTAATTTTATTGTTTATGTGAAGGATTCTTTTTATCCTTGCTTAAAACCTATACTCTTAACAGGAAGGTTTTAAATCAAACTCATATCTTATTTCCACAGAAATTATTCAATCTGCATGGAACAATAAATTTAAAAGAAAAATAAAGGAGTACAGAATTAAGACCTTTGTCTGATAATTTGATTTTATTCCAAGAAATTATATTTGCACTTTGTTATAAATTCAGAAAAAGAGGGTATATGATAAAAATATAATTCAGAATTCTACCAAATTATTGTGTCAATTCTTTAAAAAATTGAATTTCTTAAAGCATCACATATCTATAGAGGGTTAAAACTGACACTGGTGGAACCACATAAAATAGGAATAATGGCTTATTTATCATCTTTTATGTATAGTTAATTATCTGGCTCTCATTTACTTCTACAAAGAGATTGAACAACCTCTGGAAGATTTAGCCTGAAGTTTGGACTAATAGACTTACATCCTACAAGTCATCCAGTATCCTTGGTCAGACCAAAGACCTTTGATTGTCTGCATCTGTAAACATCAAAGCAAGTTTACATGTATTTGAACACCTTGTGGCTGGATAATTATATTCATGTTTTCCGTAATTGTAAGTATCTTCATCATGGTCATCATTCCAGATTGGAAGAATTCTTTTTTTCCTTTGCTTCTCAGTGATCTTAATATTTTGTGAAAGTGTGTTCATATTTTACCAACCAATGTTTTTAAGTATCTTCTCTCAGGCACTGAGCAGGGCACTAGGGATGTGTGAATGAAAGACAGTCTCTTACTTGACAAGCTTCACATTCTGTTAATATCAGAGAGCAGAGAGACAAACAAATATGTCCCTGATAGTGTAATATGTGCTAATTTAAACATATGGACCAAGTGCAATGGTATGCAGAGCAAGGTCATATGAAACAGCCTGAGAGATTAACAGAGTTGTCATTTAAGAAGTATGTATTGAAGCATTTTTTTCCAGATAGTAAGTGAGGTAGGTCATTATTAAAAAATATATAACATTGCAAGGTGAAGAGGGAGAATTTACATTGCATAGACAGAAACAGCATGTTCTAGAGTCAAGAAAAAAAATAATCAGAGAAAGTCTTCTCACTTATGCCTGGTTGAGACACAATTCCTACTACCAGCAAGTTAAAGGAAAAAAAGTTTGTTTCAGCTCCCAGCAGGGCAGCATGGCAGAGGGGCATGGCAAACAGGAAGTAGAGAGAGTCATGGAATGAGTTGAGAAGAGGGATATAACCTGCTTGGTTCAAACCCACAGTGACCAGCCTCTTCCGATCAGGCCGTACCTCCTAACAGCAAGTCAGGTATAATACACATATAATCCATTCACCTTCCAAAGTTCCCACTTACGACTGCATGATGCTGTAGTGGGACATCTAGATAAAAAAAGTAACAAAAACAATAAAGTAAAAGGCCATCAGTGTAATTCTAAGAAGAAAAATTTAAAAAGACAAATGGAGAGTGAATTTTATCAAGGAGTGACAAAAAAAACAGTCAAAAGATTACCCTGCTAGATGACTTCTAGTTGTGTCTGAGGTAGATAACACTAGAAGTAGAACAATCTCCATTATGACAGATAGTAAATTTTTAGTTCATAAGCTAAGATATCGTCTATGACCATGGAAAAGATGGTGGTAATATGAGAGGCATTGAGAAGATAAAATTGTAAGTGCTTTATGATCAGCATTATATATCAGGCAGAGGGAACAATTTTCTGATGTAATTGCCACATAGAGTCTCCATTTGCCAATATAAAAAAACTAAGAAAGAGACACATGTGGAAATAAGATGATGATTTCAGTTAGTTCATTTACAACAGAAATTTATCTTTCAATGGCTAACGTAGGATAGGGACAGAGAAAAGAAAAGACATGAAGTACACAATGCAATTTAGTGTAATATTTTCAGGAGATCTCATTGAGAAAATATTTGGGGAAAAACTCAGGTGAGAAAAAGGAATAAATTTGATGCTACCAAGCTTGGAGTTGGAAGCAAAGCTCTAGGTCAACAGGGCCACCATTTAAAGACCCACTGTGAAAACATGCCCAATGTACCCTCCAGCCCTCAAGGAGGCTAGTATGGCAGTAGTCACATAAGCAGCTCACAGAGTACTTGGAAAAGAGAAAGTTCGAGAGGATAGAGTGATAGAGCCCAGGGATAATTTAGGATGTTGTAACCAACAGGAGTTTTAGCTTCTGAAGTAAATGAGATTCCATCAGAGGCTTTGAGTAAATGAATGTTATGACATAACTTATTTTTTTGTTTGTTTCAACTCTATTGAGAACAAACCAGCAAAGAGTACAGGCAAAGACATCAAGTTTTAGGTATTCACAATAAATTAGTCAATAGATCATTATAGTTTGGGCCATAGTTGAAAGAAGTAGAAAAATGATAAGAACTGTCTAGAATTTAAGCTTAAAATCATAATCAGACTAATTTATAAAGTGAAATAAAAAACAACAGGTGACTGTAAGATTTTTCTCTCAGAGCAATGAGACATCTTCAGCTGAGTTGGGGAAAAATGGAAGAAAAAATTCAGTTATTAAAATAATTTTAGTAGTAATAAAAATAATCTTGTGATAATACCATGAATTCTGAATTTTTTTCTTCTGATTACTATTAACATTTAATGCACAATTGCTAATTTAAAAAAATTGTTGAGCAAGAAATCCTTTTGTGACCATAATGCTCTGCAGTGCTGTGGCATGCTTTCAGGAGATGAAATTTTATTTCATTCACCTCTCCAAGCTCACTAATTCTCTCAGCAGGCATCTTAGAAACTCATCAGTGGTTTCTTTCTCCTCTGTCTTATTATTCATCTATTTACCATTATCTTTATAATCATTTGTTTTCTAGAAGTAGCAATAATCCATTTTAAGAGAACAACCCAAGGCCCAAACTATAGCAAAAGCTGGTGAATGACAGTGTAACAAATTCCCTGTGATAATCTGGGAAGTGTTTCTGAAACTCAATACTACTGACATCTTGGGGACTGTCTTGTTTATTGTATAGTATTTACATGTTTTTTGATTCTACCTACAGAATTCCAGTAGCTCCTCCTCCCAGCCATAAAACTAAAAAGTGTCTTAGAACATTGTGTCCCCTAAGTCTCTAGGGTTTCCAGA